>NC_087534.1:3085000-3770000 GCF_963921805.1 Phalacrocorax carbo | reverse complement strand
TGTACCATCTGATACCCAATTATGCCACTGAAAATCATCTTTAATTCATGTGTCTTACTTCCTATCTAATCCTAATCAACTTACCTTCTTTTCTAAGCATTCTGCAAATTTCAACTGCTTCAACAGCTTCTTCTGCTTGTTGCTGAAGCGATTGTCCTGTTCTGCACTTGTTCCCTAAACACAGGAAATAAAATTTTTAGTCTGTATGACATTCAACTATCTTCAAGCGTTCATTTCTCACATGTTTGCACTGGACAGTGCACAGCAACACCAGCCATACCATTCTGTAAGCAAATAAGCCTTTTCAGGTGAAATAAGCCTTTTCAGGTGCCTTTCAATTTTAATACACTAGTCTTCATCTACTGCTGGTGATTTAGGGGTAAGCAGGCTCCTGAGCTCTACAGTAACACCTTAATCACATCATCTCCCTGGTACACTGCTAACAAATTTAAAAGTAGTACCAAATTGCTATGAAATGGACTTACACTGGAATTCACAAACTCCTCAGAAGGAATAAGCTCTTTGTCCAAGAACGAAAATGTCATATTTGTTTTTGCTGACATCTGTGAAACCTTTGGGTAAACTTCTCTGAAGCAAATCAGCCAACACGCAGCCAGCAAGAGTACAAAGAATACTATTTTATTGATCATGCTCCGTTAAAGTTCACCAACTCGTTCCACTTTCATGAACAGAAACTATAGGTTAATTCATTTGGAATTGAATGGTTTGAAAGTCCAGCTCTGGAAAATTTACTTGCACAAAAGTAGAGAACCACACATGAACAAGAGTGGGTACAGAACCGTATCCAAATACTGATGATCGGTTAATGATTCAAAACAAACCCACAGTTCACAGGTGAAGTGAATCAGGAAACCAGCCTGACTGATGGAAAACACAGGAATTTAGTACATGCAATTTCCTATGCACAGAAGATGGGGTTAAGTACCAGCAATAATATAAGCTGCTAAGGAACCAAAAGATAATAAGAAAAAGCTCAATTCTAAGGTAACCTAACCACTTAATTTGATCAGAAAGCACCTTGTATTAGCAAGGTAACACGTTATAAAGTAATCAGATATTGGAAGGGAACAAACTATTAACATTCCCATTTGCTATTCTGGAACACAGGACTCCTAAAGAATGATTGTGGCACAGGCACTTACCAGGATTAAGTCTGTTTAAAACTCTATAATATTTGCAGTCTTCTGTGTGGCTTACACATCAGCAGTAAAGGCAATACATGTCAGATCACTCAAGAATTTAATGTTCTATAAATTTTTTAATTCCATCTTTCACAACCCAAAAGCAAAACAGAATGAATTTTTTCTTAGCCTGTTTGTAACACATGGCAAGCAGCAAGGGTAACCAAACAAGACACACAGCACAGTATCACAGGAATTTCAACACATAGACAAAATAGTTTGCACTGACAACTTTACAGAAATGTAAAGAACTATCAATAGCAGCTTTCTTTATAAGGTGAATCCAAACAGCTACTCTGCTGCACTTCTGTAACTTCCACACGGACTTTGGTTTCTCCTGAACCCAGACTAAAACTAGACCAGAACACTGTTTTCAGCCCCGTTTCAGTGTCACACTGCCTTTGTTTTCATCAACAGTCACCTTTCACAGGCCAGTTTAAAAGAATATTAGATGTCTAATACAGGGTTTTCAGTCCCAGACATTTTGCTGTCAATTACAACTACTTTATTTGTACACTTTTTAACAACTGCATTAGATAGAAGAAGCGTAGATTTAACTTGTAATTAATTTTCTCAGGCTACTACATTAACAGAAAATTGAATTAAGTGAAGCATTATGTGTGCCCTCCTGTTTTAAAAGCCTCCCAGTTGCAGGAATATAAAATAACGGGGCTGAACAGGTGAATGAATCTTGGAAAATTAAGTTGGTTTTCAAAATCGTCAAGGAATCCTCCCAAAATAGTTTCATTCTAATTAACGTGAGAAAAGGCTTTAACGATGCATAACGTAGATAGGTTACTGTTTAATAGTCTGCAGAAAATACAGCACAGTTGTAAGAATAGAGAAGAAAAATTCAATGATTAACAAAACAAATGCCAACCTAAAAATAAACCATAACGTAAAAAAGGGAAGTTTTGTTTATTCGCTTTGAACGTGGACACTGAAGTGCATTCCGCTGCAACATCCCGCTCGCCTCCCACCAGCCCCTCGGCCTTTTCCCCCCCCACTTCCTCGCCTCCGAGGGCCGTCGGAGGCCCTCACCTGCTGTGCGGGCAGCCTTCACGCAAGCCTGCGCAGGCCAGGCCCCGGCGCGGCGGGAGCAGAGGCCCAGCCACCCCGAGGCCTAATGCAGGAGCCGGCGGCACCGAACGCGGCCCTCGGGGGCGGCGACGGAGCCCGCGTTACGGGCGAGCGCCTCCTCCAAGCCCACGGAGCTGCCGGCCCCTCCAGCGAGCCGGGGCCTGGGGGCGGCGAGCCCCCGTACCGTCCCGCCCACTCCCCTCCCTGCGGGGCAGCGCCGCGGCCCCGCGGATGGGCCAAGCCGCACCGGCCTCCTTCCCGCCGCCATTTTCTTCGCGGCGGCTCCTCACAGGAGCCTGCGCAGGGCGGGGGCGGGGGGGAGGGGGGGCAACGGCGGCGCCAGCGGCTTCTCTCGCGGCGGCGGCGAGCCCTGCAGCGGCCCAGCTCGACCGCGCGTCCCCCGCCGGGGCTGCCCTGCCGCCTTCCCCGCCCGCCCAGGCCCTCCCCTGAGGCCGGCACTTACGCGGAAGAACCCCGCGTCCATCTTGCCTCCTCCGCCTCCTCCTGGTCGCAGCGCGCTGCCGTCCCGGCGTGCACCGCGCGCGCCGCGAGCCCCCCCGGCGCCCTCACCGCGCCTGCGCGCGGCGGGAAGGGGAGGGGTGGGGAGAGGGAAGGGGCGGAGCCGAGCTCTGTGCGAAGGCTCTTCGGCGCTTGCCGATTGGCGGCGGCGGCCGCGGAGGGTCGGTGCGCGCGCGGAGGACGGCCAATTAGAAAGCGCGACGTTCAGCTGTGGGGTGGGGGGGGTGATGGCGACTGTAAGACGTCCTTTCACGGCGCGCGGGGCGGGAGGGGAATCCTTCTCTCGCGAGATGTTGGCGTTGGGCGGGGCGGCCCGTGGCGCTGGTCAGGTGACCTGAAGGCCTTTCAGCGCGTGGGCTGGGGGGTAACAGCCGTAACGGCCGCTCTCGGTGTCAGCGGGCCGCGGCCTCGGGAGCTGTCCCCTCCCACCAGCGCGGGTCCTTCCCGGGCAGAGCGGGGGTCCCGGGGCCGACGGCGCCCCGCAGGGCCCCACCGGGGCCGGCACCGCCATGGCGGGTGTCTGTGCCCGCGCCATTTCGGCCCCGCAGCGCTCGCCTCGCGTGTGGGTGCCGCAGGGCGGTGCGCGCTCACCCCCCGCCCGGTCCGTAAAGGCGAAGGGGTGCGTGTCGTTACCCTGCTGCAAGTCGTCACGAGGGGTCTGGCCCTGGGAGCTGTCGGCACCCGCCTCACGGGGGCGGGGGAGGAGGGGCAGGCGCTGGTCGCTTCTCAGGTGACCAGCGACAGGGCCCGAGGGAATGGCAGGGAGCTGTGCCGGGGAGGGTTAGGCTGGGTATTAGGAAAGGCTCTTTCACGGGGGAGACCCCCCCCCTGCAGTGCTGCCTCCAGCTCTGGAGCCCTCAGCTCAGGAAGGACGCGGAGCTGTTGGAGCGGGTCCAGAGGAGGCCACAAAAATGCTCCGAGGGCTGGAGCCCCCCTGCTGCGGGAACAGGCTGCGAGAGTTGGGGTTGTTCAGCCTGGAGAAGGCTGTGGGAGACTTTATTGCAGCCTTCCAGTACTTAAAGGGGGACTATAGGAAGGATGGGGGTGACCTTTTTAGCAAGGCCTGCTCTGACAGGACAAGGGGTGATGGTTTTAAATGAGAGGAGATTTAGACTGGATGCAAGGAAGACATTTTTGACAGTGAGGGTGGTGAAGCGCTGGCACAGGTTGCCCAGAGAGGTGGTCAATGCCCCATCCCTAGAGACATCCAAGGTCAGGCTGGACGGGGCTCTGAGCAACCTGATCTAGCTGGAGGTGTCCCTGCTCACTGTGGGGGGGTTGGACTGGATGGGCTCTAAAGGTCCCTTCCAACCCAAACCATTCTGTGATTCTTCCCCCAGAGGGTGGTGGAGCCCTGGAACAGGCTCCCCAGGGAGGCAGCACAGCACTAGTCTGGCACTAGTCAAGAAGCACTTGGACAAGGCCTTCAGAGACACAGTGTGAATCTGGGGTGTCCTGTGCAGGGACAGGAGCAGGACTTCATGATCCTCGTGGGTCCTTTCCGGCTCAGGCCACTCTATGTTTCTACAGCCTTCCATCCCACCGAATGACAAACTGGGGCTGTCCGGGGCAGGTGAAACTTGCCTGTGGTGCATTACTGGCTGAAAGACACATGAGAGGAAGGAAGAGCAAAGCCATGGTTCACCAGGGTTAATACAAATTTACCCAAAGTAACAGCCCTGGGGTTTATCTAAAAGAAACTCGTATACCCTTTATCTTTAGAAAGGAAATACTAGGGTCCTTTAACTAAAGTTAGATTATACTTCAAGCTCAACAGCTGCTTCCCGTTTTCTCAGCAGTCAGTAGTGTCACGTGTCAGAGACACATGGTTTTACAGATGTCTTTTAGGAAAATAAGTTGGTTACGGTACTCGGGAAAAGACCCAAAGAATGTCCTTTATCTGCTTAGGCTTCCAACGATCATACCTCTGCGTTCTGCACAGCCAGACCTGGGAGAGTGTTCACGTTCCTGGCACCGTGGAGTGGGGGAAGGAGGACTGGGCTGGGGGTGCAGGTAGTGTCTGAAACTTAGTAAAGCTGGCAACTAAACCTGGAATTACTTTATGGTTTTTGTCTGTTGAGAAACGTGAGCTGCAACCTCGTATGCAACTCATACGGGTGGGAGGAAGACGCTAGGTGGAGCTCCGCGCTCTCTGCTGGAATAAGATGGGTGGTGGATCCAGAAGGGGTGAAATCTGCCTTGCAGAAGTTTTGGGAAACAGGACTCACCTAGAAGTGAAAATTTAAACATTTTACAAGTGCACTTGCGGCAGTGAAGTGCCAACTGCGAGCCTGAAGAATCCAACCTTCTGAAGCCATAAATTCTAGCAGACTTTCAGGAGCAAGAAAAAAATACTAATTCTTGTGAGACCCACTGCAGACCACCGATGAAGTATGCCCTTAGAAGGAATTTTTAGGGATGTTTCATTACTCGACCTGCACACGAAACGTGCTCATTGTCACCGCTGAATGTCTTGTAAAGAGAGAAAGTCAACTAAAGAACAGAGTAAAGCAGTAGAAAGGTTGCTTGTATCGCATTGCTGAGCAAAAAGGCCCTCTGAGGCGCTGTGCCACTAAGGGTTCGACTGTGTATTAATTTGCAGAGCTTCGTGGATAATCTCTGATGAGTTTGTGTGAATCAGTTAATGCCTGTTCTCTCCGAAGGCTTACATGGTCTGGGGTTTCTTTGCTAGACCAATTTGCAATATCAGCTTTCACTTGTGGGTTTTTTTTTTTAGCAGGTTTACCTGATGGCAAGTCTGGCTGCAAAGGCAGCTAAAGGGGAGGTTTTTCAAAAGCTGGGGGTTTGAAAGCAGAAGCCAGGTGCCTAGACAGGGCAGGGCGAATCAGCGCCGAAGCAGCTACTATTACAGGACAAGGACAGCGTGGGATTGTTCCTGGAAAACTGTTAAATCCACATCAAATTACACAAGCATTATAGTGGCGGTGTGGTGGAAATACAGTGATTTTTTTTGTTTCTGAAGAAGATGATTTCGCTTGGTCAGCATAAACTCTGGATTTTGCTGACGGGTCAGACTGGATGGTGGGGGCCTCCCAGGCTGTGCCAATATAAGGCAAATTTTACTGGTAAAACAGCACGCTTTGAATTTTTCAGATTGAGCAATGCTAGTGTGGTCAAGGCAGTAATTCTCCTGCCAATGATAGTAATTCTACTAATCTAGAATTGCTTACAGAAGTATTACTTATTCTGCTTCAGTGAAAAACAACATTGTTTTGAAAGTCTGTAAATGCAAAGTAAACAAAATTTGCTAGCAGTAGGTCTGGCTGGTAGCGCTAAGAAATAACAGTAAGATGGGCTTATCTTTTCTAAAGATTTTGATTTTGATAGAGTAGAACATGCTCAGAAAACATCCTCAGCTGTGCAGAGATAGGAACAGGAGGCCAGCTCCTTTACATTTTTAGAAAAAAATTAAATTGGCACCTGCCATCCCTTCTGAATGATTATATCAATCATTCCTGCCACAAAAAATAAGCTAGAGAGCTAGGACAAGTAAAATATTTACAACAAGATTTAGAAACTTCACAAACAGCTGTCTTAATATTTAGTTTGGAATTCAAACTGTGCTCCAGTTTCATACAAAAACAGTTGCAAAGTAATTGAATTTAGTTTCTTCACAAAAATACCGGTCCGTAAAAATAAGCTGTTCAAGAGTTGCATTCACATCTTGGGGAAAAATATATCAGCTTATCACTCCAGTCCTCCATCGCTTTACTCCAAGAATCGGTCAGCTTTGTTTTGGCACCGCGTGATTTAGAGCTGTAACTATTGGTGACGGTGTTGGGAAGAGCAGCAGGTGAACCGCTGCAGGCCAAAGAGCTTTAAAGCTGGAGGCTCTGTGTTCCGTTCAGTTAGACAACAGTAACTTCTTTCTCTACAGCTCCTAAAAAGGAGTTAAAATACCCTGCTAACAGTTTTACTGAGGTCTACGAACAGGCTGGAGCCCTCTAATGGCCACGGCGGCTTAGAGCTCACCGCGGCAGCGTCTCGGTGCAACACACGCAAGCGATAAGTTATCGATATTCCAAACCCGCCTGGACGCGGCCCTGTGCCCCTGCTCTGGGGGTGCCTGCTCCAGCAGGGGTGGGACGGGGTGAGCTCCAGAGGGCCCTGCCAGCCCCCGCCAGTCTGGGATTCTGTGATAAACCCAGACTGCAACATTAGGGCTGTATTCGCTTCACGCTCTGTCCAGCCCCTCAAGTGAGCGGGTCTGTAAAATTTAAGAGTGGAGCTGTTTCTCAGAGCCTCACGTTTAACCCTGTTTAAAACAGGGTTTAAGGCCTCAGTTTCTTCCTAACCCTTCCCATCTGTCTGTCAGGCAGCGTTTCGGGGCTGCTTTGATACGCATGCTTCAGCCACCGGCTGTCTGACACCGCTGCTGTGCGTTCGCACTCAGTGGGCTGCCAGAACCCTTGGGAATGTCTTTGTTGCATTACTGTACACCCACAATCATCACATGTGCAAAACAACATCACTTTCCATTACTTTCCAGAAGAAAAAAAGTCTAAAAATAGTTCAAGCCTAGTCTGCATCAGAGGACGAAGTGTTTGCGGATGTGAGTTGTACCAAAGTAGCTGTGTAAGGCCTGGCTTGCTTCACGCCGCCTTGCCACGTTTACTTTTTCAGTTAAAGAACTTCTCAGATTCTGTGTACGACAAACCATTCTAACGCAACTCCAGTAACGAACCTAAGGCCATTCCTGGTGTGAGAGTGAAAACCCTTAGCCACTGAGGTCATTTGGGAACAGACAGGTCACCAAGTTTATAGAAATATTTTTAAAATACTTGAAAATAAAAAGTAGCTTTTTCTCTTTTGTCTACAACCATATCTATGGCATTAGAAACATGAAAGATGAGTAAAGATAAATACAATTCCGATACTTCTTGTACTAGCTATCATGTACAAAATAGACTACAAACCTGTTAAATGTAAATCGTAACAAACCCAGGTTCAACCTGAGTTGTAACTCGCATGTCCAAACTCTTCTTGCTGTTTAGCATCAGCCATTACTGAAGAGAAAAAAAAAATCAAACTGTCTGAGTAAGCAAAAGCTCCACAAAATATGAGTGTGCAGCTTTTCTTCCAACGAATTCAACGCTTGGTTTATTCCGTCTCGCCACACGCAGAGCTCCCTAAGAAGGCTCACTGCGATTCTCATTAGTTCTGTGCCTCCACCAGTTGATTTCAGTCATACAAAAAGTATCCAGAGCTTTTATTTTTCCTCCCAAAGAGAGAAAGCAGTATTAATTACAATCTATAGACAAAATAACAGCTCGTTGGTATTCCAAATGCAGCATCGCTTTGCTGAGGCGTCCCAGATCCACGTAACTAAGATTCCAGCTCTCTTCTCTCACAGGGAGGACAAGTCTTCCCAGTTATCTGTTCTGCATGTGGATATCCACGGGTATGAAAGTCACTGTAGGGTGCTGGGACATGCTCTTGCTGTTCTGCCCTAAAGCTGGTGGCATTGTTGTTGTGCTTTTGGGTTCCAGCTCCCGCTTCACTCTCATGCGTCTGTAAAGGTAAAAATGAAAGAGTCACCCAAGCTGGCACGTGTTGTGGGCTCTCCCACGGTAGGTACTGGGAGGGCGCCCGCGGAAGCAGGTTACATCCAGCAGCTGCTGAAAGGTCAATACAAGGCAGGATTTCATCCCAAAGATACTAAATGGCAAGTCGGTGCTTCTAGAGCGTGGAAGTCCAACACAATGCCCCGAAAAGCGAGAGCTCAAGCTCCTCTCTGGCAGGCCTGATGCACACAGCAGACCTTTCCTATGTCAACAGGAATCCCTAAAAAGAGCTTCCATTAAGCATCCTCCATCAAGAACCTCCTGCTTCCTCGCGATTCCATCACAGGACGCTGAGGGTGAGATTCAGGACACTTCAATCAAGCACGTTATAGTTTAGATTCTCCCCGAAATTTTCAGCAATACTGAAATGGTGCGTTAGGTGAGAGCACACCTCACACTGATTTTTTGTTCACCTTGTCTCACCTTAGTAAAGTATAGAACTTGGCCACATACCTGTTATATGCTTTCAATATGAGCAGAACCACGGTAAAAATAATAATCACTCCTACTACGATGGCAGCAACTATTGCTCCAGAACCTAGCAGGGAAGCAGAAAGGGAAAAAAACCGTCGTATTTAAAAAGTCGCCATTGTACTGTTTGAAGTTTGCAAAATTCAAGGTCCACTTAAAAAAGAGGAAAAGCCACACCCCACTACGTTTCTTACTTTGATAGAGGCTTTGTTCCTGAGACGTTGTGGTCACGTTTACTGAGAACTGAGTATTATTGATCAGTGGTGCGACTGTCGTCATCTTCGTTGGGCTACAGAAGAAAAAAAAGAGTCAGTTCATAAAATATTAACCAAAATTTGATGGCGCAATTCACTGACAATTAGGCAACAACCCATTAAAGAGTCAGGGCTCACTAAGTGCAGGCTCACTCAACTGGGTCGCTTAATATTTTCTTGGTGGTGAAAATCTGACCCTGCTGAAGTCAATGGAAATTTTGCTATGACCTAGTCTTGAGCAATTCGCCTTTCAATAGACGCTGCTCGGTATCAATAGGATAAAATAAGACAGGAACACAGTAATGCATTGTTACCTATATATACTTATCCAGAACTTGTATAACAGCAATAATATTTTTAAATGCTTTAGATTTCAGGTTATCATTTCAGGTTGAGATTCAGATCACTGAGCAAGTAAGTGCGGAGAGTAATATGTCCTTAAGGACGGGAAAAACGTCGGCACAGAAAGGTTTAAAAACTTCACAGAATGGAATTTAAAGTAGCTTCATTCATCTACCATGGAGAAGAAAAACCATTTAACCCCCAAACTTAAAGCTCCAAAAGTTACATGGCAAACAACACTATCCCATGACAGAAGGAAAATATTGCGGCGTGACTGTGACAGAAGGCTGACGGGAGTTCAGAGCAGCACCTCGCTCACGCCAGTGTCATTTCAGGTCTGTTATGGCAAGAGGACAACCCTGCCCGTGGATAGCTGAAAATACTCCTGCTCCTGCATTTTGGTAGGATAAAACTGTAGATCTAGAAAGAGCAGTCTGTATGTTTACTGATTTTTTTAAAGTGTTTTCCAAATGTTTTCTAAACGTGACTAGTAACCTTAGCCATTAAAGACTCCTTCAGTCTGAGAAGGGTGTGAATGCCACTTCAAACAGACCTCTGAAACCATTTCAGCTCCCAGCTTCAGAGAGCTGGTACCCTCAAATATCCATTGAAAATTAAATTATTCTCCAACACCTGATGCTGGAATTGAGTTTACCGGTTCAGATGCTGCCCAGCACATTCACCAGCCAGGACTCCGCTCTGCTCTGTTATGCTCCATTGAGGTGCTGTGGAGCTGTGGCGTGCTCTTAGCAGCTTTGATTTTACACAGCACAAGATATAGAATAGCCAGAAAATTACTGAGTGGATAGAAATCAGCCAGTAATAAAGAGAAGTGCCAATGGGAAAGGCAGCCTCCCTTCCCCCTCGTCGAGGCTTTCCTAAAGGTTTCTGCAAAGTAACGTCCATCAAATAAAAGGCGTGTAGTGGCAGGGTGCAGGTTTGGGAGGCAAGAGGATGCAGCTGTGATTGCTCCTGACAGGCAGGTGTTGTTTCGGGGCGGGGAGGCCGGTAGCTGAGTCAGCACATGATGTGTACTTGGGAGGCTCCACTAATGGATGCATGAGGAATGAGAGAGATCTGTAACCAGCAGGAAGGGAAACAGTCAATGTCTGCCTGGGTATGAAGGATCAGAAATGCGAGGTCGATTCATCAAGTACTTTGATCCTCTTAAGTGAAGAAGGTTGGGGTTTTTTTTCTTTAGAAAGCCAAAAATAACTCTGTCTTGAATCTGTAACTGGGTCATTCTCCTCTGACTGAATGATTCCTTTGTGTAGCCAAGGCCAAGTTAATTCAGCAACATGATCATCAACTGTAGTCATAGATCTTTCCACGCTGAAAGAAGTATTTTGTGTTTAGGGCTTGCCCAGCCTTATTGTATTGGCAAAATGGCACAGCGGGAAGCCTTACTGCACAGCGAAAGGATTTACACACGCTTTGGAGGAACCCGTGAGAGGCACCGAAGCTCGGGTAAGAGCGCTGACCCCATCAGCTTCCCCACCCACCCATGTGAAACCATGCTGATGAAGGTCGTATCATTGACAAGCAGAGGCTGAAGAGATTCTCCTCTCCCTCACACTGCAGGCTGGGGAAAGCTGAGCAAGTAGTTTGACCATGGACATAATTCCGGAAAAGCCACGTCCAACTTTTCCCTCGTTGCTCCTGACTAGGAGAGCACAAATTCCAGATTTACAGAAGTGGTTTTTTTTGCCTCCTCTGGCTATTAAAATAAAAATCCCAAATAAAGAAGGCGGAATATTCCGATATTAAGCCATGTGCTATTCATACTAACTTCCATCTGGTTCAAACCACCTTGGTAATGGTGAGCTATTTGTGCATGAGTCACCTATAACCAAAGAATTTTTATTGTTGTCAGTGAAACCACCTGTTTACAGGAAGGATTAGTTTATCCAACAGGGTGTAACAATCTAAGATGCAGTTTGAAAAATGCATCAAATCTTTTTTTCCTTCTGCATTGTGTAGCACGTAAAGAGGTCCAAGGTCTGTGTCTCAGGCCAGGGCGGGAGGGACCAGTCCTTAGTTCTGCTGTTTTACCTACAGCAAGTCTCCGCTCCATTCCTCACCCATGAATCAGCAGGGTTACGCCTGACCAAGCCTGTGCCGCAAGACTCAAGGACCCAGCAAAGTCCAGTGAAATCCATGGGAACCTACCAGTTTCGGGGTATTGCAGGCTGGATCCTACTCCTTTTAGAAAAACATTTGGAAAATTAAGAGTGCTCCATACGAGCTATATAGCAGGGGAGAAGAAATGGACTTTGATACAGGACATTCTTTCTTTATGACGCACGGCATGCGCTTCCCCCTGTGCACACACACCTGCCTGGGTTTTGAGAGGCACTAATTCACCCGTAGTTCTCAAGACTGGGGGTGGGGGCACACACTGCTGGTTATTTTTGCATCCCCATATTATGGAGCTGGAGACGTTTCCATGAAGTTAAGCTTTGGGCACGTTTCCATTTAAAACACCTTTGCAGATACAGCGTATAGGTTGTTTTGGCAAGCGGTAGCAATGCCCCCATTTATCCAGCCTTCCTGCCTCCCCCTACCCTGCCGAATTTCAAGCTGAATGGCTGTTCTCATTTACGGCGAGATGGGGATCAGAGCTCATCTGTCAAGCGGCTCCTGCAGCACCTGGCAATTACAGGAGAGGGGTGTTACAGGGAACAGAGGGGTTTGTTAGGGTTTTTTTCCAGGAGAGCCAACTCCCTGCCAGGGAAGGCAGGTGCTGGTTAGGAAGGACACACAAATTCAGTGCTTTGCCGCCCAGAAAAAGGTGGTCTTTGCATCAAGCTGTGTTGCAGGCTTTCAACTAGACACAAGGTCCGCTATTGCTTCTCCAGCAGTAACATATACTAGTTTTGATCCAGAAGCTCAATTAGAGAATTCATCCCTTCAACTGCACTGCTGCACAGACAGTGTTTTCATCTTATATTGTAGCCAAACACAGGCTGAACAACAGGTGATTTTTCGCTCCTCACTTACCCAGGTCTAGGGAAGGGCACTGGCTGCCAGCTCTGCTGCTCTGGGGCTTGATTCCCTTCCCAGAAACGTCAACAGGGCAGGGTCTTAAATCACAAATCCCACTAAGGAATGGGACAACAAAACCCAGCACTGGTTCACTTGATTTCTGGTTTTCTTTCTCAGTATACTGTCCATGACAGCTGCTAGGAAAGGGACTATTCTCTAGAATATTTAGAAACAGACTGGAATTTGGGCTATTCTCTTCCCTCGGGACCTCTCGCAGGTGTAAATGAGCGGTGCCAAGTGAGAAACATTTTACTCGATCAAAAGGCTACTGAGAGCTGAACTTAAATGAACACTACCAGGCTGCTGGAGCTGTGTGAGGGGAAGCAAATTATCAGAGGTATAAAGCATTAATTCCAATTTTAAAAATGCCAAGATGTCATCGAAGAAGCCCAAGAGGCAGTCAGATCCTATTAACTAAGGAGGGAAGGACTTCCTACCATGAGAGGTAGATGTCCTGACAGTCGATTGAATCTCAGATTCATTCTCTCCTGCAAGAATCCCACACTACAGACCACCACCCTTTATCCTGTGAAAGAAGAGGCTGCAGAGCCAGCACCCATCCACATCCACCCTCCCACCGCTCCAAAGGAGCTTTGTGCTAAGGCACGTCTGATTGAGGCTCAGCACAAACCATTCGGGCTCAGTAAGTCTGGAGTTTTTCTCCCTTCTTAAAAGAAACGGGGCTCAAGAGCAAGGAGGCAGCTTGGGCGCAATCCCCAGAGGAAGGGGGTGGGTGTTTCAGCTCTGCTCCTGCCTCCGCCCGAGCAGCCTGACCTTCCCTGTCTTTGCAGCGAGGTTTACCTCGTCTAATCACAGCGAACGCGGAGTGGTTTGAGCCTGCGCGATTCATTGTTCCCATTGCCAGCAGCGGGGGAATCGGCTGAGCATTCGTGGCACGGTCAGGCAAGGAAGCAGGCTTATATCTGAGGGTCACAAACGCAGCTTCAGCTCCCCGTAAACTGGCAAAGCAGCCACCATCGATCCGACCAGCCTCGCAGCAGTGCACCATGTGCTCCCGCACTCACTTTCCAGCACCATCGTGAGCCATGAGAGCCAGGAACGTCGCTGGAGCTTTGAGGCAAACTGTAATTTCAGAAAGTAATAATAAAAACAGTGTGTTTCAGTGAGACCTCAATATGCCTGAATTTACCTTGCGAGGCTCTAAAGAGGGAGGAAGAAGGAAAAAAAAGCCCCGAGTTCAAACTGTCTCGCAGGAGCTAAGGCATAAATGTGGCCTCAGGCAAACAACCGCGCTCTGTATGGCGCCTGTGTATTAGTACGTGTCCTGATCTCAGACCAGCACCTTTATATAAGCATTTGTCTCAGGTTCTGACATGAGGTCTCCAGGTTTAGCCGTTGTTAAAACACATATTAAAAGCATTTCATTTCCTTGCCAAGACAAAGTTACACAAACTGCAGGCAACTCTACTGTGCCGCAGCGGCACCGAGGGAAAAAAAAAACCCAACAGTAATTCTACCCGTGTGGCTTATATCTTGAGAGGGACTAAAAACCCTCAGCTCATGCAGCTGACAAGGACTGAGGAAATGAAGACAGGTCCCCAGGAAGGAACGTCCTCGTTTCAAAAGCCGTGTCTGGAAATATGAACCAGATAGACTTTGTCATTGACTTGCCCAGGAGCAATGTCTAAACCAGACTGTGAACTGTAGATTTCCCAATTCTAATTTTTTGCCTTAAAACGCTGGGCCACACACAGTTCTCCTCTCCCTGCGTGTGAATGCACTTATTCATGGGAACTGCAGTGACTCCACCATGCTCAGCAAAGCACATTCACATCATGAAAACACTCTAGATCCTTCAGGGTAAGGCTGTTCAGACAAGCCATGATATAGAACCAGAACAAGCCAGAGGTATTTTCCCACTGGTTACAGGATCTAAGGCACACTCGGATCACAACGCTCACTTAGACGCTAGAGAAATGGATGGTACAACCAGCATTTGAACTTCAAATGGAAAAACCCCGCCATGCCACCACCGCACCGGTGAAGTTCCTGCTGCTCAAAGCTTGCAGTGCTCAAATGCAACCTCCGCTGGGTTACAGAACCGCTCAGCGGGGCCCGTCAGGTTGAGCTCAGGTGCCTCTTGTTAAATTTTTTAAACGCCCCAACTCCCTCTCTTTCACTGACAAATATCATACGTGTCACCTAGAGCTTCCCACTAGCTCTGGATGCTTGTCTGGGGTTTCCCTTCCTGGGCCCCGGCACGCTTTACTACTTGTCTAAGTTTTCAGGCAGACCTGTGGAAGTTGGGATGCCTAAAACCCCCTCCATCCAGAAATGCTGAACAAACATGAAATTTTAAACTACTACATCATCCAAAACCCAACGTTCTGTTTAATGTGCTGTGATTATATAGTGAGACTCTTTAAAAGGCATTTACAATAAATCATTTGGTCCAATGGTTGCATTTGCAGAAGACAGAGCTACTTCATTATTTAGACCTGAAGTGATTCATTTAAGAGGAAATGGAATAACATTTTAAAACAAAACTGCCATTTACATGCGATGCACAGGTGATATATCAAATATCAAGAGAGACCTGGGAGCAATTTTGTAGCTTATTCCTGAAAGGAATGCTAGAGGTTTTCTTTTGTTTGGAGCTTTTTAAATTATTATTCGAAGGCTCTTATTCTACATTTTTAACTCATGACTGTACACACACAAGATGTTAAATTAACCAACTATGGGTGGTGTAATCAAGAGGCGGCAAATAAGAACTCGTACGGGACCCACCTTATTACAACGAAAAGC
Organism: Phalacrocorax carbo; assembly: GCF_963921805.1. NCBI lineage: Eukaryota > Metazoa > Chordata > Aves > Suliformes > Phalacrocoracidae > Phalacrocorax > Phalacrocorax carbo. Next base: position 3,754,733 of record NC_087534.1, on the reverse strand, counting down.
GAAAGGTGCAATACACTGCTCAGCCTTTTAGGAGCCCTTACTTTCCAACAACACAGAACCACGTCTCAAGACTTAAGGCAAAATCACGCCCGGGCTGAGCACATCGATTTCCAGCTTCATGGCTCAGGCAGTGTCAGTGTCTCTCGTTTTGCCCCTGCAATCAGGAAAGCCTCTTCTAACAGAGCAGCACGACACGCGAGTGATCTGTGGCTCCTTCGGAGCCGGAGCTAGCTCACAGTTCTCCGCACTGTGTCAAGACCAGGCATCATTTTTTTCCTCAGATGTGCCCTTCCACCAGAAGGCTTTGTCCGAGCAGAGATCGAGGGCTTTCTGTCCCTTGGTATGTGGCCATCCTCCACGTCAGTCATCGCTGCACAGATTCGGTAGCTCTGCCAGTGTGGCTGCACGTCTGGAAACCCGGGACACAGCCCCTGGGCAGTAAGTGCTTTCTGGAAGGGATCGGGTGAACTTCTGTATTACATTTCACAGCACGTTGGTACAGATACACCACCGCATCCCAGAAATGCTGCTTATGTGCTAGAGGCGGCTCACATGCACACAGTTCAGCCAGGAAAATCAACATGAGGGACATGGGCAACAGCCAATTCATAGTACAGACAAAGCCTGAGGCTGATTCGCAGCTCATCTGGGCTCAGCAGGAGCTGGAAGCCCCTTCTCTGCACAGAGGTATTAGTAGAACCGTATTTCCGAGCAGCAGCTCCCACCAGTGCCCGGCAGCATGACTAACCTCTGATTTGGGAATGAAAAACGCAGCCCCACGGATCGCAAGACTCACCACAGCAACGGGCAAAGAAAATCCCACCCGCACTCATGCACAAAGAGCAGTGACTGCGGCAGCAGGTGCAAAGCCTCACGGGAGCCCAAAGCCCACATGGGCTCCGCAAGCATGACCCAGTCCGGACCCTTTGCTGGCAATAATGTGGCTCTACCGACTGCACGCTGATCGGGTTCCCCGCAGCGTGCGTGCTCCCGGGAGCACTCAGGTGGGGGCGCAGGGGGAAGGGTGTGCAGTTAGCAGTTAAATATTACCCTGCCAAAACTGATTCAGAAAGGAGAAAAAAAAAAAATGCCTCCAGGCACCTCTGTGAGTCTCAAGGCATGAATGTCTCATGGGGGAGGGCGAATGAGAGTCAAGGTGACAAATTTTGGAAACCATCAACGTGTGCACTCGAACGGAAAGCAAGAAAATTAATCTGAGCTGAACCCGCGGTTTGAGCCTGGCAGCGGTCGGTGGCGTCGTGTCACACATCCCCCACAGCACACTACCCAACCGTTTGTCTCCGCCGTTCAAAGTCCCAGCAAAGCACATGTTGGTGGCAAACTCAGCGGATTTGGACAAATAAACCACACAAAAAAAAGCAGCTTGCCCTTGAGGACGGTCTGCTTCTGTTCTTGCAGTGGAAAGTCAACCCTGCTTTGTGCACATAACGCTCTAGGAAAGGCCGTGATACTGCAGGACTCCTTTCAGCTTGTCAGCAGTATCTTTGGGAAACTCCCTACACCTTTTCAGATTCCTAGAGAAAAGAGTTTAAAAAACATTCCAGATTCAGTTATGCTCGGGCAGAAATGATGACCAGGCTCTGGACCTTGCTGAATCGGCCATTTACTGAAAGGGTGGAGCAGTTTAGGAGATTACACTGTTGTAAAAATCCTCTCACACCTGGATTTTCCATCAGGGCATCTGCTTTATTCTGGGCACAACCCATAAATGCCCCAAAGCAGGAGAGAAGGGATTAGGACAAACTCTGAGCCTGGGAACTGCAGCATTAACCCTGTTATTTAAAGGTCAGAAGCAGGCATCTGTCTGAAAGTCCAGTATTAAATGGAAGATCCCAAATCGCTCCCAATTAGAAAGGAGGAAATAAAAAAAACGAAGAAAAACCAAGGGATTGTGGTCTGGAAAAGGAATCACAGCACAGAAGAGATTGGTTTCATTTAGGGCCAAAGTTTTCAATACAGTAACTTCAAAAGGAGTTTGTAACTACAGACACTTAGAGAAAGAAAACATCCCACCACTTCCAGCTCAAACCCCTGATTTCTCTTTGCTCGTTGAAACTTGTGCCGCAAAACAACAGGCGTTGCAGCTCCGCTCCCCTATGAGCACAAGTCTCCGCCGAGCCGAGGACACGGCCCAGCCATCACTGGTCCACCCTGGTCACTACTCAGTATCTGTAGCCAGGGTGGCACTTGTTCACAGTGAGCCCGGGCAGAACAGGAACACTCAGGAGGCCCTCACGCATCAGCCAGGCATCTGGAGAGCCCAGAGATGAAGAGGAAATGGTTGGGGAGAGGAGCCCAAGCGGGGTGAGGATGGGCTTGGGAATCCTGGGAACAAGCTGCCCGGCGCAGCCGCTGCCCCCGTGGGCTGGTGCCCTGCGGCCGCCGCGCCAGGCAGCGGCTTGCCACGGCGAAGCGCCGCGGGACAGACAGCACACCAGCCCAGCTCTCACGGGCCACTCAGAGAAGGGGAACTCGATGGCCCGTTTTGTGTTACTGGAACAAGACCGATAGAAACCACAAAAACCATGTCAAAGCATCGTAACCAGCTGGAGAACGGCATGAAATTAATTAACATCAGTAGCACAGGGCAGATCTGGGTTCCTGCTGTGGCCTGCAGATCTGGAATCAGATCCAATCCCAAAGTCTCCCAGCGTTCAGGGAGATTTTACATCTTGGCTGGCCAATTTGCATCCCTGTAAAGGGTTGGCCGAGTTACATGCATGCAGCAAAGCAGCTTTCCGTGGTGGTTCTGACAGTGAAGAACAAGGAGGTTTTTAGAGATACCGAAAGCTATTCATATAACCATATCATATACATGCAACCTCGCCTGCCCCAGGTATCAGTGACCTCTCGAGAACAGCCCAGCCCAACAAGAAGAGGAGAAACGCAGTAAAAACATCCTGTGCTTTGCCTAGACGTACGGGGACCTTGTCTCACAGGACAAAGAGCTGCTAAAATACCATCAGCCACTTGTGACGAGAGAAGGAAAAAGGAGTTACCTGGTGCAAACAAAGTCTCATAAGGACAATAACAAGCAAAAAAAAAAAGAGGGGAGACGCGTAAGTCAAACGTGCTGAAATCTACAGCTTATCCTCCACCTTCCTTCCCAGCCAAACCCAGCCGTGGCTGGAGCGTGGTATCGTTTGTGAATGATTGCCCCAAACCAGGACTGGAATCCCCGGCTGGCAAACCACTTCTCCCAGTTCCCATGCCATCGCACGCCTCCCTCGCCAGCCCCTTCTGGTCTCCAAACCCTTCTTTGCCTGTGGGTAAGTCACTTACCCAATGACATGTAGATGCCAGGAATAAATCCGAGGAGGAAGGCGGGCCCAGATGAGCCTTCAGGCACCCCGCGCTGTGTCCGGCGGAGGCAGAGAGATGGCAACAGCTACTTCTGGATTTACCTTATACCAAGATTCCCACGGGACAGAGCAAACACCAGCGGCTCGCACTGCGACCCAGAGCAGGCTGGAGTGAGTTCACACCCTGAGCTGCCTCTCATGTCAGAGAATAGCTCTCAGCATTTATCAGCACAAACCGTAGCACGTGAATCAACACGCTCCTGTTTGCTGGCAGATGGGTGTTCATTTTTCTTTTCTGAAGACAAGCACATTTGCTAGGTCAAGAGTTTTGAGGCTTCCATTACAGACTAATAAGTAAACAGGAAACTTTATCTTTCCAAGTAATTATTTGGGTTTCTTTTCTGCTCTGAGCAGAAGCACAAAACAGCTGTGCAGCACACAAGGCTGCGGTGCTTCGGCTCGGCCCCACAGATGATGGGCTGCCCAAGTCCCCCAGTGCTGCTGCGATGATCCATGGGCTCCTCTCACCCTCCTCAGCCTGAGCGCTGCCAAATCCCACCAAAAATCACCTTCCTTTGCAGCTGAGTGATTAGCTACTGATGTTGGGTAGGATGAATCCAGGTGCGTGTTTGGTCCCGGGGGGCTGTCTCCATCCAAATGGGGGGACGTGATAAAGGCAGAGCCCCTTTCCTCTGCCCGCTCACCCAGCCTGGCACTTGAGCCAACGGCACCATCAGCCCCGTAGCTGGGCGAGGGGATCCCGACCTGGTCGCTGGCCCTGAGCAGCTGACGGTGAGGAAGCGCCGTGACTCCAGGGCCCCTGGAATTAGGTTATAACTTTGTTGCTCCATGGAGGTGCTTGTGCAAACATTAAGCTATGTATGTCAGTGGGAAACCAGATGACTCAGACATCCCAGCAGCGCTTTTTTTTTCATGCTTTCCTCCTCTGTGATCTTCAGTCATGCCTTGTATCATCTCTCCCTGCAAGAAGCTTGATGCACACTACAGGTTTTGGCTGCGCTGCCCGATTTCTGTGACTCCCAACAAAAGCAGCACGGTCATCCCCTCCCACGTGGCCAGCAATAGGGCAGGTCAAGGCTAACTCCCCCTCCTAACACAGCCGCTCTTCGGCGAGGCTGATCCCCGCCTGGCACAAGGACACGAGATCCCAGCGTGTGAGGTGTCACCCTGGGGAACGGGGGCTGCTTTGGGCAGACCTCAGCACCCCGCAGGGTGTTCAGCATTGATGGATTTACCCCGTGAGCACAGCAGCTGCTGATCTGAGACCACTGTAGGCACTCGGCGTATCACGGGCTCCTCCAGCTCCTTTGCGCACTAAATCCTGACTGATTCACAGTTTATTGCCATAAGTAAGAAGAATAATTTAGTGTAACTAATAGAAGCCACGCTTGCAGCAGCAGCGGGCAGGCAGGCGCAGGGCTGGGCCAGAACCTTCTTGAATGACTGCCAAAGAGGAGCCAAGCCTACCGCCAGTGCTGGACTGGGGTTTTAGGACCGTCATCCTCTGCCTGCAGTTCACACATGTGCTGCCCAGCTACCGGACTGGAACTTCTGCAATTCAAGCTGTTCATCTACCAGAAAAACGCAAATCTCAACACTGTAGTAAGACCCTCCGCAAGTTTCACATCCTTCAGGTTTTTCTGTATTAAAGAATAGAGAGAGAATTCTGTATGCCATATAGAAATGCAGCTCCTTTCACTTCACAAACAGCAGGGCGAAGGCAGTCGCCAGGTTTCTTAAAGTACTGAATATGCAAACTTGTTGAATCGATGCGGCACATTCCCCTCTTCCAAGAACACTGTGTAGACAAACAGGTAGGCAGAGCGATACTTCACACTTACACCCTATCCTCCATCAGAACTGTTCAAGGCTCTTGGCAAGCCCTCAGCGTCTAAACCTGGCATCCAGAGCCCAGCTACCCGTCCCACACAGCAAGACAATAGCTCTTACAGGGCCGTGAAGTCACCGATTGCTGCACTGCCTTTGTCTTCTGGTTTCTAATCACTAAATCAAACCCTCCTGGCCAAACACTCCATCCAGCACACTGTGAAATTACACCACAGTAGTGAAATTTGTTTACAAACTACTAGGCTTCCCTTAGCGAGGACTTCCTGGGGCATTAAGTACATTAATTACAATGAAAAACCAGAAATCGCAGTTCAAACCTGTCAGCAACTTCAGCACGTTCCCAAATAACCGAAAGCAGTATAGTTTTGTTCTGTGCTGGAGACGCTCGGCGAACTGTAACACAATGCTCCAAGCTCTCTAGTTCTTTTCACGTTAAACATTAGTCTGCCAGCCCTTTCTAGCACGCCGCTCAGAAGATTTAAAAAAAAAAACAACAAACCCCAACCGAAAAAAAAACCCAAAACCTACCAAAAAACCCCTTATTTGCCCTGCTGGGGTTGAATAAGTCAGCACCAGGGATTCAGCCCATCCACAGGGATGGAAGGACGCTGCTATGATGGAATAATCTTTCAAGCAGACGTGCAAACTTCTCCCTGGGGAGGAAGGAACGCGCCAGCTCGGTTCCAGTCCCTCTACCTTAAAGGTTTCTAATAAATGAAGCAACTGCTAAAGCAGCGGCTTAGCGGAAAGCCGTCCGACGCCGCCTGCTCTGTATTTCTCCTGCCTTAGCGTTACCGATGCAGAGCTGCGCTGCGCGTAGCGTCTCCCGTAGCGCGTACGATCGCTTGCCCACAAACCCGGAGCGGCCCCGCCGAGCCCTCCCCGCCGGCAGCAGAACGTACCCCGCAGCGGAGAAGCTCGGGGGGAGCCGGTACCGGCCCCGGCGCCCGCCGGCCCTGCCCGCCCAGCCGCGGCTCCTCGCCGGGGGATGCTGCGGGAGCTCAGCACCGCGCCGGGCCTGCCCGCAGCGGCGGCGGCTCCCCCCGCCCCGCTGCCCTCCCCGCCGGCCCGGGGGGCCCCGGGGGGCCGGGGCCGGCTGGGAGCCCCGGGGGGTGCTCGGGGGGTGGTGCCGGTACCGGCTGGGAGCCCCGGGGGGTGCTCGGGGGGTGGTGCCGGTACCGGCTGGGAGCCCCGGGGGGTGCCGGTACCGGCTGGGAGCCCCGGGGGGTGCTCGGGGGGTGGTGCCGGTACCGGCTGGGAGCCCCGGGGGGTGCTCGGGGGGTGGTGCCGGTACCGGCTGGGAGCCCCGGGGGGTGCTCGGGGGGTGGTGCCGGTACCGGCTGGGAGCCCCGGGGGGTGCTCGGGGGGAGCCGGTACCGGCTGGGAGCCCCGGGGGGAGCCGGTGCCGGCTGGGAGCCCCGGGGGGTGCTCGGGGGGGGCCGGTACCGGCTGGGAGCCCCGGGGGGTGCTCGGGGGGAGCCGGTACCGGCTGGGAGCCCCGGGGGGAGCCGGTAGGGAGCCCGGCCGCCACAGGGGGTTCCCCCCGGGGTGCCCCAGCCCAGCCCGGCCCCCCGGTAGCGCCTCCCCGGCCCCGCTCGCCCCGCCGGGGCTGCGGGTCTCCCCCGCAGGGAGGGAAGGGGGGAACACGGGCAGAGCCCCGGATTGCACCCCACAACCTGCTCCCGGCGGGGCGGGGGGCTGGAGGGAGGGAGGGAGGGAAGGAAAGAAGCGGGAGAAGGGGCTGACTCCAGCAAACAGAAGCCGAAGTTGAGCAGGTTAAGACACAAACCCACCGCCCCAGCCCAGCCCGGCTCCGCCATGAGAAGCGTGAAGTTACCCCGCACCTGCAGCCGGCTCAGAGCGCCGAGTGCGCAGCTACGAGAGCACCTGATGCCTCCTGAAGAGCCCGAAGCCAATCCTTCTTGAAAGAGTCCTGCACGTCCTGTTCCCGGTGCCGCTGGGTTTCGGTTCCTTACGCCGAGGGGTTCCATGGGGGCAGGCGGCACCTGGTCAGGCCCTGCTGGGCTCCCGGCAAGATCCTCAGAGCCTTGAGAAACAGCCTGACTTCGCAGGACTTCCAACGCCCAAAAGTCTTCCAGGCACTTTCAGAGAAGAATCCCCAACACAACCCTCCCAAAGCCCAAATAAGTGGCTTTTGATACTCGTTAGTAGGATCAAACTGGAAGGGAATCCTTGCCTTTAACCTGCACTTAGTTGGCTTAATTCTGCATTTCCCACTAACGAGCGGGGAAGCAGCGTGTGACCGCAGTCCCTGTTTGCATTTTGCAAGTGGAAATCACACTTATAAAAGGGATCTGTCCCCTGCCTGGGGCCTGACGCTGCTCCCACCAGAAACCAGGAAACCACCTTAACAAGCCTGCAGCCCTCGCTCTGGGCTCGATTCCTGGTTTATGGTTGTTGAGCTGCTGTGCAGACGACTTTCCCCACCCCATCCTGCATCTCAGCTTCCCCATCTGCAACCAGAACTAACACCACCAACCTCAGTTACAAAGAAACCTGAAAATATGGATGAAACCTGCCCGTTACACAATCCTGCCTCCGCCGGGGAGGGCAGCAACAGGGCGCTCCGCAGCAGTCCATAAACATTTGCAGTGGGTTTACTGGGAGGACCAGAGTACATCAGTCCTGGCTACCCAGCTTCCATTGACGACTGACATGAGTGAAGGTTTGGCTGTAAATGAATCTATAAATTATTGCTTTTTGGTGATTTAAACCTGTGAATCCTCAGACCAGACCTTGCTTGAGCTGGCACAGACTGTGCGCTGCGTAACAACTTCCTAACTTCTTTTCAAGACTTTTACGAGTAACCGTTAATCAGCTATAACTGGGACGTGTAACGAGATCAGGTTATCTGCGTGTTTCCCCTAATGCACTCATGAGAAGGGATTTCCGCGTGCTGCCAGGTTTGTAACGTGCCACTGCAGGGAAACTCTTCCGCTCCTGCCTGTCTCCGCTGTGTCAGGGGGGCAGCAAAGCCCGGGGGGCGTCTGGGCTGGCATCCTCGACCTGGAGTTTTGCTTGAGTTTGATAAGAGACAACCCGTGACACGAGCATAGATCCAAGATTTTCTACTACATTTACAACTTCTCTTTGGGGACAGCTCTAGGAAAGCTGGGGCTCCCGGCAAAATGAGTTTCAAATGCTCGCTTTGTGCCAGCTGGGGCAGAGAAGTCAGGATTGCTGCAGGTCCCACACACACCTTCACGCAATGACAGCGGGCAGCTTCTCACTGAACCCGGCATCGCTCCCCAGCATCCTCCCCGCGGGCACGCTCCATCGGCTGCTCCGTCCCTCCACATCAGCAGCCTCTGCAGCTCCATGGGACTGAGCTTCCTCCCGGACCACACTCTTCTCACCCCCAGGCATGGGAGCCTTTCACTTCCAGTAGCCTGGAGGAAAAAACTCATGCCAACTGCTCTAAACCCACGGGTCTCTGCAGCGTGGAGCGCGGGTATCGCAGCCTCAGCAGAACCCCAGCACCGGCACATTTCTGAGCATTTCACTGACAAAGCATTGCTAAAGCAAACGAGCTCATTAATGAACCACTGGTGGAGAGAGGCAGGGCTTGGAGAGGGAATAGCAGCCTGTTGCTGCTGGGTCTGCTGGAGGGAAAGGTGAAAAGAAAGACCTAGAGGGCAAAAGATTTCATCTCACACTTGAAATGTTTTCAAAGCTGGAGAACCTACTCCTGACAGAAGCTGGCAAGCAGGTACCTTCCTTGCCCACTTGTAAATTAAGCCTTCAAAGGGAGGACCAGAACTTCTCCAGCTTGTAACTGGGGTTAGATAAGCAAATAGAAGAAAGAGAAATCAGGAACCAGCTCCAAAAATCAAGAGCTCATTTTAAAAAAAAAAAAATCACAAAACTTAAAGTATGTGTCAGCATTCACAGGGATATTTCTTTCTAGTGTTTAAATCACAGCATTTCCTTTGCAGCCATGAAGGAAAGAAAATGCCAGACAAAAAAAAAGATTCTTACACAATCATGTGTCAGCTCCAGAAGCTGCTGCTTTAGAGAAAGCACCAACAGAAGCTCACAAAACCTCCGGAGAGCGCCCCATCCCAGGCTGCACACGCAGCCCGCAGAAGTCGGGATTAAAAACGCGGTGCTTCCTTACCTTGCAGCTCTTAGCTTCTTCCAGTGTGAGAAACGCTTCATTTTAGGTTATTGACGAGGCAGCGGTGGAGGAGTGCCCTCGGCAGACCTCATGGGAGCAAAGAAGTCATGATGCAGCACTCCAAAGCAGCCAGCACAGCATGAGATGAGAGACGGCTCGCACCCAGCTGGAGCCAGGCAGCTCTTCTGCCAGGACACTCTCTTCCCATCAAGACTCAGTTATAAAAGCATTTCTGGTTTCCCTCATTTATGTACAGCAACTCGGTTATGCAAAGAAACACGATACCTGACGCTGCGTCTCACTGCAAACGTACAAAATCCCCTTATCTTGCTTGGGCCCGAGGCTGCGCGTTCCGCCCAGACCAGGGGCGTCAGTATGTGAATGCAGCCCTTGGCACCGCGCGCCCTTTCAGTACAAAATAAGACATACTGAAAGCGGGAGACATTATTAATTCCGCTCAATTTACTACGTATTTTTCCACTCTGTAAAGTAACAGATTGGTATTGAAACCATCGTATCACAGGGGTGCTCTGAACGCTGGACCGGAACCAGGCAGGCTTTCGGGTCTCTGCACCTCTGGCTGCGTAACGTCTTTGGTTACTGGGTGCTTTGAGCTGGGAGCCCCGGCAGAACACAACGCCCCTACATGTATGTGTTTTCCCCGATTTGCTTATTCGAGCTGGCTGGAGGAAGCAGAGACAGGGCAGCGAGCGCATCCACAGCTGGCAGCCCACCCGCTCGAGCTCTGGAGGAGGAATAGGAACCGTGATCAGGCACACGTGTTTCCCCACGTAAAGTGCTTGCAGAGCCGTTGATAAAGATGTCATGTATAAACCTAAACTTGCATTCAAAAACCTGAACTCGCTGTGGTGCCAGTCACCTCAGCGCTTGCACCGCAGAGAAAGCAACAGCCTCCATTCCATACGCCAGGGCTCAAGGGCAAGTGAAGATGGTGCGGAGCAAACCCACACCAACCCCTGCGGGAAACAGCGACCTCCTGAAGAAGTGCTGCGTGTTCCTAGCACAGGCCCTGCTTCAGTTTGCTGTTCAGGATTGACGGGTTTCTACACTGAACCCTAAGCAAGCTGAACCCCACAGAACCAACACACAAAGGCTTTTTCACCAGCGTTTAAGAGTTTCAAGCCCCAATTAATTAGCAAAGTTTCTGGGGGTATAGCTACAAGGACCCGCGTCAGTCACTGCCAGCTCAATCACACTAAATCCCTGTGCAGATATCGCAGCTCCTTCAAACCCCAGACTGAAAGCTCAGTAAGGATTACTCACCATTCATCTTTTCAAGGGAATAAGTTTAGTTTGATTGGTTTCTTTACAATTGCTGCCTCATCTTGCATAAACAAGCAAGAACACGAGGCTCTCGCCTGGGAACAGGAGTGGCATTCCAGCTGCGTACTTCTCCTGGGGTGTATCTCTATAGAGCAGAAGGGGCTTCTTTCAACAGCCTGCACTCCTAACTTGGAAGAGGTACAAATAGTTACATTAAGTTAATAATTAAAAATAGCCCTAACTCAATTGAAGTAGCGCAAGAACAGAGACACCAGCCCCTGTGACTGTCCAGCATGTTAATGTGCAAAGAGGAAAAAGTTCTGTATTTTCACCAAATTCCTTTCCTGTTGTCTTTTGAGTTGTTAGGAAAACTGGAGTAGCGAGGTACATTGTAAGCTCTTCTCCAGATCGCCTGTGCTTTCCTCCGTGATGGAACCAGAGCAGGTCCCTTGCATCTGGGTCAAGTGGAGGCACAACTGGATCCTGAAGAATCCTACAGCACCGGAGCCCGCACTGCTCGGCAGAGCCCGGCCTTGCACAGAGCCTACTAGGCAAGGAAAGGCTCAGCTGAAACACCTTCTTGCCTATCTTTGCAATAAACCTTTCAGAGCATTTATGAGCTTATACAAATATGTATAGCATGGCACGCCCTCACAAAGCTGCCAGGCCTTCGAGGCTGGGTTTACCCAGAGGCACGGGCTCTTTCCTCATCTTGCCCCTCAGGGAGCTGTTGGCCGCCTTGATAAAGCTGAGGTTCAGTTCAAGGTGAGTTTTGGAAAGGGACTGGAATTGTGAAGACGCCCAGGCACACTTAGCCCCTTCCTTGTCTCCAGAGTCAACCGTTGTCCGGGTATCCTGTTGGCCATTTCTGCATTCCTTGAAGAGACCTTCGTGGCCTTTGTTGCTGCCACCAAGAAGAAAGGGCGGCCATTTCACCAGCCTGGTGAAACTGTGAAGCTGGAAGATGTTGCACATGCAGGAATCTCTGTTCCAGAGCCTGGATGTCAACAGATACTTACTGGAAGACCAGCGAATGCTGCGTAAGCATGACTTTAGTATTAAGCACCACTAGTCTGATCACTGATTCTGGTCATCGTAGCACATTTGGAAGGTTCGGCTCCTTCAGAAGCCCTGCTTTCACTGCATGCAATATTAACTCAGTCAAGGCTCGAGAAAATAGCATTTGTGGAAAAATTTGGGATTGTTTACTAGCATTGGGCTTCAGGCCTCTAATTTCTCATTTTCTTTCCTCTGTTCCACGTGTTATCAGTACTTCCATAGATGGAAAGAAGGATTCACAGTTTAGACACAAAAGGAGAGGGGTCAGAGACCAAGCGTAGCTCAGCTTCTGTGCTTACGGAACTGGCGTAGCACTTCGCACCACAACAGCTCCTCAACATTACTGTTCTGGAGGTCAGAGTCATTTTTCATGGAAATAAAAACTAGAGAGAGAGTATTTGGCATAACCTTTGCTCAGCAGAGCTGTCAGACACCTCTGACGTGGGAGTCATCACGCCAGTACAGCAATTGCATTTAGGTGCCGTTGGGAGTCACACAGAGGGATGAAACGAGCCAGTGAATGGTTCAGGGCGCCAGGAAGAACCGTAACACGTACGTGGCTGAGGCTGTGCTGTGCGTGGCGGACACCGCAAGCTTCATAGCGCCAGCAGGACAAGTGCGAACGAGGAGATGTAACATCTCTTTCTACCCACGTGGGCTGGAGGAGAATCTCCCAAAAGTAGGAGGAGGTCTGGAGAAACTCCAACTCCATCCAGGGCCAATACCCTGTTTGATGCAGAGCTGCCTCTCTCTGGTGAGGACAAAACATAGGAGGCAGGCATGATCCCCTCCCCTCCCCTCCCATCCCTTCAAATATCGGTGAAAAATAGTACGAAGCCCACAAGACCACCAACTGCAACAGAAGATAAAGTTCCTTCCTCGCAGAAGCCCAAGGCAGAGTGTGAAGGAGAATTCGGATCTCCCAACTCTCACTGCTTCATTCTAAACAAGTATGTTCCCTTTGCGGCAGGTATCCGAGGAACGACAATTACATCCTCTCAGGTAAAACACCCCCGGAGTTTCTGTATGAAACAGCATCTACATGTAAAAATAAGTATAGCGGGTCCCACTGGAATGAAATGGCGCAGAGCAAAACAAACTAGAGAAAGCCCAGTGTAATTGTTTCCAGGCATCACAATGTGCTAAGTACCCTTTCAACTATTTAAAAAAAGCCCAAACCTTAATTTATTAAGTGCCATCTCTGCTACAATGCTTGAGAAGGGGTGTGAACATCTACAGTGAAGCCAAGTAAAAGCTCAGTAAAAGCAAATGTGTCATCTAAAAGCCAATGTGGCAGAAGGGAAGGAGGGTGTGACTTCCCCACGCGCTTGCTTGGGAAGGAGGCCCTCACCAGGTCCTAAATTTATAGCCTTTGTATGATTAGCTAGAGATACACACTAGGTTTATGCATTGTCGTGTATAAAGCTCTGCTTCCAACATCAGTTATTCGTGTTACAGTTCATCAGCTGCCGATCCTGATGTTATCCCGTGAGCGATGCTAGCGGAGGGCCAAACGAGATACTGGGACGCTCCATCAAAACCGTAACGAAGGCGACGAATGCCAAAGGACCCGCCACAACCCGCCACCAGAAACCACAGGCCCGATCTGCAGCCTTACAAAAACCATAAGGAAGTGACATAACCTAATAATGTTTTAAGTCTCACTGAATTTACACTTCAGGCCGGTTTTGTACCTCTCCTGGATCGTACGGTCAGTTCACAGCACCACTGCTTAAATCCGCAGTTCGCCTGCAAGTAGAAGGGCAGAGAGCAGAGCGAATATACTGGAGCTGTCGTAGTGAGAAAGAGAGAACAGACACATTACAACAGATATCGTGGCTGGCCAGAAAGTCCTTACCGAGTCTAGAATCGTGTTATGAAATCAGGCCCTCGGTACGGCACACGTGCCCACGGCCACACCTGCACGGGATGGAGCTGAACTGCAGAGATGAGGGGACCTGCCCCAGCAGAAAAGCACACCTGAGCCTGGCTGCGCTCCCTAACGCCCGCCTGCTCTGCCACGTTATTCAAGCAGGAACACGGTCATTGGCTGTAGAGTCAGAAGGGATATATTAAAAATAACCAATTCTGTAACAGCAAAACAACAGATTGCCGTAAGTAAGTGTCTTCCCCGCCGCCTCCCCCTAGCACTGCCAACATCTGGGGTTCCGCTGGTGCTATAGTTGGAATACATTTGCTTCACCACGGAAATCAAACGTTCCCTTCTACAAGCCTGAACATGTCAACGTGTCAAAATGCAAGAAACCTTGTTCAGAAGAGGATTTTTAACACGTCAGCTAACATTTATAATACTGCTTGTTTCCCAGTGTGGCTCAGTACAAATACAACTAAAAGATAAAACACACAAACCACCAAAGCACGAGATACCTCCTGTCTCTCCGTTAAGGTGATACCGACACAAGGTCTCTAGCCTGGCTCGTCAGGTGAAGGGTACAGAGACATGCAAACGGACGCGGTGCAAGCCTTCCTCAGGCTGGATAATCCACGCCTGGAGACAGCCCTGTGCTCTCACGCTCACGCACATTTCAGCTCGGTCAACAGCTACAGGAGAAAAAGTATTTTATCTTGCTCAGAACAAAGGTAAAACGGCCGCTTGAGCACACGCTCCTGAGGTGCCCAGGACCACGGCTCCCTCCCGCCGGCTCCAGCGGCACCATCCAGCTCCGCTGGCGGCTCTCGGCGCCTCAGGCTGACCTTCAGCGTGCCCCGCGGACAAGTCCCAGAATGATGCGCCGCAGGTGCCGCGCGAGCCCCCACAGCAACGAAGGCTCACAGATCCAGCCAGGTGTGCGCCTCCTGCTTGGGTTCGCGAAGGAAACGCTGCTGCATTTTTCTCCAGGGGAACGAGGCTTGGCCGTGGTCTTTTTCCACATTAAAGGCACGCTGGACCTAGCAAGTTTTACACATTAAGCAGAGCGAGCAAGCAAAACCTGGTAAGCGTAACGTTCATAAGACAATCTTCTGTTCTGGGCTAAAAAAGATCAGTAATCCAAAACCGGACAAAGATGGAAATATAACCTTTCAGGGAATAAATTAAGCACGAGACATGATATGCATGAGGTCTTTCTGGGGGGAAGCAGGTCAGTAACGAGGCAGAAATCGAACAAGAAGCAGTAATCGCAGGACTGCAAAAACAGGGCCCGTTCTTAGCTCTTATAAAATAAAAACAAAGTACCCCCAGCAACTTTTTCTCCAGAATACACAGGCAGACTGCCCAAAGAAAAGACCGTACATTTTTTTCAGCCGCTTCTCAAGAAGAATGCTTTAAAGGAATTTGGGATATTTATTTACACAAAGCACAAGTCAGGACCGGGCACAGCTGGTGCCCCTCTGCAAGCCTACTTCTAAAAATAGCACCTCAGTTACTAGCAGGTCAGTGATTAAGAGAAACAGGTTCTGATGGTCATTACTGAATCAGCACGCAGAGTAAATAAAGCAAACTTGATTTTCATTCATTTTACAAGGCAGGCTCGGTCACCCTGCAGATTATGGACGCGGTGAAACAGGCACAGAATCGCTTCTGATACTGATTAACGACTAAATACACGTCTCCCTCTTGCGAAGCCTCTGCTTCGCCGCCTCCCTGCCCACCCACGCCACCTAACTCCCCTCGGCTCCCGCGAAGCCCTGCCGGCGACACGGATTCCGAGGCAGACGTTGTGCTAGACAAAGTCTCCCATTATATTTGCACAATGGGGCCCCTGGGCACTGTCACAGAAACGAGGCGGGGCTTCACATACAGTAAAGGAATGCGATTTTGTGGCATTTTTAATATAATTCAATTCTATCGCGCCAGTGAGCGTTAGGGGAAGGTCACACAGCCTCCCTCTGCCGGCTAACACAAAAAACGCTGCCGAAATTTGCCCGACCTGTGGGAGAGACGGGAACCTGGTGGCAAAAGCACCCGCAGGGCAACAGGCTGACGCTTTACAACTTCGTTGGTCAATGCAGGCACGTTCTATATAAAGCCTGACCATTTCCTTCCTGTGGAAATGGGTCTTTGGAGATTTTTTTCAGAACAAGTCATTATTTTTCTTTATCACAACAAAAACTTTACAGAGCTCAATACCAAACCACCAAGCAACCCAAACCGGACATTCTCTCCCTCCCCAGCGTGAGCAGGTCAGGCTCCCATGCAGAATTACCGAGAGGCAGCCACCCCAACGAACTCCGCCGTGGCGGGCACCCAAAACCACCACTGAAGCCTTCTCAGTCCCTCCTTCAGCCCAGCTCTCCCCAGGATGCTTCTGTTGAAACCCCCAACTTCTTCAGTGCCATTTCCCCCCACAATTTGCTTACGGAAACCCACAAACTCTCTCGACTGCTCACTCAATTGCACGAGCATACGGTACTATTAGAAAACCTATATCAAGCTGCGGCCAATACGGAATAGAGTTAAAACACCACATGTGAATGGCACTGCATTGTTTTTATTTTAAGTGTCTTTACACAATGAAAGATGTTGGAATGCAAGTTATTATACACTTTATACCAGATACACTGACAACATGACTTGCTTGATTCGCCCTATAAAACTGTTTCTGAAGGTTTTCCACTTATTCTACTTACAGCAACTTCTACAACGGGGTAGAAATGAAGCAATTAACAAAATATAAACACCACAGAAAATCCAAAACGGACTTCTGGAATTTTAGAAATACACAAGCCTGATGGACAATACAAGGTTTTTTTGTTGTTTGTTTTTTTTTTAATAACACAGAACAGTGAGACAGAGAAGTCAGATTTTGAGTGAGTTTCATACCTGAAGAGATACATAATATCATGCCTGCGGAGGCAAGACGAACCCCATTTTCCTACCTTTTTAATATAGACTATTCCTGCCTGTGAACAGGGACCTGCCTGCAGGATCCCATTTTGCAACTTGAAGCCGGTGGCAGGAAGGGAACGCGAGCTGGCACAATACGGAGGTGAAATCTACCACGCCCATGCTAATTCATAACCATTACTTTTTCTCTCCGCTGTCAGTCGAGTGAAAACACTTTTGAAAATTCAATAAGCACTTCATGTGGAACAGTAACACACTAAAATGAATTTGAAAACGGCCAATTTCTGAATGATTTATATATAAGAACATCAGCAGCCTGGTTTGTTCACAAATAATTTTTTTTTAATAGAAAAAAGAAGAATCTGTCTAGACTAAAAAAGGTTGGTTATAAAATAGCATAAAAGCATAGAGGCATGTGTCATTATACCGAGGCATATTTCCCTCCTACTGAAACACTTAACACAAGATCACAAAATTAAAAGATCTCTATTTTAAAAGGCGCATCCTGGTCTCAAAAAGCGGCAGATGCTCTATCAGACAGACAGGATGTTGCACAGAAAAAGTCCTAATGAAAAAGAGCAAACAAGGGCTGAAACTGCATAAAAACTGGCGAAGCCAGGCAACTGATTGTCTTAAAAAACATGAAACAGACTGGAGAAGTTTAGGAGCACGAGTTAAAAATTAGTCCTAGATGTTCTGTCTCCTAACATAATTTAGTCACAACGTAACAGTCACTGAACTTATTTGTAGATGCAGAGGAACAAACGTTGCCGTATTTTCAGAGAGGATCAGAGACAAACACATTCAAGAGCTGAATCCCTATGTCCCTCTACATATCGCAATTCACTCCTAACTGGGTGTCAGTGCAAACCATTGTACCTATCGGTGTTCCGCCACAGATAGTAGCAGCAGTAGTGTTGGCGACAGGCTCGGAGCCCGTCTTCTCAGTGGTCTGTGGTTCTTCCGCCTGTATTCTTCTCCGTGTAGTTAGCAAAACTACCTAAATCTAGTTCTATACGTGTATTTGTGCCTCATGTCAAATTAAAAGCACATACTTGGCATTTCTGAGAAAAGCCAAGATGAATCTTCACCTCGGAAGATCACTAGCTGGGAAGGAATTTTAGCATGAAGAGTACGTTTCACTTGCATTTAACACTCTGTGAATCGGAAGCTGTTGTGCCAGTACAGATCAGCTTTTATTTGCCACACGATGAACTTTCTTGAATCCAATCGTGACAGAAAGATATCATTTCAGCACTTGGTACATCACACTGTACAGCATAAAGAAAAGGGTAACAGCTTAAACAAAACAAAACACAACCAGACTTCCTATTTTTCACTATTTCAAGTCAGGTGGATTTGCTACACTTGGGGGACTAGTCCCTAAAATTAAAGTGCTTTTCAGAACATTGGCATCCAAAATCTTGAACATGAGAGACAATTACAAGTAAAACCTGTTGTCGCTATACATAACATATAGCAGCAGTACAGACATCAACACACGTACTCGTTAAGTGTCTGATTTTTTTGATACTACCTTGAGCATCGCACAGTTTAACAGTGCATAGTACCCCCTACCTCCAGCGTACAATCAAATGCTTTCGATTCATTCAGTATCGTTGCAGGTGGTTCTGGGCGCCTTGTCTGCAGGATCTTCTGTTTGGGATTTTTTATTTCATCTTCCTCTTCTGTCTCACTTTCACAGACATGGACAACTACACTAGGAGTTGATTCTGTTCCTGCATGAAGCTCGTACTTCTCCCCTGAAGAGCAGCGAACAAAAACCATGCTAAGAACATCCCCAAGGAACAGCATCAAGCCACTTTATCTCTGAAACTCCTTAACAGCTGCAGTAACGCAATCCAGTATTCATTTATTCCCATCTCACCTTTAATTTGCTCAACTTCCACACTTCACCAGACCTGTTAAATGTTTTAAACTAGTCCCTGTATCGGTTATACTGTGCTTCGAATACAATCAGTCTTTTAACTGATATTTAGAGGGAGGGAGGGATGTGAAAAGCTGTCATGGAACACTGAAGACATCAGAAGACAAGCAGCGTGCAAATTTTTAAGGTACATCATTTATGCTGTACATTCATGTGACATTTGTAAATTAAAAGCTACAAAAGCATTGGAAAACATTAAGCCTCATGATTCCCTGCTTGTCACAGAAAGCAAACAGTGTGTTTCCTACGAAGGCTCCTAAAGAAGTTTGACGATTAAACACAAAAAAGTACCATTAGCATCCTTAATAACCGGAGGTGTCCATCTGCAAGAGACTGAACTTTTCATTCCTCCTCTTGTTTGTTACCGAGTGCTGAGACAGTGACAAAATTCAACACACAAATGTGATGGAGCTCGTACCACACAATCCAGTTCTGTGCTGTACTTTCAATCAATGAACGAGTGAAGTAAAACAAGGGATGGATCATTTCATTCAAGTAAGAAACATCATATAAGAGAAACTCAGTTTCTTCTCACAGAAAGGCAGGCAAGCAGATAACTTCAAAACCAGTTACCCAGGGAATTTAAGTAGCACAACAAAAGCAGGTAAATATTCCTACCTGGTCCCAACTTGGAGACAGCACAAAGCAAGTCATAGTTTATCAGGGGAGTTGCGTCTTCACTCTGTTTCCATCCAACTGGTGGAGATGCAGGCGGTGATATCAGGAACTGTTTAACAGGTTGTGGAGGAAGGAGGTAGGACTTGTCGCCTATTTCACTGGATACCTGTACCTGAAGACAAAAGCCAGGACATACAGAATAAGAAAACAGATATTAATTATCTTTTTATTTAGTCTACCCCAATAATTCATGCTCATTCTTTGTATTAGCAATGCTTAAGTCAGGCTAGCCTTAAAAATAAATGTACTGCAGCTTTTGTCAATTCTTGGTATGACACCTTGGAGAAATGCTGCAGGAAAAGAAATTGGCCTGTGTAAGAGTTGACAACGTCGCTGTATACGACACATGCAAGCTGCTAATCCAACAAGGAGCATTTGCCCCTAAAGCACCTATTATAAAGGGATCTTTGGACCCCCTTACTTTCTTTCAGTGCGGTTCTGTTTACATACGGGGGAGGTGGTTTGTGTCACTACACAGCGACTGTTCCCCACCGATTACAACTCGGTAAGCTCAAGCTGAAAAGCAAAGCTGTCCCCTAAAGCGTGAATTTTCCTCAAATAGTGAAAATAATGCATCTCAGCGCAGAAGAATGAGTTGAAGGTCAATTCAGATACTTATCACAAATGACACTTGAGGGCAAAAGTGGAACAGGGAAGACACAGGGACACATCTTAGTGTTCCGTAATACCTGCGCAAAGTACAGCTTCAGCTTCTTCCCGTTAAAGTCAGTTTCATGCAGTTCTATCCGTGCTCTTGCTGCTGCCTCTGGATTGCTGAAGTTTATCCTCACTCTTCTGAAGCTTTTGAACAACTGGAATGTAACTTGATTATCGTAGATGGTGAAAAGTGCTTCAAATCTTTCCTAGAGATGAAGTACAAAGATTCTCCAAACACAAAGCGAACATTTTCAACTCAATGAAAACGCATTTTCCTTTCACCTTCCTCTCCCAAATCCCAACAATCTCCTTAGCCGCGGTGTACACCGGCACATTCCACACTCCCCTCGGTCGCCCGACTCGCAAATCTGCATTCAGTGCAGTGCTGCTGTGTCTCACTATTCAAATCTGAATTCCAAGAGCACATCGATGGGAACAAGCCTGTAAAACTCGGAATTCATAAAGTGCCACCTAGCGACAGTCACACAAAAGCGCAGATGTCAGCAAAAATGCTGGTCCTTGCACAGGACTTGCACCCAAACATCTCCAAAAAATACTAGGCAAATCAATTAATTTTTTACATTAGATAAAGTACTGAGTGCTTAAGGAGAATGTCAATATTCTCAGGATGAATGAATAAGACTATTTTGGAAGAGACAAAAATCTATTATTACTAAACAACGTTCACAAAAATAAAAAATTGAAAAAATGTTTTATTGAATATGGACTCTTATCCTCAAGTTCTTTAAAACATAACAACCGCATGGTTACGAAATTCAGTCTGGTTTAATTTACTAGTTCTCTGATCTACAGGAGACCTAATTTGCAGATATTTCTTGGTTTTCCTAGGGTAAATGCACTCCTGCATTTCCTACTGTAAATTTTCATTCACTGTAAAAAGTCAGACTAAAATCAATAGATGTGAAGTATGCAAGCTATCTCTTTTCAATTTTATTTACTAAGTTCTAATAATATTCAGTTATTTAGAGAGATCTACATAAGTAAATAAGTGGAAAAGGAACATTTTTTCATTAAGAACTCTTTCCAAGGACAAATAGTTAATCTGCTTGATTCCAACAGACTCTTTAGAAAAATCCTGTTGATGCCTTCATTCCTGTAAAAATAATTACAGGATGGAGGGTTTTCATTTTAAATATGACTGAAGCAATTCTTCAGCTGATGCCCATGTTAGTTTTAACAAACATATCTTTTCTTGCGCTGTTCTCTCCAATCTGTACAACATCAAGGTCTTTATTAAATCAGAAAACCCGTTCCTTCTGCACACTGGCCAAATTTTGTACTTGACAAACACAAAGCTACTATCTAGTGGATCAACTGCAACTGAAAATGAAGACAGGGTTCAAATCATAACATTACCCTCAAAAAGGTGAATATTTGAGAAAGAAACAATACGTACTTTTACTCTATCTGAATTTTTCACCTTTTGCTGTTTGAACTAAACTTGAAAAAACACTTTTAGATGCTGTAAAAGACAAAATTATTACAAGATGTATGCCAAATTAGACATCTTCCAGGTTTTTCTGTAAACATACCATGTGTTTAACCTACAACACAAACAGAAGCAGAAGCTGACCGCATTAAATTCAACACTTTAACGGTCAATTCAACATGAGCTGTTAATGTTTAAGGGTTGCTGTAACAAATCAGCAGTAAAACCAGAAATATAGCTAGAAAATGTCAAAAAAATGTTGAAAGGATCAGGGTAGAACCTAAGCAAAATGCTTCATAAAAATTAAATATACAGATTTCTAATCAATAGTGTCGTTTGAGCCTTTTCTCCTCACCAGAATATTAATCATCGTTCACGTGAAGTTTCACATCTGAACACGCCAAGCATAAAATATTTGTGCCTACACACAGAAGCAGGCAATCTATTTTGTACAGTTGTAACTGCTACAAAATCAGGGAAGAGGAAGATTGATTTTGATAGTCTGCTTGCAAGTGCTGTTAGCTTTGCTAGCATTACCAAATGAATTAAAAGAAGCAATACCGTAAGTGCCATCAAACATCACCTCCCCTGAAGAAAACCCCAAACCACCACAAATTTTCAAATCACTTTCTGTTCGTGAACAGACAGCACAATTTCCATTTGCTTCGTTAACTGTTTGTTGCGCATTCGGCCTTTAAAACAAGATGTAGGCAGAAGTAAATCAAGCCATTGCAATGTGTGTCCAGGGGCTGCCTAAACTGGGTTTCATAAAAGAGATAAAAGCCATATAATGTATCAAAGCACCTCTCTTCTTCCGAGCACCAAGAAGGCTGCATAGTAGATGTTCAATTTATAGATATAATGTATAACTCTGACCTATTCTAAACCAATGTCTTGGCTATGACAATCAGCTCAGATGAGCTTGCTGACAGTACGATCAGTACACCTTACAAACTATACTTGAAATGAAAAATTGAAAACTTTAAATTTGTGGTTAAATTTACAAGTGGTGTAACATGGCAACTAACTACCCCAGCATCATTAGAGAAAAAGCCAGCACACCTCCCCTGATGCACCTCACATGCACGGACAGACTGGGGGAACACTTCCATGGAAAAAAGCAAATGTGCATTAAAATGACAAATCACATGTAGACACGAGCAGAAGAGTTTAGCCAAGCAACATTTCCATTGCACGCTTTCTGTACCAGACACGCGATGAGCTACGGGGCTCTGTTTCTGTAGGATCAGCTTTACATTAGGCCAGTGCATTATTTAATGTTCCGTTGATGAACTGATACTTTACTACCTTCTTCTAGGGGAAGTAACCACCGAAACAAATGGAGTGCTCCCTACTTAGAAAGTCTTTTGAACTAGAAGCTGATCTAGTAGAAACAGTAACAATTTACATTAGTCACCAGTGAGGTAAAAATTTATCTAGAAAGGGAGACATCTTGCATTTTTTAAAAATTAGATGACATATGATTTACATACTCTTCTGCATAATCTGTTCTGTTTTCCAGTAAAACGAGCACTAATATACAAGGCTAGATAGAAATTAACTCTTCAACTGATGTACACAGGCTAGCAACAACTCGTGCTCTTTGAAGAAAAGCATTTCACACCAGGCATATAAATAATGGCTAATGAACTGTATCTCATTCTCCCTATAAAACACGGGAAAGAAACTAAAGCACTGCATCGGAAAGTAAGCCACTAAGGACTCAGCCGCCTTTTCTGGCGCCTTCCTTTTGTACCCATAGGAATACAGTTACAACAAATGACATGAGCAACAGCTCTTGTCAGGCAATACCCTCCTCCTACCCAAAAGGGGATCTGTAAGCTGCTTTACAAACCATTTATGTGACAGCATGTGCACATTCTCAACAAAATGCTGCTCCTTTTATGCCAAATGTACTACGTCCATGTGATGGACTTAAATTTAAATACACAATTTAGCAATTCTGAGGCGCAGAGCAGCGTTTCCTATCTGACACCACACCCTTCCCTCAGATGCTGAAAACTTCTCAGCAAAACTGTAGGCTCCGTAAGCCCTTTTGTAAACTGAAACTGAAGAAGCTGCAGACCAGAGCTTTCATATAAGCCCCTCCTATTTTCCCTCACCCATGTAGCATTCATAATGATTCCTGATGCTCTTGGAAGGAAAGGGAAAGCACAGACTTGACTGAATACAAACATTAGCAGGCAAGAGAAGATTTATTTTATTATAAGGTCTTTATAAACCACTTTCAAGGCATTCAAGTCAGTATACACATCCTGTAAATTTATAATACTCTAATGCTCTTTTTAACAGAATCCTTGCCTTGAAATAAAACATTTACATTTGCTTTCAGATTTTATTTAAATCTACCCTTGGATTTTGCACCTCGGATAAAGGGGAAGGGTGGAGGGGAGGAATCAAAAGAGCTTTTCATGTGAGAAGCCCTGGGTATCTATTAACAATTTCAAATGCCAGGAAAGTGTAGTATTATCTGCTCTTCTGATCTGAGCTTACCAGGTAAATAAGTTGGGTCGGTTTCCCGCCCCCAATAATAATACGCAGTAATACATTGAAAATCCAGGCAAAAGCATTCAACATCCATACTTACAACACTATACCCCAAATATGTCTCTCTCTACCTTACCTTTTCTTCCTGTACCTCAAACACAGCTTCATGAACGCTGCAAGCAAAGAGTGAGGTAGGCAAGTCACTTAAATCCATCATCTCTTCCAAATCATCTTCATTTTCTCCAAAGATCATCTGTTCTTCCTCTTCTTGGTCACTGCTGTAGAGGTCTGACTGGCTGTCACTCCAGGACTTCATAGTATCTCTGAGCATTGCTCACCCAAAGCAATCTTTGTGCTCCAGTTACTAGTCGGGGTCTGCCATTCCAAAAAAACAAAACCAAAACAGAATGTGAAGATACTGCACCTCCTTGATTTGACTGTTCTTTAAGGCAAGTAACTTTACAAAAAAGAATAGAAATCAACATGAAACTTGTTCTCTCATCCACAAAACAGAAGCACTGTATCCCATTTCTGTAAAATGGGATAAAGATGCTGCTGTTCGGTCTATGAAAAGGAAGATAAAGTCACTCAGCCAAGTAAATGAAATTTCCCCTCCCTTTACTCCGACATAAATCAAGAACTACGATACTATTCTAGAAGCTTTTCTCCATGACATACTTCTCAGTTAATAGCAATTTCCTATTTAATAACCTAAAAGCACTTCCCAGCTAATCAAAGCAGTCTTCTGATATATGAATCAGTGGGAACACATGTATACAGCAAAGCCAGATCATCTGTCCAAAGCCTCTCCAAGCCAGTGGCAGATATGGGAACAGACCCCAAGATCTCCTAACATGAGGGTACTTCCTTCTCCTAAGCACAGGAGAATGCCTTTCCCATGGGTAAGAGAGTATCTAGAGCCTTGAGTAAACATGTCAAGGGAGGAAAAACGTGCAAACAAGCAAAAGACTAGATAAAAGAATTCAGGTAACAAACTTGTTTTTACACAATAAAAAGATTTTAATAAAGCATACCTTTTGCCCACTATCGCTGCAAAACTCATGAGGGGGTTATCACACTAATGTATATTCTAATGTAAATGATAGGAAACATGCAATTGCATTATATCTAGATTTGGAGGAGGGTGTTAATTTGTGATATAACACAAAAAAAAAAAGATATGTTTCATTGGCAATGATCTCACTTGAGTATTTGCTTAACTAGCTTATTCTTTTGAAGCAGTCACTGAGAAATGCCATCAACTGAAACCAGTATGCATTAAAAATCCATAATAAATCCATGCTCACTCACAGGAAAAGGTTTAAGACAAGTTTTCCAGTTAACAACACCCAAACACTCTCAACACTGTACGTAAGGAGAAACAGCACGTGACAATGAGAGAAAAATACTTAGTACCTATTTAAGTATTCACAAACTCACAAGGTGCGAAGTAAAATGAGTTAAATCAATGTAACCTTGGAGTGGACACGTAAAAGCTGCCTGAAGCAACGTGCGCGCATGCACACGTAACCGCACCCGTTCACTGTCACGCCTTTCGTCAAACCATTACAAAGTCATGCATAGACCTGGCTAAATCTTCGCAGCACAGCAAGCTTCAAAATCTTCACAGGAAACGCTCCTCAGCATCACAGAAAGAAGGATGTAAATGCAAGAAAACATGTAGCTGGTGGAAAACTCTTTTTTTTTTTTTTTGTGCTTGCTGATTCATGCAAGAAGGAAAGAGACAAGAAAAAGAAACTACGCCAACACAGTAAAAACAAAAGCCACCATCTGGCTTGGCAGCACAGGCTCCAAGAGAGTACTGGGCTAATCAATCCAACATGCAACAGGACACAGACCCCTACAATCAAGCCAGGCTACGTGCAGACAGAACTGCGAGCAACATGCTAGCCTTGTCCTGGGTTTGGTCCTGCCTCCCCAAGCATCCCCCTGAGAGCGGGGTACGGATCACAATAAGAAACACCCAACCCACACAACTGCTCCAAAAACCTGGTTTTCTGACAAATCAAAGAACGACGGGACTTGCAAACAAGGCAAGAGAGCAAAACTGGCACAGAAAAGGGAGAGTTTTGAAACGCTGGCATGTAAATTCAAGGACTTAAATTAATGGTGAATAAGACAGGAAGTAAGGTAACATAGAGATCAACATAAAATTGGACCAAGTTGGCTGCGTTATGAAAAGCTTCACAAAGTTCACGCTGTCTGAGCCTCATACACTATGAGATGAAGTCAAAGCAGCAGACTGGAGGGAGGCAAAAGCATCAAGAAAATAAGATTAACGGAGCACACGATTACTGTGACTTACACTGTGCCTGCAGTAGTACTCCTCTCTCCATTCTGTTAGTACTGTGGAATCAGACATCACAATTAAAATGACAGAGAATTTATTCCATAGATTATCAACTGAATCCATTACTCCTCCTTTAAAGTTGTCATCATCTAATATGTCAATTAAGGAGCTGCGATCTGCAGATTACTGACACCAAACACCGCAGTGACCACAGAGGCGTTCCTCCGTTTGGTATGTCAGCACAGGGGAACAGCACTTTGGGGAAAGAACGAGCAGAGAGATGGATAAAATGAAAGCAGATATAAGCTTTTATTTATATATATAAGACACCGGAACTCTACATTTCTGGCTAATATTCTGTACAGTGAGTCTTTGTATAGGTTTCTTGAATAGAAACCATCTTTTACACACCAATGAGACAACTATGCAAATATCTGCTTGAAGAAAAAATAAAACTGATACAATTAAAAAAAGGAATACAAGACACTTTCTAAAATGCCAACTTAAAGACAAAAAGAAGGGGGGGGGGGGGAAGAAATCCCAGTTTCTCCTTCTTTTGCCAAATTCCATTAAAGTAATTCAGAGAATTAAGTTCAAAGCTTCAGCACCAGGAAGTTCTAAAACTTTGAAACTGTTACTCTGTATTTTGGAAAAAAAAAAGACACCCACATTATTTCCACGTCTGTTTGGTACAACAGAATAGGACAACTTTTTAAATAAAAGGGTGACAACATACAAAAGACAGAGCAGTAAAGGGGAAGAATGATAGCCAGGTAAACAATACAAGGAAGGAAAGGTCTTTGCTAAACCAACGGAGGAATTGGAGAGGGATCAATAACAAACAACTGAAATGTTTGCAAACAAATGCCAGGAGCTCAGGTATCGCAGAATACCACACAGGCTGTGAGAGAGGATGGGAGGAAAAAAGAAAGGAATAAAAGCCAACTAAAAAGCCACAAGATCTAGCTTCTTTTACTATTTAATTTATATAACATTAAACTATTCAAGTAACCTATAAAGTAGGCAGAAATAAAGGTCACTACGATTTTCATCATGCATGAACCGGTCAAGAGACGTAAGCGAAATTGTCTAGTTGGCATCTTAACGTTGAAGAAATGAAACTCGCAGCTCCCTACATCTTCAGTCTTCTGCACCCTGATTCATTTCACCCAGTTCCACATGAAAGAGGCCATCAACGACTACCACTGTCTACCTGTGTATTCCCACCTTCAAAATGCACACAGATTAAAACAAACTACCCAGACAGGATTGCTCCGAAACAGAGCTGAGATGACAGCCCCAGTGATCCTGCACTGGAGGCCTGTCTTCTGCTCACCACAAAAGATTTTCCCTGTAAACCTTTTACAGCGTAAATAGCCTTGATATGAGGAAAATAAAGCTTTTTGCTCAACAGCAATTTGTGGTATTACGAGACACATCAAATTGCGCACAGGCATGCGTTGCTGCACAGAAGAGATGCTCTTCAGATTTGTAAAGAAGTTTAAGAATCCTGATGGAAAACACACAAACCTGTCTAGGCACACTGAATCATCCAGCTTTGCACGCAGCAAACGGCTCACTAGCTTCAAGTATCATTACGTATGAATTCATCATGTTGTAACATCTAAATACAGCAACAAAATGTTTTACTGTAAGATGTTTTCTGCTCTGTAAAAAGGCAGTGGGTCTCAAGTGATGTGTGTAAATTATACTGGCGAGCTGGGGCAGTTTAAACCTCCCCATTGCCATGAAGTAGATTACATTTTTTTCCTCAACTAGTAACAAAAACTGAGTTACCAGAAATCATCTTGTTCCTTTAGAGAACAAGAGGAGAAATGTGTACACTATTAAGCTGCAGAAGGCAATGCTGTTATTTCCTTGAATTCCTGCAATCTGCAGGGAAAGTCATATAACAGAAGCAATCTTAGTCAAAGTCAAGGAAACAGTTCTGTATCACTTACAGTACGGCATTTCTTGCTTGTATAAAAACAAAGTCTGAAAAGCTTCTGTAGAAAGTACTGAACTATAAAAGCTACTTCAATTATGTTTTGTTTTTTGAAAATTAAGAATCCATCACAGTTCTCATTTTTTTAATCATAAACCTATATGGTTAATTCTAGTTTTTTCAGATTGCTTGCTTTTTCCTGACTTAACCCAAATCAGTACCAAAACACTGTGGTTACCGAGCAATGCAAGAACACCCGATAGCGTCCCTGAAATAAGGGTGAGACAGGTAAGACTGCTGTATGAATGTTAATTAAAAAGTACTGCTAGAAACAGTACTGCAAGAATTGTTATTTTAACAGATTAGGTAGAACTGTTTAATTGTGCAATTATTAGAAAGGATCAAAATCAGAATAAATACTCCAAGCTTGACAGGCACACTGATGTGATCAGTAGTGCAACAGCCAAACCGCGCCACTCCAGCTTCCCCTATGCAAAAAGGGAACTACTTCACTTACCTCCCTGGAAAGGTGAGAAGTACCTATATACAAGATAGTCTGATATGAATGCAAATATGCAAATGCTAGTCATTTGTTACAATCAGCTAATTCTTACAGTAATATGAACTGCAACAAACAATTCAAGATTATAAGCAAATTCATTGTGTACACAATTGACGATACTCGTTACCAAGGTACGTGACCACTTGCTCCCTCTTAGATTTTAGATTAAATGGCCTTACACAGCAGAACAAAAGGGATCCCAAGAACGAAAGCCACTTGAGTAAGACGTTTTACTAAGTCCTTTTTCCTTCTGAGAATTAATACCTGCTTATCATTTAAATATCAGATGACAGGTACCTCTGAAACACTTAAAAGCAAACTCTTCCACTTCATATAATGCTTAAGGTCTTCCAAAATTTAAGCAGACCGTGGAAATGCAGCTTCTGCCATCGAGAGCTTTAGTTCTTCACCAGAGCACCGGTACAGACAGCACTGGTATTTTTTACCTTTGCATCGTCTGGACCCGCTCATCAGGCACTGCTGAAATAGAAGCAGCTCATTTACATTATCACATCCTTCCCGAACACCCCGAGGTCTCACAAGGACTAAAAAAATGCATTGCTATTTCTATATAAACGGTCAAATCTGCTCGGAGGAGTTTATAAACTCGGGTTCAATCCTGCAAACCCGCAGAGGACTGGTCTACCCAGGGGAGCAGCCCTGGGCCCGGTAACGGGCTGGGGGATCAACGCCCAAGTTCAGAGTTAATACGGTACGTGACGAAGAGGAGGGTGGAGGCAAAAGACCGCTCTGGGGTTCTTAAGAAAAACCCAAACCCCAACAAATCCTCTGCATCTGCCCTAACGAGCAGCTGTTAAAGGAGAAAACAACTTCGCCGCCGCCGCTCCGCCCGGGAAGGGGTCGCAGCGGGACGGGGGGGCTCGGCCAGGCCTCGCCGCGCCCTCCCCGACCCCCGGGAGGCGGCGGCGGGCGGTGCTCGGCGCGGCAGCACAGCGAGGGGCCGCCGCCGGGCCGGGCCGCGCCGCCTCACCTCAGGACGGGGCTCCCGGTGAAGGGCCGGCTGAGGGGACGGGAGGGGAGCAACAGATGGCCGGCGGCGGGGCGCTCACCGTCTCCTCGGCGGCGGATCCCCTCGGCAGCGGCGGAGCAGGGTCGCCGCGCAGCGGGGATGGAGGGGAGGGGGGGAAGGGGGGGGCGGCGGCGGCGGCGGGAGCGCGCACTGCCCGCCGTGCGGAGCGAGCGACTGCGGGAGGGGAGCGGCGGGAACGCGCCTGCGCGCGCGCGCCCCCCTCACCCCCGCATCGCCTCCGGGAGCTGATGGCGGGGAGGGGAGGGGGGTCGGTGACCCGGATGGGGGGGGCGCTCTGCGCATGCGCCGTCCCGTCCCCGCGCGGATGGGCGGCCATCTCCTCACGCCCCTGAGGGGCTGCGTCCGCTCCCCCCTGCCGCTGTGCGGTGGGTTGCGTGGGGGTCTCCACCGCAAAGCGCACGAAGAGCTTTGGGGAAACGAGCGATGTCTTACACATATCGATCCTTGAGGTGACGGGCTTCCCCTGTCTGCGTGGCCTCGAGGAAAGGCTTCCCTGTGGGAATGTCTGAGCTCAGAGAGATGAGAATTGATTCAAACGCTGCGAATTGCTCCAGGAGCTGTCCCTGAGTTGCAAGCAGAGCCGAGTGCAAAGGACAAAAACCGTGTTTTTAATCAACAGCCTTGAAACACTGTTCGATACGTGACCGAGGGGCACCTCAGGGCGTCCCAGCGGGACGCCGGGGTGACCTTGAAGGCTACAGCCGGAGAAGAGGACGCGGGGCTGGCTCCCCGAGCACGGCCCCTGTGCTGCGGGGCTTTGTGCGTGGCAGACCCCCGCTGCGGCCGGCCCACGCGCGCTGCTAGGGGTGGCCGGGGTTAACCGGCTTTACCTCGCGGTGGGCCTCGGCTGGCGGGCGCGCTCGGGCAGTTGCCGGACGGGAACAGTGGCGGTTTGTGTCTCTCGGGGTAAATCCAGGCTTAATCCAGGGATGAGATGATTTGAGACAGCGGTCATCTGAACTGGGTGATAAATGACTGCTTGTGTACGTTTACATCTAAAGAAAGCACAAACCAATGTCCTTTTTTTGGTTGTATTCAGTTTTCCACAGAAAGCACACAAAGCTCTATTGAATTTCACTGACACATATTTAGTTCAACGGCTTTGTCCTCACTGGGAAAGCCAGAAGACAGTTGTGATTTTTCACATAAATACTGGAATTTTGGTGGTAGAAATGCTTTCTTATAAAGTTTAGGTAAGAGAAAAAAGCTGGTTGTCTTTACCAGGCTTGTAATTTGCATGTCTACAGTGCAGACCTTTCCCTCCTACGAAAACAGGGCATAGCAGAATCCACTTTTAGAAAGGTACGATCAGTCTTACCTGTCCAGATAAGGGATTCTGCAATTCAGATGCAGTGCACATTTAGGTGGAAATTGGTTAGTCTCTATTACTTTAGCCTTTCCGTGCTGCAATCAGATGCTTTATTAATTCAATACCATGTTCTTCCTCCCTAGCCAGCAATATATTCTGTTTTAATAGCACAAACTCCCAACATTTGTGTCTGTTTCAGGGGCACTTTAAATACTCTGTCTTTTGTAATAACACCTCTTTTGTAGCATGCGTTGTTGTAACGATCCTCACATCTGGCTTGATCACCACCTCTTTATATTAGCACTTAACACAGTTGTCTCCAATGTAACACACTAACCCTTAAATGATGTACGTTAACGGAGTATTACCACATTTATCAGAAACTCTGGGGCTTAGGTATGCTGCTTCTGCAAGCATTTGAGAAAGTGCTAGCCAGTGTTTTAGCAGTTGTGTCCAGGGACTTGTACAAAGTGCAGCTTTAACACTGATTTTTTTTTTCTTCCATTTGTGGTTTGGGACCCCAAGAGATACATTTAATTAAGAGTATCCTGAGGGTTATCTTCTGCTTATCCCCCTGGACTAAAACCCATATGGTGAGTGTTAATTAGGTTGGCAAGCATTCGATTAAGCTACATTCCCAGTATTCTAAATTTATTACCGTCTGTATCTCTTAATGGCATTGTTAGGAAATGCCCTTAAGCTGTCTACTCCTGCAATCAAAGGCACGATATCCTGTATCTGAAGGATGGCACCTCCTACAGCGAAACATTCCCAGCTAGTGTTAGAGGTCTTTGCTCTCTCAGAGAGCACGCTGTTGTCTCAATTTCAGTGTTCCGTTGGCAGGCACGCAAAAATCATGAGTCAGGCCACCAATAATACAATGCTTTTGGTTTTGTGATTTGGCTCCTCTGTCATTGTCCCCCCGTCCCCCTTTGGGCTATACTTAGATCACATTTTCAAGCCCTTCTCAGAAATAATGAATGCTAAGGGGTTTTTTTTAGAGCCCTGTAAAACTAAGATTTTTAAAGTAAATCACATGATTCGTAAGTACTTGGAGGCTCATGTGAAATGGCGAGCATTAGTAATGCAGCAGCCCCAGACATGAGTTGTAGCAACCTGCTTTTCATTTACAAGTACCCTTAAAAAAAAAAAGACAGTTCTTTGAATGTACATAATACCCATGGTAGTGAACTAAATTCTGTCTTAACTTCTCTCAAGACATTTATGGCCAATCAAAGCTAAACCAAGAGTATGGAGGCCAGAATTCTATAGGTTTTACCACAATCTTTTATTAGGTTTCATTTCCAAAGGTGTCAACCTAAAAGACGAGTAGAATTAAATAGACATGCAACATCGCTTATGAAAAATTAAGCAGTTGTCCTTATAGTCCAATACTGTAAAGCTTGATTTATTTACACATCTTAATGTGAACAAAAGAACATTGTAGGCAGATCATTTTGTACATTCAGCCAACACAGGAGCTGTATTCCACAGCGTTAAATTACATGTAAGATATACTCTGAGAATGTATTAAGTGCTCTGGTGCATTGAAAAGCCACACAGTGTGGAGGCAATAGATGTCAGTTCACATTTGATAAAGAAGCTAGGAGACAGAGAGTCTAGGAGCTATTCTACCAGTTTAGTAACCGAGACAGCAGTCAGTTGATTTTTGTGCACGCTTTTCCAGCTCTTGATCTGGATTTCACACTTGGAAATCTAAGTATACTCTGCTTTTACAGGGCCCTGCCTCTCTCAGGGTCAGCCCTGGATAAACTGAAGTTTTGACATACACATGTTAAAGTGTGCTGTACACTTGACAGATTATTTTTCACGCTGCAAAAAGGACTAGGATGTGGGATGGGGCTCCTCTCCTTCAAATCTTCATGTGCTGTTTAGCTGTAAATGTTTGCTGCAGTCCCGGGCATGGCCATTGTCACCTCAGACTAACAAATATTCTGTAAAAAGTATAGACTCGAGGGTACAAATAGCCTCCCATTTTCAGTTTGTAAGCTCTGAACTACACAGAAGGTAAGGAGTTGATTTCAGTCCTGAGCTTTACCCTCCCACTGTTAGAAAGAGCACAGAAGTCCTACAGTCGGTTTAAACAGATGTTTGGCTTCTAGGGGCCCCAGTTCATGCCTTCTCAGCACAGAGGTGGCAGCTGTAAAACTGCGCTGAAGAGCAGAAAATAAAATATTTTGGAAGCTTGGGAAAAAGAGCAAGAAAATGGTGAAGTACATAAAATACAAGAAACCCCCACATATTAAAATTCAAGTATTGAACATAGGCAGCAAGCAGGAGCGAGGCGCAGTCTGGCAGTCCTACTACCGCGCTTACGGTGGCTAACACAGACCGGCAAAAATGCAACCCTTACAGCATCAGTGCATAGACTGGAGTCCTACAGCCCAAGGAACACCTCAGGCTCTACTGACGTGGCACAACGGAGTAATCTAAAATCTTGTGATTTATGTGCTGTAGAAACAGACATCGCCTCCCTTGGAGTCCTTTGTCAGGAACTTTCCAAAAGCAAGTCTCGCAGCAGGTAAAGGGAACTGTCATTATTAAATAGAATTATTTAAACACACACACAGACTGTGTAAATAAAACATGGTTATATAAAGCTTTAGAGCAGGACTCTTGCCTTGGGAGTCTTTGAAAGAAAAAGGGCCAAAATAGCACAATAATACAAAAGCTTAGGTTATGGCTGGAGGAAATTTCACTCGGAGCAGGAGAGCCATGTGCTGACAACAGGGGCCTCTGGCAGAGAGGAAGGCCAGGCCAGGAGGCAGGCAGTGCTCAGGCTTCAGGGCTGTGGAGTATCCAGGCAGCTTACTGCAAAAAACCCACTGAATCAGGCCAGAGAGCAGCCCACAGAAGAGAAGTGCAGCAGGGGCTCAGCATCAGGAGTAGCTCTCTCCCCCTGGCAAAGTACTCTGCGTCCATCTCATGATGTCAGGTCCCACGATTCAGAGAAAAACCTAACCAGCCATTTGCTGGCTACGAAGCCTGCGCAGCAGTCAGCTGCAGTTTTTAAATACTATTGAAACACTAAGAAGTGAGAAAACTACGTTCTGTGACACACAGGACCATCCTTACAGGAGGAGTCAGCGGCAAAACATTTAGGTGCTTCTGATTATTTTATACCGCAGCAACATCCATAGTAATGAAACACAGAGAATATTGCCATGTAAAAAGTAGAGTTTGTAGCTATGCGTGGTTTAGCACGGCTTGTTTTAGAACGGTATGTTTCTGTGGTTTCAGACCAGGTCAAAACAGCTACTGCCTCATTGATTAAAAGGGAAGCGATAAGAAAAGCCAGCATTCTTGTGCCCTTCCCATTCAGCCTCCCTGGTACTACTTTGTTTTGTATCGTTAATGAACAAAAGCTGCACATAAATTCACAAACAATTGATTACCGGGGATACAAAGCCAAAGGTAGTAAATCAGTGTCACTGCAACTCCAACAAGATTAATGTTCTGGCAATATTAGCCCATTAACATTGTTATCTTACTTAAACACAAAAGGTATTGAGGGTGAAAGAAAAGCTGTTGTTTCTTGAGGTTTCATAAGCTGTAGTGTACAGGATGCCACTGATAAGATCTGAATTGACAGGCATGCCAAGCTGGTGAAGAAACTTCACTTCTAGGTACCCATACAGCCACTAGGCATCTATGCTTTGCGGGGGGGGAAGGTCATAATTTTTCTAAGCTGCACTAAAATGCCAAGGCAATCTCAAGTATTTCCAGATTAAATTAGTATTCAAGGCTGGCAAAGCAAACATATGCAAAAGAACAGTTCTGTTGTCATATACAATAGCGAGAATCTGGAATAACTATATACAGGTCAGTGGAGTTCTTGGGAATTTTTGGTAGTGGGAACAGAAACTGGCTATGAGTCGATTTAAAAAAAAAAAAAAATGCAGAAAGCCACTGCTGCAAGTCCAAGGTCCTCCCAAACCCCTTGGTATCAGAGTAACCACTTAAAAGTGCACGGAACACAAGCGCTATTCATTTCAAATAAAGTCTTCTAAGGTCGTGGAGACACTCCACTACGCATACAGTGCAAGACACACTGAGCAGACTGAAAATTCTGTTTCCCAGCTAAACAACTGCTTTTGGAGAAGATGATGATAATCAAAGTGCCAGTACAACTTGCATATCCAGGAAGTGTTGTACTTTGTCCTTTTCACTTGACAAGTTCCCCCCCCTTGTGTCTGTTCTCCCTTTGTATCAGCTTCTAGCCATCTCTTGGAAGCTGGAAAGATAAATATCATGAGTACACAATGATCCATTATTCTTACAGTCCTCACTGAGAGCTGGACTGTGCATACTTCTTTTTTCTTCTTAGGTCATTCACAATATTAGACCAGTATCTTTTTTTAAAGAAAAAAAAAAAAAAGAGGAGGGGGGACCCCAGCCTAAAACACCTAGACTGAGCTATTTAACTAAGGAGTGTCAATACATTTAAGCATTTAAGTCCACTAAACAAGGTTGGGAATCCTGCCTCAACCACAAAGAAAATAAAAGCAATAGAGAATTAAGACCTCATCAAGAACTACAAAAAATTCCCACCAGATACCAGTCACATTCTATTCTCGTTTCTTCTTCTTCTCGTACTTAGTGTTCCCTCTGAACCACTTAATCCAACTTGAAGCTCCTGCTCTGAAACCAGAGAACTGGCAAGTAATCTTTGTTCTAAGCCGCCATGGAATCCAGTGGTGCTACAAAAATAATTCACATACTCAGTGCATATGTTCAACACTAGTCAGAGAATAGTTGTATGGGAAGTGCCCAAGATTCGCCTTTTGAAGGAATAAAGTATCTTGCTTACTCTGACCAAATATGCTGCTCTAAAAACAGTAAGTTTCAGTATTCACACTTGAAAACAGTTACATTTTATTGCCATGTTAAGGTAGTTTGGTGGTTACACTAGAGACATGAGGATTTACAACTTCTCTGGAAATCCATCACAGTCTCTATATAAGAAAGATTAAATCCTGCCCCCCGTTCTCTGTGAGCAACTCCTGAAAACTTCTGTTTGGAGATAAACCCACTCCCAGCAGGACTAAAAATTGCACAGTCACTTCTTTTCCCACAGCTCTGCATTTTCACAGCGTCCACTATCTCATCAGTTTCATACTGCCATGGTACTGCACTCACCATTTCACACTTCCAGACAGCAGCCTTCAATGGAGAACTGTGATTTACTTCTTGCCAAGGCAAATGCTTTCAACTTCCCAGCTATAGAGAGTTGTTTATTTTAATAATCAGCCTTGAAATTTAAGTTGGAGATGAGCTTTAAACTATATCAAGGTTGGCTTTACATTTGCTTATATTTTAACGGGCAAATAAATAAAATTCATACTTCTGATGATTCAGAGCAGTTCCGTAAAGGTCACTCACTCCTTTTTGCTGTGCTCCAGCACCCGGTAGGGTGGAGCAGAGACTCCTTTGGAACCATGTTGCTCCTGCACAATCGGCAATGTAGCTGGAGTATAAATTTCCGGCATGGTGTCGTTGTTCTCTAGGGCACCGTAGGAAAAAGAAGCTTTGAGGTCAGGCTGAACAGCAATCCCTTTATCATGCATGTTCTGCATGCCTGAAAAGAGCAAAGACAGAGATTAAATGCTTAGGAACAAAAGTGCATTCTTCCTGCACTCTGTTAAATCAGCAAATGATGTAGTCTCAGGGTTTGTGATACGTGGCTCATCAGTTCCTTCAGTGTTAAATGAAAGACATAATGTTTTTCTGCTTAGCGCTAAAGCAGCTAATGGAGAAATAGGCATCAAGGGAATGAGGGATGGCAGCCAGTTATTTATCAAGCGCTGCATCTTTCCTACAGCTCACCAGAAAGAGTTTAGCTATACTTCCCAAAAGCAGTTCCTGCTCCCCTGGCCTCCACCTCTTGCAACACACCTCAGTCTTCCCCAAAAATCAGTTCTTCCTGCTGGATGAAGACCAAGCCCAGTCCCAAGCAAACGCTCAAAACTAGCTCTGCTTCCCAGACAGCAGCCAGCTGGACAAGGCTGTGCTGGCAAAATCTGACATCCCCCCGGTGTCAGGGGACACAGAATAAGCGCATCCAAGCAGCATATCACCTCTTCTCTGCTCCGTGTAAAACAGGCACGTACCCCTCACAAGGCATAAACAAATGTGAGAAGGAAACACTAGAATAAACCACAGCCACCTGATATATCCCGAGAGTTAACAGGGCCTAAAGCTTGAGCTTTCACTGTGAAACCCAACACTTAAAAGTGGAAGAGTGATAAACCACTGTATTTTTACCTGGCATAGCATCCATTGATATGTAAGGTTCAAATGGAACAGATTTCTTCCTATTTCTTGTGATCAGGAAGACACCTAGAAATGCTATGAGACACCTGCGAGAGAAGACAAGGTCTACTGAGATAACTATGAAAAGGGAGAGCTTCTGAGTGCCTATCATGTAGCATCATAAAGAGTTCAGAACGGGAAGAGAAAGAACTGTGAAGTCAGAATCACAGGGAACTGTCTCAGCTGAATAACCCTCTTCAACAGTATCAAAATCCCCCTAGCGATCAGAACACTTTCACCTTTTCTTTATCAAATGGCAGGAAAAGTTTTCACGTTAATTAATTAATCTTGACTAACTAAAGGGGAAAGGAAGCATATCAAAACTTGGTTTTCTTTGATGAAATTCCAGGATTTAGCAGCCTGACCTTTGAAAGTCCCATCAGTAAACACTTTAACAACTGTCGATCTTGATTTTTACAGTATGTTGACAGAGAAAGGCACAGTTCATAACATTAATCTCCCAACTGTTTTTTTCTGTACTAACCTGAAAGGCATTTCAGAACGGCCCCTGCTTATGGAGAGCTAATCACATCAAGACACTGTACTAGGACTAAATACTGAGTTACACAGCAAACGTTTTACTGATCATATCTGCAGTGCGTGAGTGCCCATGCCCTAGGAAATGGGACTCCAGAAGTCCAGTCAGTTCAGTGAAGGCTCAGAGCAAAACCTGAAATAGATTCCCTGGAGATGGCTTCTTTTGGTTATTCTGCAATTCTTCTAGATTCAGGAGCAGGTAGCTTGAAAAACAGCCAATATGCTTCAACACCCAAGCTGATCTCCAGTACAGTCAGCAAGGGATTTAGTGTTTGATGGTGTACAATTATGCATAACCTAAGTGTTATACAGTTCCT
Source organism: Phalacrocorax carbo (assembly GCF_963921805.1). Lineage (NCBI taxonomy): Eukaryota > Metazoa > Chordata > Aves > Suliformes > Phalacrocoracidae > Phalacrocorax > Phalacrocorax carbo. The sequence continues at coordinate 3,716,647 of NC_087534.1, read as the reverse complement.
CTAGAGCATCCGTCGTCACTCAGACAAGACCACGGTCTGCTCCAACAGAGGAAGTGCTTTCAGTTTGTCCTCTCCACGAATGTATGTACCTCCAATATATATATACAGACAGACATGTATTTTTAAAATTTTAGTCATATGAAGAAATACTTTCTAGTTTTCTATCAAGGAAACTTTAAACACTTACCCAAGCGCAAACATGCATATATGGAGAACATCTTCACCGGTGAAGTCCAAGTAAAAGGTTGCTCCTTTAAAAGGAAAAAATTCATGGCATCTTTCTTCCAGGCTTACCTGAGCAATTAGTGCTACATCTCCAGCACTAGTCCCTCCAGAAACCGAATCATGTAAGATTCCTATTTTTGTAGTCAGCACCTTTGGTTTTTTTACAATCTTAAAACAGAAGAAGGTGGCCTGATTTCTATTTTAATACAATTTATTGACAAATCTTTTAGAATTTCACTACCAAAATAGTTATACCGGTGTAACTAATACAGGTGCAAGTAAATGTGTACAGCAGCATGGCAACTAGTACAAATTTTTCCATATTGGGGTAGGGGGTTGCAAAGGAAACGTTGCTGAACTATTGCATGTCACTGTGCTAATAAAGCCTGAGCCAAATTCTCACCACGCAGCAGTGGTTACCACATAAACAAGAGACACTCTATTTCTGAAGTCTGAATGACAAACCAAATCGGATCTCTCCAACTACAACAGGGCACAAACTCTTGACCCCAAACAAGTTTATACAGCTCAAACTTCTGACAAGCGTCCTTGCTGCCCTGGATGTCAAGAGGATGTGCATTCCGGCTCCTATTCTTTACATTTCTAATTGTAGTAAAGTAAATAAAGCTGATAAATCTGAGAGCAGCATACGGCTTAGAACATGGCAGGAAATAAACATTAGCCAAAGAATAGGCTATACTCTCTCATGACACTGAAGAGGAGCATTAAAAGGCAATGTGTAATTTACGGGGGAGGCTATTGCCCTGCTACACCTAGAGAAGCATTACACAGACAGCATCCAGCACGGTCAGGCAGATGCACTTTCACCGGGGGTTTTAGGTTTTTTTTTTGTTTGGTTGGTTAGTTGGTTTTTTTCCCCCACCAGTTTTGCTGCATGTCTAAGCAAGGAGAACAAAACCACTAAAAGGCTGCTCCTTAGGTTTGAAGCCTACAGGGTTTAAAATCCTCTTTGTTTATGCAGACAAAGCTTTTCCTGTCTGGGCAAGGGCTGAAATTGGGGTCAAGTGTTCAGAAAGAAGAGTGCCTATACAGCTGTGAGCGGCTGCGCTCTACGTACAAGGCAAACAAGACTATCAGGAAGAGAACTGTAACACCTTTGGACAGAGGAGGCAAAATACGTTTATACGCTGCATCACATTTATAACAAAATCTAGAGAGAGCTACATGAGAAATTTTAGCTGTATATTCAAGTTGCACATATAAGAGCATGCATCACCCTCTTCTACACGCTCGCATGGTATGAGTAATCCAGTCTCAAACGTAAGTTCCCATGCACTTTAAACAAAGTGACAGAACTTAATGGAGAATTTTAACAGTCTAATGGGATAATTCACAGTTTTTGAAAGGAAAAAGAAACAAAGCCAGCTGCATTAGAGAGATGACAAGGAAATATAAGTCATCATCTGGGTGAGTGTTCACCTTCCTCACCTGTAAGTGAGGATTGTTTTTCAAAAATCTTTTGCCCGCCCTTCCTTTAGAAGGGCCCACCACACTGTTTCGTGCACTGTTACCTGCTGTGATTGCGACTGTTGTGGACAGGATGTAGCCGATGCTGGCAATCTGAGACGAGTCATACAGCTGTGAGGCTTGAGCTAGAAACCTGCAATACAATGACAGACAGATTTGGGAAAGATGCTCAACTTGTACAGCAGTTATTACGGACTAGTATAGGTCTCCTTCTTTTTGGAAACACCTTTCAAAAACAATGCATAAATTTAAGAAAATGTATTCTCTTTCTCACTAAACCTGCAGCACCCTCTGTGGAATTAATATAAATGACAGAGAAATAAGCCCTATGGCTGTACTGACGAAAGGCGCTGAAATTACTACCAGTGACCTTAGGGCCAGAACATCACTCACGTTTTGAATAGCTTTTTATCCCTGCTGCTACCGGCTTTTTATGTTATTCCAAGTGCAGAGGGAAAAACAAATAGACGCATCATCAACAACACTGATTCTGCACTCTGATTTTAGCCAGTTCACAGATACTGTATTTGATTTGCCACCATTTCATTCCTAACATTGTTTTGCAAATACTTGAATGATGCATAAATTTGGGATTAAAATTACTTGGCAATGTCACTACATGGAAAAGAACAGAACACCACCATCTCAGGCTCCTGTGACACGGAGCGCAGGGCAGGGCACAGGGCCCTCTTGAGGACAGGGCACAGAAGAGAATCGGTAATTTTTCTCCTAAAATTTAATCAGCATTCTTGGAATGGATAACAAACAGCCCACTGATTACTTATCTACTAAAAAGAGAGTGAATGACTTACGTTGCTTGAAAGATCGCTGTAGCAATCATGCACACCAACATGATATAAAATATAGGGTAGTCGAGTTGTAAGTTTCCTTGTATCGAGACAACAATCATGCCTGCCACAGCCTTCACTGTCACAGCAGTCATGGAGCCTGTGAATGTTTACCAAGACTCAGCTGAAGCACCGACACATGCTCAATGGGACACGAACGCTGCACAGTTGCTCTACGCACAACAAACAAACGCAAGATCTACAGAACTTGAACTCTCCTTTTGCCACGGCAAACAAGGGGTGCAAAGTGCATATTTTGTCCCCAGCTCTACCAGTTTTATTCCCAACAACTTCACCGCAGTGACCTTCAATAAATCACTTAACCTTTCTGTATCATGGTCCCCTTCTCTACAGGACTGGGAGCATTTACTGGTTTGGGTTTTTTTAAGTGGTTAAACAGTGGTGTGCAATTCCGTGATGGAAGGATACAAATTTTCATTTCTGATGCCATATTGGCTTGGTTAATAAAGCTAAGGAAATTTTCAAAACAAGAAACAGAAAGAGCCTACTTCCTTTCCATTTCTTGAAAGCACAAGTCAGGGCCATTCAGAATTAGGATAATTGCTTTGTCTATGATTCACGCAGCCTCTGAGGCATCAGCTACTGAAATCCAGCTGCAAACAGTTAAAAAAAAACAAAAAAAAACCCAGACAGACAAGACACTGCAGTGACTGAAGTTGCATAAATAGCAAAAATTGAGGCCTGTGACATAGATTCAACAGCACGTCAGACTGCGTCACTGCCTGGCTATTAGTCACCCTTTTTAAAGTTTAATTGATCACAGTTTCTTAAAAAAAACAGATTACTGTGGAGAAAGGTACAAATGAAATCATGGCCTTTCCAAAGTCACTGTAGGATCCCGCTGTAGGCTATGAGGATGTCAAAAACATCAGTTGACCCCATGCCCAGGGGCTCTCCCAATTGAAATAGGGACATACTGGCACGGCAGAGTATTTATCATTTCTTTAGCCACACAGCAAATCTTCCCAGAGCCAAGAAGATTCTTGTAGGTCAAATGATCTCCTTCATCCACTGAATCAGCTCTCCTTGTCCACTGAATAGATAAGATATTGTATCATGCTCTGCTTGCACAGATTAAAATTAAGAACACTAATAAATAACTTGCACATTCTGTATTTGGCAGATTTGTCCTTATGGGAGATAAGTCTTAATTATTCAAAGGTCATTTGCCAAGATCCTAAACATCACTGCGAGATATCAGCTTCATCTAATTGGAAGTAACATTTCTGGAGTAGATTGGTGCACTTTATGGCATTAATTAGGTCAATATAATTCCCTATAACCCACAGACGCCTCTGTTTACTGTGGTTTACTGTTATAAGCCAGAGTTAGGAGGTCTTACAAATCCATACTAACTTACCCAGCAAAGCTACCAGCAGAAGAATAACTACAATGTAGTTCACGTTTTTCTCCTTGTAAAAATATAGTAGCAGGCAGAATACGATGATCTCCACGAGCTACAAAACATAGAAATAAGAATATTAAAAGATGCGGGGTGTACGGGGTTGGCAGTAAATGGGATTCTGAGCCTGTCAAACATTAGAATTACACAAAAGGGCAAACCAAAGGAAAATGAGGATCCTACACAATTATAGATCAAATTTAGCATGATCTTCAGTTCTAAATAGACGAGATATTCAATAGCTTCTTGCAGAACAGGAAACATGGGACACTTTTATGTTACATTCATGGTAAAGCAGCAGATCAAATACTCCTGACTGAATATTCACTCAGAGGTCGCAGCCTACTTTCCGTAACGTGGTTCTTTCAGTTATCCCTGCAGCACACATCTTATTGAATAGCCACACTTCCCTCCATTAAAAAGCGATAGATTTCATAAGATTTTCAGTGAGAGATTGATGGCTCCAGAGAAGGTCAGTCTAGAAAAAGCCCAGGTGCAAGCACAGTATTTGGACACCTCTGGAGGAGCTGCTCTCGGCTGCCATCAGTACCACTGCCACAGGCTGAAGCCAACAGGTCAGGGAGAAGGCAAGCATTTCCAAATCTTTTCAGGTAAAGGTATTTAGGTCCTAACAGAATAATTCAGAGCAAGAATGGGAGGGTTCCAAATTGTGCATGCAGGTGTCCACAGGCAATGTGGAACTGACGCCGGGAAAAGCTGGCATAGATTCATTAGCAAGTCCAAGGAATATTGCTAGTAACCGTAAGGGAAGATAATGCTTGAAATGAAACTCCCAGTCAGGCAGATAGCAGAAAACTGTCCCACATTTTATGGGCCATCTTACCATATACAACAGAAATGGCCAGCTCACTAAATGCCTAGTGATATTTTCTCCTGTCATCTTCTCATGACTATTAGGTCCAAATGTTATCAGCAGATAAGTTCCAACAATTGCCAAACCACAGCCTACAAAGGACAAAACATAGCGTCCTTTGGCAACCAAAGGACAAAACAAACAAAAAAAAAAGAGAGAGGACAAAGTTAGTGGGTTAGTGTGGATGCCTGGAATTGATATCGCACATGCACAGTGACCATTAATGACATCATGCACATTGCTCTGGATGACTCATTCCTCTGCCCTTCATGCTCCGCTTTCAAAATATTAGAACCAAGAAAACCCCAGGCAATGTATGGGCTGTGAGTTGAGGAAAAAAAAAGGTCATACCAGGTAGCATCTGCTAAACAAAGAGGAGCTACAAGATCTATATCTGGGGCTTACGCTGCCTGGCACTGCCCACGGCCCGTTCTCTAGGAAATGGAAGAATGAACGCCGCTGTTCTGCAAACGCTTGTGCACGTAAGAAATTCAGCTGATTCAGTTGTGCCTATACTATTGCAGAGTCAAGGCCTTAGGCTGCACCTTCAGCCCAGAGAACCACGACTCTCAGATCCTCCAAGCACCATTTCCATGTATTTCTAAAATCTGTGAGATTCAGATGATTTGGCACAAGTCAGAAAAAAACCCAAAAATCCATTTTTATGGATTTTTATGGATCATCAAACAGTGGATGAGATGACGCATTCCTTTGAAGAGGTACTGTAGCTAACGGAGGTCTTGCCACCCCTCTAATTATGACTCTTGAGAGGCCATTCTCTGTGTTGAATGGCTTGTGAACAGAGAGGAAAAATGAAAAGGAACTGTGGAACTTACTCAAAAAATCCTTGGGCTTCCATTTTTCTTTAATAAATATAATTCCTATGATTGCACTAGCTACAAAAGAAGGAGAGAGAAACAGTGAGTTATGTAGCAGCCCAATGATCAGCAACCTCACACTGGAACGTGCTCAGACTCGCACAGTCATTGTCTCCTTCCCCCTTACCTATAACAGACACTGCACTGAGTGGCACAATCAGTGAAAGAGGAGCAAAGGCATAAGAGGAAAACACTCCCAGTTCGCCCAGCATCAGCAGAAACAGCCCACACCACCATGTCTTCGTTTTGAAGTAGGCTCGGAGGTCTTTGGAACCTGCCAGTCGGATGTGGCTGTATTTCTGGGAAAGAAAATAAAGGCAAAGAATCTTTGGCGTGCTTGATGCTTTTTAATGGAGGAGGCTTGAGGCATGATCAATATTTGCTTCATGATACTCACCTGAAGGTTGAGTGCAATACTGATAACAAGATGCCCAAAAATAGCTAGTAATGCACCAATCAAGTTCTCCTGTAAAAACAAAGTAAATGCACAGATATTAAATTTAGCCACTGGACCCTGAAGGAAGTTGGAGCTTTTTGCACGATCTGGAAGACAGCAGACTTTTAAAACAGTTCCTGTATCAGTAAAAAGTCTGTTTAATTTTCCCCCTTTCTACATGATCCAGGGCAATTCAGGTAAGTTCCTTGTGGCTGTGTTCCAAATCTGTGAAACTCAGGTGAAAGATAACCCTTCCTCAACAGACACTTTCTGCAAGAGACTTAAATTAGCATGCATATATTTGCATTCTTTGCAGTTTCTCAGAGGGGAAGAGGTAGAGCTAAACACAACGACGCATTCACTCATCCTTCCCTTTGAAAAACTCTGTCCATGAGGATGTTTATTGCCCTGCAATTCAGCAGAGGATGGATCAGGAACCTCTGCATTCTGCGGGTCACATCTTAAGAACTCTCCTGCTCTTCTCCACTTAGAACATCTGCAGGTTCAGTAGTTAATTTAGCCCGTTTGATGAGGCAGCCCAATTATCACAGATTTTATGCTGTTATTTATATGAACCAGTTATTCCAAAGTAATAGGCAACTGGTAGAAGCTCCTAGCAAGCTCCCAACCCCTTCTACGTTAGCATTCCCAGCTCACCAATAATTCTCACGGTCTAAAGACAACATTTGAAATAAAAAAAAGGATGTAAAGCAGGCTGAATCACAAAGGAAACTTATATTAAGGGTGAACAGAAGAGCCCCAGGCTAAGCCAGGCCATTTAGCATTTGTGTTCTTCCAACAACTGTGTAAATCTCATTAGATGTCATTAACACTTTCCATTTCAGTGCTGGTCTCCAAGACACAGTCTAGCACTTACTTTGATTGATTTGGGATAACCGAGCTCACATTCACAGTCCTCCCTTAAGAGTAAATATACTATTCCTGATTTTCTCATACATAGTAAGACAAGGACTTTAAGATTTCAAGTTTTATCAGTAGAAGAAAAATCTCTTTATCAGGATATATGTCAATAAGATTCACCCAAGCAGCTTTGTTCAAAAACACCTGAGAGATCTTCCCACAACAGACAGTATGTGGGCAGGAAAACGTCACTGTGGGATCACAGACGTAGCCAGAGAAGCTCAGCACAGTTTACTGGTTCAGTGACCAACTTCAGTTTAGAAGACATGGAGGAGACAGTGCCCCAGCTGAAAAGCCCTGAAGTGCTGCACAGGTTTGGGATCCTCTTCGGGACCGTGACAGCTTCCAAGCCAACGTCAGTCTGGTCAACTTTTGAAACGCACCTAGGACTGCGTTCTCAGCAAAGTACATTTCCCAGCGAAAAAAAAAAACCCTTCTTGCTGGGATCTTCTGAGCACCTTCAGAATCAGGGATGCAGAGGATTTGGGAACAGCTCCATTCCCAGTTGGAGAATAAGGAGAAACTACAACAGCATGTCCTACCTCAGCTGCAGGCTCTTTGCTTGGCTGGGCTGACCCACCTGAAACTCAGTTTTTGTATGTATGTAGTGCTTGAGCATACAGCAGACCAGAACATCTGGTCTCAGTTACTGCTGTACGGGTTAGTCTGAAAAGGCACCTAGCAGAATTTATTGCATCTAGCCACCTTTAGTCATCCACAACTTTTAACTGCCAGTCCTTTCTCCACTTTATCTAGCTCTTCAAGACACAGAATTTCTCCTTCTTTCTCTCATTGCTTATATACCCAGCATATAATACACCGGGGCCTCCAGGCATGGCTAAATACAAAGACTGTGCATTTTCTGAAAAAAAAGTAACCGAAATGCAGTGGCAAAATACAGCTTACTTGGCTAGCTAGGGCCTTCTAGGGATAGACTGGGTAGAAATCTGACCTTGTAAGAAAAGGAGTCAGTGTGCGGCTGCACAGAAACTGCTGCTGTGGCCAACGGGAGTTGCTGAAGTTGCAGATTTGGACTGTTGCCTCCTTCCATTTTGGTTGATTGGAGTGTTTGCTTTCCAGCCTCTCTGATGCTGGAACTTTTCTCTAGAGAAGAGCCTTGGACCCTGCTGGAACCACCTTATCTGTAACTTGGTACCACTTCCTCCCATCCATCCTGTCTTGCTTGGACAAGCAACTACTACTTCAGCGAAGCGCAAAAAAAGTTATCTGTTTCTCTGCTGCTTTTCTTCCCCCACCAGGCTACGCTGAGATAGGGTAGGCACCGTAGGCAGAAGTGCAGATAAGCCAGTATTTCCAGCGAGTCAGTGGGGCAGCAAGGTTATATTCCTCCAAGGTGACACTAAGGAAAAAAAAATATATGTAGAATTAGGTCAAATGAACTCAATGGTCCAACACCTGCAATGAAATCCTGCTGAAGGGCCATCCACAGAAAACGCCCAGGAATCAGACTAACAGCTGCACATCTCAGCAGAGAAAGTAGAGTTTAAATGCCTTCTCACAAAGTCTCACACGCACAGACTCACACAGACCTCGCTTTACAAGAGCTCGCAAACTAGCCTGGCCCTAAAGGTGACATATTCAGCCGGCATTTAATATCAGGCCTTGCCATATCCAAAGGTCTTATCAAAAAGTCTCTGAAGTCCTCCAAGCCCTGCTTTTCATTTCTCTACTGCCTGTGTACCTCTGTGGCTTGTTCACAGCATTACATTAGTCACGCCATCGCCACGTGCTGGGGATGACAGCGCTGCTCTTTACGCAGACAGAGGTCATTTCAGTGTAATCGCTGTGAGCAGAGTTTGGAGGCTAAATTCCTTAAAGCCAGACTCATTGTAGGTGTCTGGAAAGCACCGCACACAGCAAGCCCATCTGAGGTCCCTGCACGCTGTGATGGCTCCTTTCACCAAAGACCTCAAGGGGCATCAGCAACCCTGAGCAACGGACATTGGTGAAAAGACCCCTTTGTACAGAGGGGGATTCTGGTATACGGATATTAAAATCATAGAATCGTTAAGGTTGGAAAAGACCTCTAGGATCATCAAGTCTAACCACCAACCCAACACCCCTAGGCCTCCTAAACCATGTCCCCAAGTGCCACGTCTGCATGTCTTTTAAACACCTCCAGGGACGGTGACTCCCCCACCTCTCTGGGCAGCCTGTGCCAGGGCCTGACCACTCCTGCAGTGAATACATTTCCCCTAATCTCCAACCTAAACCTCCCCTGACGCAGCTTGAGGCCATTTCCTCTCACCTGTCACTGGTGACTTGGGAGCAGAGACCAGCCCCCCCCTCACTCCAGCCCCTCTCAGGCAGCTGCAGAGAGCGAGAAGGGCTCCCCTCAGCCTCCTCTTCTCCAGGCTAAACCCCCCCAGCTCCCTCAGCCGCCCCCCAGCACACTTGTGCTCCAGACCCTGCCCCAGCCCCGCTGCCCTTCTCTGGACACGCTCCAGCCCCTCAAGGTCCTTCTTGTCCCGAGGGGCCCAAACCTGAGCCCAGCATTCGAGGTGGGGCCTCCCCAGGGCCGAGCACAGGGGCCCCATCCCTGCCCGGCTCCTGCTGGCCATCTGATATCCCTTACAACATTCAAGTGACATGTCCCTGTTGCTCTGCTCAAAGACTGCCCGAAGCGGTGCAGGCTGAGCATCTCTTCGACTCAGACCCCAGACAACTGGCCCGTGGTCACATCCTGAGGTGGCAGGACCCATCCCACTCTCAGGCCACGAACAGGCCACGAACCTCTCAGCCAACCTTGGCCTGCGAGGGACTTCTGTAACTCGCGGACTGCCCCAGTGCCTCCAGCGTGGGGGACACAGGGGCAGCATGGCAGCCTGGCCGCCGAAGGGCAAAACCACACCGTTGTGAGGGGAGGTGAAGGACAAAGCTCCCCACATCGTGAGGAAACGCTGCCCGGGCGGAGCCGAGCCTGGCTGAGGGCAGGGGCTGTCCCCAGGCCGCCCTCCCCGGGTCAGCCCGCCCCGCCCCGCCTAGCCCAGCCCAGCCCCGCAGCCGGACCCCTCCAGGAATCCCGCACGGCCGAGGGGGGCGGCCCCACTCACTCACCTGCTACCTCAGGGAGCGCCCCCCGCCCCACCGCTCCGCGCCACGGCCCGGCCCTCCCGTCCTCCAACTTCGGGTCCCGGCCCAGCACCGCCTTCCGTTCCTGCCCGCTCCCTCCCATTTGCCGCCAGTCCTGTCAGTCCGGGGCCGGGCCCTGGCTGCCGGCAGGGATTGGCTTGCCTGCCGGGGGCGGGGCACAGCCCAGCCTATGGGCTGAGACGGTCCGAGGGGATGGGCTCTGAGGGGGCGGGCGGGAGGAAGGGGCCGGGTTCCGCCGCTCTGGTCCTCGGGGAAAGAGCGGTGGCCCAGGCGGAGTGGACCATCCCCGGCGCGGGGCTCCAGGGACAACCGCGGCACCCTACCTTCACCCGGTGGGGTCTGGCCGGCCTCCGCCACCGCTCGCCCCGTAAGCGTGGCTGCTGCCCGCCCCGGCGAGGAGGGTACCCCGGGTAGTGCCACCCCCCCCGCCAGAGCCACCTTAAGCCGCGAAACGAGGCTGCTTCGAGCCACCTTAACCAACCGCGCGCACGCGGCTCTGAGAGTTCCCCTGTGATTGGGCGCCTGCCGGAGGGCTCAAAGTAACAGGCACAGTGATTGGAGGAGAACTAAGTTGGTCGTTGTCACAGCAACCAGCCGTACGCCTTTCCCGGCCGCAGTACGGCCGAGGGCCGGCGCGTCCCGAGGCGCAGGGGCAGGGACCGGCAGGCACAGGCCGCGCCCGGCGCTGCCTCACCCGGTCAGGCACCCGCCATTTCCAGCCTGCACCCCGCTACCTCACGGGGCGCGCTGACGCCGTTCTCGGCACGCATCGCGTCATCGCCGGGCGGGGCGCCTCCGTGACGTTCCTTCCTGTCGCTCCACACCGGGGGCGGGGAGGGGGGTGTTTCCTCAGGCCCTCTCTCCGGGATGGCGGCCGTGCCCTCCCGGCGCGCCGCCGTGGTCCCGCGGGCAGGCAGCGGTGGCCGCAGCAAGCGGGACCGCAGCCCTTCACCGAGTCACTCGTGGAGAGCAGAAATGTTATGGCTGAGCCTTTTCATTGCTGTAGAAAGGCAACGCAGCCCTCCCAGCCTCCGCCCGTCCCCTGCACGTTAACGGTCTGACCGAACTGCTTTAGAAACAAAACGGCGGTGCTACCCAGGGTGGCAGCTCTGTAACGGGGATACTGGCCTTCCCACAGGTGCTCATGGATCGAATCACAGAATGCCCTGAGCTGGAAGGGACCCACAAGGACCATCGAGCCCAGCTCCCGTCCCTGCCCAGGACACCCCAAATTCACACCATGGCTCTGAGGGCCTTGGCCAAGTGCTTCTGGAACATCGCCGGGCTGGTGCCGTGATGCCTCCCTGGGGAGCCTGTGCCAGGGCTCCACCACCCTCGGGGGGAAGGACCTTCTCCTAATGCCCAGCCTAGCCCTCCCCTGGCACATCTCCCTGCCATCCCCTCGGGGCCTGGCGTTGGTCACCAGAGAGCAGAGACCAGCCCTGCCCCTCCTCCTGCCCTCGGGACGGGGCTGCAGAGGCCATGAGGCTGCCCTCGGCCTCCTCTGCTCCAGCTGAACAGACCCAGGGACTTCAGCCGCTCCTCGCACGGTTTCACCTCTAAACCCTTCCCCACTCCGTGGCCCTAGAATGTCTTTGATGCCCTTCGATGTTCTGGAGCATGAGGTGTATGAAGCAGAAACACACCACTTGGTGCCACGTAGTGAGCGGGAACAGCACTGACAACAATCATTTCACAGCTGAAGGAGGAGAACCCCAACCATGCTAAGGTTTCGTTCAAAGCATGGCAAGGGTTTGTTAATGAAACCAATCAGTCCTGAACAACTTATATCCACAGCCAGTGAAACGTGTTTCAGGTCCAAAATTGCTTTCCTTGGGGACAAACTAGCACAAGAGAATAAGAAATGCTATCAAATCATCACCCTCCAGTTGCTGTGTGTTTTTGCAGGACAGGAAAGTTTGCTGTTGGCTCCCTTGTAGCACTGACCACCTCCTTGTCCCGTACACCACCCCTGTAAGAGCCCTGACCCTAGCAACTGCTCAGACTCTTCCCTGCACTTCCCTCTGAGTGCAGAGCTCATCTTAAGACTTGTACTCTCCTCGGTCAGAAGCACGCTTATATTTTCAGTGACCTTATAGTTAAACTTTCCTAATGCAGCGCTACTGCCGGTGCAGCTCTGTGCCCCGTAGTAATAACACCAGAGCTTGACTCGACGAGATACCGGTGTTTTTGTCATGATGTATCTGTGAGAGACTATGGAATTTGAAAAACTGTAGTAGCTTCCACCTCACCGTGTCTTGGCAGTCAACAACGCTGCCAGGACAAGGCCTCTGATTCCAGGCCCGCAAAGCGCAGCGCTTCTTGGGTGGCACCGGCAGCTTAGCGCCCGCCTGCGGCTGGAGCCGGGGCACTCGGCATCTTTCCTCAGGGTTTCAGTTTAGAGAGGGTCAGCCCCGTGAGCTGGTCAGATGCCCGACTCGGTAACTGAGGACAACCTGCAAAAGTGATTTACAGCACTGAGTCACCCTTAAAGCCCATTCATCAACGGCGGTGCTTCAAAGTGCCTTTTTGTCCCTTGCTTCTGAAATAAAACAGGGAAATTAAATGCAGAAATGACCGCTGCTTTCTTGACTTGAATACTGCACAAATGTTAGAGTTGCCTTTAACTTACACATCCTATTTAAAATGAAAGCTGGCGTTGTAGTTACATGTTTCCTGTATCTCCATATTCAGAATTTTGTTATCCCTGGCTGTTGCTTTTGGGTTTCAAGATTTCCTCCAGTCCTTATGAACACCATGGGAGAGTAATCTCAGACTCAGAGAAAAAGGGATTTAATTCTCAATCAAAGAGATTTCGGTATAACCAAGTGAGTAACAAAAATGTTTCAAGTCTATGTCTTTGTTTTTAATTTTTTTGGCAACTCGTAACAATCCTGTTTTGTAACAAGAATTAGAAACTACATTTTAGATCAAGGTTACTAAATTAACTTTGTCATCACAACTGATAACAGGATGAGAAAAGTAGTAATGCAATGCTATTGGTTTAAACCTCGGAGTTACTCCACATACAGCACCCTCGCCTGTACCATCTCTCACCCACCCAGTTTTGGCCCTGGTCCCGTTTACAATCTTCTTCAGCTCCCCACGACACATACACTTTGCATTTCTTCTGAAATTCAGGAACAAACTCAAAGAAATCGGCGGGGTTAGTGCTCCTGTAGTGACAGCACAAACCGACCCCTCCTAACTTTTGCTGGTTTTCACCCTGGTCCTTCCCTGGTTCGTAGGAATTGCTTCGGTACGTCTGTTATCTGGCCAGCAGAGGGAAGCAGAAAGGTATTTTAAACCGTTCTGGTTTCCCAGCCTGCACGCTGCCGGGTTTCTTTTCAAGCCCAGCCAACTCTCACAGGTGCCAAGGGCCTCCTGGGCTTTCTGGATCCAGCTTTCAAGCTATTTCCTCTGCTGATGGAAAAAGGATGCCCATGGCCCCTGCTGACAGTCTCCTGCTGTCTGGTGACTACGTGGTAACGCCAGAACTCTGAAAATTAAGCATATTAAGAATTTCTGAAACTTTGTGTACCGGGTATGTAAAGTAGGTAAGTCAAGGAAGTATTTGGCATCTTCCCTCTTTCTTCTTCTGCCTTTGGCATCTTCTCTTTCTTCTCCTTCCTTTGATCTCTTCCACCTTGCTTGTCTCTCCCATCTCAGTGATATCAGGAGTGTATTATCTCAGGACTGAATAACAGCAATCAAGGACGTAAAGGACAGAAGATGAGGGAAAATGATCAAGGTAGAGAAGTTGCTTAAATACCTTCTGTAGGCGCCATCAGTCTGTCTGGTCAGCTTCCAGGAGTTCCAGATGACCTGATGCTAAGCTCTGACTAAAAGAGAAGAGGCAGAGTCTTAAGGTAGCTTCACAAAGCACTCCCTTCCCTTTGAGAATTTCCTGCTTGAAGGGCAGAGCGGGCAGGAAGCCAAACCACAAGCTACACAAGGGCTTGGCTGATTCTTTCTTAAGCTTTATCCCTAGAGAAAAGTTACCGCACCACGTAGGGGAGGGGAAGCATTAGATCCATTAACACCAGACCATTTGGGGGCTGCTGACTTGGCTTCCTCCATCAAAAGCACTCAATCTGTCCTCTTCAGCACAAACCATTTTGGAGCTCATTCCTTTAGCAGGGTAGTCAGGAATAAATGTCACTATGTGAAGTTTACCCGCTGGTAATTCAGGCAATGTAAAAAGCGTATTTGCTTCTTACTACCTGACCTAGAATACCTAACAGGTGAGTTGATCCACTTTTTGTATCTCTGCCAGTTTACCACTGTCTTCACACATCCCTACGGGTACCGCAACACTGGAGTTTGCAGGGTATTTCTGACGGACTTACCTCGCTGCTCAGCACCCCCTTACATTACCAGAATGTGATTCAAAGCACTCAGAGGGCACAGAGCTGTGCAGTCTTTAGCAGGAGGTAAATTTCCAAGGGTGTGTAGATGTCTAATCTCCAATTACTTTCAACAACGCTGAGGTGATGATGGGCATGCCAAGCCCAGAGCTGGATGCACTGGATGGAAGAAGGGCTCCGTAGCTGTTTCCCTGACACGTGCTACCCTGGAAGGTGATAATCAAGAACGTGCTGCCGGAGTAGTAACTCCCCTTTATAGGGCAGGGCTGAGCACGGGCCTCCATCCAAGCCACAGGAGGCTGGTCAGCAGGAGCAGCCAAGCCTGGGCAACACCAGGGAATGGAGCTTGCAGATGCAGTTTTTTATCAGCTGCTTTGGAAACCTGCTGCAGTTTTAATAGTTCTAGCAAATCAGACCAATCTTGCTTTCCTCAGCACAACCCTCTTGTCCACGGAGCACAGGGTGGAGGACCTCAAGCACGTGGCAGGGCTTCCACATGGCCGGGCCACGTGGAGATGCAGGCTGAAGGCCCGAGCAATGCAGCGTCTGTCCTGCTTCTAGTTCTGGGGGTTGATAAAAAAGAGCTAGCTCAGGATCCCTGCCTGCTCCGTGTGGACAAGCCCTCGGACCACGTCTTCAGAAACATGTAAGTCTGGCATCCTAGGAGTATCACACAGGGGCTGAACTGAAACCCAGCGTGAGTCAGAACAGCTCTGCTGAAATTCCCAGAGCTGCGTCACCTGCTTCAGTTTTTGGTTTGTTCTGGAACATCTTCCTACAAAGGAAAAGATGTGGAGAAGAGAGAGAGAGGGAGATAGATAGATAGATAGATAGATAGATAGATAGATAGATAGATAGATAGATAGATAGATAGATAGATAGATAAACAACTCAGGTGGCATTTTTCTGGGGAAGGCCAAATCTGCAAGGATTACGTGTGCAAACAGCAAGAACTGGAGACCTGATATCTGATCCCTTGCAGTGCTTTTCCAGTTTTAATGGAAGCAGCACATATTTGGGTTTTATTATTTTTAGCACCATAGTAGCACTGCTACGCTTGCCCATGCATGTAGCAAGAAACAGCTCAGCTGCAGTGGAAAAACAGACTGGTGAAGTGGTTTGCCCATGATCTCACTATAAATCAACAGCACCTTCTCCAGCAGACAACGCTGCCTGCCCACTCCCACCTAGCCTTCCCTTTAGTCTAACTCTTTTGCAAGACCAAGCAGGGCAAGAGCCTCCACTCTTCTCCCTGACGTTTCTGGTTGTTTCTTAAGGGGGAGCAAGTCGTTCCAGGCTTGCTGCTGCTGTATGGCCATCAGCACAGGTCCTGTCTGGAGGGTGGTTTTTAACCAACTCGTCCTGTGCAGGCTTCTGTTTCCTCACTTTTAACCTCGCGTATTTCCTGCGTTCTTGAGCCTGCAAAAACTTCTACACAATCAAATCCCTTCATTCAGCCTCGTGTCTTTTCACAAGTGGAATCATGCCCAAACCACTTTCTTTCCTACTCTCAACTCCATATTGCCTTGTTCTTCAGTTCCATGCATCTCATTCTCTTTCCCTCAGCGTTATGCCTGTGCTGTTTTCTGGGGGCATCTGATCATTGTCAGAATCCAACTCTGAAGTCGTCAGAACAGGAACTAAGTTGCTTCCGGGTATTTCCAGAGTATTTTCCATTGGTAACTGCAGACAAGACAATTAATGATGTTCACATAACGGCAAAATGCTCTCACAGATCAGGAACTTCAGCTCTTTCCATCCTACATACTGGAACCACTTCACATTTATGTTAGTATAAAGTTATTTCTTTCATCTTGTATGGTCCCAGACCTCCCAAATCCCACTTTTTTTTCCTGGGATTGGCAGAAGCAAGGCATGCTACCAAGGACATTCAGCACTTCACGGGACCATGCCCGAAAAGCTGGCGGTATCATGCACGGTACAGGCAGGTTTTGATTTATTTGGCTCTATAAACAGAATCCTGCCCAGTCCCCTTTTTGAAAAGCCCAGAAAGAGAACAAAGTCAGGAAAGGTGTGGTGACTGCAAATAATCCTGCCCACATGCTGAATTAATTAGGTACAACTCAGATGTTACAGGTGAGGTTTTAGATGTGCTGTGACTCCCAGTCTATACAAATTGCCATGCAGACAGCAGAGAAATTTGATCTTTCTAGTACTCAGAAGTATTCAGTTTTCCATGCAACAGGAAACTTGCCTTCAAAGATTATAGTTTTGAAACAATGAAGGTGTCTACCTCAATGCACAATTACAATTAAAGCGTAAAATTTGGGGGTGCAAGTGACGGCTTGGAAAATGATACAGGAAATACAATAATACCAGCATTGATGCTGCTGGTACACCTTCAGCTGGAATGGTATGTTTAGTTCTGGCCAGCCTAACTCTAAAAAAAGGCTACGGCAGAAATAGACTCAATTTAGAAATATGAGATACGATCATCAGGGTCCCAGTAAAGACTGAAAAGAATGAAGATGTTTAATTTAGAGAGAAGGCAAATAAGATGGCTTGAAATGTAGGTGAGCTAAGAAAAATGAAATAGTTAGCTTCTCCCATGTCTTATAAACCAGAAGAATATTAGCATAAACTTTAAACCCAATAAATTTAAACTTGAAAGAATCATAGAATCATTAAGGTTGGTAAAGACCTCTAGGATCAAGTCCACCTGTCAACCCAACACTACCATGTCTCCAGAACCATGTCCTGAAGTGCTGCGCCTGCACCTTTTTTTTTTGAAGAAAACGTAAGGAAGCAATTGTACAAACAGCGTTTGTCCTTTGTTTGTGAACTGGGATGGCAATTTGCCATGAAAGCTGTTTGGAGCAACAGGTATACAAATAATAATATAAAAAAATCAGTAGTAGTTCGTTAGTGGAACTTGCAGCCATAAGGGCCAGTAAGACCAGTTGTAAGCGAGGTTTAACTGTTGTTTAGATACATATGGACGCATATGGGCTGTACGGACCACTGCTCTCTTCCAGCCTCACTGTTCTCAGAGTTCTTCCTAAAAGAATTGGTGTGGTTTGGTCTCTGCTCAGAAAGATGAAGAGCAGGGATGCACTGGGGAAAGGTGCTGTCCCATCAGCATCGGTGTGAGCCTGTGCCGGCGGCTCATTGCCTCTGCCCCGGAGAGAGGTCACTAACACAGCTTGCTCAACACGTGTGGTATTTCTCTTGCTAGAATGAAAACCCAGGCCCAGGACTCTGTAGTGTAACTCATCAGCCTGCAGAGATCAACAGCCCCTCGTCGTCAAAGAAAGGCACTGGATACCTCCCTTCACTGGTAAGAGGAAGCATTTTATTTCAGGCTGATTTGCAAAGCTGCTGAAGTCACCTGGTGCCTTTGTATTGACTTCAGTGCACTGTGGGTCTGGGCTTTAACCGAACCTGTCGTCTGCGTCCGCACCACCCATTTAGTGTCGTGTTTGGGATGTTTCTAAAATCCAGCCAAGAAGGAAAATAATGTCTCCTTGTCAGCCATAGCTAAGGTGGAAGCCCAACAGCTATTTTAATCTGTTTTTTTCATTTGTTCCTACCTTTTAAATTTCTACTGGGGCTGAAATCTCCTTTGCTCAGCCCCACCCAGAGGTGGCCCTTTTTCATTTAGCATGAACCTTTTCAAGCAAAACTGAGAGAGCTGTTTTTAAGTTACCAAAGCATAAAGAAGACTCGTTTAGGGTATTGTACAAAACTATCTGAAATTCGTATCTGAAGTGGATAATTTCAGGATTTGTCCTCTCTAACAGAAGACTCAAACATTGTCTTTAAGGTGTCTTTTGCAAGCTGATAGGTGTCTCCCCCCCAGAAAGAAGAAATCAAGGAAACTTAGAACCTGAAAAAGTCACTCTCGCCCCCATTTCATCCCACAGAACTTGCAGCCATCAGTTCTGTATCACAGAGTTTCTGCTGTTTTTAAAATGCAAAAGGCAGTTTGTCCGTTACAATTACATCAGGTAAATTCCAGGCCTCAGTCACTTCCCGGTTTCTCTCCAGCTCAGCTACTGGCAGTTGCCTTGCTCCCTCTGCCTCCAGGTTCCGTGCACCGCGTGCAAGAAAATCTCCCAACTATCCAGCTGCAAACGCCTACAAGATCTTACAATATTTTCAGTCCAAGCAAGACTTCAGCAAGGGAAACTCTCGCATGTTTCAACAAACCATTGCTGGGAAGAGTGGGAAAATCCCCACTCCAGCACCCCATCAATACTACCTAAGGAGGTTTGGAAGGGAGGACAAGGCAGGGGGCACGGACAAGCCGTGATGTTTGGGAAGTGACGTCGGATGTGGCAGAAAACACCAGAACTAGCTGTAACCTCCCCAGTCTGGGTGCAGCTCTCGGGGTAGCTGCAGCAGCCCAGAGCTTTGTGCCAGCAGCTTCCCCCACGCCTGACGATCCTGCGGTCTGTGCCTCCGCGGGCCGTTCGGCACCAGTAGCTAAAGGAACGAGCGTGAAGCGAGGTCAGCTATTCCCGCATGACCTGCCGTCTCACCCCGGACCGTGCTGCAGACGTACCCCAAACTGTTGTGAACCTTCAGCACGCACCGAGCAGTAACTCTGCAACACGAAGGGGGGAAGAACGCATCCCTGGCCCCGGGACAGCGGCAGCCCCTGTCCTTGCCGCATCACTGGCTGGGATACTGAAAGACCCCGTAGCATCCCGTGAGTTTTCATCCCAGAAATCCGACCTGCGCCGGTTGGTTATGGGGAACTTCTGCCAAGAACCTCAAGGCAGGTGAACGTTACACCTGTAACAGGTACTGGGCTTTGAGGTTCAACCTCAGAGCTGGGAATCAGGTCCACGTACGTACAACTGATGTAGCTGGCGGTGCCCTTCCCCTTGCCGTGGCGCTGTGCCAGTTTATATCAGCTGAGGACCTGTTCAGTCCCTGAACCTCCTGCTGATTCACCCTTGTGTAAGTCACTTAACTGTTCTGCGCCTGGTGCTCCCCACCCATGCCACGGTGACCAGGCTTCGCTGGGGGGCTGTCAGCTTTAGCCCACAGGAATTCAGAGTGCGTTCTGAGACGGGAAAGATGTTAACAAAACACAAATTAACAATTATCAGATAGTTTATAACAACGTACGCGCTGCTAATGGGCTTTCCTCTCCCTTCAGTGGTGCCTTGCCATAGCTGTGATTACTTTTGGGTCGTTTTGTTATTCCTTAGAGGGAGTTTTTGGTTTTTTCTGCACGGCACATCTGCATTGCAGCCGTTTCCTAGTGAGCTGTCCCCTTTTACACTGCACTTGAACGCAAGATACATCCACCGTGTGGTGAGGCAGAGCACGTTGACTGTAATATTTGATGACTTCGCATAGCTGTTTAAGACAGAATAAAGATGACACAATTTAATAAGCTTAATGAGGTGCCAGTCATCAGCTGAGACATCTTAACTGGCTGCATGTGTGTTCTTGAAGCGATTCGTGCTTTTAAAAAGTAATTTGATACAGTTTAAACATCAGCGAAGGTGTTTTAAACAAACATGCCTTACCTCACAATTTGGGCGTGCAAAGAGCACACGTACGGAGTTACCACGGCTCAGCTGACATGGGGTAATCGTGTTCGCTCGCACAACCTATACGCTAAGACTGTGAACTTTCTTATAATGACTCACTCCCGCTGAGCATCTGCCCCAGCATGTTCCAAGTTGATTAAACTAGTTTGCAGGCCATAATTATTTTCTATATCATACTATAATGGATTCGCATCATATTATTTTTAACATTGTAAGAATTTGCTTCTGGGAACGGCCTTCTTGAATTAATCACTGACTCATGATTTACTGTAGGAGATAATATCTAACCTACAAGAAGCAGAACAGGAAACTATCTATTTAAAAGATGGCAGCATCTGATAATTTATGACTATAGACAAAGAGACATCTGAGAAGAAAAGGAAGGCCAGGTCCTGCAGTCTACACGGTCACTGCTCTCAGTTACTTTTGTCTAGTAACTGGGGGGGGTCTGCTTTTGAGGCAGTGACAGCTGAAGGTTGACAAATACTGGAATAAAAATGAGTGAGAAACAAGAAAACAGCATCCCAAGCTGTCCTCAAAGCGCTGGGACCAAACCCTATATTAAAATAAAGCCAGTTAAGCATCATGACTGTCGTAGGCATTTCATAGCTGAATAGAGGAAACATAAGAAAAAGATCAGGGAAAAAGCATCGGTCTTTTTGTGTTTGAATCTTTTTTTGCAGGTTTCTTGCTACCTCCTCACTCTTGTGCATGAACTGGACTCTTCCACTTACGTCGGTGAATTACCCTCGACTGTTCGATGTTTTCTCTAACTGTAGCCTGGTTAGAAAATACCGATTTCAGCAGCCAACAATAAAAAGCTATAAATCCTGGAGCACGTTCCAGGAGGTCAGGCTTCATCCTGGGAGTCTGAAGAATCTTCCCCTTTGCCCCATTTCACTGCAGTCTATTCTGTGATTTTGAGTAGCTCGTGTAACCTTTGGCGCCGTAGGATTTTTGGCTCTGTAAGGGGAGCAGTTCTCGCTTGGAGTGTGGGTCCTTAGGAGCCGTGGGTGAAATGTGTTTCTGCGTGTACGTTGTAGAAGAGCTGCAGCGCGCACCAGGGCAGCGACTGGCGCAGGCAGCCGAGCGCTCCAGAGCGGCGTGACCTGCTCCCCTGGGGACATTTGGCACCTCCGTCCAAATTAATTAGCTCGGGGACCGCTAACAGCATAACAACAGTGCCGCACGCCGAGCTTGGTGCGCGCCGCGGGAGGGCACGCACCCTCCAGCAGTTACCTGCAGCCATGGATGGACTGAAATACGGATTCTTCAAGTCATCCTTAGCTCAGCGCCGCCAGCCCACCCTGCAGTCCCGGCAGCGGCAGCCACGGAGACGCCTCCTTTCCTCTGTAGCCCTTCCCAGGGGCAGCCACGCAGGTGCCCCGTTGGCGGCCTGGCAGCACCACCCCAAGTTCTGTGCTCAGTTGGTGACCTGAACAAAACCGGACACTTAGAGCTGACGTCGGAGGAGCCTGGAGACAGCAGTTAAACACACGAAGCCACATTTTCTGCAAGAGTTTCAAGTCCTCGGCGTCTGTGTAAACGCAACCTTTACGTGCTGGGCAGTCACAAAGAGACCTACCTACAATTGGTAAGCACTCCCGGATTTTGGCCCTAATACCGCCTACAGCTGTATCATTAGAATCACTCACAATGGAGACAACTGGATTTTAAATGTGGGTTTTCCTTTGTTGGTAATTACCCACAGGTAAAGTCAATTCAAAAGCATTCACAAGCCCTTTTTCTGAAACAGACCTCTATGGATTTCTGCAAGCAAAGCAACAACGTTTCTGCCCAGACAGTGTTTGCGTCCAAAACCACAAAGGGATTAAATTTGGAAAAGTTTGGAAAATGGCCTTCTCCACGTGAGCGAGCCTTGAGCTGGGAGGGAAGATGTTGCTGGTGACTTTGGTTCCGATTCTCCGGGGTGCAGAGCACCATCGCACGCAAATTCAGGTCACCCAGAGCTTCTTGAGTCATGTTAGATTTCAGTAGGTGTCAGGACACTAGTGAGCGTCCCTTCCAAGAGCTGGGGGTAGGTCCTTGTGAACCCCTGCTCCGCCATCCGGAAACCCTGCTGACGGCTTTGAGTAGCCGTGAGGAATCACTAGCACAGCCCACACCTCCGTGTAAACGCCAGAGGCTTCAGGAGCAGCCACGTTAGTGCATGAGGACCAAGCTGCACAGTACTCGAGCTGAAAAAGAAGTCTACTCCTGGCCCAGTGCCTGGTGAGGCTCGAGACCTCGAGCGTGGGGGCTCGTGGCTTTGTAGCTTATCGTACAAGTTATACCACATGTGAGTTCTCCTCCTGTTTGTCTGATTCTTTGAAATTGCTAATTCTCCATTTGTTCCTATGCTCAGGACAAAGTCTAGTGTTGCCTTATCAGTGTCCCTCGAAATAAGCTCTGCCCAGGACGGCACTTTTTAAATCCAGAGGTGATTTCCCCACACAGTCCTGTCATACCGGTTCTTTTTCCTTCTGTTGCATTCAGTGACTGATGCGCTCTCTTTCCTCAGTGCCGCCGTTGCAGCCTGGTTGGGTATTTACATCCCTTTCCTGTTTGTTTTGTCGGTCACTGCAACACCAACAAATCCCTGGCGGTGTCTCCCAAGGGTATAACATCTCGCGTCAAGTCAAAGCGGCCTAACGAGGACGGACAGATTTACTCCGGAGCCTGCAACAACCTATCGGCCACCTCGACCTACCAAGGAAGCAAAGAAAACTCCGTTCAGGTAAGCCCGGCCTGGAAGACATACCACGTATGAAAATACGTCAGAGAGCAGCATCCCGCTGTATCCCTGGTCCGATGTGGCCAGTTATTGCCAAAGGTTCACAGGGGCTGGCTCAGAGGTGAAGCGTTGCTGCCTGGAAGGGGAGCGGGGGCCGGTAACGCCCCGGAGCAGCGTATCAGAGGGTCCTTTATCACATGATGTCTCGGACATTTACAAACAGTAATTAAATACTGCACCACCCTTACGATGTAGGGGTAACGTCTTGTCCCCGTTGTACGGAGCAAGAGGCCAGAGCACACATCACCTGGAAAAAGACCCTTTGGGTCCCAGGCAGAGGCTTTAAGCACTGGGCTGTGTTTCTTTTGCGCTGCCGGGGCCTAATCTCACCCCAGAGGAGCACGTTGGGCATAAAGGGTCAGAACTGGGAACCGCTGGGCAGGAATGGGGACGGGCGCCCGTGGCTGCGCAGCAGCTCAAGGAACCTGACGGGTAAAACATGGGCATTCCCTCAGCCCTTGCTAAGGCTGGGAATTAGAGCTGGAAAGAGGCTTGTAAGACTTTCAAGTACTTCCTTCAAGCCAGAACCGCCAGTCCCACGTATTCCATCCTACCGCTTGTTTCAAAGAGATTAAAGAGCATGAAAGGAAGCTCCCTTCTCCCAAGCCCTCCTCCCCCTTGGTATCCTTATGAGAAGACAAATAAATCTGCCCATCAACAAATCGTTCAAGTAAATTTATTGTCACCACACAGTGACGTTGCCTGCCCTAAGATTAAGATCAACAATAAATTCCTGACCATGGAAAAGAATGAGAACATGAGAAAGCCCGTGGCTCTCCTTACCCAGCAGGTGTATCTTTACTACATCTCTCAGCAGTTGTATCTTATAACAGGGGTTTTGTAAAAAGAGTGGGAAGCTGTAGGCTGGGAGGGAAGCCGTGCCAAGTGGCATTTGATAAGGACAGAGGGCTAGGGGAAAGGGCAAATTAAATATGAGGAGAGAAGATCGTGATCAGTCTGTATTATCAGAAAACACAAAAAGACTCCACGCCCAAGCGCTGGGGTTAGAGCCTGCTCCCTCTCCCGTTTCAGTCAGTGGGAGAGAATGGGAGGAACTCCCAGCCGGAGCCTTTTGGCACGGCTCTCTCGGTTTCAGCGCTACCTTGCTCTGGAGGGGCTGAGCAGCCGGGTCTCTACAGAGGCTGGACCAGTGGCAAGTCTTTCTATTTTACAATAAACAAAGCGGGCTGTCTGTGGCGTGCGACTGGACCCTGTTTTTCCCCAGATCACTTCCCAAAGATTTTGGCTTAGGAGGATAAAGCGCCCACCTCCCCAGGGCACTTAGCGGAAACCACAGCTTTTATTTCCA
The DNA here is from genome assembly GCF_963921805.1 of Phalacrocorax carbo. Taxonomy (NCBI): domain Eukaryota; kingdom Metazoa; phylum Chordata; class Aves; order Suliformes; family Phalacrocoracidae; genus Phalacrocorax; species Phalacrocorax carbo. The sequence goes on along the minus strand of NC_087534.1, from coordinate 3,692,442 downwards.
GACATAAAACCCCACCAGCATGGGACCAGTTCCCCAGACCTCTTTCTCTCCTGACAGGCAGAAATTCTGCTTGACTCACTCTGCCTCAGCCACCCCACCTTGTAAACACCCTCCTTCGCCTGGGCAGTACGACCTTGTGGGCTACAAAGGGTCTCCAAAGCAGGACTGCTCAAGTGCTGTGTTTGTCCCAGCGGATCACAGGAAGGGTTCCCTGGGCCAGGTAAAAATAAGAATTGTCCTGAAGTAGTTCTCACTACTAGAGACAGCAAATCACGAACGTGACTCAACAGCGCTATTGCCCACTCAACAGGAAGAAAATGAAGCACAGAAATTAAGAGAGCCCGCCTGAAGACACACCATTTCTAAGAGGCGCTTAACTCAGTAGCACGTGGCACGTAGGACCTTCTGTGAATGGGGGACAGTAGGTTTATGGTGAGCAGCAAGTGTCTGAATTCCTACAGGATCAGAGCATCTCGTCTCCTGACGCCTTTGGATGGCCTAACATCATTGCAAATCTGGGCCGAATGGTCTCCAAAGGGCGGCACAGCAGCGACGGGGCAGAAGCAGCACTACCGCCCTGACTACCAGCTCTTTATCCAACCTGTTCATCCATATTTTACAGTATTATTTTTAAAGGCAAGACTGAAAAAAGCACGTTTGCAATGTAAAAGCCATTAAAGTATCACTGACTGTCAGTGCATTTGACAAACAGGTTCTGTGAGTTCTGGAGCGTGTGTAAAGCTATCACATAATTCTGGCTGTTGGTACAACAGACATTTCACCTGCAATATTTGATTGGAAGAGGAGCACTTGCAGGGAGAGAGGAGGGGAAAAAAGCATGTCTTCTTACAGCAGAGAGCCTCCGTGCCCCAGCTGGGGAGCAGCGTTGCAGAGCACCTCAGCACCACCTCCTCGGTTTTATACCCCTCCGGCTGTCCTGCCCTCTGCAGGCTTCGCCGGGGCTCTCCTGACATAAAGCTGCGTGAAACGGGAGAGGAAACGTATCCTGCGGCTCGGGATCAGGAAACGCCTGGTGAAGCGGGAGGAGGGAACCCACCCTCAGCGAGGAACAGGTGAAACACCCCTCGCTGCCTCACAGCGACACGGCACCGGTCCCGCCAGCCAGCGCCGGCGGGCAGCGGTCACAGCTCGAGCTGCTCCTCCACGGCTCACGCAGGGAACGGTGCCGGGTTTTGGCCCTGCCATTGGCGTGGGTGAGAGAGGGGCAGGCGCAGGGACGAACCTGCCGCAGACTCCTTGTGCCGAGCGGTTCTTGACCGTGCAGATGCCGAGCTCGTCATGGGGTGGAGGCAGAGCTCGGCTCAGCCTGGGCGGGTCGTGTCCCTCGGTGCCCGTTGGCTAATTGTTGCCAGGCTCAAGTAACATTATTTTTTCAGTTAGTCAGACTCATATTTCTTGCCCTGTTTATTTCTTCTAAGATTCTTAAGTCCTTCTGGGAGGTTACTGAAGGGCTGGAAAAGCAGACAACAGCAACGCTGCTATTATTTCCAGCGTTTGAACTTACTCAGCTGCAGATTTTGTACCAGCCCCAGACAGCGAGAACACGCTGGTGCCATTAGTCCCTCCAGAGGCCTCGCGGCAGCACAAACCGGGAAATGGGCTTTTCTGGAGCCACGTCCAGGTCGTATCCCAGACTTGCAACGTACTGCGTCAACATGCCAACTCCCCGAGAGCTGTTCTGCTGACTAAGCTGGGATGAGATCCCCAGCCAAGGTAAATCAGTCTGTTTCAGTAAAAGGAACAGAGCTAGGCCAGTTTATTCATGCTGAAGATCTGGCCTACGGTTCTTAAGGATGTTTACCAAATTAATTAAAGAGGAAGGGAACAGGCTAGAAATGCCTTCTGCAGATGGTGGAGAAACACCCTCTTTCATTTTCACCAGTCTTTTAGCGAGTTTGATCAGAAACCCACGCAATACCGTGTCTGTGCATGAAAAGGACGGGGGACTCCATCACCACAGGCGCAGGCAGCCGGGTGGTCTTCGCTCTGTCGCTAGAAAAAAAGCTCCACGTCTCCTTTCCACTCCAGCCTGAGAAGAGGGGAAGAAAATTCCCCTGGATCAAAACTCCCAGTCGTGAGATCAGAGGTGACCAGAGCCCTTCGCCCACAAGAAGGCACAGCGCATACAGAGCGATTTTGTGCTATACCACAACGAGCCAAACTACGGGGGGACAAAATACTTCGCAGTTAAATCAGTCCGTGGCTGGTACAAAGCAGCAGCTTTATTAAAGGCTGGTTATTGAGCAGTTGTTGGTGCCTGGGCTGCTTCGGGGTGAGAGGCTCAGTGTTTCCAGCAACTCCGAGTAATCCCTCGTAGAGGGGTCACAGTGAAATGTACAATCAATACAACCCTCGACACGCTAGAGCTAAGCTGAAGTCTCTGCACACCACACGTCAGCACTGAACTCTAATTCTATGGCCAAGGACACTTTCCAGCTGAGGATCCAGGACGTTCATGCAGGCTGAGGGTTCTCGTACCCGTCTCGCCCATCAGAACTTGAGTTGTACAAATCCAAGGAACTACCTGAGGATAGGGGCGAGAAGGCAGAGCGGAGGGGACCCTCACTGGCTTCATTAAAGCCTTCCACGCTGCGAAACAGATGCAGGCAGAGTTTCATTTTCCTCTGTCTTTGATCCTCTCCGATCCCCAACACAGCCGGGGCATCTCCGAACACGACGTGTGGGTGTCCTAACAAAACCCAGGATGCTGTTTTTCCCCCTTTACAGTGATGGAGAACCACACCACACGCCGAGATCCTCAGCTGCTTGGCTGATGATGCAAGGAATGAACAAGCATGAATAAAGACATAGAAACTGGGTGTTATATGTAGAAGTGAAGGGCAGAGCCCTCCACCCAGCACCGGGGATACCAGAGCTCTTGCACAACCCAGCTCACACGCTGCTACATTTCCCTTTTTTTAATGCATCTCTGTCATCGCAGGTGCTAATTCACCCAGAGCACCCGGGAAGTATTCCTGCACCTACAGCTACGGTAGGAAGCGGCTCCCAGCGCTGTGAGCAGCAGAACGTGGATACCAGAGCAGGGTTCCTCACTCGGGACTTCGGTCAAACTCTGAAGCACACGGTAACTCACAGGGAGCGCTCCTGTCGCAGCCCGCCGCGGCCGGCTGCGAGCTCAGCAGCCACTTCGCGGTACTTGGCATCGTATGTTGGAAGATGGTCATTAGCTAAAGTTGGCCAAAAGCTTCCGGTTCTGCAGATGCTGAATAATTGCTACAGTTAGTGGATGTTGCAAAAAAACCTCCTCTTAGTGCTTTCATCTGATAAACCAACGAGAAAACAGGTGCTAGAGGCCAGGTGTGCCCAGAGGAGACGTCACCCTGGCGGGGAGCCCTTTCTTACCAGGGTAGGAATACGTGAGGAGGGCAGCACGGGCCAGCCCTGCACCTCTGCCGCTCGCTCAGAGGACGGGCGTTGGGTCCGTCGCACAGCGGCAGGGCCTCGGCGCAGCCGAAGGACGCCGCCTGCCCAGAACACGTGTCAGACCTCCGCGGCGTGGGGGCGCGCGGGCCCGCACACCCTCCGCCGCCCGCCGGGTACGTTGTACAAGCCAGTTGACTTGAGCGTGTCTGACTCGAGTCAGCACAAACCAGCTGCCGACTGTCCCGAGCAGATTCCGCTCCAGAGGAAGCTGCTCCCATTTGTCAGCGCGAGCCCTTTGCAAAACACAAGTGGGTTCATACTTTCACACGACCTTTGTTCGCTCAGAGGTGAATCGCCTTCATCACTCGTATCTTAATCTTCAAAAGGAACTGGTGGGCTCCGGGCAAAGAGTCAAGAATGCTTTCACATATTTGGGAGCTCTGCTTTACGCAACCTCTACAGCAACTCGCCTTTGCTGGAAGGGATGAACGATACTGAGCCAGTCAGCAAAACACCCACCCTCGGCAGGGGCGGCGGGGGGCGGCGACTGTGTCGGCTCTTGCGCTGGCGTGAGCCAACCGGCGTTTCCCCGCGCACCGCGGAGTTACCCTGATTTAAAGCCTGACGAAGTCAGGATTACCCAGAACCTGCACAGGAGAAGTGCCTGGCTCTCTGCCTCCATCCCTCCACGGGAGCGGCGGAGGGGAAGCCGTTTGGGCAGCGCAGACCCGCGTAGCTCCAGCCAGGACAGTTCTCACCCTAACCCCAAGTTACCAGTGAGGTGACTTTTGCTGTTGTGAGTTAGGAGTAACACTACCAGAATCAATGGAGTTAAACTAGTGTAACTGAGAAGAGAATCAGACGAGTCGTGCTGTGTTTACACTGGTAGGAAGTTACCCCAAAAATCAGATTTTAGAGCAACTAATTGAGGGAGGTCACCAAAAGCCCATAACATTGCGTGCACATAAACCCCACCACAGTTGCCTTCAGCCCTCCCAAATCTCTACTGCACGGCAGAGCAAGCGCCTGCCCTGCCAGGGGTTTCCCCAAGGCCCCGGCCTCTGCCGGGGCAACGGCAGCTCCTGGGGGAGAACGCTAGCGCCGTGCAGAAACCCGAGCGAGGCACCGGGGTGCTCCCAGCCCCGTCCATCAGCTCTTTGTACCGATTCCTTGTGTTCGGGCCTCCGACGGGGCGCGGGACACGGTGCTTCCCCTGAACCAGCCCCTCCTTTGTCTCTGAGGGGCTGGGTGCTCCCTCGCGCACACGCAGCGGGAAACCTCTGTTCTTAGAATCATAGATGTTGGAAAAGATCATCAAGTCCAACCGCCAACCCAACACCCCCAGGCCTCCTAAACCACGTCCCCAAGTGCCACGTCTGCATGTTTTTTGAACCCCCTCAGGGACGGCGACTCCCCCACCTCTCTGGGCAGCCTGTGCCAGGGCCTGGCCACTCTGGCAGGGAAGAAATATCCCATCAAAGCTCCCCTGATGCAGCTTAAGCCATTTCCTCTCGTCCTGTCACTGGTGACCTGGGAGCAGAGACCACCCCACCCCGCTCCAGCCCCTCTCAGGCAGCTGCAGAGAGGACCTTACCTTAGCAGGCAGCGCTCGGCCATGCAGGGTCGGTTCACCCTCCCCGGGGCAGCCCCGCGGAGGCAGCGCTGGCAGGAGCCCTGTGCACAGACCCCTGCGCGTGGAGCCCTGCCGCAGAGCTCTGCCTTCTCGGGGAGAGCCCCTGCGCCCGCCTGATACATCGCGGGGACGAGGGGGTCCGTGGGTTCCCAGCCACAGACACCAAGCGTCAGGGGATTCCTGGTGTGCCTTGTTTTAAATGGAGCTGAAACTCTGCCATAGCAAGGCTGTAGGCACGGCCCTGCAGAGCTAACACCAAATCAGAGAAATCCTGCTGAAGAAGGAGTTTGTGATATGAAGATGGAGCGCAGAGTGCTGGGAGAGATCTTCTGAGGTTGATACGCCTTCAGACTTATCCGAGCCTCATCTTGACGATAACACTTAAGTAATCCAAAATTCATCAGCCTGATGCATTTCAATGTTTCAGAACCCCCTTCCCAGCCAGAGCCGAGCTGCTCTCGCTTCCCCAGTCATGGGACTCAGGCACCTTTCTCTTTGACATGGCCAGGGAAAGCAGAGGATGAAGAGAGGGAGGAGGAAGGTCCCTGGTTTTCACTGGTCAGAGGGTTAATGAGAAAATGCAGGGCTCCCCTTGGTATTTTTTAACCTAAATGGGAAGCAGCTGCAGATGATTTTAGTGTGGGGGACAGATGGGTGGTTGAGAGGCAGCAGGTGTGAGGAGTTCGAACAGCACATGCAGCAGAAGGTACGCGGCTGGCCCTCGGGTAATGCCGCCCCGCCAGAAAGAGAGGCTGTGCTGCCCCTCCTGAGAGCAGCAGTGGCACAGGGCATTTCTTTCCGCCTTGTGTAAAATTTCACCAAATCTGCGTAAGGTAATCCCTCCATCAGCGGGATGTGCCCAGAACTGCTCCGCAGCCTCCCCCGGCCTGCAGCAGCCGGGCGGGAGAGCCCAGCGTGCGGGAGGGGAGGGTTCAGGAGGCGCCCAGGCGCTGAGCTTGCTGCCTCTCACCCCTTCGTGGCGAGACAGTTCAGGCAGACGAACTCCCTTGTCCGTTACCAGCCTTGTGTCCTCCCCGTGCCTCCGAGGCCACCTCCCTGCCCTGGCTCCTGCCCGGCCCTTCCCAACTCCAACCTCCAGAGCTGGGTGAAAACAGTTCACTTTCCGTCTTTGAACCTTTATTACTATGGAATATCCAAAACAACAAAACCAACAACACAGTTACAAAAGGAGTTCACGGAGAAATGTGAAGCAGCCTGTGTTTGAAATGCTCTGTGTCACCGTACTGAGTCAAATATAAAACAATGCATATTTATACATATATAAAATATAAAAGGAACAATACATCAGAAATGTATAAACAAGGGCTATGGAGGCCTTCGTGGTATTTACAGTCAGAGATACGGCAGGGTGGGGGGCGTGGGAGCAGGCAGTGTCCGTTCGAGAGTGGGTTTTAAATGCATCTGTGAGAGTCTCTGTGGACAGAGAGAAGCTCGGAGCTGGGCTCAGCCCTGCTGGAAACGGTCTGGAGGTTCTGCATGACCGATGCTTTGGGAGAAAGCCAAAGCCCAGGGCTGGATCAGTCACGGGCCGAGGCAAACAGCGAGCGGAGGCAGCCCCCTGCCTCTGCCCAGGCTCTGACGGCCATGTAAGTGTAGCTTCGTGTTCCCAGCTGTGAAACAGAAGGTCAGGCCCATCGCCAGAAGGGAATAAAATAAAATAAAAAATAATAATAATAAACTCAGCAGAGAGAAGTTCCACGTTCACATCGATAACAGATCTTCCAAGCAGTCTCCGGCCCGGCACCGCAAGGCCGGGGCCCTCCCCGGAGGCAGCGTATTCAAGTAAAGGCGACAAGTCGCGGCACTAGGCTGAGTTCTGTTGGGTCAAACTTGCCGGCTTTGAGAGAAGTCCCAGTAAGTGCTGCCTGCGGCTCTTTATAGCTCCTTGAGGATGATCTGGAACTTGTCCTCTGCTTCCACCATGTCCAGGAGAAAGGCCATGTGGTTGCTGTAGTGCTGGATGATGTTGTTGTCCATGTTCACCAGGATCCTACGGGAGAGGGGAACGGCTGGGTCAGAGGCAGCACATGCAAAGGTTTGCAGAGCAGCTTGCTTGGGAGGGCTGGACATTACTGCACACTCAGGATTCCCAGTCATGAGCCGGGAATAACACCACTGACAAAGCCTCGGGGCACGGGGGTGGCCCTCTCCGAAACACCTCCACACAAAATTCCCATTAAAAATTGCCTTTACTGCTCTGTTATCGACCAGCGCCGCATTACCGCGGCTGCGCTCCTCGCCGCCCGCCAGCTGGGCGGGTCGGCCGCTGCCAGGCTGCTCCGGGAGTCACAGCCCTGGGCAGGCACAAGGCAGCACTGCAGCACCCACCCTACCCGGTTCGAGGGGCTCAGCCATGATTAATTAGTTAAAGTACAACACAAAGAAACGTCCTGCAGAGCTTTTCGCAATTCTACCCTCGACGTGCCTAGGCCCAGCGTTTGCTACACGGGCAAATTAATCTGGATTACGGCAGGGTGTGAATTTGGAGAATTGCTCACTCCTCGCTTCTTGCCTGGGTGCTTTTAGGGGTGCATTATTCTGAACAAGCTGAGACTGCTTTGGGAGTGGATGGAAGTGGTTTGGAACAGGACACCTTTCTGCTATCCAGAGCAACCTCCCATGCAGACGTGCCCTGAGCGTTGCCCGGGAGCCCTTTCTGCGAGGAACACACGCAGGCAGGCTGAGCGCACGCAGCCAGCTGGGCCAGCCGGTGGCAAATTCCTCCCCGCGCTCGAGGGCACACCTCCAACCCTGCTGCAGATCACACAGCTTCTCTGACCTGGAATCAGCTACGTGGAGACACGGGGGAGAAGGAAAACATTTCAACAGCTGATTTAAAGCTGAGGCTGTGGTTCTGTGCCAGGCAAGAGCCCCTCATTATTGTAATGGAAGTACCAGGGCAGCTTTGCATCACCCCACTGCGTTCCCATAAATCAGATGTGAAATTTGTAACAGTTGGGAGGAAACAAAGAGAACAAATTATCTTTCTTTGCAGAAAGCACATCCCCTCCAGGTTCCCGCTGGGGTCATTAATGGGGCAATAGCATTAATTGTGCAATGCTCCACAAGCCAAGATTAAAAACAAGAAGAAGAAAAGGCTGAGCCTCTAACAAATCTAACAGTTTAACAAGCGCAAGCGTGGGGCCCCGGTGTCCCTCCGGGGAATGCCTCGGCGCTCGGCGCAGGCACAGCGGGTTGCAGCGACGGGCTCCTGCCCGTTTGATCGCAGCGCGTACGGGCAGGCTCGTCACCGCCCCGGCCCGGCGTGCCCCAGTTTCAGAGGTGCAGGCGGGAGCTCTGTCCTCGTGTCCGGTCCGTTCTGGTGTCAGCTTTGTCCCAGGGCTCAGCACGGCGCTGCCGTTCACCAGCAGGCTGTTGATTCTGTCACGGCACAGTCGGGGAAGGACACGCCACCCAGCGCAGGGGCAGGCTGAGGCACAGGGGCTGACACCGCCGCGGGGTCTTCCCGCTGGATCATAACCTTCACGGCCTCATCTCACCTCCTGGCGCCGGACAGGAGCGGTGCTAGGGCTGCTGGGGGGTGACGAGCCCAGGCCCCCAAGCCCTGGATGCCGGGGCGTCTGGCCGCCAGCAGTGCCCCAGAGGGACAGCGTGGATACCCACGGGTGGGTTGTCACAAAAAGCCTTGCAACAGAGCTGCTCCAATTACCTCTGGCTCTCTGGGTGCAGGAATCCAGAGAAGCCACCTGTGCCTCCTGCTACCATGCTTCCATCTGATTTCTCAACCACAAAAGATTCAAGGGAGTGTTGATTACGGATCTTGAGCCCTGTATTGTTTTTCTAGACCAAACCTCACCAAGATACGAAATTACTTGTTATTGCTCTTGAGTCACCCTGAGACTAAGTTCATCTGAATGAGCTCATCACCCCAGGACGGCCCTTGGCTGAGAGTCGCTCCTCACCTGCTGTAAACCCAGGTAGTACCACTGGGCTTCACTAGTTTACACCAGATGAAGATATGACCCTCAAGCTGTAATTACCGAGAGAGGATTGTTTAGGGTGGAGCAATAGGATAAAATTATTCAAAGGAAAATTAAATCTGGGGAAGCAGGAAACACTGTCTGACCCTGCCATCTCGTAGACTGGAGAAAATCATGTACGTCCCCCACGCTTCAGTAATAACCCAGGGCACCAGTCATATCCAGCTTTCATTAAACTAGGTGTCAAATTTAATTTTATTTTAATCTAATTTCCAGGTGTTGCCTTCTCTTTTCATTAGATATCTCTTCGCTCCTCCATTTTGGGGATGAGGTGGAAAGGACACCTACCTGGTTCCCTCCCGATCATTATTAAACAACATTCACTACTTATCAGATCAAGTAATGAGCAAAACCAAAACAAAACAAAGCATAGGTGGCCTCTCCCCTGAAGCAGTGCCATTTCCTGGTCCACCTGCAAACTCATCAGTGCTTGGATCTCTCTCGCCACGCAGATGCTCACAGTCAGCTGGTTCAGAAAGGAGAGGAGCTGTCGTCTGATGACAGTGCGACGACCTGTGATGGCCACGTCACAAGCCACCACCACAGCTGACACACCTGGGTTTTGGCTCAGCCCTGAAGCTGCAATAACAACCTGACCACCCCTCTCCTTCGCAGCTGTTCTTCGAGATCAGACTTGAGGTATTCTCTGACTGAAGGTGTACGGGACAACCACTCTCTTGAGGCCACCAATGTCGCTCTTTGTCTTTGGGGAGAAAATGTCCATTTCTGGGGCTAGTGGATGAGCGGCATCTGACAGCACCGAGGGCCCTGAGTTCAGGAACAGGTGGAAGAGACTCCTGACGAATTCAGGTACCTCACTATGGTCCATCCATAATCTTAAAATTAGGACCATATCTAAAAACCCTCCTAAATGGGGAAAAGTTGCTCAGTTGTGGATGTAGAGGTGAGGGGGTTGTACCAGCTTCCCAGTTCAGGGACACCACGTCACAGCGTGGAGGGGAAACCACTGCCTCTCCCCCTCCCACCTTGCAGCTGCCTCCAAGCCTCGCTTCAGCTCTGCTCCCCTTGAAGCAAACAGGCCGAGGCCCACGGGATCAGGTTATGGTGGCACCGAATGAGCTGGAAGATCCCGTCCGAGGGGCTTTAGGACTTTCTCATCTCACTGTCACCAGAAAGCAAATGCAGAAGCAGAGCTTTGGGCTAACCCTCAGCTCCCAAGGACTCCGCTCCCCTGGTTCGTTACGCAGAGGAGCCCGTCGGGGGGCCGTGCTAGCGAGAACGGCAGGGCTGCCATCAGCCTTGCTTTTCTGCCTGTCTCTCCCCATGCTCAAACTCGGGACCAGGGCCAGCAACAACAATGAGTTCATCTCCCAGGCAGTCACTGCAGCTTGCAAAGCCTGATTATATCTCCCTCGCTCTGCAAGAAAGGCTCTGGGTTTAGCTTTATGAAAATAAGCTTGGGAGTTTATGAGTCGTTCCCCCTCCATCAGCTGAAGGGAGAACTCGCTGCCAGCGATGGGGACAACCCAGAGGGAGTTCTTAGTCCAGAAAACATTTCTGAAAGTAGAGCTTGGCTCCACGTCAAGGCCGCTGCCCTCCACGGAAGACTCAGCGGCTGGTCCTCAGCTCACACAAACTAGCACCGTTCCCTCTCAGCCACGGGGGAGATCCACATGGATCAGTCACTAATAAACGCAGTGTCGAAATCACTTGAGAAACCATTTCCCATCTACTGCAAACCTCACCTGTCAGCCCCTGTAGAGCTCTGCCTGTCTCCCAGCAGCGCCCGACAGTGTGTCTCAGGTGGGACCTGCACGGGGCTGCACAAGAGCCACCAGTGCCCAGGAGGGCCTGATCCATCACCTCCCAAAGCGAGTGTGAAGTTTCCTGCTGACCTCCCTGGTCTGGGGATGGGTTGGCAAAGCTGGGAACAGACACTCCCCGTTCAGATCTCCTGCCCTGTCCACCGGGGCTGCCCGTGCTCTTATTTAGCCAGTACAGTCTCTTTCTGAGCCAGGGACATTTAGGCACTTGGTCCGGAGAAGCAAACATTTATACCTCTCTGATGGCAGTAAGATAAGTTCTCCATAACCTCAGGCTTTTAGACTGAGACACAAAGGATGACCTATTAAACTACCCAAACAATTCCTCCTTCATCCAACTTCCTTTCCTTGGGAGACTTTACACTCCAAACAAATATAATACAAACAAGCATTATCCCAAATCTTTAAAGCCCAGAAAGATCCGTGGTTTATACGCTCCAAATAGCACAGACTCTCATGGCTTTACTTTTTATTATCTTGTTAAAACGCTATTTCAGCCTATGTCAGGGTACCAGAGAGAATGGGGCTTTAGAGGCAGAGCATAAAAGCAGATGAGAGATTAGCTTACCCTCTTTTGCATTTTTTGTAGACTTTATAAATGCTTTCTTCAGGAAGCCCATATTTTTCTGAAATCTGTGAAAGAAAACATGGCAATTCTTTGTACTTGTAAAATGAAATTCCCATGATAAAAGTCAAAGATAACACTGAGACGGGGGTATTCAGGAGCAAAGGGTTCCCCCTCCCTTTTTCTCAAGAGAAAAGGGCCGAAGCACTGATCTGAACAGGACGATTTGAACATGTCTGTGTCTTGCAGTGGGCAGGTGGGCAGGCTGCAGCTTGGCCTTGCTTCTCTTTCTGACAGCTACTGCCAGGCCAGGAACTTAGGGGAATAATCTTCATTTTCTTGCTCTCATTCCCAGGCCCATTTGGGGCCTGATGCTTCAACCTGCTGGGCACAGAGAGCGCTGAGCTTTCCCTTTGCTGATGCATCCGAAGGGGAGAGAAACTACAGAAAGTGTTTGACTGTGGATGCATCTGACTGCAGCTTTTGCTTAGGTTTAGGTGATCTGCGAAGCTTTCCGGCGGGCCTCTCCTAGGCAAGTACAGTTACGGACTTAGGATGACGGTTTTGTAGCTTTTTCACAAGCTTTTTCTGTAGAGCTTTTTGACCCTGTGGTGAGGGATGGGGGAGGCAGAAGATGGCAAAGAATCCTCTGTGCTGACATTTTTCAAACTCTCTATTTTTAAAAGTTTGTAAAACCAACAGAGCTTAAAGTGCAGCCATAAAGCCACCCCAAATCTGGGAGGTTTATTGTTTGTTTCCTTCCCAGCAATCTCCAAAGAGGGGTGGGTTATCAGAGATGCTGCTGATAATCATCACAGAAATATGTCTGTGTGCTCCTCAAACACAACACAGGGAATTCCAGCATGAGGCCAGAACTGGCTTCAGGTTGTACATCTACAGCCTTGAGAACAGAAAGGGTGTTTTACAATGGAAAATATGAATGTGTTGCTGTAAGAGGGGATTGATATTATGATCTGAACAACACATCTTGCCATGAGGACTGTTATTCCCCACTGCAGCACTAACAACACAGAGCTCACGCCAGCAGCTGTGGGTAGAATTCACTTGCTCCTCACAATTTCCATTTCCCGTCTCAAGAGAAAGCAGACATGAGATATAAATGGTCTTACAGTAATTCAGCTTCCTATACACCAAATGCCATTGCCCTTTTATCTGCAGTTGTACCCGTGCTGCAGTTTTTTGGTAACACTTACAGCTGTTCTGAGGCCCTGGAGATCTGGTGTCTTCAACATGAGAGCATCAAACACTTCCTCTGATTCCCTCCGCACGTACAACAAGACTGAAAGAAATAAAGCACAGCACTGAATCAGGGCTCTTCGCAGCGTATTCTCAGTGATGTGGCCTCACGTAATTCACGATCCAAGGTTACGCGAATCAATGAGACGCTACATTCAGGAAGGGTTCCCATCCCAGGGTTTACCTCTCTGAGGATCTTCTTCCTTGGTTTGCTTTGGAGGTATCGGGTCAAACTCATCTGTGAATGAGGCACCACTGCGTTTTAAGGGCAGCCTAAGCAAAAGGAATACAATACTCTCAAGAGGACAGAACAATAGCAGCGAACAAAACAATTCCAGCAAATGAACTCTTGATTGAACAACCAATTACTCCAACAAACATCCAGCAATTAAATATTGGTTTTGTAATTACGGCAGCAGAGCGTCTATCAGAGCTGCAGCTTCCTGCCTAACGCATACAGGGACAGCAGCGAGTGCAGGCAGCGGTTTTGGTGTCACATCATAAACAAAGGCCCTTTGCACCTTCACATCATTGTTTCTCTATTGATGTCACTGGACAATGGATCAAGCCTTGGGTAAACACTGCTTCTCCCCATTCTAGACACATTTCAAGTGTGATTTCTACTTCATTCCAGTTTATTTTCTAGCAGCATCTGCCTCTGGTTACTGGAACCCTTCAGTGACAGCTCTGTAATCATTTTTTTCCCCTTCTTTCAAACATTGTCTCAATAAGAACAGCAGGACAGCCATGGACCAGACTCACGCTGGAGTGGCTCACTGACGGGGAAAGAAAAGCGTCTGTGTTTCCGCATCCCTTGAGTCCACTCTAGGCCAAAATGTAACGTGTACTTTGACACTCAAGGGCATCAGGGAGACGCTATGCTGCGTTATTTTGCACCTGTAGATATATACTGCCTACGGATATCAAACAACCATGACATACCCGAAGAAACAGAGCAGCTGATGGGTGGGAAATACAAACTGCTGCCTCCTTACCTGTTTGCAGAGTTGGGAACAGCAGGAGGGAGCACCTTGAAATGGAAAGGAAACATCGATCTTTTAGTTTGCACAGTATCACAGTGAGCCAGCGAAGCTGCCCATGTGCAACATGGGCACATTTTAAACATGATTTCCCTCCTCCCAGGCCATCACTTTTCCTATGCAATTAAACCCAAACATCTGTGTGTGTTTCTTAGATTAAATGAAACCTGATATAAAGAACCTATCTAGATTCTCCTCCTCAGTTTATAAGAGACCTTCTGGAACACATATCTAGCTAGACCCAAAAGCAGGTCAAATCTCATAACCTGCTTGGGACCAAGGACCAAGTTTCTCAGCGAGTTCTTTGGTTGTAAACCAGATTCTTCTAGTCCCTGTTTTTGATGCTGATGCTTCAGTACAGCAGCCACTGCAATAGGACGCTACAGTTTTGTCACAGATGGCTTTTCCCTGCTGTTTGACAAACCGAGACAGTTGTTCCTTGAAGGAAAACTGATGAGCTCTGAAGGACGCTGGGTTTCGGTTTTTGGGGGCTCAAGGGACAGAGAAGGGCAGAGGACAAGCAAGACATATCCCACACGCGCAGGGACTGAAAGGTCGCATTTTTCTATAGTTTACTTTCTGCTGATATTCTTTGCTACCGCTCCAGTGCTCTTTGGAAGCTGCAGGTGATACCTGTAAACCACAGGAATATCTGGCTGGAAGGAACCTGGAAAGGTTATCTTGCCCATCACTGTTGCATGACTACCTAGGCCACTCCTGACAGCTACGTCTTCAAGTTCACCACATTTCCACAGAAGGATTGTGGTTTGGTTTTGGTTTTTTACATAACATAAGTCATGTCTGGGGACTGATCAGTTTGGAAATGATGGGGGTGATGGATGAGGGCAACAGGTTGGTTGTTTTCTGAAGGGACTTACCGTGCCACACCTCTGCAGGTTTGAAAAATGGACGTTGGGGATAAACAGGACTGGCTGGGTTTCGAGGTCAGTCTCTGGCCTCAGGAACGTGATTTCATTCCCTCTGAAGCCAGAGAGCAAACAGCCTTTCAGACCTACAGATGGAAAGTCCAGTTCATCTCAGTTCACATGGCAGTTTAAGAGGCAACTACATGCAGAGTGAGGAAAGCGCCTGCCCAAGGTCTCCCAACAGAAATATTAGAAAAAAGAGGGGACCCTGCAGAACCAGGTGTTCAGGGCTTGCCCAGGGCCATCTCCCCCGGGGAAGGCTCCCTGCCAAGACCCCAAGACAATTCAGAAAGGTTGGTTAGTATTAATAAAGGGCTTTCAGAGTCTTGGTAGGAGACCAGGCAAGGACCTGACTGACAAGTTATTTCTGAAAGGTGCTGATTTCATCAGGCTTGGCAGTACCCAGGGCCAGATCCTGTGGAAGTTAACGGACAAGCCTACATGGATTTCAACACGCTTTGGATCAGGTAACAAACACTAGCACTGACCATTGTTATTGGAGTCCAGGCATTTTCCTTTCCTTCTGAACTGTTTCCTTTCATCATCTCGCATTTTCCTCTCGGCTCCCTGTGGGGAAGATAAGGCAAAAATTAGGACAATGGCAGTTCTAACATTGGCAAGAGAGGGTTTACTGATGACCTCTGGGAGATAAGCACATTAAGGTAAAGGGAGTCTTTATTAAAAAACGCCCATCTCAGAGGCCTTCCACAGGCTGTCCAGAAGTTTCTGATCCTTATAAATTAAAAAATGAAAAGAAAATTTACTTATAAAAATGAGAAATGCAGACAAAAATCACTGTGAGAAATTTTTCCATGGGAAGATATCTGAGGCTGGAGAAGAACCTCTTAAGGAGGTTCTCATGTCTTCTGCTATTTAAAAACTTGTCAAAAATAGAGTTTATTATGAGGCACAATCCCATGTAGGTCTGATACGGGAAAAACTTTCTAATGACTCTGTTCTACAAAGGCCTCAGCAGTGCAGACACATCCCTGCTGTCCTGTCGCACTCACCGGAGGGGACTAACCCTCTCTGTTCCTCAGCCCTGACCTCTAGGCTGTTCTAGACTCTCACAACCTTTCTGTTTTTTCTCCTGGAGTCACTCACCACTGGTTTAAAATTCCTGGTGGAAAAGCAATGTTCTACCTTATCACAGAATATCTTGATCTGGCAGACGGCGCGGTGCACCAGCTGGCTGGTTCCATTGCCGTAGTCATAAGTGTCTATCTGGAGGTTGAGCGGGACACCTTTCACTCCTTTCTGGGAGGAGAAGTCAGTGCTCAGGCAATTCACCCCAATAAATACCTGCAAATAGGAACAGAGATTGATACAGCTTGTTGGCTCTGAAAACAATTCTCAGACGGCAATGAGAACAGTGGGTAGGGACGAAAGCAGCTCCTGAGACATCCTTCCAACCCTCCCAGCATCAGCCAAGCGCATGAGCTGTTGGTTTCCCACCTGAGCGCACCCACCAGTCCTTCCTAGCCACAGTTTCCCCACACCTATTGCAGCTCCCCGTCTCTCTATTAACCCTTAGGCACTCCACTCCATCAGCTCAGGCAAGCGTCAGACAAGATGCAAAGTCTGCCTGGGGATGTTCTCACTGATATTTCTGATCTTTCATTTGAACACGGGACCCTCAGACAGCAATGTCCCCGAGGAAGGGAGGAGGACTAGACTACAGCTTCAGGAATTACAAATCATTGCTGCTAGTCAAATAAATATTCATCACACACTGGCCTCCTTTATCCTACTCCTCCTCTTTTAGGATGGAGTTACCTCCAGTGGGAGCTTTTGACGAAAAGCTGAGCACAAACATGATCCACATTGTTTCTCCAAATTACCAGCTCCTTTGTGTGACCTTGGAATTTCCCCTGGACTCTGGGGACACATTTGCAGCTGGTGAAGCTCCCACAGCTCCATCAGCAGGGCTTTGGCTGAGGATTTCAGCCCTGAAACCTAATGTCAGATCTAGTCAGTACCTATATATAGAAAAAAAACTACTTAACTGTGGTGTGAAGTTTAATTGCAAGAAGAGAAGTAACAGGTGCTACAGACGACCCAAATACCTGACCCCTCCTGTCGCGGCTCCCAGCCCTCGCAGCTCTCTGAAGTCTCACCTTTACCTGCCCCAGGCCAGTGCATGTACGGAGTTTCTCCTAAGAGTTAAACCCAGTTTTGCTGAGGTGCCCCTGAGGGCTTGCCACATACCTGACATATTTCCATTTCTGACAGCTTTGCCTTGAAGACATTTGTTAACCTCTTGGGTTGTAAAAGACCAAGGTCGCCTTTGGGCTAAAAGAATCCCAAAGCAAACCAGAGTTTTCCCAAGCTTCCAGATTCAGAGAGATAGGGTATTTATGCTTTACTTTTTTTTCTTAGTTACTTCATCTTTTTTTTATATACTACTCTCAATCCACACTAGATACAAAGTGTTAGCAAGAAACTCTGAAGAGATGCAGAAGAGACAGCAGAGCTGGAAAGGTGTTGATATAAGCTTTACAGATTTTAAGGTCAAAAGGGATCTTGTGACCTGCCTGGCTCCCTTCCGCATCACACAAGCCACAGAAGGGTGGTCAGTCATTTCTGCACCGAAACGCTGCCTTGAAAGGAGGGTCTTTGTTCCCTAAGCTGTGGTTTATTTAAATAGGCTTCACCTACATGTGAGTAGAGCCCTGATCTAGGCTGCCTGCTGCAAAAGGCTTTCTTCAGAGTTATCCATCAGCACTAAAAAAACATCTCTGAGCCAGTCTCAGGTGTACCCAGAGTGTTTATTAGCTAATGGCAATGCTTAAACACACAGAGAAGCATGGTGTCCTTCCTCACTGTCCTGGCAGACAAACACTACCTGGGGCCACTGGAATGGAATTGTTTGGATTTGAAACTCTCTCTGTCTTTCAGCTGAGGAGTGGGGGGGAGCAAACCTGGGCCATCAGAAAGGAGCCTACCGTTTTGCTGTGGACCAAGGCTTCCCATATCCCTTCTACAAGCAGTTTGTACCTTTGCTTCTTCGTGGATGTTCCACACGAAGGACAGTGCGTTGTAGGCTAACTCCTCGATGTTCTGCACTGTGTTGAAGTTTTCTTTACAGTCAGCTGAAATGCAATGGAGAAGACGTTTATACTCTGGCTGCAAAACGGGTTACATTCCCTAGGTTTTCCACCCCGCAAAAGCCTGCTTCTCACTGACTCCAAGGCTAAAAGAAACCTTGTAATATAACAGAGGCTGTCCTCAATACCACTGGATAAACCTTAGTGTACATATGTAAGGGGTAGGCCAGAAATGACTCAAGGATTTTGGCTGATGACTGCTATTTGAGTGGTGATGCTATGCTAAGGCAACGTGAATTGTTTCTAAATTCAAACAACTGTGTCTCGCTCTAAGCCGCCAGGTGCTCAGCTGGACAAACACAACCTTCCTCTGGCCCAGCATAAAACACTGTAAAGCCTGTGTGGTGGTAGTGGAGAAGGACAAGCGGTACCAAAGCCTTTTCTGGCCCAGATTCCCAGACTCCAAGAGGCCATAGGTCACGTGGGTAAGAGCCAAAATAGCATTTTCTGTCTCTCTCTGACCGAAGCTCTTTGATGTATCTTGGGTTCCTAGTGCACGTCCCTACTCTTGGCAAACACCATCTTAAACCCACAAGAGCTCCTCAGCCAGAAAGGATCTGAAGCCAGCAGATCAGCCTGCTCCTCCCCACTTTCCTCCAGGCCAGATTCTGGAGCTTCAGCTGTGTTACTGTGTATTGGAAATGCAGTAAAATGGTGCTAGAAGTTATCATCCCCACCCAGCCATCGCAGTCAGACAGCCCCGCTCATACCAACGTCAATGACTCTCTGCTTGGCTGTGGGCTGGCGGGAATGCCAGTGCTTCCAGAACTTGAGCTGCTCCGTCGGGATCTTTTCGTTGTCAAAAACAATCATCACAACACTCTGTAACACAGTGAGGATATCCATGTTAGTACACACAGCAGGCTAATGCCTGGTGCCCTCATTGCCCTTTCCATCCAGTGCATCCACGCGCCAGCCAAGGGCAGCTTAGTGTCATTGTTAATGTTTTACTGCTGGGGAAACTGAGGCAGACAAGGGAAGGGACTTGAACACGGTCATGCAGGCAGTGAGTGACAGAGCCAGGAGCAAAACCAAGATGCCCTGTCTGCCCCCTAATTGCACTGCCCATGAGTTCCCACCGACTCCAAGGCATACAAGGATCCTGCGCTGGAGGAATGTTAGCAGTACTGCAGCAAGTATTTAGTCTGGGACAGCCTAAAAGGTCTTTTTCTAGACATTCTCAGTTTCAGGAATCCTGTAAGTCTTGAGATATCCAAAATCTAGCCCCTAAATACCACTCAGGATTGGAGGACCAGGGTTCTTTGCTGGGAATTCAAGCTCAGCTTAGTCTCGAGGGTGGCTCTGAGGCCTGGCCACACATCCCAGGAGCAAGACAAGGAACCTCTCTCTAGCTCCGAAGTCTTCCCACAAAGGCCCCCAGCCAGCCATCGGCTGGGGAGGCCTTTGTGCATCCCTGACCTAACTGTGAAAAGTTTCAACTGCCAGGTAACATGAAGGTTGTTGCTGTGCATCAGAGGATTAGCTTGCTATGAGTGAATCCATCCCATTCATCGCTTTAAGCCAACATGAGCCACAAAGCCATTACTCTTCATGCCCAGCTCTGTTCCCAGGCCAGTACAATTGCTGGATGTCTGATTACAGCATGTGTCAGCAAAATTGTCAGCTTGTCTCTTACCTTCACTTTATTTGAGGACAAGTGTAAACATTTGCTGTCTCCAGCTGTCCGCAGCGTGATGGGATAGAACTGTCCTTTGTTGAGGTAGGCCATGGGAGAGTCCCCAGATTTGATGTGAATGGCTTTGGGTGACCCCAGAGTGTATTCAAAGTCACTTGTATGGAACAAAGAGAGAATGATGAATAAGCACACGCTGCTGTTTCACTCCAAAAGCAAGACAGGAGACATGCAAGTCTCCATCCCTACAGGTCACAGACACTGTACACACAGGAGACTCTGCCCTATTCCCCATCTCATACGCCCCTACAGATGTGATTGAGCACTTCCCAGCACAGCACCTACTGGTCCTCCCCAACACCCAGGGGAGCAGCAGCTCTCAGATATCCTCATTTTACCCTTTGGTTTTGACTTCAGAAACCCTGTACATTATTGTAACCAGTATCTCTGTGTGGACGGCTACAGGACTATTGCACAATCAAAAGCCTAAACCAAGACAAACAAAAATAGGTACCTGTGATGAGACTTTTTGAACATGCTAAACTCAGATTCCTGTCTGCAAGTTCACACCCATAAATGGCTGACCCAGGCAAACTGGGTCCTAATGGGCCCTGAGAAATAGGAGGACCTGCAGGACACTGAAATCTGCTTGTTTATCCCGGTTTTTAAAAATGGCTTTAAAAGCCCAGCTTGTCAAACTCTCCATCTGGTGGGCAGCAACTTTAGTCCTCACAAAAAAGATTTGTAGTGTTACACAGAAGAAGGTGTCACTGTTGACAAGGGAATTTGAAAAGAAGAGCCTGATTTTCAAGAAGCCCTGCACCTATAAGCATTCAAACCATGAGGCTAGCTCGAGCTCTTTTGTGAGGAATCTGTGCAAGCTACCACCTGCACACAAGCCTTCACACAGAATCTTCAAGTGCCCTGGAGTTGAAGATCATCGTATTCCTATTTAGTCACTAACCCCTCTCTTTTTCCTGCGCCACCTCCCCTGTGATGCCATCTCTGAAGATAGGCTTGGCAACTCCTCTTATCTATAGCCAGGAGAGCCAGAGAACTTTAGCGCACAAAACAACAGCGAACAGAAAGCCTCTCGCTCATGAACGCGAGCTGCTGTCTGTGTGAAAATCCCCACGTCTGACAGCTGAGTCACGGAGTCAGGTGACTCAGGAGGCAAATAAAAAGTGGGAGGTGAAATAATGTTACCTACTCGGAGATTTGATGTGGTATCTAGAGCAGGAAAGCTTTGCCTGAGAGAGTGGTGGAAAGGAGGTAGAAATCTCTCCCGTTTTAGGAATAAGAGGCAGTGGCACCTTCTAAAATCAAGGTTGACTAACAGCGCTAAACCCAAAGCAAGGACCTAAACCTTAGATTAGGAGGAGGCTCCTTATCACCCTCATCAACTGTCATCTTCATTTTCTCTGTCATTTACCCCATTTCAAGTAGCTTGTGGAAAGATGGTTCAGCCACCTGGATCTATCTGTAGCACGGGAACCAAGCAGTGCTCCCCAGGAAGGGGCTGTAACGCAGAGCAAACCATGGAAGTCCTCGGTGCCACATCTCCCCTCCTGCAGGTCAGGTGATCAGATCAGAGCAGTGGAAGCACTGGATTTACACCAGTTTGGCCAACAGAATACAGTCTGAACCACACACCTCTCCAGCTAAAAACATGAACTGGCACAACTCCGTCTAGTAACTCGAATTTAAGATTGGGTTTGACTCCTTTTCAGCAAAACATTTCAAACCCTAATCCCTGCTTCCGACTACAAACACTAACATTCATCACTGCTTTGTGTCTAAAGTCACAGAACAGCAACTTGCCCCTAAGACACCAGGGGAACACAACCTGTCTCTGCAAAAGCATGACATCTGTAAGTTTGCAAGGGTCACTGTCAAGACTGGCACTGGGTTGAGGGAAGGGATGCGGTCTTTCCCCAGGAAAGGGCCACAGCCAAGGGCACTGGAAACCCAGAGACCATGGACTGGCACTTACCTCTTAACACCGTCCGTAGCATAACTCTCAGGACAAGGTGGCTCTGGCTGGGGTTTGAGGATATCACTGAAGAGTAGCGACTGTAGACAAGTGGAAACAAAACAGTCAGAAGTAGAATCTTTCATTGCTTTGTCCATCCACCTCTCCCAGCCATGACAACAGAGGCCACAGATAAAACATGGACCCTCATTTCAAAGCCTTATCCTACTTCCAAAAGCAATGTAAAAACCCCAACAACTCAGTGGGAATGGCATCAAGCTTCTAATGCAAAAGCAAAGCTCCCACTGATTCCAGCATGAGCAAACCCCAGACTAGAGACAGCCGCATGCCGCACCCCCTGGGCTGCACGGCCAACATGCAACCCACTAACGGCTCTGACCTCCTGGGGGTCCTCTTTGAAAGTGCTGTCTGGCTGCCACCTCTGCTGCGGTGGGGCTACGGGGATGCTCTCGAAGAGGGAGTTCAATGAGGTGTTGTCGTATACATCCCCTGGAGGGACCATGTAGTTGTCTGGGGTGGCATCCAGCTTGCTAGTGCCTGGTGGAAGCATGGCTGGCTTGTGAGGAGTAGGGACGCCTTCAAGACTTAAGCCGTTCTTCTTCTGTGGCTCACAATATTCTTGGGTCATGGAGACATTTTCAGACAATAGCTTCATGAGATGGGCTGAGCCATCAAAGGATGCGATGTCTGGGTCGTACTCCATTCCGTGGCAGTGCCTGGTGGAGAAAGGGTCCTGTCTCAAACCAGGGCAGAGGGTGGACAATCCCAGCAAGTTGTCACAGCAAGAAGCAAGTGCCTTGATG
Source organism: Phalacrocorax carbo (assembly GCF_963921805.1). Taxonomy (NCBI): domain Eukaryota; kingdom Metazoa; phylum Chordata; class Aves; order Suliformes; family Phalacrocoracidae; genus Phalacrocorax; species Phalacrocorax carbo. The sequence continues at coordinate 3,670,274 of NC_087534.1, read as the reverse complement.
TGCTGCTGGGAAGCAAACTGCACAGGCTAGCTGCCAGGTGACCTTGAGTCAGCTGTGTACATCTCCTGCTTGATATGGGAGATCTGACAGGCCTGTGGGTGATCTCCACCCATACCTCTCAGTGCAATCAGCAAGAGCCAGAGGTGCTCAGCAGATAAGGGATGATCACACGAAATCAGAGAATATGTTTTAGACATGGTTTGGGGCTGCAGCCAGGGCCTACATCCATTATTTCTTTATTTGGGCTATTAAACACTCAGAGCAGCAGGAACGATAGGAAAGATAACTGCTGTGTGGTCTTTCCATCTTAGTCTTTTTAAGGCTCATTGACATTGAAAGCTGATTTTTTTAAAGTCTTTTTTGGGGGGGGGGGGATTGGGTTTTGTTGGTTTTGGGTTGACTTTTATTTTAAAGGAAGGCTGATTCTTGACCAAATTCACAAACTCTAGGAGCTTGGGAAGCAAAACTCCCAGAGAACATGAGATCAGTGAAAAATTGACAGGGCTGCAGTATTGGAAGTGATGTGTATGGCCCAGGCTTCAGAGCAGAAAAGACTAAGTATAGGAACTATCAAGCAATAAAGACACATACAAAAATGCACTCCTCTTGCACACGGAAACCATCCCTTTCTGCGGCATCCCAAGAACTGGTCCCTTCTGCAGCGGTGACTCTGCTCTAGCTGAGCTGGGAAAAGGTGGCTTATTGCCCCTGTGACCATGCTCAGAAAACAAGCCAACCCCAACATTCGCAACCCGCACACCGCTTGCGTGAGCTACCCCCAAGGGAAGTAAAGCTGAACGAGTGGCTCCCACCCGCTCTGCTTCGAGGGCTTCACCTTCATCTGTGTGCTGAAATTTCTGTAGTTAATAAAACACATACCACCGTCCAGAATGCAGTGGCCTTTCAGAGAGGAGAAAACAGCCTAACTCAGCTTACTTAAGAAGAAGGAATGAAGTATCGTTCAAGAGGCTTATTCTGTCAAGTAGTTAAAAACAGAAAAGGTTGCCAAAGTACATAGCATCCAGGAAGGGGAACTGAACTCATGATGGCAAATGAGCCATTAATTTAATAGTTAATTATCTGAAAACCTCAAAGGACAAATGGGAGTCACTGGAAGAGAATCCTGGGAGACTGGAAGCAAGTGGAACAGAAATATTTATCGGCCTAGTGAATGGAAGAGGACTTGGTCATTGCTCCCTTCTTGCTGCCAATGCTTAATCCCCTTCCCCTTTCCAACTGTCACACAGTAGGAAATACAGACAAATTCTTCAGCTGCTGCAAATGAGCGCAACTCCTCTGAACACAGCTAGACAGATCCTCAGTTGTGTAAATGGGTGTAGCTCAATTTATACCTGCTTGGGACCTGGCCTAAAGAATTTTAATATATGTCTCAGGGTTAATAACCTCCACTGTTGTTGGTAATAACACTGTGCTTTGATGTCTATTTTATGCAAGCTAAGAGGCCCATCATGCATGCAAGCAGCTGCAGGAGAATTAGACAGCTATAGAGAGCAAAAAATGAAGCTAACCTCTTTCCTATTTCATTGCGTCCCATCATACCAGATGGAAGAATCCTCTTTTCCTTTGGGACCTAGAACAAGGCAGAACAAAGAATTTGTTTATTGTTAGATTTTATTAATGGAAAACAGAGGCAAAATTAGCCTTGTCTGTGCATCAAGTGAAGTCTTATAGATAAAACACTGGCTGAATAATAAACACCGGGCGAGGACACAGGAGACCTGGGCTCTCTTGCTGGTTCTGCCATGGATTCCCCAAGGTAACCTTAGGCAAGCCACAACATTTTGTTCTGGGAAGGACTTTCAAAAGCACCCAAGTGAATGGGAACATTGCTCCTGTTGGTTTCAATTAGGGCGAAATCATATACACATTTCTTGAAGCCTCATCCTACAGCAACAGTAGAATAATAAAGATGCACCTAGCTATTCCAGCTCCATGTCTCTCAAAGAATTCCTGTTTCTTATATGAAAGCTGTCATGGGAAAAAAAAAGCCACCAGGCTGAGACTCAAGACACCCAGGTTCAGTTTCTCACCCTGCCCTGGGTTCCCTCCAGAGTATAATGGTGTTTTGTACCTCAGTTTACCATCTGGGCACTAGGGATAATAGTGGCACTCTACGCCTGGGGTGTTATGAGGTTCATTGCATAAACAACAGGGACAGATCAGGAGATGGGTGCCCTCCTAAGATGGCTGAGCACTTATTTTACCTTCACGCTTCTCCTCTGGAACAAAGTACCCCCAAGACACCCAGCCCCAATAGGAACGAACCATGTAGTAATCATAGAGGAGGCTCAGAGCAGCCACGCTGTCATCATCTCCATTCACCCTCATCATAGCTTTGGTGGCTGCGGTCAAGGGATTCTCTAGGTAGGTTTTCCAGGCTTCATCTTCATTGGTATAAGGGAATTTCTGGAAGTTCATGGTGTCATTCTTCATCAGACGCACAGATCTAAAACTGAGCCAGACAGAAGAAACGGAATGAAGGATACTAATTTTCCACAGCAATTTCCATGCCACCCAGCTGAACACAGGAAGGGTTTCCCAAAGGCACTGCTGGAATGCAGAAGGGATGCTTTCCTAGTCCTTAACTCCCAGAGTCTTCAGGATTACCAATTCTTCTGCCTGTAGCTATGCACAAAACTAGGCCAGAGTCTCTCTGGTGGGACCGTGCAGAGAGGCAGAGGTACCTCTGCTTCCCTCCTCCTGCCCCAGGGCTGCAAAACACCACAACATCATCTGCAACTGCTCCTACCTCGGCAAGCGCACGCTACCAGCCAGCCCGATCACGCACTGTCAAGGTGGGATGTTGGTCAGTAACTTGAATGCAACAGGATTGGGAAACTTCTCAAAATTTTTCCTTGAATTTGGAGCTAAAGGCCAGTGCAGCCCACAAATGTAAGTGATCACTCAGAGTTCAGAGACCTTGACCTACCCAGATGAAACCGAACCCCATCACTTTAATGTGCTGTTAATTCATGGTTTTTAAATGTAGTTCCAATCTGTCTTAGGGTTTGGGGGTTTTTTAAATAATGTGCATATGACTTTACTTAGAGGGAGGTAGACAGGCAGATCACAACACCCTCCCTTCCACTAAAAAATTCCTGACAAAGGTGAGGCTCATGGGACTACGTGAGCTGAGAAGCAACATACCAAAATAATGCCCTGCCTGTCGTCTCTTCTGGCACTTTCTCCAGGTCTCTCCATCTTATGTTAATAAACTGTCAGACACTTAATTACCCAAACATTGGTCATCTTTCCTTTTCCTCCAGCAAATCGTACTGGCAGCCAGCACAGAAGCACCTCCGTGAATTCCCTGAGTGCTCCACGCTGCGGGTTCACCCCGCTCAGAGGAGAGGGTGAATCAGTGGCCGTACTCCTGTCACGTCTTTCAGCCACGTGCATATGGTGTCACCACAACAGCTCACACTATTCATCATAAAAAACAAGCTTTGTGGACAAAAATTACTTCTTCATCAAAATGGAAACTTCCTGGAAGGGCAGACTGGTTTTTATTTGTGGAAGAAGTTTAGAGAAAATTAGAAGACAGACTTCTTTAATCTCCAAAGTTGCCAAGAGCAGAACCTTTCAATTGCTGCCTTTTTTATAGAAAGGCAAAGAAAATCTACAGGAATTTAGGTAATGAATGCTACATTTTAATGGCATTTTTATAAGGAATATGTTTTTTCCATTAAGCTACACTCCATAAGTTTATAATAAGTCCTGGGCTTATTCGCTTATTTAAGTGAATCATTTGGAGAACAGCAATTCCTCTTGAAAGGAATCTGGCATCTCTGAAACTCCCAATTATTGCTAACCATGACAGATACTGCCAGCCCGTTTGGTGTGAGCTGCCCATGCTGACAGGGTGAAAAACCGGGTGCTCCATGGATGCTCCTGGGCTGGAAACTGGAAGGGTGCGGAGGTGGACCTTGGATGGGGTAAAAGGTGTTGGTCCATCCTTCCTGGCAGCTCAGCTAAGACAGCTTCACTCTTGCACATGCACCAACCTCTCACACTGCCATGTCTCCAACAGGGAATACACATAAAAACCTTGCATGGATAGTTTTGGTGATGCCCCTGGATCAAACTCAAGAGCTCTCCTTGGTCGAGCAGGGTGGCAGCCCTATAATGATGCACAGTCTCTCCCAGAGCGGCACAGGGGCCATCAAGGGCTGCTTCTGCTGTCCTTGTCACCTTTTTATTAAAGAATATGTTGCTTCCACACAGAGTCCTTCCACATCTGAGCTGCACAGCAGAGAAACTGGTAACAGCTCTGCTAATGGCCTGAGGCACCCAATTCCCACTGGTTTCTATGCTCGCGTGGCGGCAGGCGCCTGAGCTCAGGTTGGTACAGAGAGTAGCTGCTTCCATGTTACGGTTCTGGCCACCACCAGCTCCCATCACGCGCTGGTATAACAGAGGTGCTGAGCTTGCTCCAATTCTCGCTCGCATGTCGGGGTGATGCGCTAACACCGGTTTCACCCCGCGCATGAAACTTCACCAGGTGTTTTGCGAGTTTCGTTGTCTTTAGCATTTCTCACGCAGCTCTCCCTCCCCTTCAGTGCCGCTGCTGTCTCCAAGGCAAGCAATCAGCATGACTCAGATTTCACTGCTGTCGACTTGGCGATGGGCTGTTCAGTCCTGTCTGGACAGGAATCCTCACCCGTTCTCAATCCGATCTTCTCAAGGAAGAATAGGCAGCAACAGAGCTTGCTCTCAGGGTGAGACTCAGCTCCTATCACTTGTAATCAACATAGATAAACACACCATGGTAAGATGGAGCAACAAAGCATTCAGGAGCTTAAAAAAAGCACAGAAGTTACAAGGAGAAATGCTTTGGAGCTTTCTTCTCTCTCACCCGCGCCCTCAACTGAAGCACTCCTCGTTGTATGACTCTGTTCTGCCTCCCTGCCTCGTCACTTTGGCACGACACAACCACTGTAGGCATGAGCAGCTGCTGTTTTAGCATTTTATCACCTGGTCTGCAATCTGTAGGCAGAGGAGAGTTGAGGAGGGGGCTTGAGGTCTCAACCACTTGCAGCTGTGTCCAGTTTATGATGAATACAAGTTTGCATTGGTCCCAGTGTTCTTGCACTGATTCACCCAGCTGAGGACTTGGACAAAGGTGGCATGATGGGGATTGCGCATTCATTCCATCTTGTTTCTTTTCCAGACTTTATACAATCCCTAATAGTCGCTGAGATATATTTGAGCGGAGCCAGGTGAACCAGCTCAGGTAGAACTCTGCAGCTAGGACAGCTCTACAGATGAGATGTAATGCAGAGTCCATCCCATCTTACTTTTTCAGAGAGGTCTGTTCTGCTCTGACCCTATTCCAGAAAAATCAACAGGGCCAACCAATACCTGAAGAAAGGGGGTCATTTGAGGAAATAAGCAGATACGATGACACGTTTAGCGGCACCCTCTTGACATCAGATGCATTTCAGATCATGCAGCCACAGCATACCATCATTTCAGTTTGCTTCTACAGCGTACTTCCAACTCAGCATTAGCAGTCTGCGTGAAGTAGAGATGCAGGAAAGGCACAACCAAATCCAGACCCAAACACACGTGAACTCTACTTTCATCACTCCCTGTGATGCCCCGTCCGTGTGGCTGTGCCATGTTTGGCCACTGCAAACTGTCTGCTCTCTGTTTGGCAGAACAAACTTTCCTTTTACAGGCAGCCGCCTTGGCGCAGCGGCTCAGACAAATGAGGACCGGTTAGTGAAACACAAACACGTGGGACCAGCAGCCTCCCTTCTTGTGTGCACAGACTCACCCCGCTGGAGCCTCGGGGTCATGTGCAAAGCAGTGCATGATTTTGGGAAGGGAGCAGTCTATTTGTTTCCAAACAGTTTAGAATTTGACACAAGGTGGTACCAGCCCCCTTTCCCCGCTCCATCCCACCCAATCTCTGTTTCCCCTATTTATCTGCCAAGTCTACCATAACAGCGGCCTCCTGATTATGAATAAACACTTAGGGCTATGCTGAAACAGGAGAATATGCCCAAAGGGTCTAGGTGGGGAGATCAGCCAAGCAGGAAAGAAATGCTTGTATTCCTCTTGCCTTTTGTTGGGTTTCAGTGGGTGGTTTTGCCGGCCATTAGGCTTTGTGTTGCTTGTCTTTGTTCTCTCCCCTATAACTGATTAGGCCTCCAACCTAAATATTAGCCATGCCAGATGCTGATGGCTACAGCGAAACATCACATTGTCAGAGGAGCAGAGAATCTATGGCAACCAGCAGCGGGAATCCAAAGCCGCAGAATAAAGACCCTGGCCTGCAGGACTCCAGAGGCAGTTCACACGGGGGCTTTCATTAGCTCTGGCCTTGTGCATCACACTCACCTCCCTGCTGAAATAGCCCTGACGTTCCCCAAGAGCCTCTTATCAGTAATATGGGGAAGGCTCAACACTGCAATCGTGAGAGCGGGACTGATGAAGAGCAATATTTACCATGACTGCTTTCCGGGGTAGAGATTTTAGCCTGCAAACCAGGCCCCCTTGCCAAGGAAGAGCATTACTCCACAAAGCGGCCTCGTTATTAAATCCAAACTTCTCAGCTAAATTCTGATTTTACCCTACGTTTGCAAGTTTAATAAATAAGCACATCCGAAGACAATGTGACAGTACAGCCACCAGTAAGCATTCTGTCACAGGCCCATTCACAGAGTCAGGCAAAAATCCAGAGACAAAACCAGGAAAACAAACAAAAAAAAAAACAAAACAGAAAAAGAAACATAATGAACACACGGACTAATGATGAAAAACACTGCCTAGATGCCAAGTACAATACAGTGTTGATCCACAGGCGTCAAAGGCTTAGGAGACCACTGATCTCATGGACCCCAACCTGCACTGGCTACAGGATTGACAAAATTCTCTGGCAGCTGGATAACAACGTGGCCTCTGTCGCTGGCCTCTCCAGGGGCATCTCAGCAGCACGATCAGCCTCAGGGTAGTGCAGTACGTTAACTTAGCACACAGCTAGATGTTTCCTAGCTGTCCCTCAGCTCTGCTTCACCCACAAAGACAGTGCACGAGCCCCTCCTTTTCCTGGAAGCACGCGCCGGCGCGGCACACATGTGAGACAGGCTAACCCCGTCGCACTCAGCCAGAGACCTTGCACGGATGCACACAACGGGGCATCTACCCGCATTTAGTAAGCGCAGAGCAGAAATGTGCGGTGGCTGGCATGGAAAGAAAAGGGGCCATCATGAGCGTCTTTGAGAAATGGGTCCTGTTTCCCAAAAGGGCGCTGAGAGTCCTCAGGGCCGAAGCAAGCCAGTGGTGCTCAGCACCACCCAGGAAGATGGGTTAGCCATACAGCGGGGAAGGTGTGGTGCATCCCCGCGGGTGGGATGGAGGAGGGTGGGGACCGGGGCGATGCGCATTGCGCTGACACTCGGGGAGATAGAACCCTGCCAAGCTCTTTGAATCCCCCACCCCAACACTCCTGCGGAGCTGAAACCAGTTGGAACGGTTTGCAGGCTGAATCCAAAGCATCGTGGAGCCAGACAAAGCTTCCAGGGGCGGGTGCTACCTGGGAAATACGCAGGGAACTCGCCTGTCTCTGGTCCCTCTTGGGTTACTTTAGCTCTTTAGGACCCACAAACCCAAGATCTGAGCTCAGTATTCTTCCATTTTACACCCGCCTAACTCCCTGCTTTTGAAGGTATTTATTATCACAGGAGGAGAAACTGAGGCATGGGGATTGACATTAAAATGACTCATCCAAGGCTGCTCAGTGAAGATGAGAGAACAGAACCAGATCTGAACCTCTGCTATAAACCTCACCATCATTGGACTGGTTCCTGCCTTTCTAGCCCGAAGGGCTCCATGAGACAATTCAGTGTTGAATGATGTTTGGGGGACACCAGCTGGTATTGTGTTTTACCTGATAACATCATCCTTGAGGTATCCACCCACACTATCACATTTCACAAATGATTCGTGCTTTAGTGCCTTCCCTGCCTAACAAAACAAATTACAGCACAGAATTAGTTTGCAGTTCAGGAATTATGGCTGATTTTTTCCAGAAGCAGTTTATGATGTCGGATGGTTCAGTTTTGAGGTGTCCTGAGTTTCAGGGCGATCTGCCTCCAAAGGCAGGACGCAAAAACCAGGCCCTGAACAGTGCCTATGGCTGAGCATCTGCGACCACCTGGCACCTCTGAAATATTGGTCTAAACTTTACTCTCTTATTTTCATTGTAGACAGATAAGGACACTGTATGTATTCATGAACACAAACCTTCATCTCCACCAACACACAACACCCTCACACTGCATTGAAGCTCCCAGTCCTTCAAACACCATAAGAAAGATTACACATGATGAGAAGAGCTTCATAACTCCAAGAGTTTAGGTGCTTTCAGTTATCTTCTTTTGTTTTCAGTGCTTATGGATTTTCTCCCCAGCTTCCACATCCAAAAACCTAGCTACTTGCTATTTTATTTTTAATTCTTGTATATTCACTGACTCCAAGAGCTGTGGTTTCTAAAAGAAAATATTAAAAATTCACAGTTTTACAAGACTTGGATTGAAAAACCCCAACGGTAGCAATAAAGGGATATGCATTCTTCCGTGACAAAGTTTGTTTCTTTTTTACTGCTCTTCAAGTAATCTGATTTTAACCTAGTAATCAATTATTATGGGTTCTTTGTACTGTAGCAGGGCCCAGAGGCCCTGACTGAGAACAGAGCCCAGTTTTACTCAAGTTTCTATACTTCCCTCATCACATACTTCTGCGTGAACCTCAGCACTTGTTTAAGAAAGTAGTGACAGCACAGATGAATATTAACCTCACGGGAGGTTTGCCACTTGAGTTATGCGCTGAGTCTCAGGCTTCCTGCATGCTCTGAGAGCCAGCAGGGCAGTTCGGTCCGCCCATTTTAGGCTGGGATGTGCTGATCTCTTCCTATTGCCTGCAAATACAGCCAGGTAACAAACTTGGCACCCGGGTTTAAGCTGGTTGAAGGTGGGTGAGGTGAATCCTCCAGTGAGTTGCCCAAGAGGATACACGAAGCGTGTGTCAGGGCAGGACACTTGACACAAGCCTCACGCGATGCAGCTTGCTCCCCTGCCCTGCCAGGCTGTCCTCGCCCGTGCCTGGCAGCGGCTGTACCTTCTTCAGCTGCACTGTGGACTGTCTGCAGACCTGGTGAGATACAGCCAGGGTTGGCTCTCCCCTTTCGTTTTCCTCTTTCTTCCCACCCTGGAGGGACTTTTCAGGCCAGCCAGATCTCAGCTGCGCAAGTCTCCTGTAATGTGCTTGGCTGATGTACCCTTTACGTACACTCTAACGTATTCTGATTCAGAGCATCGTGTGAACGCATGTCCCCCAAGGCCAGGCAGGCCTTCTGCTTTGCCTTTTAATAAAAAAAATAGCATGATGTGTTTCAAACAACGTTTTTGCCAAACAAATACGATTCATCCCATTCTAGGTGTAACCCTGTTAAACAACGCATTTCTGGAGAGCAAGCATCACAGCTCAGGCAGCAAAGACAGAATGATGAAAAGAAACAAAAACTTGACACAGCAGGTGACTGGCACCCGGGAACCAAGTAAATGACGCCTGCTCTTTTCCCCTGAACACCTGTGGTTATGAACGCTCTGGGGACAAGGACCATTTCTGGATCAGAGCTCCCTCACCCATACCATAATCACAGCGACCAGCCAGAACGACATAACACCAAAGGCATAACAAAAGAACCAAGCCATCACATTTTCTTAGCTTCCAAGCCTTTGAAACTTGGGTATCAGCAGTGGAGTCCCAGCCAGAATATAACTGTATGCTCTATAATCAGTTCCACTGATTAATGCATTTTTCAGCTGTTGCCTTTATCATCCTTGAGCACACACCATTCGGGGATCCGAGGCACTGCTCAGGAGCAGTCGCCCTGCCAATCAGCTGAACTGAAGCCTTGCAGGTGCAACGTAAGTACAAGTGCATTTTCAGATGAATACTTTACATTGATCAACAATTTAGACACCAGACCGAACAAAGCAGGAGTAGATCCTCATCAGAGTGACTGTCTTTATTCCACAAATTTCTCTGGAATTATACCAAGGTACCAATCAGTTGAAAATGTGACCCAAAGCATCAAAGCAGAGATACTATGTAAATGTTGATTTATCTCTGCTTTGAGTCTAGAGTTTATTCAGAGGGCTTTTACTCCTTTGTTGTGAATTGCATAGCAGTTATTTGATTGTTGTTGCTTTAATTTACAAATCTCTCTTTCTCTTTACATAACGTAAAAAAAATAAAACCCACGTCTCCCTTGAAAGCGTACCTTGCTTCAGCGTGGTTATCCCTTGTGTGCTTTACTGCCAGGATTTTATAAAAGGGCTTTAACTTTTCATTCACCAGGAGCATAACTCAAGTTTTAATAACACACCTTATGCATGACAAAAATTTGCTTCTGGCGATCATGGTTTCGACCACAAAACCACAACTGGGAGTAACTCCTGGTTAACTCTTTCAAGCCCACGCACTGCAGAGTTAGACATAAGTTCAGTTTAGAAGACTATGGAAATTATCAGTTAGAATATTTGATACTAGGCAAAACATCTCATTCTCTCATGCCACGCTCGTCTCTTCCCAGTCCTTTCTGTGAAATTAAAGTGCCAAAGTGAGAGATGAGATTATTCTCCCTGTCATTTTGGGTGACAGCATCATTCCACGGGGATATCACAGCTCCCTTAAAATCAGCTACATCTGGACACATGTTCACAGCTCAGATCCATCCTCCCTGTGCTCAGCCTGTCGTGGGGGTTGTATAAAGAACAACGGCTGTGCGAGACACCCAGACACGCACTGCTGCCCTTATCTGATCCTCCGAGAGCCCTTTCCTTCCACTGATGTCTACAAAGCTACACCCTGAATGACTTTGGCCTGGGTGATTAACCAGATGTTAACAGCTACTGCAACAGCCCCATTGCTCAGCTGTTGGGCTTCAGCAGCTCTTCACAAGGTTCCTCCTCCCCGGTGACACCTTTCCCCCTCGCAGTAAACCCAAAAGCTGTCTGAACGTTTCAGCTCTGCCTTTGGTACCACCAAGTTCCCAGCTCCCTTATCTCCTATCGCTGCTCCCCGTCAGCCCCTGGGCAGCTTTCGGGTGAGGTACTCCAGGCCCGTTGTGCTCCTGGGCAGGTTCTCCAGGCCAGCAGGCAGTGCCTGCCCCTCATCAGCAGGCTGGGGTTGCTGGGGTGACATTTCCCCAGCCGGGGGCCAGGGACCTCAAGGGAAATTTTCCCAGGGATCTGCAAGCGCATCCTCAGGTTCAAGCTATGGGAAAACGTTGCGCAGAGGCTTTTGGCTCCGCAGGTAACAGAGCCCCGCACTGAGCTCGGCCTAAAGACCGAGAGCACACTCCGACCTGCGCGTTTTTATCGGTCCTTGGAGTTGAGATCTGAATCACAAAAGGGATGCTGCTCCCATCAGTTCCCCCTTTCTCATGCGAAAGGCACAGGGGTTAACAGCCCGTTAGTAAGAGAAGAGTCAAGCAACCATGTAATTCATCAGGTAACGTAATGCCCCAGTCCATAATTAGTAATACATCAATCTCATTCTGGAGGCAGGGTGTATGGTGTACCCACGCATGCGCTCGGCAGCGTTTTGAGGGGAAACACATGGCCCGACTCTTAAGTTTAAAAAGCACCAAGTATAAATTACCCGAAGAGTTCAGAAAGGGAAAACTGAAGTCACTGATTCTTAATCGATCCAAGCATACAGATCCCACTATTTACATCAAATAATAATTAGTGCTGCACCTTTTCAGAGTTCTTAATTATTAAGAGATTAGCTGTCACAACACCTCTGTCAGGCTTGTAAACACATACAGGTATGCGGTTTTATTTCAAAATTCATCTTCTGAAGCACCATGTCTGGACACAGATGCATATATGGACATATATTTCTTGGTATATTTTATTATACACGTTTAATTCTTATAGAGCTATATACCTAGAGAGCTTTTTTTAAGACTGGACTGAAAGCAGCATTCACTACCTCTGTTCAATCTTCCTCCAGCCTTTACTACACCATAACATACCGATGTGACATTGGTTTGCTTTTATTCCAGAGGTGCGAGGCATGGTATGCTGTGCAAATCCATACCATCAGTATCCAAAGTCCAAAATATTTTGGAGGACTCAAGATAAGATGCGAGAGTTATACAGGATCAACAAAATGTTAAGTGATTTTTCTTGTTTAAAAAAAACAAAAGAATATAATCAATCGTAATTACTTGATAGAATCATAATGTGAATCCATTTACTTAAAAATAAAACAAAATAAAACAAAAAAAACAACAAAAAAGAACACCACACAGCAACTCCCACCCCCAAAAAACTAGAAACTCATCCAAAATTGGTAAATACTGTGGGAGATATTTTCTAAGAAAAAAAAATCCAAACCACAGAATCACTGTAGCCTATGTTAGATTTTGTCAGACAGAGGCAGAACAGACTTGCCTCTAGACAGAAACCCCATGTGTCAAATTCTAGTCCGGGAGGAGGGAAAAAAGAAAAAAAAAAAAAAAAAGGATACTGATTTGAAAGAACTCTTAAATAGTAACACTAAGAAGTGATTTGTCCTAAAAGCAGCAACAGGTTAGTGAGGAAAAGAAAGTCTGAAAAACGCTTCCATCCCATTCTTTTACTTCCACTCGCAAACAGCTGGACAGGCGGAGGGACCCGAGGAGTCGAATTCATGCCGACCCAGAGCACTTAAACAAGCCTGGGAAGAAACGCTCAGCCTGTACAGAGAGGAGTAGGTAAACAGAAAAAACCTGTACTTACTCAAGTTCATTAGACATATTTCCCCACGTTTCCAAATCTTTGCAGGCAGCAAGCTCTCTGATGACTTCTCTCTTCTAGTACCTGCTAAAGACAGACATTGCCTGGGAAGTGTTTGATTTATGTTGAGGTTTTGCGTACAGGTATTTTGCTGACAGGTGGGTTGGCAGGCGGCGGGGATTGGCTGCCGGCACAGGTGCCCTGGGACAGGTACACCCAGACAGGTGCAGCCCGTAACCCTCTGCCTGCCGGCCCCGGGGAGGCTGGAGGAGAGGGAGGGCGCCCGGGAAGGAGGGAAAAGCCCTCGGGGGGAAAAGATAGGATAAAGGAGTGGAATCAGTTATTCATCTCTGGGATAATTAGTTTCAGTTTGGTGGACGTGTTCCATATACTGCGATGCCAAATAGCTGTCATTTTTACGAATCTGGGGGTTGGTTTGTCCTTTTTTGTTTCTTTATATATAAATATACAGACAAAAATACATACATATATATAAAGGAATAAATTAGGGAAGAAGGAAAGCCTTTTGTAGTTTCCTCTCATTCTTAAATGGTAATTGTACTGACAGGCTAACCCTTTCTTTCCTTTTCTCACCTTCTCTTAGCTGCTCACTCCAGAAAGTCTCCGCAGGTGGGTTTGGGGGTTTTTTTCCCCCTCTTGAAAACTAACTTTAAAACCCCTAACTTTAGATGCCAGGACATGCAGCAAATGTACTGGCTCAGGGAATCTTCACATTACATGGGATACATAAGGAAAGCGGGTCTGTTGGTTAATTTTTTTCCGTACCGTTCACACATGCTGTCCTGCCTTCTGTAGCGCAGACAGGAGCGTTACTCCAGCACGCACGGGACGGCAGCGGGAAGCCCAGGCACACGCCGTTCGGGAACCGGCTGCAGGAATACCACCCAGGCAATAGCTCTGTAGCAACTCACCTGTAAACGGGGAAAAGATTTATGCAATAGAACAAAACTCATCATGGATTCAGGCACTCCTGTTGGATGGTTTCTGTCATCCATGTTGCAATGAGGAGGCAAAGGATGGGCTCAGCGGGTGACTCATGTTGACTGGATTTGGAAGGCAGGAGAGGATTTTACAAGACAAGTTGGTACAAGCCTTAAAACAAAGGGAAAAAGAAAGGCTTCCACCACTCGTTCTCACCCCCCATCACTGCCTCACTCGCCGAATCGGTCCCACTCAGCGCCCTGCACCAGCAGGTGAATACAGGAAAGCTTGTCAGCCTTCCTTCACATCACAGTAAGTTCGGCTCTCCCAGCTTGGTGGCAAATGGCCTTCCCAGCCCACTCAGGCAGGCATAAGGCATGCCTACACAGGCAGATGTGAAGGCAGAGAGTATTAATTTGGGTACAACACCCTTCAAACACATCTCTATGGCTTCCGGCTCAGAGCGTGGCCAGCTCGGAGCACAGGAAGAATGACTGTGGTGTATCTGCACTGGCTGATAAGGACGTGCTGGGCTGAGCTTTGCCTGACCCAGCCAGCAACTACCGCCCTCCCCTCTGCTGTGCAAACTCCTGCCTGGCAGGGACCTAGGGACTGGACAAAGTCGGTTTTCTGGGAATGAAAACCAAAGGTCTGGAGCCATGCAAACTCTATTGGGGATCACTGGGGAACACCAGCTGCCAAGACCTTGTACAGCAGAGGACAGAAATACCCAAAAGCCAGCTGAATGAGGGCTGATGGTCAGAATCAGTGCCATAGCAGAGACCATGCAGTGGTGGGAGTCAAAAAAGAAGAGGAAAGAACATGTATATCCTACCCAGCCAAGGAAAGCACAACTCTTAGGCAGTGGTGGCGTTAGTTGATCAATATTCTGATTACATCTTTAAATTAAGTAAACCTTGTCCAATTCATGATGATGGGAATCATAGTCCTGGGTCCTTGTCCTTTACCTGGATCCAGGCAGAGAGTATTTCGCTGGCTCTGGGTAGTGCAAAGAGCAGCAACATCCCCTTAGGGGATTTCCAAGTTGCTTCTAACCTTTCAGTGAGACTTACCAGATTCCAGGAACAAAAGTGAAGGAGGAGAAAACACTATCTGAGCCAGACCATGCAAGGGAATGGCAGGGCACGGGATTCTGACCCCTGCAGGAAAAAGTCCGTGTCAAAGAAAAGAGAGGGAGAAATGTGTCTGGCAAAGCTGAGCAGTGACAGGCTCTGCCTGAGTGAGAGGCGGCCTGTGGGCCTCAGTGCCGCCCCGGCCAGGCCAAATCCACCTCTGGATGCAAACAGTCAGGTTTTCAGCCTTGGCCTTTTGCAGGACTGCAGGGATGACACTCTTTGATAGGGGACCGGAGAAGAACGAAGCCACCAGACCCTTCTGCCTGCCTGGAGCTGAGCTCTGGAACCAGCATGCTGCTGACTAAGCGTTGTTTCTAGCTCTGGGGGTTTAAGCCCACCCCTGCTGCACTTGCAGCTCGTGCACCACAGCTCGGGTGGAAGTGGGGACAGCCAGGGCCAGTCTGGGCTTACCAGGCTCTTGGTGCTGCCTGCCAGTCACTGGCGAGGCTACGTGCCCTGTCCTGCTTCAGTGCTGGAGTCTGCCTGAGAAGCCATGAAGTCCCTTGGGAAGCTGGGAAGGACTGGCAGAAAGGACAGAAAGACAGATTCTCCTTTGAACAAATTCAGTGGGACACCAGAAGGACAGCTGTGACTCTCTCTCTTAGTTTTACTAATTCTGTTTTTAGTTATTAAGTTTATTCTAAGCTTTGCTGCCACTGATCCAGGGCCTCATCTTTTTCCTGCGAGGATCTTATTGGAATGGCAGAATGAGAGGCTTTGCCAGGAAGGAAGATGCGTGCTTGTTCTCGCATACAGTCTGATTTCTTATGCAATTAGCTACGCGCCTACCCGCAGCACTGAGGCACTCTCCCAGCCTCCAGGAATTATGGCGCCTTGGTAAAGTCGCTCACAGCAGAAACCAGCCCCTTTGCATCAGTACTGTGGGGCCTGTACACATGTCTGTCGTCTGTATGGTAACATCAGCTTGAGTTTGCTCTCTCAGACACATTCTCAAGGCCAGATGAAACTGTTACCGGCCCCCTGTCAGAGCAGACAGGACCCTCACAGCCTCCCCTGAGTTAGATTTGGGGTATTGCCAGTGAAGGGGGATCAGGACCACCCCAGCACGTGCACACCGGTCTAGGTGTGACATGTCCTGCTGGGAAGCGGGGACAGCCGGCGCTGCCTGGGCACCGCGCGGCCTCCAACACCCACCAGCTCCTGCCAGGCGGGACCACCCTCGCCCAGCCTCTTCCATTCTCTTGGGCACCTTGTCTTTTTTGTGATAATGTATGTTTTGTGGCGCCTGAGAGGCCTCCAGGCCTGGACGCCTAGACAATCCCTTTGACTATGATTTCAGTATTTTTTAATTATTATTTTCTCTTTTTTTTTTCATTTATACTCCACCCTCCAAGAGTATCTGGTGAGGGGGTGGGTTAGAAGAAAGAGACCAAGAGATACATTCTCTATGCACAAAACCCTCCCACTTCCCTTCCACTCCCCTGTTAAATATACCTTGGAACAAAAGCCCTTTATGATGCTCTAAAAATAAAGCATGCAGCAGTCAAGACAAACTGCAAAGTTTAAAAGAGAGGGCCAAATTTTGCTCACAGCTACACCCTCTCTAAGGCAACAGGGTTGCACTTGTGTTTGGATTGTTAAACCCTCTTCAAACATCCAGGGGCAGACTGTGATTAGCTGCATTTCGTTAGCAAGAGATCAGCAGCTCCATGATTGAGGACAACGTCACTCATCGGGTCTCCGGCCCTCAGATGCCGCTGCCGTGTCAGGAGCCGGCTGGGTCTGCGTCTGGAGCAGCTGCCCGAGGTGCGGAGCGTCCCTGTGGCCATGCCACCCTGACGTTCCTCATTCTCCCTCCGCCACCGATTTGTGCTGTGAGCTCGGATAAGTCGTTTCACGCTCCCTGTTCCCAGTCTGGCTTCTTTTCTGTATAACCTGTAAGAAACTTCAAAGCAAGGGCTTCTATCCCTTTAGGATACACGGCTTTTCCCACTGACAGCTGTCAAACATCCTTTCCAGTTGTCCTGTGATGTGCCAGGAATTTCAGCTGTCTTTGACCAAAGGTTATTAAAACACTTCAACAATTAATATGCAGTAAGAGGAAGCAGCCCGAAGCAGGTTAAAGTGAGCTGTTCTCCAAAGGGAGATGTGGCTGCTTCAGGTGCTTTTCTAGGGAAAAATAGAGCTTGTGCCATATAAGTTTGTAGAAACCTTTGATATCCAGACCAGACACTCTTTCCCAGTGAGACTCCTTCTGCCTCCCAGAGCCATTTCCTCGGGAAAGCAGAACAAAAAGCTGAGCTGGAACTTCCTTGGCCTGCAAGTCTTACTCTGGCAGGACTGCCCTTTCGCTCTGTTTGTACAACACATAGCACAACAGAGGCTACAAAAGTCCCTCTGTGGCACTACTGTCATAGTAATAACGAGGAAAAGGAGAAAAATAATTTGGCCTCCTGAAGCGAGCGAGCGAGAGAAACCCCTCACTGACCCTCTCCCAGCAGTCATTTTCCAGTTAGGTGAATACCTCTATCTGCAGGGTAGCTGGGAAGCCAGCTGGCTTTGCTGGATCCTAGTACCACTAAACAACACGACCCGATGCTTAAATGTCTTTTAAATAGAGTGAGGCCAGTTTGTTATTATCTGTTGTAGCCCACGGGGCTATAGGAAAATTCCTATTGTCTTTATCTAGTTCTACCAGTTTTTACACAGTAACAAGTTTGGGTTGCAAACAACTGACCCAACTAACAGTCTTCAGGGCAGCCACCCTCAGTTTAAATAAACAAACATGACCCACCGTCTCAGCCAGCTTCTCTTTGTGGAAGAAGCTTCACTTTTCCTCTGCGTGCTCTGACCTGAGCTTGTCCCATGCTCTCACTCTGGAGCTGACTTTCAGCACATGCATTTAACTGACACCTGTCAATCCAAACCCAGCTAGAAGAAACCCGCAGTGGGGAATGGACATGCCAGTTTAGTCTATAGAGGGAGGGAGCTGGTTGGAGATGTCGCAAGGATGTTCTCCATTTTGGCCAAATTTGCTGCCCAGGGTATATCCTGTGATATTCAGCTACAAATATGTACAGGGAAGGAGACAGGGGAAGGTTTCACAGAGGAAAAGTGGGTCCTTTTTAAAACGATTTCAGATTGGCTCCAAGCAAACTTTGTCTTCTAAGCCCAGCACCCAACAGTGAGCACATGCTGCAGCTCTTCAGCCATACCTACCTCATGGGACTTCCCTCCTGTCTCGCACATGCAACTTGAAACACAAAAGCACGTTTCCTCTTGCAAAAAAACCCCACGGAGTTGAATTCTCCCCCCCCCACCCGTGGTCACCACACCAGGAGCAGGAGGTGCTGTCACTGACGCCAGCGCTGCAAGGAAGGGCTCAGGGCTGGGCCCACAGTTGCCGCAGTGCTGATTCCTCACTGAGAGAAATTTATTTTTAAACACGAAAACAGTTTTTAAAGTGGACCAGATGCAAAACATCAGGCATTGCTCCCAACCATTTCCCCCACTGCTGCAGCCTGATCAAAGCTGCCTCCCTTCAGGAAGTTATCTCATGTCAGCCAGTGACGCTAGAGCAGAGATGAGTTTGGTCTCGGATACCTCAGTTGACTCCATTCATCATTAACCAGCCCTTCATGAGCACAGATATGGAAATGTCACTGGCAGAGGCGTCCCAAGCTGCTCAGAATAAATTACCCTTATCAGCCAGTGGGTTAGATCCCAGCAGCAGAGGCTGGGCTCAGATTCAGACTCCAGCTGCAGCATAAAGTGTGTTTGGGTCCTGGTGTCTGCTTGGTTCACACAGTTGCAGAGATGCCAGTTCCAACTGGAATCTAAGCACGGCACAGATATGGGATTTCATTCAGTAAATCCTAAGTAGCAAATAAAAAAGCAAACATTATGAATTAATATATCAGTCTGTTCTGGTGGACTATAAAGAATCTACTCAGGGAGCCTTGAAAGACATCTTTACGTGACAACTGAGTTTCTGTAGCTAATTAGAAAAGCTCAGGCCAGAGATACTTATCTGTGTGCAACATCTGGAACTCATAATGTCTCAGGTTTGCCAGCTTTCATGGTTTCATCACAAATCTGCTGATACTTGCCGTTGTTATTAGTTTATTTAGTTGCCTTCTTAAAGCCTGACTTCCTGTAATCACATGATCATGTGAAAGTTTTCCCTACATAAAAATCTCTGTCCTTCGTGATTGTTGCAAAATGCCTCAAAACGCAACCCCTATAGGCTCAGGAATGAAGAGACAGAAACGAAAATAACTCCCTCACACACCCCACAAAGTTAAGCAATTTTAAAGCCAGTCCTACATCTACCAGGGACCTGGTTCGTGGTTTCTAAGCCAGCCCTGTGTTTGGCAGGACCACAGCTCATACCATATTAGTGCTAAGGCTGGTCACTATTGGAATCATTAAAGCACTCTGCAAATTTTAATTATTTCTCGCTTCTGTTCTACACCTGTCATTAGTCATCTGAATCAGTCATGGGATACTGGTACAGGGGATGTTTTGGGATGGCTAGAATTGGCACAGTCGTCCTGCCTTCCTCTGTCTCAGCACTTTGGCAGAAGCTGACTTTCCCACAATACCCTGAGAAGACAGCTGTTGGACCTGATTATTTATAGAGAAGAGGAAGAAGAACTTGGCTCCACAATCTTGATTTGACTCTAAAATTGTCCCTGGAGTTGGGATTCCATGCTTAGATCCCAGGCCTGGTTTGGAGACACCTTCTGCTCCTGAAGCATTCAAATGAAAAGGCAAACGCAGAGGGCGGGGAGAAGGAGCGAGGCTGGGCAGGGGCTTGGTACATCAACTGTGGGAACTGAATCTCATTTCCACTAAGAAAACTGGAAACCCCTGCCGAAGGCCCTGCATAAGTCACGGAGCTATCGTCTCGCTGGCTGATGTTGCACAGGTAACACAGCACAAACTTCTGAACAACCTCATGTGGGAGAAGCACCCGGTACTTGGGGCTCTAGTTCTCAGCTCTTTACAAGCAGGGAGGGATTTCCCTTTGAAAATCACCTGCCAAGGGGCCCACCGTTGGCCCTGCTCTCTCCCCAAGGGCTCCAGCTTTGTCACGCTAACATGCAGCCATCAAAGGAAAAAGGAGAGCCCCCTTCGCAGAACATGTGGAGCTCACAGTGTGTCGGATGCTGCAGCAAAACCCAAGCAAAGCTGGCAGTGCTGAAGCCTCCTGTAAAAATTACAGTTCTGGGCCGAAGAAAGGGGAAAAATTGAATTATTGGACTTGATCTTTTGGGTCAAGCACAGCTCAAGGGAGCTGCTGCAGTATGTCATCTCCGTCTGACAGCACGAGGGAGTCAGTGGCTCTCTGGCTCCCCTTCGGTGCTGCACACCACTGCTGCGACCGGCACTGCCAGCACAGTCACAGTAGGGAAAGCTTTATCAGGGAGCCAGGTGACCTTCTGAGTCAGTCCAGCACCCCTTCAGCTGCATAGTCTTCCTCCATCCACACTGCGGCTGCATCCACCCCTGGAGGAAGCTGTCCTCATGATACAGGTAATCACAGCCAGGTATCAGGCCTTCACCTGCCAGAGCCCAGACACCACAGCCCATCTCCTGCTGACACCTCTGTCAGAGACCAAAAGCTGAGGGGAACCTGGGCTCCGCTCTTATCTCTCCCTATCAGAGCTACAGTACACGCGCAGGCACATGGCAGCTTGGAGGAGCCCTGGAACTCCACCGGCATCGTCTCCCAAACATCCTCCCCATGGCTCTGAAGTCTAGGAGAGAAAGAAAAACAGATACCCGTCTACTCCGCCCTCTAGTAGTGGGCAAGTTCTCTTTGCTTCCTAGCTGGCACCTGTCTATCATATTTGATACCAAATAAAGGCCCACTTAATTCTGACTCACTCTACCTGCTCATATTGCTTACTTTTCCTGGCCAGGCCATAAAACAATACCTACAGTGAAAAATCTTGCCATCTTAAATGAAACTAAATTCAAATCATATCAGTGCATCGCCTTTTCAGATAACCAATCTAACCAAAACTTACAAGGATATTTTAGATCCTTTCTAGATTGCCCAACGTCTAGGTCAAGTGAATAAACCTATGAGCCTTCCTGCGCAGCAAATCCAGTAGATAAGTTTGCTTTTCATCAGCCTCTGTAGGGGCGGAACTCCCTTCTCGGGGCAGGTTGTTGGTGGGGGATTAACAGAAAGTTCACTGTGAGGTACCAATTGTCCCATGGAGTGGAAAAATATCAGGTAGTTTTGCAACATTTAAAGAGATGCACCAAGAACGTCTTGGGTGGCAGTTAGCACATACGGGCTGCTGGCCCTTAGGGGCTTGGGGATTTTCCTTCCTCATAGAAAATGCCTCCTGCAAGAAGCACATACCTATTACAAAACAAACTGTTGCTTTAGCTTTGTTAAATAAATAAATCAATTTTCTTTTACTTCAAGATCTGAGAATCAGCCTCCCTTCTAAGCTGACACACTCATATTTTCCCCACAAATCTTATATGGCACCCACATATCAGGCACTGATGGCTTGAGAATGGCAAACCAAATCTACCTGCGAACCTCTGATGCTGGGTCTGAGCAGCAGCGGCACTCGTCATTGATATTCAGGGAGGATCTGTTGCCATAGCTTGTCTCTAAGGCACTGAAATGGAAAGCAGGAGACCAAAGCGCTGCTCGCTGCACATCACTGTTGCCTGAGCTTTGCCTCTCACAACCTTTGTGCCTGTTCCAGTTGGAGGCCTGTTTGGGCAGTCCCGCACTAAGCACTTGGACAGATGCCACCCCTGGGGCTCTCATGGGATTTGCAGCCATGACCGTACTGCAAGTAATTTTATGCGAGTCTTAGAGAAATTTGCCTAC
Source organism: Phalacrocorax carbo (assembly GCF_963921805.1). NCBI lineage: Eukaryota > Metazoa > Chordata > Aves > Suliformes > Phalacrocoracidae > Phalacrocorax > Phalacrocorax carbo. The sequence continues at coordinate 3,648,552 of NC_087534.1, read as the reverse complement.
CCTGAGTGTCTAGTCACCCACGCAAACCACTAGTGGAGATGTGACTTATAGCAATGCATTTTTACCCCAGTTTGAAACAAGATCAAACAAATTATACTGCACCAGCATAAACCATGTGTCTACTGGAGCCGGAACTGGTACTTGTGGCCAAAACCCAAGTACAGATGAGTCCTAAAAAGGCACAAAAAGGAAGCAACAATTTCTTCTGAACCTGAAGGATTTATAACCTTGACAGTGAGACCTTTTCCTGTGAGCTCCTACAGTAGCTTTAGGATTAACCACTACCACTGAAATCAGTGCCTGCTGCTCTGAGTTTCAGCATAGAATTAAATCATTTTAGGATCAACTAGAAAGATCTAATCTAAGTCAAACCTAGGAGCAGCCAGATTCAGAGCTCAGTGGAGAGGCAAAGCTGAAGACTGGGCTCAGCTGAAGGATCCCAGATGGTTGGAGAAAGCCTTGTTCTAAGAATTTAAAAGTATTGTATCTATTCTTGAATAAATGTTCAGACAAACGAGACATAAGGCTCCCACCTGGCCTACCTGCCTCTTGGGTTCCTGCACTTGAAGGTGCTCAGCTGGGAGGCAGGGATAGGCGTACTCCTTGTCTCAGCTCTGCACTACCTTTGCATCCCAGCTGATGGGTTTAATTGCATTAGACTGCTTCTTCACCTCAGCCACGATTTGGAAGGAGCAGGAGGACCATAGATGGGGAAGACAACATAACCTAAGCAGTTCTCCTTGCACCCAGCTACTTAATCCCACTATATGAGATGATATTTGGGGAGCTCAGCCAGCTGTCCGGAGCCAGCGTTGAACCTTGAGTGTAGACGAGTGCCAAACTGGGCAGTGCAGGGCCGCTGTGAGCCAAGGGAGAGTCTGGGCTGTGGATTGTTCTTTTCTTGCACACAAGGAAGAACCGCCCTTTGCAGAGCCTTGCAGTGCAAGCTGGCATTGGGTGGCAGCGGGCAGGCAAGGGTATTTGGAGACTGTCCCCCTTGACCCAAGCATTTGGCTGACATTTCTATGGAGCCCAGCCCTGCAGTATCAGATCCTTTCTTTCTCCCTGTGATCTCCTGTGTCCTGAAGACCCCAGGCAGCCCCCCTGGCTAACAGGAACCCAGATCGAATTCTGGCCATTCACTGCCTGAGGTCAAGCTGTAAAATGAACAATCCAAAATTGCCCCGAAAGGCAGATGTACTAATTAGAGAAACCTTGGGTGGCAGTTCTGAGTACGATGCTTTTAATAACTGCAGGGATGTTGAGAAGCAAATAAATTATATGATGAAAGTCTACCGGGCTGCAGAACCCAGATATGTAATAAGCAAGACTGGCACCAAGACTGAAATTTTGCCCCCTGGGCTTGGCATTTTGTCTGATTGCCTTTCCAGATGAGAATGCATCTGGAGCTTCCGGTCCTGCCGACTGCTTGGCAGAAAGGTATTTCTCAACAACAACCCGGGCAATCATCCTGGGAAGGCTGGAATTAGAGAGCCAGCACTCACTGGCACTCAGGGAAGCACAGCCAGGTTTTCACCAGGGAAGAGTGACCAAGGATTCTCTCTTGGCTTTTGGGCGTAAAGTAGACATAAACCATATGGACACTTTAAATGGGCTTAATATTGTGAAAAGCTAGCTGGTTACAGCTTTCAGTTCTTCTCTTTGCCAGTGCACAAAGAGGCTGTGGCAGCTCCAGGGGTCTGGATTACTCCCTGTCTGCCTGTGGCCTCTTATCCCATCAAGTGCCCTGCACTCTAATGGTTTATCTTCCCAGCACTCTCATGAAGCCGGGAAAACCTCTCTTCTCTTCTCACTACGAGGTATGCCTTTACCTTGCAACACAGCACAGTGCAGAGGTCCCCAAGAAAATGGCAACACAAACTGTTTGCCTCTGCACAGTACAGCCCGCACATCTGGGCTTCCCAGCCTAAAGCCACGCACAGTGGGTCTCACATGAAGCCAGAGGTTCTCCTGTTTTCATCCTAAGCCCATTCTCCCAGCCACAGAGGCCCTCGCAGGGCCAGTACACCTGAAATGCCCAGCACAGGGTCATACAAGGAATCCCTGCAGAGCCAGGGCCCCGCACACTCAATTGTGTGGCAGTGGAGATGGGAGAGACACCCACCTTGCTGTTTTTGACAGTCCATGGCATACAGCAAGGCTCAAGGCACTTCCCTCCCTCCAGCTCAGCGTGTTACACCCTCCTACGCTTCCTTCCATCACTCTGTGACCTCTTTGTGCCCTACATTGGGGCTATCTGTGCCCACCTTCCAGTTGTGTCACCCCACAACAGCCTGGTCTGCAATCCTCCCTTGATGGGATCTGCAAGTGCCCATTGCCTCACCCAGCACACACCAGGAGCACGCATGGCCTCCACTGACGCTGCGCTCTTCTCCCATAACCCCACCTTTGTGGCTTGACCAACAGCTCTAATAAGTGTTGCAAATGAGGGTCCCCAATTATAAGAGGTTTATGGCTCCCTGATAGCTTGCTTAGCCCCACAGGTCATCACAGCTTTCCCCCAGGGTGGACCTCGCTTGAAAGCAAACTGCCACACACGTATAGACCCCACTTCAGACGTCTTGACCAGCAGAGACTATTGCTCCCACTGACGAGGAGCAAGGCAGGCTGGAAATGTCTGCCCATCCCTAGCCCATAGCTGCCCGAGAAAGGAGGACACCAGTGTCTGTACTGGTGAGCTTCCATTCACTCACAGGCTGCTACATGTCCCAAACAAGACACACACAGTTATTTTCAATGGCAATTAAAGACTAGCTCTTGTTTCAAGGGCTGGACAATGAAACTGCAGGAAGAGCTGCCCTGACCCAGCAACCATTATGTCAATGAATACGCTGGATTGAGAGATGCTGACGCTCGTCTCGGCTCCAATTCACTTTTAATTCTCCTGGCGTGAAACCCTGCAGGAATAATATGGGGAGATTGTAGCCATTGCATGGGGATTTGGAGCAGCACCTGTTTGAGGAATAATCAGCCCAGCAGGAGGAAAGTTTCTCTCTGCCGGTTTCAGAGTATTTACATTTTTGACCCCATCTCAGCGTGATAATAGTGTACTTTGTCAATCTTGCACAAAACCTTGCTGGACTCTGTGACTGGTTTGTCCTGACTCCTGCATGGCTCTATTATGATTTTTCAAAAGACCTCCCATAAGGGTTAAATGACCTCACATTAGTGCTAATTTGGGGCTAACTTTCCTATTCAGCACATAACAAAGCAATTGGTGTTTACCCAAGTCCCATAAAGTGACAGGGACCACACACAACCTAACTGCACTCAGCCTGGACACGGACAAAACTCCCTCCCAGCCCCTTCATAAGCATTGCCATTTTCTAAGAGAGAGAGAGAGAGGGAAAAATAATAGAGGCTGACAGGAAATCTTCACCCAGCCTGTGCCCAAAGCACAACAGGCTGAACCAAACACCCGACAGTCAACCTGAAGCAGCTCCACTGCTGTCCCCAAGGAGACTCTGCAATGGGAAGAGACAGTGGCCATCCCTTCCGTTCCCCGACGTGGCCTAATTGCAGCCTGCTGAGTCACAGAGCCACAGAACACTTGGCTGCCTCATTCCTTAGCTGCTTTTCTTCTCCACGGGCTCCTTGTGAATTTAAATCATATTAATTTGATGCCAGTAAATCACCGTGCACAGCTAATGAATTAAATGTCTCATTGACCCTGCTTCTAGGAAAGGAAAGGTTCGGTGGAAAGAAAGCGGCACGGAGGCTGACTGCGCACCGGCAGCTGCGTGACTATCGCCACAAAAGGGATTGCCAGTCTCGTCCCCATCCCACCTACCTCTCCATGATTAATGACAGCGCAAAGTAGGGCAGGCTGAAAATAACAACAAACCATGACTGATGTTCCCAAGCACAGAGCCAGAGACAGATCTCCAGCGACAGCGAATCGGTGTCACAACCGGAGCTGAACAGCACATTTTACACCGGTTCGGCTTGCGCTGCTGTGGTGCAACGAGACCCAGCAACACCAGCCGAGGGTCTATTCAGTGCATCATTCCACTTCATCACAGGCCATATATTTGCCCCCTTCCCACTGCAATTAAATAAGTTTAAAAAAAAAAAAAGAAAGAGGGAACACAAACATGTTATTGGTCGAGTGAGTAAACATTTCAGGCTCTTTTGCAATCATTAATGATAGTACAAGGCATGTGTGAACTTCCTGCACACTGTACTGCAGTTCATTCTGAATTCACCAATGCAATTAGGGTGTCTTTTATGCAAGAGCTGAAATTCGCCTAGATTGATTTAACGAGTATAATTTCCTCTTTGGAACTGCTGGAAATTAATCATCACTTCTCCAAGCTCCATCTGGAATTCACTCCGTCAGCACAACACACAGCTATAATGGTGGCATCTAAAGAGAACTGCATGCTGACTACGCTGTTGTTGACTTTGTTCAAGTATTTCCTATACTTAGAATGGGAAATATCTCAAATATGCAGCAAAGTCAACTATCCCAGCACACCACACACCGATTTTTTCTCTAGTGACAACCATCACACAGACAATAAACCCGATTCTCTTCTTGCTCATGCTAGTTTTCATTGAGGCAACTGCACCAGCTTAATTGGATTGACCCGGATTTGCAGCAAGTGAAAGCAGCAGAAGAAACTGATGGAATATTTTAAAGAGAAATTAAATAAATACACCTACCAGTTACATCTCTAAGAAGCTGCATTTGCACATAAAACTGTCAATTTGTGCATGCAAATCAGGTACGTAGCCACCTAATTCTCTGTTTTCATGGCTACCTGCCCAATTTGGGTGTTCAGCTGTAGGATTTGGAGAGCTGAGAGCAGTGAGCGCCTCTGAGAATGTGCCAGTGACAGAATCATCTGGGCTGTGGGAAATCTATTCGTTCTTGCCCATCTCAAACTCAATGAAAATCTGTAAATGGAGTCAGACAAAGAAAAAACAAGGACAACTTCATAGCGTATGGGGATACCACTTAAGTGACTAGCAACTAAAAGAATAGAATGCTCTAGAAAGAACACTGTTTTGTTTATTAAAACAATTAATACAGCTTAAAAGGAAGAACACTGAAGTAGGTGTGAATGAACTGCCCTTCTCAAAACTGAGGTGTGGCTGCTCCAGAGGTTTTCCCAGCATTTTGGTGTCTTTTGATGTAAACCACAGAAACTAAACTATATGAATTAAAATCAGAGCTCCTTAAAATTCACTAGTTCCAGGATTATTCTTGGGAGCTGACCCATCCCTAGAATACCCCACAGGTGTACAGTCACAAAGGAGCTCACATGAAAGTTTGAACAAGTCTTTGTTGACTTCTTCCACCCCAGTGTTGACCCATTTCTAGCCATCAGGAGTTTTCAATATTTTTTGGATGAGAATCTCTGTAAATTTTCCATTCTTCTCTAGATAATCAGTTTAAACCAACTAACAATAACCTTTCTTTTCTCAGTTACCCTCTGCAGACCCACTAGAAGTCATGCAAATCCCCTAGGAGTCTGTGGTTAAAAAGAATTGATCCCCATCCTTTCATTACTTCTCCAGCACATATCATACCCTTTACTCAGCCTCTTGGGAAGACCAGGACTTAGTCCAGCATATTTTGTCTCTGGACAATAACAGTTAGCTCTGCCACAGAAAGCTGCATATTGGAAGTACTCTACAGGGACCATCTAATTAAAGATTACAGCGTCTCTGGGCGATATACCAGCCCATTTGATTTTCTCTGTTGATAACTGGGCAAAACAGACTCAAAGCTGAAGGGTCTTGCCTAAGAACACAGCATGAGAGAGCAGCAGAGCCTAGATAACAACAAGCACTACTGACTCCTGCCACTCTGTTCTCAGATTCTTGTTGGGACTAGGGAAAAAAACTTCTAAAAATCTTCATTCTGCTAAGTTTCTCCCTCTCTTTGGAGCAAGGACAGCTGGAAATCAAATGAAAACAACTCCTCTTAGAAGACCTCCATCCAGTTTTGCTAATAAACAGATAAGTAGCCACCCAGTGGGGGGGTGGGGGGTGGGAAGATAATAACTAGCTGGGCTCTGGGATGCAGAAAGGTGTGTAAAAAAAGAAAAAAGTTTCAAGGATGGCAAGATGAATGTGTAGGAGACGGAATTACAGACAATCCTAATAAGGGAAAGGAGAGTTTGAACTTCCTGTGGAAAAAAAAAACCACAAACAAACCTGGGAGATTCTCAGAGCCGTGGAGAAAGGAGCAGGGAGAGGAGAGGTGGGGTAAAACTGCTCAAAGTAGGAAACTGCCACAGAAAACTTTGAGCTTTAAAAGTCTTCCCTTTTATCTAGAGAGCTTTGGGGTAAGAATGGAGCAAGAGGGAGTAATAAGCATAGGTGCTAATTGCATGGAGCATCTCCATGGAGCTTGAGATTAAAGACTCCAGCACCTCGGGGGGTGAAGGAATCTGTTGATCTTGGAGACAGTATGTGGGGCAGGCAGCTGCACCCTTTGTTACTAACCTGCCTCCCTTCCCCATCTGATCATGTAAATGAGAGCTACAAATGCTGGAGTTTACAGCATGCAACATCTGAGTTGGGATCTCTGGAGAGACAGGGATGGATTTATTTACATGTTCTGAGTTATCTCTGCAAATGATCTAACAGGGGCCCCTTCACATCTGTACAGTCCCGATGAAAGTAAAAACATTGTACCTGGGTATTTCTGTTTGTGCTTGTGGCACTGAAGACAAAAAGGCCAGATTCTCTGCCTGTTTTACACCCCCTTAGCACTTGCGCTCGTTATAGTGTGCTCCTACGAAGTATGGCATGCCCTTGACAATGAGTATGTGTTTTTCAGGGGAAGAATCAGGGCCAGTTGCAGTCTGATTTGCCAGCTCTGCTTCAGCTTGGCCCCAGATCTTTCCCAGACACCAGCTCAGCATGGATGATGATCCTGACTCCCCTAAAGAAGCTGCATGGCAGCAATAACTTCTTAGGATATTAGTGATCTCACTCGCTGCCACAGCAAAAGGATGGGATGGTGGGAGAGTGCAGATCAGGCCAGATTTGCCCTGCTCTGGTGCTCCAGGTTATGGTGAAGCCCTCATCATACCCCTACCACCCGGGGTCAGGGAAAATGACCTCGCCACCTGCAATCTGGGTGCTTGGCATCAGGGATCAGCCTAGGTAACTGTAATCCCACTGGAGCCAAGAGGAAGGCAGGAGGGAGGACAGCAACCCCTCTGTTCTCCTTTGCCAATAGCAAAGAGGGAAGCAAGAAGCAAAGCCTCAGGTGTTGGAGAAACAGAAATACTTTTTCTCCACAGACACCAGACCTACTTGGCATAACAGCCCCCGCTCTGTGCCTGCACTGCCGTTCCCAGGGAGATCCGAGCAGAGGAAAAGCAGCTGCAGCCCTCAGATGCGGTAGCTGTTGGGCTCTGTGAATTGCCTCTCTGCCTGCCCTCGAATGTTGAAGTACCTTCTCTTGCTGCAGAATGATGGTAGCCCAGGATGGCTGAATTCACCATTCTTCACATGCTTCTGTGCCTTCTGTGTGGCCGACATTATGTCTGCATTGCTGACAGATTTTGGTTTTGAAGAGCAGATGCTCATACACTAACCTGGCAGTCCTCCTCCTGTCAGTAAAGCAGGACTCAGCCAGTCCCTCACTGCTATTGCCAGAAGGGGAGTAGAGGAAAAAAAAGGGGGAAAAAAAAGCATCAAATAAACCAACCCATGAATCAGCCTCCGGAGCTATTTGTAGCAGATGTACTGGCAGGTGTGTAATTGCCTTCCTACCGTTATCAGTTGGAGCTCACGCAGGCCCCGCAGCCCCCTGTGGCCGTGCAGCAGGGATCCCCAGGGAGCTAGCTTTCGTCTCCACCCCAGTGCACCGAGCACCTTCCTTTAATTAAGTGCTGAAGCTCTTCCCACCCTGGTGCTACCCTGCAGACTCAGCGCTGTGTGTGAGAATGAAAGCGGTTGTCGCCGAGGTCCACGGCTTTGTCTCGGAGCCACTCCGAGAGCTGCGCAGCAGCTTCAGCCCCTGCCTCTATTAAATCTAGAAACTCAGGGCATAGATGGGAAGCAAGTCTGTGGGCTCCTAGATCTTTGAATCTCTTCCTTCTATATAGTATCCTGTTGCCTTCCCTTTTGTGTAGGCTACTCCAGAAGAATGTCTACTACAGAGTAGCTCGCACCCTTCCCTGCCACATCTGCCACAAAGGGTGTTAATGCTGGCTTAGAGGACGTACCATGTCCTGTGGAAGCAACTTGTGCTTTCCATTTTTACCAGAGTAGCCACTCTTGGGCACCTTTGAGACTATTTTGCTTTCAATAGTATTCTTTCTTTGAAATAAAAAGATTTCATATTCTTTCATATAGCCCCAGAGCCTGCAAACCTCTCATTTTGGAAGAATCTGTCTCATTTTAAAAGAAAAGGAAGGAAGGAAGGAAGGAAGGAAGGAAGGAAGGAAGGAAGGAAGGAAGGAAGGAAGGAAGGAAGGAAGGAAGGAAGGAAGGAAGGAAGGAAGGAAGGAAGGAAGGAAGGAAGGAAGGAAGGAAGGAAGGAAGGAAGGAAGGAAGGAAGGAAGGAAGGAAGGAAGGAAGGAAGGAAGGAAGGAAGGAAGGAAGGAAGGAAGGAAGGAAGGAAGGAAGGAAGGAAGGAAGGAAGGGAAAGAGAGAGAGAAAGAGAGAGAGAAAGAGAGAGAGAGAGAAAGAGAGAGAGAAAGAGAGAGAGAAAGGAGAGAGAGAAAGAGAGAGAGAAAGAGAGAGAGAAAGAAAGAGAGAAAGAGAGAAAGAAAGAGAGAAAGAAAGAGAGAAAGAAAGAAAGAAAGAAAGAAAGAAAGAAAGAAAGAAAGAAAGAAAGAAAGAAAGAAAGAAAGAAAGAAAGAAAGAAAGAAAGAAAGAAAGAAAGAAAGAAAGAAAGAAAGAAAGAAAGAAAGAAAGAAAGAAAGAAAGAAAGAAAGAAAGAAAGAAAGAAAGAAAGAAAGAAAGAAAGAAAGAAAGAAAGAAAGAAAGAAAGAAAGAAAGAAAGAAAGAAAGAAAGAAAGAAAGAAAGAAAGAAAGAAAGAAAGAAAGAAAGAAAGAAAGAAAGAAAGAAAGAAAGAAAGAAAGAAAGAGAAGTTCCTATGCTTACTTATTGGAAAAAAAATCTAGAACGCAAGAACAAATAAAACTAATTTCTGTACTGCACCTCCTGACTTTTGAATGCACATGGCTCATTTAAAGAGCAACAAAGATGGGTGGGGATACCATTGAATTTCCTTGGCCTGTGCTATGGAAAGATGATTCAGAGAGCTCTCAGCGGGGCTGCGCTGCTTATAGAGGGCATTGCAAAAACTGCGCTCTTTGCTAACAGAACCACGGTGACAAGCAAAGCAAACAGCTCCTCCAGCCTGGCCTTGCCAAGGGGAGGCTATTTGCCCCATAGCTGTGACTCCCTTCTGTGCCTGTGTCTCTCTCTTTGAAGTCCTGCTAATATTAAGGCCAGCCCTGAGCAGCCAGCTCCATCCTGTGAGGTGCTGAGCACCCTCAGCCAGACCCTGTGGGAAAAAGCGGGCTCCCAGTGAAATTAAAGGGCAGCATATGGCGGGCTCCTAAAAGGAAATAGCTGTGTCCAGTGCATAGCAGAGCAAAGGAATTTGCAGCCGCAGGAAGGCGACTGAGACAAACAATGTTGACTAGGTTTCAAACTTGAGTTGGAAAATTTTATGACTGCAAATAACACTGGCAGTCATGTAACCCAAGGGAAAAAAATAGGGGTAATGAAACCTCCTGCTTCAGGGCTTGAGCTGGTGGCCTCTAGGGACAACGGAGGAATTTTTCCTCCCATTCAGAGCATTGCTCAAGTAGCTGGGTGCATTCTGTAGGGGTTTCACCATCTGTAGAAATATCAAGCATCAGCTGTTGATGGTAAAAAAACCAGATACTGCACTGGACAAGCCACTGGCTTGATTTGGTAAGGACGTCTGACAAATAAGCCAAGCAGCAATACTGCCATGAAATAAAAGGGACGTTGGATGAGAGTCCAGCCCTGGGGTCCTAACGAATCAATGGGGTGCTCTCCAAGGACCAGAGGTAAACATCAGGCACAAAGAAAATATAAAATGCAGGCCAAACCATTGTGTTTTCACTCTGAGCTGGAGCAGATTACCCAATACTGGCCAGACAAATAATATGTCTGTGGAACTGATTTTAAATGCCCACCTTTGGTGGCAAAAGACTGGACAGCTGGATCTGTGGTTCTGTCTGGGCTCCTTTTCCTCCTGAACAGAGCCAGCCTGCTCACATGGGGAGGGAGGGTACGAACTTGCTGGATGTCTCCAAAATGTGTTATCTCTAGCGGGCAGAAGTGTCTCCTCATTGTCAGTCTAAATCAACCCAGGGCCACTTTAAATTCACTGATTGTTATGTCAGTATTGTCCTTCCTAGGAAACAGTTCTCATTTTCCCAATGTTTGCCTTGTGATATATTTATGGTGGGTGACCATATTCCCACTCAGCATGGTCTTCGCTGGGTCACAGAGCCACCTCTGGCAGGCTGCTTGTCCTGGGACCCCCACTCTGAACCGCTCTCACTGTCTCACTGCCTTTCACTGACCGCTGATGACTGCACCTACGGACATTATTTCTGATGAAGCTTTCCCTGGCTTTGTGCAAGGGCACTTGTACTTCTCTAACTCCCCGGTAATGCTCTCTTCTCCCTGTGTGTCCTAATATCGCATTTAGCTTTCTTTTACTTCCGCCTAGTCCCCGTAGCTCACAGACCTGCTGTGGTCACTTAGCACACCCAGGTCCTTCCCTTCTTTTGTTATCTCCAAATCAAACATTCCCAGTTTACAGCTGAGTAGTTATTAAATCCTGAATGCATGAGTTTGCATTTTGTGCTTTGAATGTCATCTTTTTCCTACTGCTCTGGTCGTGAAGGCCACACCGCTCTTTCTGTAGAACGCTCTGACCCTCCCCTGCTCTTCATGATAAAGTCTGGATGGGAGCCAGCAGATTTCACCAGCACACACTTTTTTGTTTATTCTGAAAAAAAATGGATAAGATTGAGCCCAAAAATGATTCTGCAAGAACTCCTCTAGTAACCTCCTTCCTGCCTGGTACTTCAGCTTTCAACATTTACCTACAGGGTAAGTCCATCAGCCTCAGTTTTCATGTCTGCTTCAAGCAAATTATCATGTCCAGATAGAATCTCATTTTTACAAGGTCTCAGGCATTGCTACACAGACACGCACATGTGCGTGCACATGCATGTGTGCTTGCTGAGGATACCTGCAAGGAATCCGTTTCTCAGCGGAAGAATGATGGTCTGTGCAGTTCTGAAGCGGTGCAAACCTGAGCTTCCAGGAAATCTTATTCTCCGACCTAAGCTGGCTCACAGCTGCTATGAAACATCACTCCCATCATCCCCATAATAAGCTTAAAAATCCAGACATCAGTACTCAAAAGTCACAACAGATCTTCTGCCCTGTACCACTTTCAGCAGCTCCAAAGGCACTCAGATGCAAAGGGATTAGGCGGTTTGTAGGACCAGAGCTTGGCAGATTTCCCTCCAGGGCCCCCAGCCCTTTGCTTTGTCGGTCATCATTCCTGTCAGGCTAGTTCAGAGTGTCTCTGCCTTTACTCTTAGTGGATTAAGGGGTGGTTGAGCGGTTATTTTCTTCTTCTTTGTTGCTTGGAGATGGGGCTGCAGAGGGGAATGAATTACATTAGATAAATACATTAAACTGTCACTCTGAGAATTAACTGGAAACCCCAGTTCCTCCAGGAAAACAGTACAAATGGCAAGAGAAGAAAGAGCCACAGAGGCATCCCTACTGTCATTCATGTGGATGGATCAACACAGACATAATTTTTCTCCCCAGTAATTAATTTCAGTGTATTATTAATTGTAATAACCATCAATTTCTAATGAATACACCAGGCCTCATCAAAATCCTGTCACTTAGCTGTCACAATTAAAGTAACTGTAGCATTCCCTGATCAACGGGCTCAGTCCTTCCATCTCCTCCCACTCGGATCAGAGTCCAAAGCACCTTGTAGCCAGGAGGAAAGCCCGGTGATTGCAGCATTATCCCAGAACTCAGGGCCTCTGCCACAGAATTTCTATAGGACTTTCAGGAAAACTCTTTACCTCCGCTTCATCCAGTGATAACATCAGTCCTCTCCTGCACTCGTTTATTTGGAGGTAAGCTTGTTAAAAATGCAAGAATGATTCAGATATTTAGATAACAGGATCCACAACAAACTGTCTGCTGAGAAAAAAAAACACCCTAGGGAATCCTGCTATTCTGTCTCCAAAAAAAGGCCCAAGTCAGGTTCTAGGTGTTGAGGTATTTTAAGTCAGTACAACTTACTTGTCATATCAGAGGACAATTACACTAGTTGAGAGCTTAATCCAGACTCACAGCGCGAGAGCAACATGAGCGTTTGTCATTTCCTCCGCACAACTTCACCAGTTAGAAACAAAACAATAGATTGCTACATGTGCCATTAACCTTATACTTATACAGCACAAGCACACTATAATCAAATGTAAAGAAGCAAGTATTAATTACAGCATGAATATCTTAGTCACTATCCTGATCAAAACAAAAACCAAGCGTTTTATCATTAAACACTCGTTCCAATGAGAAGCAAGAAAACTACACGAACGTATTGATGACACAAGCCATTGTAGCTGTAATCTCATTAGGACAGGGACTGTGTCTGTTCTGAGATGGTCCAGCACTTAGCACAGCGGGGCTGGGATTGCAGGCACTACTACAACAGCAATTAAGTTTCCCATTAAGATACATGTACCTTATTACCAGTGGTAATAGTTGCCATTGCTACAGCAAAATACTCAAAGGCAATTCAGTAAATGTATCAATTAATTGTTTTCTCCCATGCCACCACATTCCCTACAAGAACGTGTTCTGAGAATGACATCAAGGCTGCAAGAGTTAAATAATCAACAATATTCAGGTCAGAGTTAAGGACATGAAGTGACATGGAAGTACGCTTCTCTGCACAGCAGAAATCCTGGCTTGGTGAAGCTGCGTGGAGAACTCCAACCGATGTCAGGATCTCCCAGTGTGTCTAGTCAAGGTAAGATCTGCAGCAAGGGGCATTATCCTTTACGGCTCCTGCTGACGACAGTGGAACCAGGATTTCACAGCACGTTCAAGCACAGCAAAGAGTTGTAGTGTGACGCATTATCTTTTATAAACCAGCTGCTACAGCTGGAAAAACAGAGATGCTTTTGGGCCCTCAAACACGCATCTAGATCTGACTCAAAAGTACAAATTTCAAGCTAAGTTCAGGCCAAGAGAATTGTCTTTGAGTTTAACGAAATTATGCTGATCAATTAGACGAACTGAAAGGAAAGTGGTTGGTATTTGGGCCAAGTTTTTGCTTGTTAGCACAAGTTTATGTGGTGCTAATAAGGCTAATGGACTTCCAGGCTGAAGCAACTTCATATTTGGTTGGGTCAGGATATGGACAGATGAGGTTCATGATTGCTTGTGCCTGTCCATGTAAATATGTCCTGAGATGTGGGCAGTTATTTACTTAGTCATTTCCGTGCTCTGACACGGTCATGATTTACAAATCATGTAAGTAGTTATAATGTTATCACCTAGCAATGTTTTTTAATGAAATTTTTTGGTCCTGGACTATGACCCAACTAAATAGTTTAGAACAACAGGTGAATCTCGGGATCTCTCGCTGTTGTAACCTTCACCCTCCCCTACGAGTCTCCTCCTCTTTGTTTACTGCAAATCTTCCTTTGCACTTAGATTGTAAGATCCGGCGAGCGGGGTCCTGTCCGGCCTTTGTTCAGACTGCGATACATAAACAGCTGTTTGCATGCAGTGGGAGACTTACCTGACCCAGGGCTCGCTCAGAGGGGTGGGATCAAGATTAAATACATTTACATACATGTAAATTTTTGCCATTTGCTGTGCAAAAATATCCTGTCTCTGAGATATGGGAGAATATGGTTCTGACTCAGAATTGATGCTATCTTTCCAGTCAAGATTAGAGTCTAAATTGTGCAATCCAGCTTAACTCACAGTATCAGTTGCTATGCAAAAGGCAATGTTTCATACAGAGGTGTGGTCTCTCCGATGATTGCAACAAATACAGACCACAGCTGGCTTGTCATTTAGATCCAATACAACTGGAAAGCGCAGCCAATTTTTCAGGTTTGATCCTAAAAGAAACTGATTATGCATCCTAAAATGCTGACTGACCTTAAATCATGGTGAAAGTAATGGCATCAAGAGCTTTTGAATGCCTGTGCAGAAAGTGTCCCTAAAGACAAAAAACAGAAAAGGTGAAAGCACTTCGAAAAAAAAAAATGGAGAAAAAAAAAGGTTTTTTTCCCACAGGAAACTTCCATCACTATTGTATTTTCCCTAAGGACATTTCTGTATCTGTCACTAAAAATTACTGCTGTCAGCAGTAATGCATCAGCACAAACCTGAGGGCTGGGCTTTGGTGGTCTGAAAAGGGATGTAAACCTCAGTTGTTTTTAACCACCAACTCACCTTAGCTCCAGTGAACTTATCTATTGTGCAATAAATCCAATTTTATCTGGAGGAAAAACGGTGTTGGAAAGAAAATTTGTGTGTCGTTTTCACAAGCGCATGCCTGATGCCTAATCAAGGCTGAGGGACACATTTCACTCACATCAGGCTGAGCAACTGCCAAAACAGAGGTGGGAGAAAGGTACATGATAGGGAAACAACTGCAGATGAATGCCAAAACCCTTCAAACCCCTGAAACAGCAAAGCTGTCTTCCATCAGAGCCACTAAACAAATGCCTGACAACCTCAGTGGCAAAAGAAACAAACCTAAAACAGATTTCCTCCATAATGTGAAATAACGCCCTAGAAAATTACACTCCCAATAAAAAGCTAATGAAAAGGTCTACTGGGAGCAAATAGTTTTGCCCTACAGATAACTTGTCCCTACTGATCTTAATGAATTCCCTTGCAATTTTGACATGCTTTTATTACAGTGGCACTCAACGCCCTAGAAATCTCGGTGCTAGGTGCTGTTCAAAGAGATGGTCTTTGTCCCAGGGAACATGACGTAACTCTTAAAAAGGCAATGATAGAGGCTGCTAATTATTCATTGTTTGCACAGGGAATAAAAAAGGTTCATATGGAACTAACGTATGGGTAAGTGTAAGTATCATTAGTAGTAATTATAGTAACTGCCTCTATGATCCTCCTCTGTTATATTTGAGGCAGACTTCATTTCATAACTACAGGTTTGTCGGCTAAAAAATCCTCTTTCACAACAGACAGCCCATTGCAAGCCGATGGCTGCCTTCAGGTACCCTGCCGCTCCGGTCGAGCTGTCTTCCAGCGTGGAGCGGGGTCTCCTTTGGGCTCGGGCTAGAGGAAGCCTGCAGCAGATTGGTGCTACGTTTCTCTTCTCGAAGATGTCTACCAAGGGCTTTGCGTGGAGAGACTTAATGCCAGAAACATATGGGTTGTCAAATCATCCAAGGGAAGGGACAGTGGAAGGCCGTGACCCTCTACTTTTTATGCAGGCAAAACACTGTCTCTCTTCAAACCAGCATTTGATAGGGGAGCGGAGATGCGAGGAAGGGTGTCTTCTGCCTAAATGGTTGTTGCTGGGTAAGGGCAGAATTAAATAGGATGAAGAGGGCGTGGACTGAAGATAGGGAATGGGATCTCTCATGATGCAAGAAGCATCTTTGTGTAATGGCACAGCCCAAACTGGAGCTCACAGGCTGCGGCAGTGTCCACCCGGGCGGAGGTTCACTGCCATCCCCCTGCCCCAGAGGGAGAGAGGTTTCCTCTCTGTGACTAAAAGAAGCCAACAGAACCACGGGTGAAATGGATTTTAATCCCTGTTGAGAAAATGCAATGGTAAAAGTACTCTGCTCAGCATGTGCTCACTGCCGAACCCACGCAGGCGCTCAGGGCGGGTCTGTTTGTCTCTTCAGGGCCACAGAAACCAACAAACAGCAGCAGGGAGAGGAGTTACGCGGCCGTATCCTCATCACACCCACGCTCCCATGAGTGGCCTTCTTTCTGCCTAATGAAGTGAGGATTAATTAGAGGAGGTAATGGGCTTCTACGGACGGCATTGTCAAGCCCTGCTTATTGCTGTTTGTTGATTCAGCGAGGCATTTTGTAATCCCTCATGTTGTTTTGCAGTGACTACGGGAAACAGGTAAAAAAGACAGTTCTCCCAAGTTCAAGGCATCTATGCAGAGCCTTTAGAAATAACAGCTGATGCTGGACAGTACTGAGCTATAGCAAACATATCATCAGCACTCAAACAGTCCCATTCATCTCCAGAAGACAGCTAATCTATAATACTATATAACTGTGTATATATATAAAAAAAACACTATATAACTATATATAACACTATAAAACACTATAGAATGGGAAACAAAAAAATATTTTCTATTTTTGTTCAAAAAGAGGGGGAAAATTTAAAGGGAATTTGTCTTTGGCGCTTACTTCTAAAGAAAATGTTCTTTTCCCTTAAATTTTTCTTACTGGTACACTGTTTATGTAATGGGGGAAATACTGCTCAGAGGGTGTGGTGACTTGCCCAAAAACAGACCAGGGAGGAAAACTCAATGGTTTTTGCTTTTCTTCTTGACGCATGCAGAATACGCTACACCCCAGAGCCTGACTTTTCTTTGCCCTTTGCCATGTCCAAGCTTTTGTACCCATAAAAATACACTGTGTAATGGTACGAGCCCTTAAGTAATGCTCAGCATCCACACTGCCTTGAGAGGCAGTGCCTCGACACGGAAGGCACCGGCAAGCCAGCCCATGCTTTCTGTACAATTCTGCTTTGGGCTGGGTCATAAACTAGTACAGAAAAAAGGTTTTCAAAAATTTTCCCTGTAGAACCACTTGGCAAAGGACAAAGTTACTCTCCACCAATTGAAATAACTCTTATCCCCCTGGCCAACCCACCTAGATGTTAGCAGTCACTCTCCTGTCATGTAACTCGGCCTGGAAAGCATGAACAAACATTAGCAGGTTTAAACCGCCACATTTCTGTATCTGGGCTAAGCAGAGCTCAGGGCAAATATCCAATGTTGTCTTTGTGTGTACAAACCCACCACAAAGAATAATTAAAGCACCAAGTCCTGGTTTTTCCCCCTAGTTCCTTTCAAGAAAGGTTAGAACTTCACCTGTGCACTGAAAATTTGAGGCCCCTTTAAAAACTCCCCCTGGATTTTATTTGCCTGCCCAGCAGGACAGATGACACATCAGATTTCATTTCATTTTCTCAAGACGTGACATTTTTGTTGGCTCATGTAAGGGGAAGGTATCTCACGCCTTTCTAAAGATCTTCACACGCATGAGCACACCACAGATCAGACAAAGCTTTTGCCCTTCCCATGAGAGATATTTTGAAGAGGGATGTGCTGTGAGGGAGACACAGGCTTCCTAAGCAGTGCCCATCATGAAAAGAGAGCAATCATTGTGGTAAGGGCAGAGGTTTTGGCCCATTTGCTATAAGATCCCATGGGACCTATGTCAAAAACAGCAGGGTATGAGGAGCTGTGTCCTGTCCCACAGGAACAGCCTCTGCAAGCTGGGGTGCCAGTAGCTCAGGATTTCAGGTGGGAATGTCCAGGAGAAGACTGGTTAGTGGGTTGGGCTCCTTTCCTTTTCCTCATTTTTCATCCCTGCACCCCACAGCTTAATGCAAGCTGCCCTGGCTCAGGGACCAGGCAGCATGAGGCTGCTCTGGTGGCAGCGGTACCAGCGTGCTGATATGCCACTTCAGCTAGTGCCTGAGTCAGCTGGGACACAGGCTGTTCCTAAAGGACAGGTCCAGGAAATCCCTGCCTGCCCTAAGGAACCAGGAAGAATGACTTCCATTCATGAAGGATGCAACAAGAGCTCCTGCATGCCTTCAAACAGGCTGAGCAAGACTCCTGCTGAACTATTGCTCCACTCTTCATTGGACATAAAGGCCAGAGGAACTGTCCCTTTACTTTCACAGTGAAGGAAGATTTGCTGTTTTGAGGTATTTCCTAATGGTCAGCCCAATAGCCTCCTCCGCTCATTGCTTCCTCGCTCCTCTCCAAAGTAGCTGAAGGCTATGAAAAATGCCAGAGGTCTAGTGGAGTCCTTTCAGGTTGATGCTGAAACTCCTAGAGCTTGTCTACATGGTGGAAATTCAGGGAAATCAATCTGAGTTCATGAATGGTAATAATTTAAAATAGGTCAGTAAAATGGCAATGAACTCTCATGCAGGTGCTCCAGTTCAGAATCAGATAGCCTTAACCGAGTCAGTTAATCTGAACTCCCTTTCAATTAAATTACAGTAAATACAAAGAAGGCCTCTTTAATTCTAGTGGAGTCTGTATGGACCACTCTGATTCTAATGGAGTCTAAAGGCATTTAAGTAGATCACTTCAAATTCACACTTCTACCACTCTGCCAAACGAAAGCTTGAAAGCACAATGGGAGTATAATGCTAAATGTTCTCAAAGAAGGCGATGTAGAAAAGCAGTGCAAAATAAGTATATATGCATATATTTAAAATCTCATGCTTCTTCTGAGTTAACATATTAAGCTACAGAGATGTCACCTAACAATGTCTTGCTCTCTACAGATCGTGTCGTTGCCTAGTGCACAGCGCACACGCCATGTGCCAGGGTGTCAGTGGAAATCCCAACGCCGGGCCCTACGCTGGGGCCTCTGGCTGACTCACCAGGCCACCGCAGGAGCCTCGTCACAGAGCTGCGCCTCTCCTGCTGACCTGGCCGCGCGGCAGTGCCTGCAGCACAGATCAAAGCAGGAGCAGAGCTGGGCAAAGGGGCTGAGAGGTGAGAGAAGCCACAAATGGAGCAATGCACTTACTAACGAAAGCAAAGGGCTTGTAGATATCAGAGCAAAAAGACCTACTAATAGTTGTTTCTTCCAGATTTAAGGAGCTTGCTATGGAGGAGGTGTGCTGGGAAGGAGAGTCTCTAGTTAGTGTGAGTCAGATCCTTGATGGACCAGTGGCAGCCAGGAAAGAGGACGGGAGTTTGGACCTTCTCAAGGAGGTGGGTGAGGAGCAGTTTGAGCTCTCAGAGCTGCTGTGCTATGCCGCGTGCTTATTGCCACCATCACTTCCATTCATTTATTAGCAACATCAGTAAGCGCGAGAGCTCCACCACACTGCCCGTGGTACACGTCCCACCCAAGCTGGTTTTAATCTTAAGAAACAAGAGGCAAGAGGGAAGGCAAACCATGCTTAGAGAGGTTACAACTCTAGCTCAAAGTCACACAAAAGATCCACGAGCAGAACTCAGCTCAAACCCGAGATTGGTGCCCTTTCCACTAGACCAGACTGCTTCTTTCTTGGATTCATGGGATAAACAGCCTCATTTCTTCACTCTCAGTGCACTTCCTCTGCCCTGTCATAGCCATACTAGGACTTCACTGGACCAAAATTAATGCCTATCCTGGTTTTCCTCGAGCCTGGTTATAAAGATTACATGTTACCACACCTGCCTCACCTGGTAGTTAAACACTAGACACAGCCTGCACAGAAAAATCTGTTTAAGAAATGTATATTTTTAATGCAAACACATTCTTAAGAGCACAAAGGCACCCAGTGAAGACATTTCCTCATTGCTGGGCGCATGTGCCCAACTTCCATTAGCACTAAAGAGAAATAACAAGAGCCTGGGAAGACCCATCCCCTTGGGTGGAGGCTTATCATAGTGCCAGGTCATCAGAGGAGATTTTAGGGTGATTCTCAGGGATTAAGACCTCCCATTTCAAATTACTGGCACTTGACATTTCCAGTTCAGCCGTGAATTTGTAAAATCACTGAAGAAAGTGAAAACCAGGCCACATAAGTACCAAAAGAACCAGAAATACGTGCAAGTCCCCTCTCAGCCTTGGCAATGCCCATGCTCTCAGTTAACTGAAATCTTGAGCAATTTTTTGTCTCTGACCATTCCCCAATTGGTTTCTTACAACATCAAACCTGACTACTGACTTTCTTTCAACTTATCTGATAGAGTTAAAAGAAAACACCCTGGCAATGCCACTGCATCACAAGAGAGGCTTTGATCATCTGCAACTGCCAACGCACCTTGAAGCATGTTAAACATATATGATGTGGCTGATTGCATCTGCCTGTTTCCATTAAGTGTACCTGCAAGGGAGCCACCCGCTGAGAAGGGGCAGTATGAGGGAGAAATGACCTGGGTTTTGGGTTACTGGATACTCCTTGAGGTTTTTCATAGGAGGAACTTTCAGCACCTTGTGTTTAGCATGTCACCCAGCTCAGGTAAGCAAAGGCCAGGTGAAAGTGCATTTCTGAATAAGCTTTTGGCAAGAACTGACCTTTCCACTGTGGTTATGAATGGAGAAACCTTACAGCATTAAAAGACCTTCAACAGCTCTCACGGGCTTTGGGTGCTCATGTAAACTCAACAGATGAGGTTCAGCTCCTTGGACAGCAGGTGCTACCAGTCCGTGCTGGTGATCCAGAGTGCCCCGCTGGACACTGCCGCACTGGGGATTCACCCCTCCCACACCCTGCGTCGCTGCGTACAAAGGCCCTCCCAGTCGAAAACAGCTCTAACACTGCTCGGCTCAAAAAGCAGTGCACAGATTTTAGGCTCGGCTTTTAAAGACTCGGATTAGGGGAGCAGAGAGAGGCAAATGCTGAAGTAGGAGACACACTGCTGATTAAATGCTATGACACTTTGACATGAGCTATATGGGGAGATCTCAGAAACCTTCTTTTTGGTAAAAAAAGGTAACACATTCACATTAACCTTTTATTTCCTGCTAATGGTTCAGGACTCTTCCCAGTTCTCTTCTGGAGCATGAAACACCAAGGCCATCTCATCCCCTGCCCTCTGGGAACATGATTCTGGCTTTGTAGGTTATCTGGGGAGGGGTGGGGGAGGAAGGAGAGGAGAGCAACGATGGGGTGCTGTCTTGATGATTCTCATTAATTTTGGAAGGAGTTATAAAAAGTAAGCTTTAAAGTCTATCCTAAATATAAGGATTCAGCTGATTGAGAACTCATCTGCTTCTATCTCTTGGGTAATCGTGAATACACTTCTGCTGTGTCACTTCAAAGGCACAGCACAGCTGGGAGGGTTTTCATCAAAGCTTCTGCATGTCTGGGGGAGGTTTTCCCCCCCATGAATATACATCACTGGAGGCTCCTTTTCCCAGCTTTTCCCATGCCTCTCTCTGATTGATCCTCATTTCATTCAGATGAGCTCTTCCTCTCTGGATGGCTAAAGGGCAAGAGACAGCTCTCTCCAAAGCTTTCCCACTCGCCTGGATGCCTCTCCGAAGATTTTCCTCTCATCAGAGTGGGGGAGGGAGGGAGCTGTTCAGACAAGAGATTGAGCCTTTAAATTAAATTCTTGTCATCTGAGGGCTGGGCCTGATAGTAGCGGGGGTGGGAAGCATATTCTCCCAGTATCGGGACTCTGGCCAGATCCTCATCTGGTGTAAATATGTGCCAGTGGACTGATCTCAGCAGTCATGTCATCAAAACTACAAGTCTTAAAACACTCCTCTCTCTGCAAGGCAGCAGGTTGCTGGGTGAGACCAGCATCATCCTCCGTATGTCTGCCCTGCGGAGTACGTGAGCTCCACAGACTAGGAACACTTGCTGAAATTGCTCAATTCCCCTCTTTTTCAGTGGGGAGGAAGGGCCAGGCAGCTCAGTGGAATTTCAAACACTCATCCACCCTCAGCCAGGTTGGGATTTCACAAGAGCCCAGACCCTGTGCGCACCCAGCACGTGCAAAGTGCGGGTGGAAATCTGGGCCCCTCTCCTGATCTCAAATGGGAGCTCAGCCCTCCTGGAAATTCTGGGCCCAGTGCCACTTAGTTACAGCACGTCTCCTGGCTGGTGGCCAAATCAGAGGAGTCTGAACCTCATCTTAGCTCTTCTACCCTCCACCCACTAATTGCATATTCCCTAGGGCCAAAATGACCCCAGCAATTGTCAGGTCAGGACACTGCTGAAGCAACTGGATGTGCACTCTCTTATACCACTGGCAAAGTTGGCCCGTATGAATGATATCGTGCTGCTGTTGATGATTTAAAGAAAAAAAGTTATGAATCTCCTATGCAGTGACCCACAGAAAAGTGACAGCCTTGAAGATTATAAATGTCTCTTGCTCCAGTGAGATCTTCCCCTGTTCCAGTGAGACCCCTCAGCAGATGGGGACGCTCTCCGAGAGCAGGAGAGCTGCCCAGCCACCACCGATCACCCACCAGCAAGTTTCAAAGCTTGTGTCCTTACAGCCTCCTGTGCATCCTCTCTTAGCTCAGAGCCCCAGAAACCCACATCTTGGGCCTTTACCAGGGAGATCAAACCAGGTCCCCAAGGACATGCCATCCTCCTGGGGACTCTGCCAACACCATAACATCTGTTGGCACCTATAAATCCTGTCCTCCACGCTCAGTTCCAAGCTGTAACCCTCCCCTCCACAGCAAGAGCCCCTCTGGAGAGGAATTCAAAGCCGGGTCAGTTGTGCTGGTGCTGCCTGTGATTGGGATGTTTCTTCCCCCCCAGACAGTGATGGGATTTTCCCCTCACCAGTCGCCTGAATGGTTAATTGGATCTTGAATGGTTTATCACTTCTTTCACTGGGGTGTGTGGCTGGATTTACTTTGACAAAAACCCCTTTCTGAATTGCAAGTTGGCAACAATAAAAGGGAGAAGTCTTTAATTAGTTATCTGGCTAATTAACTTTTACGGCACTGTATAGCTTTGGCATCCAAATACTGCAATGCAAAACATTGCAAACATTCAAACAAAGGCTACCCACCCCACCAGGAAGCTGCTGCCACTGGTGGTTGCAGGGGAACAGCATCTCGCAGCCTTGGCTGGGGTGCGTGGAAATCCGCCTCTCGCTGTGCCGCACTCCCTGGACTCCCTGCACATCCACTTCTGCAGATAACTCGCCTTCTGATGATGGTGTTCAAATTACAGGTACAGAACATACATGGCTTCCCCATGTCGTACTCCTCCCTCCCAGCACGTGCACTCACTCTACTATTGGGTGAAATACATGCAAGATAAAAATTGTTTCCTGCTTGAAAGAGGTAGAGATCCCTGTATCCCCCTGCCATGCAGGGGAGAGTTTCACAGTCAGGGCCAGCAACCGGCATCCTACAGTCCTGAGCCAAGAGAGAAACCCCTCACACCAGGCAGGGTAACGTCATATCACACAGTAAGGAAATGCTCTTGAAGAAGGATATGCTCTGAAGCCTGTGGGATGACCCCCCAAGAGCACAGTTTGGCTCGGAGTACAACAGACAGGTTGCTAGAATTAAGTCTCTCTCTTTCTGTTGGAACATGCAGGGTCCCCACCGCTTTTCCCACGCTGATCAGTGAGAGCTGGGGGTTTCGGGAGGCACGGTGCCCCCAGGACGTTCCCGTGTTGTTATATCTGCACCTTGTGGGCTAGCACATGTTTTACTCTGTGTGCACTGGAGTTTCGCCGTTACTGCATGTCCAGGCAAGCTCCCTAACTGCTTTCAGCATGAATAAAAAGGCACTGTAAAGGCGAAGGGACAGGTTTCAGGGAAAGCAAGAGAGGCAGCATAAAATGGGCCATCAGCTTGAGACCACTGGCTCATCAGTACCACCCCCCATGTCTGCCCAACTGCTCAGAAAGGCTCAGAGGGAAGGCACAAAGTCTGTCTGATCCCAGGCTGGGATCCAAACTCAGTCTACTTTGTTGTAGTCTGGACTTTAATTGAGATGTACTTAACTGCTGTATTTAATTTATTTGTGGTAGAAAAGGATTCTGCTTGCTGCCAGGCCCAACTCAATGAAGTAAGATCAGGGGTGATGCTTTGCCCCCTTCCTGTAGCGGTCCTTGTGGGATCTGGGGTATCGGCTGAAATGCCAGCTGGCAGAATTGGTGCCTTTGCTCAAGAGGCAAGTTGCTGCCTTTAACGTTATGCAGGCAGCTGCCCAGGGAGGGTTGCTACAGGAGGATTTCAGTAAAGCAGCGCTGTGTTTGCACACCACAGAGTTGCACACAAAAAGCAGGTCACAGGGAAGGTAAAAATGAAGTCAGCTTGGAGCTGCAGCATGAGTAACCACCGCTACAAAATGGGGCAAGGCCCTCTCGGCATCCTGTAAACATGCACGCAACAGCTCTACTCCACGTTGATTTCCTGTGAGCAAGTACAGCTGTTGGAGGGAAGGATTTTGCTCTGAGCACGGGGCTTGTGCCTTGTTTAGTAGGGGCTTCTCTTTGCCGAGGAAAAAAAATCTCTGCAGATATGCACGTGCTACATGATAAAACAGCAAAGGATGGTGCAGGAAGGATGGACAAGAACACTGATACAGGGGAGGAGATGAGGGGAAGGTTGTCCCCTCTGGGTACAGGCACGCATCGTACCAGCTCTCCCTGAACCAGAGGACCTAAATCTAAAAGGGGTGAAAATGCCTGTGAAACCCCCGTTTTGCCCCCCAGCACTGGTCTGAACTGCATTCTGCCAGGGCAGCCAGGCGGCTCTACAGCCCTCCTCCACCAGCGTTGCAGCGGCATCCAGCCTGCCCGACTGCAATATTAACGGTAATGAGGCTTACATGGGAGGAGAGTCCTCTGACCTGTGACTACATGCTGCCTGTGCAGGTCTGAAACAGCTGTGAAATGCTACGCTTTCCTTGGGCAGCTCCTAAGGCTTGTCTGACCATCCTTAATATCTGTCAGAGTACGATGGTCTAATGAAACTATGACACAGGTACAATCCTTCACACAAAGGTTGGCCTAGAGGGTCCAGGTACTTTACAGGATTACTGCTTCTCCTTTAAATCATGAGCCCATGTATCAGGAACTGTATCAGCTACAGCTGCTGCGTACAGGCAAAGCCCTGAGTTCGTTTAAAAACCCTGCCCCAGAAGAAAAAAATAAAGGATGTGAAATGATTCATAGCACTTGTATGAGGAACATTTTATGGTTTTGTTTTTGCTTTTCGTTTTAAGTCTTTTCAGACTCCGTTTAAAAAACAAATCAAGCTCATTCTCTTCCCTTCCTCCTGGTGACAGGTTGCCCAGATGCCTGTCTGGGTCAAGGGGACGCTGCTGCATTTTACTTTACCATCTGGCATCACATAGCTCTGCAGATTTTTTAACCTCTTAATTCCCAATAGCATTTTGTTCTATGCTCATCCCATCATTTCCCCATATTTGCTCTCTTAAACCTTCCAAAATAATTTCCATCAAATCCAACTGCTCAGCAGCCTGTATGTCAGCCTAATTTTTAAGCACAAAGAGGAAAATATTTCCCCTCCAGAGCTGCAGAAGACCAAGCGCCCCCAGTTCCAGCTCAGAGCTAAGCCTTCACCAAAAAGATTTTCCAGGGGTAGGCAAGAAGGTTCAAGTTCATACAACTAGTTCACTAAAGCCAGGACCAGGCTCGCTGCTAGAGCTCCTTGGTGTTTATGGTCTCAGGCTGTCACTTTGATATATCTCCTCCTCTCGGAGTGTGTGCCTTGTACCCTGCTGCCAAAGCCACAGCTGCAGCCACTCAGGGGCGGTGGCCGCTTCCACGCTCCACGTTCCTGGATGGTACAGATGCCTTTGGCACACGACTCATCCCACGGACCCACCTAAGCCAGGGAGAAAGAAGGGAGAGCCGGGCAGAAGAACCACCAAAGAGAAGAATGTTGTCTGAGGGACAGCGTTCCCTGCACCTCAGGTCCAAACTTGTCCTCTCAGTGTGAGAAACTCGGGACAGGGCAGGAAGTTTCCAAAACTGGTGACTTTTGAATTGTTAAAAATTTTTGTGCCCCTCCCCTAAGCGTAGGTTTCCTTGAAGAACAGTATGTTCTCCACAGAAATTACAAGTGGTTTCCAGGGAAAACTTTGGAACTGGGTGAAGTCTCACTTTCAATTTCAGATTATGTTTTCTGTTTAGTTTGGGGCTAATGAGTATTTTCTCTTCAGACACTGCCATGCTAATTCAATTTTCCAAAGAGGTGGTGAAAAATGTTGAAGGAACAATTCCTCTCCTGCCCTCAGGTTTTACTTTGCCCAGCTCTGAAGACAGGCCCATACTGCACACTTTTGCCACCACAGTTACATCAGCTCCACCACCTCCAGAAATAAAGACATTAAGCCAAGAAAAGCAATCTTGCACTGGTGAAGACTGCACCTCCACTAGGAAGCTCTGCAGGTAGCTTTCTAAGTCAAAGACATTTCTTTCCGACTGCCAAGCCTTGGGCTCGTGCCTCTGAACTACTACGGGGAAGTCACTGATTTTTTCCGTGCCGCAGTCCCCGTCTGCACAACGCCTGTGTGCACATCCGTGTTGAGAGGGATACAGGGCTACGTTCTGGAGAACAACGAGGAATGCAACGCAGGCTGCGGGCTGCCTCGTAAGCCGTGAGCACGTGTACAGCACCAAGCGCAGGGGCGGCAAGCTCAGCTGCAGGAGCAGTGCAGAGAGCGGGTGCTGCCAGAACCGTCTGCAGCATCACGCCCTTAGCAAAGCAGGGAAGTTAATTAAACAGCAGGAAAGGAAAAGACCATTTAAAGAGCTGAGTCTGAATGACTAAAGGTCTTAGTCACCCATTTACCAAGATCCTAGGCAAAAACTCCTTTTAAAATAATTTTTATCTGGATCATGCTCCTTTAAGAAATTTCCCAAATCATCCAGTGAGGACCATTGGGAAATGCCACTCTCATTCCCCGAGATTTTCAGTGTCCAGAATGATTGTGACAACCGCCACCTCCTCTCTCCACCTGCAACACTTTTAGGTGGAGCAGCCTCACCTAGCCCAGGACTATGAACGCTGCTAGAGAAGAATTATTTTTGTTCTGTAGAAATTGAAAATTTACTTCCCAAAAAGATTTGAGTTAGAACTTTCAAGTGTTTCAATAGAAACCTTCTCCAAAAACATCCTGTTTCATTAAGGGAAAAGAAGCTGTCAACATTTCAGAAAGAAACAAAAATCAACCGCAGAAGACTCCACGTGGAGGCTATTTCAGAAGTTTATTTCACATTTTAAGAAATACTGAAAACATTCAGCCAGTCCTTCACACAATATGGTGGTGATAGAAATGTAAAGGCATGTCGGAAATGTTAAGCTTGATGCACTTATGGATCAGTGCTTTGGTTTCCCATTGTGCCACTCGTACCAGAAACACCCTGTTAAATTTTTTAATATGTGGGTTTTTTTCTCAACGGGATCAGGGTCGTCCCGAGCTCACAGCACGCAGCACACACAGCTCTGCCAGGACAACTACGTGGGTGGGGTAAGAGCAAAAGGAAGGAGCTGGGATGACAGTATTTTAACCTGCCTATTGCCTCCAAAGGTTTCATAAAATTAAACCACAGCCCAATCTGTGCCTTCCTCATGAGATTAAGACTGTATTTCCTGCAATGCCCCTCCTCAAGAAAGGAAGGTATCAGTCAGTCTGACTCAGGAAAGGTTGTGGGGTTTGCCCTTGTGGTCTGAATCACCTGTTGCACGCAGAGAGGTGAGAGATGGCAAATCGAGAGAGTTCCCCTAGTGTCATCGGTATTACAGCAGTACGCAAAGGCCCACCTACAGATGAGGCATTGTATTTTGTACAATAAAAATACGTTGCATTGACAACCCCATCCCAAAGCATTTACGCTCCATATGAGTAAAACAGTGGGAGAATGTAGGCACGGTGGCATGATCTGCCCGATGACGGAGAGACACCGGTGGCGTCATCAAGCCTCTGCTGCGGCAGGCATCCCTGCTGCAGTCGTAAAGTCATCACAGGCCAAAGGACCCCACAGCAAGCTCCCAGCACGCCGACGGGTGCAGCGGTGCTTCCTGCCCTTCACACGTGGGTAACAAGTCTTGCTCCTGCCGGCACCCGATCCGTTGCCTGCCTGGGCACCCGAGGCCAGGGACAAAGGCTTGTCGGGCAGGAGAGCAAAACCTCGTTGTGCACAATTCAAACTCGGTGCCCGCAGTTACGGGATGCTGCTGAAAATACTCGTGTAGGCCATTGTACAGGAGGGTGCTGGGCAATGCGGAGGGTGGAAGGAGTTTTAGTGAAGCTTGCCAAGTTTTTAAATAGGTCTAGAAGAGAGCCTGTCGCTTGGAGGAACGAATGCATTTTGTTTGATAGGCAGCGACACCTCGTGGCACAGGCCTCCCCCCCTCCCCGTCCCCATCCCCGGTTCGCTGCCAACAGTGCACTTGTTTTTTCCTGGGTCAGGTTCTCAGTCATGCTAAAATCAGGGGGAGTTTTGCATTTCAGGGCTGATGTTTCACAGGAAACAATGATGATGATAAGATTCACCTCTTGCAAACGCTTACTAAAAATCATACATCATCTTTAAGAGAAGCTGCCTGAGGGCGCTTAGCAAGACCTTAATGACACTGGCCCTAAAATTGCTTCCTATTTTGTTCAGGCTGCTACAGGAAGTGTAAGAGCCATGTGTTGGTACTAGCTCTGCAGTTTGGATGCTAAAGGGGCATAGACCTAGGACACTTAGCTTTGTTTTTTTCCTTATAAATGATTATAGTTCTTTCTGCATGAGATACTCCACAGAAATGAAACAGAGGTAGCAAAACAGCCAAGGAACAAGAAAAGTATTGGTAACAGAAGCCCAAGGTAAGAAGAAATGGAGATATTTAGAGAAAGTTGTGACTGAAGAAGCTTACAACTGTGACTCCTCCTACGGCTTGAATCGTTCCGAGCTCAGGGAAATGAGACAGTTATTACCTTTGTGGTAAACATACAAGCGTTCATCAATACAAACCCAGCCCCATCGGCTCTTCTCCCACTTAGAATCCAGACCCCGACATTCACAGGTAGAGCAACAGGCTGTCTGCTGGCCTTGGTGAGTTTTCCACCTGGGGAAGACCCAGAAAAGCCCCTTTTCTCTATCCTGGCTTTATCTTCTGTGTGGTACCTTCACTGACCCATTCAGGACCCACTGTCCTCATGGCACAGGCCTGGAGGTGATGGTGATGGGAAGAGCAGGAGAGCACGTGTGCCAACCAAACAGCACGACTGATCGGGCTGGTTTCCCCCCTTCTCTCTCTGTGCACAGGATGCAGTGGCACAGCTATTCCAAGCGCATGCACCTGGGCACATCGTACTGGGTAGCGTAGCTCACGGCTGAACCAGCATGTTTCCTGCTGTGTTTCTGATACACACAGAATAAAACTGCTGTCTCCATGACTGCGCTTTAGGAAGATGAGCGAGGCTGCAACATACAACAGCAACTTGGGAACTGAGCTGTGTCCCAGGAGAGCTCTGGAGTTTAAAGGTACCACGTGCTGAAAACACGAACACCTCGAGTGTTTCATAGCTGCAGATGACAAGGCCAAAAGCCCGTGTGCTCATCGACTAACAATGCAGAGGGCAAGAACCACCGCTGTGCTGGCACAGTCCTGGCAACTGGTGCTGATCTGGGCTGATATTTTTGGGTTGATAACAAATAATTGATAAGTGGTAGGTGAGGTATAAGGGAATTGCAGAACTGGCATTCAGCAAAACCACAGGGTTTATCAGAAGGATCAACGTCCTTTCATTCACCCACACTGTGTGTGGGGCAAATCCCTGTCCCGTTTCTGTACTTTGCTTTCCCCATCTGTAAGGCTGTGTAGTTTCCTAATTTCTGAAAAACATTCTTAGCCTGGTAACATAAATTAAGAGAAAATCCTTGATCTCTTGTAAAGACAAGACTAGCATAATATCCCATACTACTGATTGATTACTGTTTATAATATTACTAGGTTAATATCAGAGATCTCATGCAGTAAAACCATATTTGGTCTCTATTAATATTTCACAGCTGCATAGGTAAATTCCAAAGGTCAGTTTTTTAATGAGGTGCCTCACAAGGTACAGCTCGCACTGTTTTACTATGTTCCTTTTGCACACAGCCTGCGACAGAGATCAGTTATGTTACACTGGAGGGCGTAGTACTGCAATCTTTACAACATTTTTCTGTCGTCAAAAGCACTTTCACATCTGCCCCTTTCCCTGCTCAGTGTGCACTGCTATACCAGGAAGCAAGGCGGTGTGTGTCTGCAGTTCATTAACTGCGTGCTCCTCTGTAATTCATACAGCTCAATACAAGAAAACAACATGATGAAACGGTAGCAAGGAAAGAAATACATTACAAGTGGAAAAGTTCTGCTTCGGCATGTCTACCTGGACAGTCAGCATCCTGATGGTGCTATGCTTCCTGCGGCAGATTAGAGGTACAGTACAGCTGTCTCTGTTACTTTTCATTTTGCTATGCTACGTGGCTTTGCTTGTAGAAGGAAAGACATATCAGGTAAATTTTAAGCATTTTAAATGGAACTGATTCACATCAACTGAAATATTCCACTGTCAAGAAATGGCAATTTAAAATCGGTCTATAGAACGTGTCCTGATGAAGGCTAGCGATGTACATATTTACCTACCAGAAACAGTAAGTCCCAGGAAAGTACAAGGGGCAAAGCCTGTGTGCTGCACCTCGCTGCTGTGGTAGGATCAGCCTGTGACGAGCTGGGATCGAATGTGCGGTGTGAGCGAGCTGTGTCTGCCTCGTCCAGGGGCTAGGAGGTGGGAGCACAAGGGAGTCAGGTTGGAGTTTGTGGAGTTGTAAACCAGGACACAGGGAAATCCGGTGAGACCATGGTGGGAGCCACTTGAAATTATAGAATAGGGTGTTTCACACAAATTTAAGTCCTAATTCTAAAAGCTGTTGAGATTAAGATGTTGTATAAGAGATGATGAAAACACGGCTACATCATAGACGTACCTGCTTCCAATCCATTTTCCAGCCTCAAATGGACTGAGCTGCTCTGCCCCAAATTTTGAAACCACCTTGGTCAAAACCAGCTGATATTTCCTATCTTCAAAGATATCTTTAATCATTCACATAATTTTCCCTTTCAATCAGGTCATGTTCAACTTCCCCCTCCACAAAATGTTACACTGCTGTCAAAAGATTTTGACTTGATATTGACATGGACTCCAGGAGAAGGCTCTCCACCAGATGTGACATACACTGTGAGGTATGAAAGGTAAGCGCTTAAAAAGGATGTCTGGTTGAAAGTATGGCACAGAGCAAACATCTGCACGTGTATATTCATCAATGTCGTTATTATCAGTGACCCTTTCACCAACACCAATCCTTATCCATCTGGCAAGTGCTCCAAACTCTGAGCAAGATTCAGCACCCATCCTCCGAAACACTTTCTTCTCTTGCTCTAAAAATGATAACAAAACAGCATGTTTAATATTATGGCATGCTTGTTTCTTCTTCTAGCCAGGAACGTATCAGCAAATGGATAAAGGTTCCTCATTGCAAAAATATTCACCGAACGTCTTGCAATCTGACTTGTGTGGTTTCAAACAACTTTCTTAAAGTCCGAGCTCGAGTAAAAGCTGTTTCTGGACGATTCCAGTCGCCATGGGTAGAATCACAATTCAAGGAATACCATTTGGATGGTAAGTGCCCGTTAGGTTACAGCCTGGATGACAGGACATCCCAACAACAGTGTTGGCGGGAGCAAATGAGTAGACCACACACCACAGAAAGGGTAACAAGCAGCTTTATGAATGACAGAGATTTGAGTGAGCGCAAACAACGAGACATGATCATTTGAAAATAAATTTTGTAGCATCAATGCTCCAGGTGAACAAGCTGGCTTCAAGCTTTCCACATACCAGCTGGGGTATGTTAGATAAAAAAAGAGATACTCCTTTGCCTTCCTCCTTCCTTCATGTCTGTCCCAAGATAACAGTTAGAAGTGTAGCCCATCACAGAGAAGCATTACTTCTGTGAAGCTCAGGCACGAGCAAGCACTATTCTTATATCTGATCACTCACCTACAGTGGAACTGGCTCCCCCAGTGCTAAACGTGAACGTCAAGGAGAACTCAATCCACGTGAATGCCTCCTTCCCATTGGCCACCTGTGTGGAGAGTTTGTCTTGGATGTATGACCTGAACCTTTGGGAAGCTGGATCTGAAGACAAGGTCAGTAAATGTGGCACTTCTTACATGAAATGAAGGGACGATGCCCAGCTTGAATTGAAATAGCTTCGAATTTCTGGGCAGGGAGGGACTGGATCCAGGGCCTGGAGAAAATGAAATGGCCAAACCACAGTTAAACCAAAGCCAGAGAAAAAAAAGTAGAGATGTGTGTGTGCATCCTTATTTTATTGGTAGTTCCCTATTTTTATCAAGAAGATGTGATGGGGAGGCTACGCTACAGTCAGTATAGCAGGTCAATACCTGACATTTAAAACAACTAGTTCAGGTACCACTAACAGTGTGCCACGGCAGAACAGAGCACAGCACCAGCTGGAAATCCCACTCTAGAATCCATAAGCCCTATGAGAGATGCTTGCTACGAACAGCAAGCAAGGCATGAAGTGCCTCTCCATGCACCTTCCAACCGCTGGAGTCACGCAACACGATGAAGAAAATCACGGGCTAAAAAGGTAGAGAATCATCCAAATAATGAAAGAAACCTTTCCAACCCTCTGTTCTTTTTCTTTCTAAACAGAAGCAATACGAACGTAACTTTAGGAAGGATGCAGTGACTATCAATACCACCGCACTCAGAGGCAACTACTGTTTAAGTGCCAGATCTTCCTTCCAAAGCATTGACTTCAAGCACAGCAAATTCTCCCAACCAGTGTGTGTCCTATTAAACCACAAAGGTATGACCCTGCTGAGAATAGGATGTGGTGAGATATCAAACAGGAGTAGGGCAAGTCAAAGATTTCCACCAAAATTAGCGTTTCAACAACAAAAAAAAGGCTTCCTGTTAAGTTGGATTTTCTAGTGAAAGGTTCCTGCTTTTTGTAGAAACATTTTCATTAAAAAAAAAATCCAACCCTGAAATATTTTCTGAAAATCCTGAAATACTGTACTTGAGTTATGCTCACAAGGAAATTTTGGGAATATTAAAATTTAACCTGAAAAATATGTGAATAAAGGCTCATTTTTTACCTGCTCCAAGTAAGGCACTGGTTGGTATCAACATTCATTTGTGGCTGTGACTCTGAATTAGAGTCTGGTCGTAGGCAAGTCTGTTATCCTTTCTCTGCATTTGTAAAATAAGAATCTTGAGCCCAACATTTTCTGAGACTTCTGAAAGGAAAGCTGAGTATAATAGCCCATTATTAGTATAAAATATACCACCTGCAGGAGATTAATTTTTGTCTTTTCCTTTTTCAGCGGTGGAATGGAACTTCCCATTTTCTGCCATGATCCCTGTGTTTGTCCTCTCCATCCTTCTGACAAGTGCCTTCATCATCTGCTTGCTGAAACAAGATGCTAAGCGAAAGAAGATGCCTCATGCTTTGGTATGGCCCAAATGCAGGATCCTCTCCTGACTCAGTCTTGCTGATTTTCAGAGGATAACTGGGGAGGAGTGGGGGAGTTGCACGGGCTCTGCGCATCTCAGTTTTACATTCATAAGTCCCATTATAAGCTTTGATTCTGGCATATCCTATATCCAAAATTTCCTTTAAAAAGCATCACTAACTCACTGATCTGTGTCTCTTGTCTCTTTTCCCTGGTAGGATTTATCTCATTTAAAAGCTTCTGGACCAGCCTTTCACTGTGAGCCCAGTGAAAATGAATTCTTCAGGGACTATCTTATCTGCACAGAGAAGCCAATGTCACAAAGCAAGACAAACAAAACTTCAGCAAGAAACAGCCTACCATGGATGGCTTCTTCCCACTCAACATCATCATCATCAGAAGAGGAGGAGGAGGAAGAAGAGGAAGAAGACAGCAGTACTTTCATCCCATACACTGAAATGCCTAAGTTTCCAAAGAGACATCTCGACTGTCAACCATCCAGAACAGCGCAGGGGGAAACTAGCTCAAGCTCTGGATCTGGAGGTCTCTCTGTGCATTGTGAATCTGTGCTGGACCTAAGTTCCTTGGGTTTCTCTTTCTTTCCAATGAGAAGGAATGAGGTGGACACCTCAGGATCCCAAGGAAGTGAGAAGGCATCCCTTTCTCGCAGTTCCTCTTTGGGATTAATATCCCTCACTGATGTGAGATTCCCAGGTTCCAGGGAACACGGACAGCATGATACAGACAGGGATGAATGCCTGGAAATGACCCCTCTTCAAACACTGACTGAGGGGATTTGTGCCAGACTTCCCACTGATGAGCACTACCTGCATCGGAAGGCTCATCATTTCACAAAGTATTACCAGAAACCAATAGTTGATCTGCACATCCAGATCGGTGAAATATCAGAGCTCAGTGAGGATCCCAGCACCCAGCTGCTCATTCCACTTCAGACATTACAGGTGGCAGAAGATGAAGGTATTGCAAGTGACTGTGACAGCGATAATTTTACAGAAGGGACACCTCCTGCATCCACGGTGCTAAGTGACACATTTGAAACTTCGAATGTGGAGGAAAAATGTCGTCAAAACTTTAAATTCAAAGGCTACGAGCACGCACATTACATGGGAAGGAGCTAGAGTACCCTAGCAGTTCTGTGGCATGCCTAGAAAATGCTAGGGAGCTCCAGATATCCAGGCAAGGATACTTAAACAAGAACAAGGACAATTAACTGGTAGTGGTGCTTTTTGTATTTTTTCACTTAGACAAGTTTTTTCTACTGATGTCTGGCCTATCAAGGCATATGGCTTTAGACACACAAAAAGGTGTATTTTTACTGTTAAGTAGCCAATATACGTTCACCGCCCCTCTGTACAATTACAGCTGTGATAAGGTGATAAGGCTTCCGTATGAGGCACACTATTTGCACGCAGCCAGTGGTGAGGCGTGCAATGATACCTCGCGTAGGTACCACACAACAAACACACAGAGTCTTGTGCTCACTTGAGATTTCAGAGCAACTTTTACCCGTGATTTACAAAAGGCGAAAGCACCTCAGAGAGAGCAAAATCACAACACAGACCTGTGTGAAACCATCAGCTGGGTTCTGAAAACATAGCGTGTTGTGCCTGCATGTTGATTTTGAGCCGGGATGAACTGCAAACATTACATTTGCTTCTCTGTAACTGCAAAACTGCACCCCTGCTTGACTAGAAGTACCAACAGAGGCATTTAGCATCCTTTGCTTTTTGGGGGATGAAAAGGTCTCCACCTCAACCTACAGAGATCACCTTCTGGGTTTCCACAGGGAGAACTGAAGTCAAAGTGATAAATGTGCAGCATGTTTATTTGTTTATTTATTTTTGTGTTTTATACAAATATACTTACTGACCCTGGAATTCCCCCTGCTGTGCAGAATCTCTGAGAGCTGCTTTGTGCAGAGGCAATAATATTTTGATATATAACTTCATGTGTGTGTGTTTTTATGTTTCACTGAACTACAAAGGGTGACTGCAGCTCATCCTGAAAAACATTACTTTTTAAAACAGGATTCAGTCATGGGCTTCCCATTCCTAATGCTTTGGTTTTAGTGGAATCCTATGAGATGTCCCAGCCAGGTCTCCCTGTGGGTCACTGAAAGACCAGGACCGTGACCATCTCTCCGAGCAGAGAATCGAATCAGAAGTCCACCAGCAAAAGGCACAGGAGAGAGAAGGACTCTCTTCACTGGTCAGTACTGACCTTTTCAGTATATTTTTAATTTGTGCTCTCCACATCTCACAGAAACATACTCTCCCATTTTATTCCAGTAAAAGGACATGTAGAAAAGCAAAGCATTACAAGAAAGAGGGAGACACACACAATAGCCATTCTCTGCATTCAGAGAGAGTTGTCTCAGATGAGGGAAGGGTACTGATGGAGGGTGTTGAAGTTGACATCTTCAGAGAATCAGAAGAACAACATCAGAAAGAGGTAGGGGGTGATAGGAAGGGTTGGGGACTGCTTTGAAGGAGGAAAGCAAGATGTAGTAATTAAGGTCCTGAATTAAAGTAAAAGGGGGAGCTGGGAGAATGGATTAATCTACTAGAATTTTCCTTTTTTTTTTCTTACCTATCCTCTGCAAAGTGTCCTTAGGTACATCTTGCACTGTAATCCATCCTGCTCATTTAGAAGGATATAGATCATCCAAATACAATCACCACCCATTTTCTTGTGCAATCAAGGAAAACCCCCCAGGCTTTGAGTTACAGGAAGCTCTGAAGTTGTGTAACCTCTACAAAATTATATTGACATGTCACAGCTCTGCAAAGATGGCCTGGGATCACTTTTTCGTCTTGCCCAGCTTTTCCCAGGATGGAAGCTGAGGGAAAGGCTGCAGGCCAGGTGAGCTGTACTGGTGGAGGCAGCATCCCGCTCCTCCATGTTTTCTTTCAAGAGGGCTTGAGCCCTGCTTTCCACTGCAAAAGGGTTAGGGATGGCCGGAGCACAGTGCTCCCTCTTCCACTGCAATTGGTCCGTATCTTACACCTTGCTTTACTTAACAGTTGTAGCTATGTAATGAGAAAAGCAGCTCTTCCTCTCCTTGGAAGAGGAATGACCCAGTCAACCAAGAAACCTGGACATTGCTCATCTACTGGACCAGTGCAAGAGCTGGAATCAAATCTCCTCCATCCCTGGATCAGCAGTCACTAGGCTTCATGTAGTCTTCATGGAGTGGGGCTCTGCAGCCCGAGCCCTGCAGCAGCTCAGAGGAGATAACTGCCTTGGTCTTTCTGGCCTTCCTCTACTATCTTCACAAATCTCCAGCACGCAAGATTTGTATCCTCTTTCCCCAGCTGTGCCAAGTTATAAGCAGAGTTCCACGTAAAATCTGTGTTACAAACCTCAGTCTGT
This sequence comes from Phalacrocorax carbo, assembly GCF_963921805.1. Classification (NCBI taxonomy): domain Eukaryota; kingdom Metazoa; phylum Chordata; class Aves; order Suliformes; family Phalacrocoracidae; genus Phalacrocorax; species Phalacrocorax carbo. The sequence goes on along the minus strand of NC_087534.1, from coordinate 3,611,888 downwards.
TTTTGTCCTCAGGACCTCGTTTCTGACATAGGCTCAGGCTCTACAGTTTGGACACTGAAAGCCAAGTGTTTAATTTTAAACTTGGAAACAGACTTTTGGAGATCTTCAGGTGCCTAAAGATTCAGAGAACGTCGCTCTAGAAACAAGGGCAGAAATAAAGTTTTATTCTCAAAGCTAAAGTCTCAGGTACACTACAGTTTCCCTCACCTCTGCCCTATCATAGGTCATCACACAGACAAGCAGGAGGCAGTGACATGAGGGAAGGAAAACAATAGAAATACTTCAGCAAGCTATTCTGGAAACACCCTAACAAAGAGCTGTACTTAATTAGATGTAGGCAATACTGGTGGATAGGTGTGTCTTGGTTAATAAACTTGTGAGGCTTCTGCATTTGTCCAAGTGAGATGAGAGAGACAAAATGACAATGATGCATCAGTGGCAGGGTTTGAAGCATACAGCCCAGTTAATATCAAAGCAGGGCAGGGAATAGAAACAACTTCAGGAACAGAAAATCCATGAGATTAAGAGATAAGCAGAAAGGGTAGTAATTTCTATCACATATTTGGCCACAAGGATAGAATAGTGAAAGTAGTGTGCTTTCAGCTTCAGAAGCACACACGGTTTGCATTTTGATTAAATTGGCTGCAGGTGTGATGTTGCTTATGGGACTCACTCGTAATAATAAGAAAAAAAATCTGGCATTTTGGTGCTTTAAATAGGCTTTAGGCAATATAAGAGCACTATTCATAAGGAATTTGTCTAATGCACAGTTGTCCTATGTGGTTTAGGGCAGATATTTCTGTTAAAGTTTTTCTAGAGCTGATGTGATCCCAGTTTGAATGGTTCTCAGTGCTCAGGACACCCCAGTTGGTTTTGCTTTGGTGGAACCTCAGCTATATGCAACGTTCCTATTAGTCCTAGGCAAAACTGAGGACTGAGGACAAGACTTCCCTGTTTTGTGACAGCTATGACCATGGGATAATGTAAGCCAGAGAAATAAACCAAGGAGGTTATCCAGTCTGTGTCAAAGGAACAGCTATACTATAAAAACTCAAAAGCAGTAGCTAAGCTTCAACTGCAGGTTGTATGTGTGAAGCTTTCTCTGCTTAGGACATCTCGGGTGAAATAAGCAGCATGCAGCTGGACCAGCTCTTCTGATGTTATAAACATCTGGTGGTTCTAAATCCACATCTCCTGGAGGCAGACAATTAGTTTTCACTTTTGACCAGAAAAGGAAACATTTCTCCCTCTTCTGAGAAAAGCCTGAAAATGTAACTTAACAACACCCTAAAAAACCAAGAACATTATGGAAAAGGAACTGTATCTCTTCCTTGTTTAGATCTCATACAAACTCCCGGTTCTTACCATATGGCATTCATGATACTCAGAACAGAACCTTATACTGTAAGCAGCCACAAAAATAAACTGTAGGTCTCCAGCGGCCTCTGAGAAAGGCCATGGGACACACGTGCTCCTCCTACGGAAAGGCTACCTCCTTTCTACGTCAAGTGAGAGAACCCCTGCAGCCACCTGGTAGTGCAGAGTCAGGGCAGACTTGAAGTCCTCGTGCTCTGCCCGGCACGCAGCAGGGCTACGAGCTAGTTAGTCATTTGGCTCCTATCCATGCCCAATATGAACAATAGAAGTGCTTAAAAGCTAGTCATCTGGCTGACTTTCGTTTTAAGGAAGTATTCCAAGGTATTTCTAAAGTAAAGAGGTGTCTTGCTTGCAGCAGCTATAAAACCAACTAGGTGCACAGCACTGAGTTTTAATTTCTAGAGTTTTAACAAGTCAAAGTTACCTGACCAGAAAAGCAAGCCCCAAAACTGAGAAACCTCAGAGAGGGCTTTCAGGCAGGAAGCTCTATCAGCAAAATGGTATTTGGCTCTCTTTCAAAACCTGGGCATTTTCTAAGCCTCTGGCTTATGCACCTTTGTACAGTTAGGTGTGCACACTCAGAAGAGGAGAGGTGTTCCTGTTATCACTCTTACATTCTCTCTTACACATGCGCACAGATCTTTAGCGGATGATCTCAGATCCAAATGCAGGCGGGATAGTAGCTCTTCAGCCTGTTACTGGGCAAGAAATCCAACCTGGCCTCACAAACAAGAATCTAGCTCTTGTAAAAGGTGATTCACCCGCACACAGAATCAACTGCCTGCTCTCCCAGCCCGGCCTGCATAGTTATTCATGAAGCAACTTCTGATCATGTTGGCTGTGTTTTCAGTGGTCGGTAAGTCCTGATTTCTCCTTTCCTAACACTGATAGCAGTTGTTTCTGTTTGATCCTGTAGGATGGGAAGTAGTTCAATTATGTTTACTGAAAAAAGACCTAAAGAATGAGCTATTGTCTCAGGTTGTTCAAAAGCTCTTTTCTGCGTTGCTCTCTCCCTTTAATATTTCCAAAGTCTTGTTGGTGTGCTCAGTGCTTTAAGGATTAGTAGGGAGAAGAAAAGATTCCTTCACTTCAAAGTGTTTGCCGCTGATGTGTTACAACCCAAATCCTACAGGAGTGAAGGACATTCACTGACTTCAGGGGGCTTTGGATCAGTCCCCCTGTGTCTTAAGCAGAGTTGCAAATGAATACAAGAATAGCCCTGGTTTTAAAAGAGGTAAAGTCAAATAACGTGTCCCTAAAAGCCATTTAATCCTACTCCAGATGTGGCAAACTCACTCCTGAGTGAATCAAGGATAGACTTGCTCAGTTTTCAAATGCCAGCTTTCCAGCAAGCAACCTTATCATTCAACTGCTTTTGTGTCCGTGACCTTATACTGTAGAGAAGGTGCCTTCAGAAACTTCCAAAACAGAGGCACTTTCACGCTGTGAAATATCCTGGTTTTTTCCTGCCCACACTTGACTGTGCTTGTGTTATGCTGCTTTGCATAACCGTGTTTAAGTCTGGATAAGGTGGGAAGGTGGAGATTTCCCACTTCGGATATGATCGGAGTATTGGTGACTAGTTTTCATGGTGTCCAGACCCGGAAACCCACCCAGCTGGAGGGAAAGTTTGGAGCAAGGATCCAGGAGCTGGTGTGGTTTAGTCCCTGTTCTACCACAACTGCTGAATGCAAACTTGTCCAAGCCACCCCCATTCTGGTCCCCAGTTTTCCCATCTGTAAAACTTTTACTTGCTTATATTACCATTTTGTCATGGAGGGCCCTCATTGATTTTGAGTGTCCGTTTACAAGCACCATAATGGGACTGTTCATTTTCAGCAAGTGCCAGCTGAAGCCCACGCAAGTTCAAGGTGTTTATCAATACTGCAAACCACGAGTTGCGTAATGTACGAATTATTTATCTTTGAGGATGTGCCTATAATTTGAATTTACAAAGCTTATTAATTCTGAAGGTTACTCTCCAAGCCACAAGGTCTTGTTCGAATCAGCCTTGAGAAAGTTTTGCACTGTGTATTCTCCTGACAGGACAGAGCCAGAGCCAAGTCTCTAGGACACTATTCTGCAATGCCTGGTCATAGGCAGTTTGCTGCAGGTGGACCATGATGGTATTCTGCTCTACAGAGGCAGCTCAGACCAGGGGCATGTTTTTCAGGAGCCATTGACATTTCTGTTTACCAAAGCCTGAACCCATCGTCTGTGGGAAAGAGGCACAGGGCTCAGAGGGCAGGGAGCTGAGTGACTTGTTTGCCTTCACCCTGGCACACCCAGATCAGAGTCCAAGCATCAGGTCTTTGCATGTCGCTCTGTACAGGCAGCCTCCATCCAATAAAACATGGAGCATGAGTGGTTAATGGCAGTCATATCTTCAATGCTGCGAAAGAGACCTCAGCTTATTGATTCCCTGAGTATGGGCCAAAAGCAGAGATATTCATAGACATGAATCTTGCCTTGAAAACAGATTGTTGTTCTTAGTTTTCCAGCCATTTAATTGCTTTAGAAGAAACCTGATAAGCAACTCAAAGATTCTCTTTGAGTGTCTGAGTTCTGGAAGGGTTTCTGTAAAAATTCCTGACTTAAATTTCTTTGGGATGAGTCAACAATCTGCAAGGTGTATACAGTGATACCTGCACGGTTTGAATTCCTGTTCAAGCTTCTGCTTTGCAGCCCATCTCTAGCAAACTGGAATTGGCATGCCTGATATTTCTGTTCACTAAAAGGCTGAGCAGCATTGGACCTATATTCACCTGGGGGCTGAGGTGCAAGAATATGCATTTTAATACTAGTTTCTTTGCTCCCCTAGGCGTTGTGACTACAGAGGGGTCATCATGTCTGAAACGTGCAGCATTTTCTTCTACAAACTTTGAGAACATCCTGACATGGGAAACGGAAGCAGATATTCCCCCTGGCACTGTGTTTGATGTCCAATATAAACAGTATGTGAAGTTTGCTTCTTTTGGGAGTTCTGTTGTTCTTAGGGCAACTGTTCTCAAGGGCAGAAGGGCCAAGAAAGAAAAGTAGATGTTGCTGTTTCTGCTGCTTGTTTTACTGTTACAAATATGGTTCTGCTTAGGCAAGAACTCAATAAAGGACAGGATTATTTAAACTGGTAGATGGTGCTCAGTTAAGCAAATCCTTTTACATCTTGGGTTCCAGCTTTACTCTATTACTGAGCTACTCTCTGCCTTCAGCAACTTCCTTCTCTCTATTCTGTAGTTTCTTCACCTGTAAAACAGGTAATAACAATTGTCTTCCTCTGGTTCAGTCACTAGACCCAAGAGAAATCAAACCAACGCTACACAACAGCTTTATTGCCTTTGAGTAAGTCTGCAAACTCTGCAGCGAACTTGCACGCAATCAGTCAGAGCTGGGCAAAGAACCCCGGAATCACTGACTTGCAGGACACTCCTGTGCATGCCTTGAAATAAACTGTACTTCCTCAATGCCATATCCGTACAGAAACCATCCACTGGAACGGATTAAGGGCTGCAGACCAGGGGAACTTTCTCTGCCGTTACATTCCCTGCCACTTCCTAATTGCAATGCTGAATTTAAAAGCTACAAAGAGTTGGCAAAACAGCCTGTTTGGATCATTCTGGAGAAGGGTTTTATTGCATCTGTTCTACCAAACAGACTAAAAGGGTTTTTTGTCCTCAGGTATGGAGAAAAATCCTGGCTTAACAAGCGTGAGTGCCAGAGTATCACGCAGCCTTTCTGCAATCTCACTCGTGAAACAGAAAACTTCACGGAGCCTTACTACGCCAGGGTGAGGGCCACTGGCCGGAACTCCTGCTCCTCCAACTGGGTGTACTCAGAAAGATTTGAACCTAGAAAAGAGAGTACGTACTGCTGCTGAAATCTATTAATTCCTGGTTGCTAGGGATTAATTCCAAGTCTCACTGATGTTTAGGACAGCATTTCCTCTAATTTCAGTATTGCAAGACTCTGTGCTTTTGATAGGAAGGCAGTGAAGGCCTGAAGAAGGCTTGTTATTGGGCAGGGGGGCAAATGAGCAAATGGGCAGGGCTTTCCCTGAGGTCCGACACCAAAGTGCAATTAGAGGAGAAAAGGAAAAGCCTGATGTCCTTGAAGGAAGAACTGCTATTAAGGCTGACAAGAGGCAGATGGAAAAAAGTAAGAGACGTGATGCTCAACCTGAGGGCAGCCAGTAATACAGTCACAGAAGCTGAAATGTGAACTCCTGAAAATCAGGATAAGCAACCAGACCAATGGATATTTAATGTTCCCAACCCCTAAGCGAGCTCTACTGCAGACATACAACATAGCCTTTGGCAATTCTCTTGTTGGCTCTGTGACTAAAATTTTCCCACTGCATATTTGTCAATAATTCAAGGTGGCATTAGCAGTCAGTGGTTATGAAAAGCCTTCAGATCGGTGCATGGAATAAGCTATGAAAGAGCCATAAGTTGTTTTGATCATTAAACGTTCACTTTTCATCGCAGCGTAAGCATTAGCACCCACAGTGAGGTGATTCTATCCCCCGGAACCATCCTTTTCAGTTTGATGTTTTCAAGCTCCAAGGCCTTGGAGGAATACAGAATGCTGCTTTTACATATGCTGTCACAGACAGGGTTAAACTTCTGCTTAAATGTTGAGTACTGCATATGCCTTCCACTGCAGGTAAGTGTAGATACAAAAGAACTTAACTACTCTAAAGACAAAGTCTGATGAAGGATGGGAACAGGAATTTAGGTAGCCGTTAACTGAGTGCCCTGTGGTGGGGCTTCCCACTCATCGTGCACGCATGAGGGAGGATGTCCCTGCGCAGGGCAGCGAAGGAATGTGGAAGCGGTGAGAACTTCTAGGGACAAACACTTGCTAAAGCTGGCAGAACCCTGAGGGAAGATAGTATCTCCAGTTGCCTGATCTTTCCTATGCTCAGTGAAATATGGCTCAAATACTTTTTTGTATATAAACAAAAGTAATAAATTCCCGTGTGTCTGGGGTGTATGAGATGTGTATAAGATGATCTGATAATGTATCAGCTTTAATCTTCACAACCAACACTTCCTGATCTGTCTTTTCTAGCTATTATTGGAGCACCAGAAGTGGAGTATATTCCTTATGTACGGTCCATAAAGTTTCTTATACGGGCCCCTTATACTCCACTGAGAGGTGAGGATGACCGCCAGCTAACCATAGAGGACATCTACAGCAAATTCGGTGCCGTTGATTATCACTTAACAATATTCAACCAAAGGACACACCAAAAGGTAAAGCACAACCTCAGGCCACTAGCCACTGACTTTTGTGAATCACATTTCGCATACGATGGAGGAGGACCTCAGAGCTTATACATGATGGATGAGATTTCTGATGTTCAAGGGGAGGTCTCAGAGACTGTGACTCTCAGTAGACAGGAGGAACTTTAAGCATTCCTCTAAAATGCTGGAAAAGAAACTGGAGTTTGCCAGGATACTGTATAAGTAGCAAAAAGTAAAACCGCTGGTGAATAAAATAGAATGACTTCATTAGTTCAAGTCTTAAGGAACAGAAATGCAAACATTAAATACAGTAACAGTAGAAAACAAATTATGTTTAGGATTCCATATACAGAGAATTATTACATTCCTATAACACCTTATTAGTAAATAAAATTTTATGTTGAATTTTGCAATCTGATTTGAAGACATTTTATGCATTTGATCTTTCTAAACTACAGAATTTGCCTTTATTTAAATAGTGGACAAAGGATGAGCAAAACAAAGAATTTGAAGTTTTCAACTTGGACCCAGACACTGAATATAATGGAACAGTATACATACACCTCCTCCAGAGAAGTAGCAAAGCTCAAGTATTTTGGGTTAAAACGCTAGCAGGTGAGGCTGTTAACTCTGCTCATTTTAAAGCCCAGCTGGGATATTGGATACACAAAAGAGACTGATTTTCAGCTGTTATAAAATAACACAGTCTTGCTAAAGACATTGAAGCAACACTGACTTTCCTAATTTAAAAATCTAGTCGTATGAGACTAGACCTACAACATAATTTAGCTAATCCCGTGCAGTTTTTCTAATCCAGCTCTCTGAAGCTGCATTTTCCACTTGTTCTCTCCCTCGCTTACCAGACAACACATGGCTTCTCTACTGTTTCGTGGCACTCGCATTCTGCACTGGACTGGTGTTTGCTGCGGTTAGCTATGTGATCTATAAATACGTCAAGAAACACAGCGCACAGCCTATGTCTTTGGTAAGTGTTCCTAAGACATTGCTGCAGATCTTTAAAATGCTCGGGACTATGTGCACGCACCGCAATAACATTGCTAATTGAGCAGGATGAATGAGCAGACACGAGCATTGCCTAGGCAATCACTGCAGACTACTGGCAGTTTAATCTAGTCATCCTGCTACAGGTAGTGAAGGTTTGTTACAGGGAGTTGTAAAGTAACACCGCAAAGACGCCTGCAGGTTTGAAGAATCTTGGTTATTCTATTAAAGGAAATAAACTGTGTATATTGTCCCTAGAGGAGAGCAGGGCTCTATACTAATATGATAGAACAGCTCTCAACATCACAGACCCTCAGATGTTCCCTTTCTTCTAAAATTTACAAAAGTTTTTTAAGATTCTGGTTTCCAATATTGAAATGATCCACTGGCAATTTGATTTACATATTTTAGGATTGCACGGTTGCCCTGATGCATAATGAGAGACATCTGTGTTCCTCTGAGGGGTCATTCCCCAGGAAAGAAAAAAAGAGTTCTTTTGCCAACAGAGCAGATCCCTGGTGGTCATTACTGGTGTCTCTCCAAAGGAAATTTTAAAGAATCTAAATCTTGAAAGTCACAGCTTCTTGTTATTAATTCTTGTTTGTCTATCTACTTCAACAGGACTTCAGAGGGATTTCATCGTTCCAGCCTCTTACACTGACAGTAGAACATATTATAAAGCCCATTAATTTAACCAAGCCTTCACTTCTCATCCCTGAAGTGCAGTTACCACAGATCAGCCAACATGTGGACAGAGCACCGGAGCCACCGTGGTCTTTCCGTCCACCAGAAACTGCCTATCAGCAACAGACAGATGTACGGACATTTCAGCTGCCCACCCAGGCACCCTGCTTGGCAAGCACAGCTCCTGCTGGTTACGCTCCTCAAATAGTTGAGCAAAGCGTTCCTACTGCCACGTCCAGCAAAACTCTGCCCCTGACCTATGGGGTGTGTGTCAAAGGCACAGACCATGCTGACAAGAAGAATTTGCAGCCAAACGAAATGCTAAAGGAAGTTTCTCCAGACAGTTTTATTGGTGGAAAGCTCATAATCCAGATGCTGGGCAAGAGCTACAGCCATTGGAATTACAAAGAACAGAAGCCAAACTTGGCATTGTGGAACAGCAGTGACACAAGAGCGTCAGTTCTTTTACAGGGGAGCCCTGAGCAAACACAGCAACTGCTGTTGCAGACTGATGGGATGGAAAGTAAAGTGCATGTATCCCAGCTGTCGCTGCCTTTGCTGGAACAAGGAGGATGCTATAGACGACAGACAGCAGAACTGACACCAATATGGTCTTCAGTGAAAGCTGACGCGGACTATGCTCCAGAGAACGAATCGCTGTCATCAGCAGCCCTCCTTTTCTCAGTCAGTACTGGTAACGACTTCCCTGGAGAGAGCTACACAGAGCGGTGGATGTTGCCAGATTCATTCTTCCATTCTGCAAATAAATTGCGGTTCCCAGAGACTCAAGAAACAGAAATGTTAACAGCAGCAAAGGAGCTAAGCTGCACAAAACTGAATAATGTTGTCTCCGGAGACACTATCTCAGACCGGGACGACAGCATTCCTCTCACTATGCTGTTCAAAGATTTGGACTTAAAAGTACTGTGGGATCAGGATGAAAACACTGAATTTTATTAGGGTGACTTAATGATGTTAAAATTCAGATCATGTATGCTTGCATGAAATCGTAGCCTGCCCTGCAAACAGTGCAATGCAAATAAACACAGCTAATCTCAGATGTGTAAGCACGGCAGAGCTGTCAGACGGTTATTGTTCTCTCGCGGAGACTGGTACCTTTACAGATATAATTACTTCCTGGTATGCTGCAATACTGTATCTTTGCACTTAAAACCTGGGCCTTTATTTCTTGTATATTCTTCAAATTTATTATGAATTGGACGACTTTAAAAGCTGAGTTAATATTCAAGTTCAAATTCCAGATTCAGTTTACTGAAAATTTAGCAAAATTTGCAAGAAAAACTATATTTGCTCTTTACCAACACCAAAGCTCCAGGTGCAAGATACATCCACCCTTTGAAGACACTCAGGTGCAGATGTATGTAAACCTAAAAGAATTAACAGTATAATAAAACAATTAAATATATATTGGTGTTCTACCCTTGGATATATGATTTGTGCAAAACAATACGCTACTTCCATGGAACGGACTTTGCCTTTAAAGCAGTCATTGAAACTGTTAATAGCTCCTGATGCAGCAATTCTGTCCCCTGTCCTGCTGTGCTCTTTAATGACTGCAGAAAGATAAAGCCTTTTTTTTCTCTGCATCAGATCAATGCAACCTTGGCCCACTTCTGATGTTTCTCAGCTGCTGCTCATTTCTTTCTCTGAAATACTCACACATTCTCTTCTTCCCTTGAAATCCTCAGGACCAAAGCAGCTACGATCACATTCCACGTAGGCAGGAATGTGAGGATTTACACTAATCTCAGTTCAGCCTTCAATCTCAGTTTACACTAATCTTAATTCAGGCACTTGGTAATCTACAAGGGAGACTAGGGAGGTTTTGAGCTGCTTCCTCCCACACTTCACTGACACTGCCGATGAGGAACATGCTTCAGTTGCATTGCAGAGAGGTGTCTATGACTGCCAAGCCCTCCTTGGCTCCTGTTACCAGCACATCCACCTCCAGGGCTGGAATGAACCAAAACCGATGTAAACTGAGAGTCAAATCCCTTTAGCGCTGCACCTTTACCAAAAGCAAGCTAGATGGTATTTATTCGGGAGACAGAGGGGACAATTATTTTTCATTAGAAGGAATGCACAGTTCAACCTGTCGGTTTCCACTGGTGTGGTGAAAAAGCGTGAATGTCTGATGACATCAGTTTTAGAGAAGAACTGAAACCATTTATAGGAATAGGCAAGGCTTTGAATGGTATGGGGAAGTACTCACTTGAAGACCACTGCCAGAGAAAGGCTGACTAGAAGCAAAACTCAGCTGTTTTCACCGCAAGCACATTGAGGTGTTTTCTCAGTCCAGGAAAGCTGAGGCTAAAGGCTAAATTCCACTTGCTTTGGTGTGATTTTGTGAATAAACTGTAGCCTTATGAAGAAAACGGGTTTGATGATTCAACACAGGATTAAAGGAATAGTCTTAGAAACTTTACAGGCGAAGGTTCTGCTCCCAACTCCAGCATCAGTAATGAACAAAGCACTATGGCTGTGTCATACGAGGCCAAAAGGTCGAAATGCCAGATGTGGTGAAGAGGCGTCATGGCATGGGGTATGAAAGGTATGCATATGTGCACGGTCTGGGCAGCTACGTGGAAGGACATTTCCATTGTCCTAGCTTTCCTTCATACCATTCAGTATCAAAGGTTTTGTGGAATGTTGTTTGAGCTGTTTCATGCACTCTGTGTTCAAACTATCCATCAAAAACAACCCACAGAGAAAGGCTGCAGTTACAGGAGTCGCAGCAGCCCAGCTGTGTTGTCTCCATGAAGCGCAAGGCTCCAGGGTAACACATCGCCCCACTAACTCCCCCCGTGGAGAGGCTGCATTTCAAGCCAGTGATGCCGATTACCTTATTCAGAGTTGCCTGTGGGCTGCATATCTTATATCAACAACATTCCCAGTGATGCTACTCAGGGAATAATCAAATGCCACAATGTCAACATTTTGGCTCATGTTGTGAAACATAACCCTCAGCACAGGGTCAGTATGGGCAGCATAGTGCAGAAGGGAAGGGGGCCTTAGGAGAGCGTTTGAAGATGCTGATAAAAACACATTTCTTATTTAAAAGCCTTTTCAAATCCCTCTGCAGACCCCCTGCTGCAGGGTCTGATCATGTCCAGCCCTTAATAAATGTATCATCTTGATGCCCCAGGAGGAGAGATAGGAAATGAGGCACAGAAAGCCTAGGACCAGATTTTCGGAATGGATGTAGGTGCCTAAAGATGCAAAGTGTCCCACAGCTGGGATGTCAATCTCTTCTTCAGGCACCTTAAATACCTTAAAAGCTACATTGCCTCTGACTGTCCTCAAAGGCTGCATATGGCAGGAATGATCTTAAAGGCTTACAACCCAGCTATTGCCCCATCCTGTCCTCGTCTGTTCTACCCCTTGCAGCAGCAGCTGTAATGAACAGGGAACGCAATTAAGAGAGGGGCTCTGTAAGCCATGTCTTAAGGAGGTGATTGATAGCAATATTCTCAGCTTCCTGCTGCGATCATGGCTAAGTCAATATTCATCTGTTAGGCCTTGATACACTAAGCAGGAAAGGATCGATTCTTGCCTTGTGCGTCACCTCCTAAATTTAACAGGAGGATCACCCCTTCTAAAACTATTTCTCTTCAGAAAAGCTTGGAAAGATGTTGACGCTACTGAGCTTTACTGTAGCCGTGCAAGGCAAGTGCTCATCCATCCTCCATCAACATGTGCTGACCTTCTTGCCTTCTGCTTCATTGCTTTTCATAATCAAATCAATAGCCCTGCTTGTTTCGAAATGCATCCCAGCAAACAGCTACAGTAGGATCTAATTATCTCATTCTCATTCTGTGAAAGGACATTTTCAGATGAACAGCAGGATTTCAATACTGTTTCAAAGGTCTTCCCATGCCAGCCATCTGTATCTAACAACAGACTGCTCCTCATTTATCTTGACCCTTTCAGATAACAGTTTCGGTAGCTCCAGATAATAAAAACTAGCAGTGCCTTGCCACAAAGACCGTGCTTCAGGCAGATGTCACGACGATGACAGGTGAGCATTGCAGTTCCAGTTGTCACAAGGATGCCAGCATGGCAGGTGGCAGCTGTAACCCTAGAGCAAAGCATTACGCTTTGTCTTCTCAGCTAAATCTGGGGGCTGTCACTTAGCCACTCCCCACACCAGCAGCCCTGCTCGTAGCTCACCAGGGATCCGTGCACAGGAACGAACATGTTGCTGCAGACTGAGGCTCACGTTCTCCCTTGTTATTTGCTCGTTATTTGTTTTGGCTTCGAAAGGTGCCCTGTTGAAGACTATAAAAACTCAGCAATGATGTTTTACACCTTCTTTGAGGGAAACCTTACTCAAGGAACAAATTAAAAGCTCCAAACTCTGGAGACAGAATGAAGCAGAGTTGAGGGGCAGCTCTGAAGGTATTAGGGACCCCAGTAAAATAGATTTTATACCTTAGCTCTGGCATCACGTTGGCCTAACAGTATTGTTGTTAGTGATGGGGAGGTATGACGCAGCAGAACTACATGAAAGAACTTGCTCAGCAGCTGGATCACAGTGCTAGCCAGTGGCCTTAGACTTGCTGGTTCAGAGGATTTAAAATGCCCGTGTATATCATCTCTCTTCTCGGGCTGAGATAATGAGAGCTGTGAGACATGATTGTAAGAGATTTTGTGAGAAAAAGGTGACAAAATCGGTCAAGTGCTTGAAACAGCATCCATATGAGGAGAGCATATGTTATGACTCTTCTTAAAACATACAACAGAGGGTTGATATGACAAAGGTGAATGAAATTATTCATAGTAAGCACAATAGATGATAATTACTCATTACTTCTCGTAATACAAAATTCAGGAAAGCATTCAAGTGATGATGCAATGGTTCAAAACTAATGAAAGGAAAGTGTTCCTTCACTTTGACAGCTCAGCTTATAGCAAAACCTATTCAGTCATGCCCGCCCAGTAGTACCTGTTCATTGCTTTCTTAGGAATATCTGAAATGCAGCCACTAAATAAATCTCACACACAAAAGTCCTTGTAGTTCTAGTGCTGATCCTGCTGGGTTTCAGCTTTGTTTTATTTAGATGGTGAAGCGAACAAAGGTTCTTAGAAATGGATCCTACTGATACAGGCAGGGTGACTCAAACTCTGCCAAATTTGATAGTGAAATTCATCTCCACGAGGCCTTGTGGAGGCCAGAATCGTAACGGGTTCAAAAAGGAATTAGGCAATTTAACGGGGATAGGACTATTAGTGACAATATAGCATTGTGTCTAGCTCAGGGGAAGCTACAGGCAAGTCTCAGGAGACAGGATACTGGGCTGGACAGACCTTCAGCTTCATCCGGTATGGCAATTTTATGCTCTTACACAGCCCCTTTACAGACGTCTAGCGGCTCTAAAAAGCCCACTAGTGATACACCAACTCCTCACCTAATAAAATGTAGCTGGGAAACATCTGGCTCACAAACTGGTATTGCAGCCCCAGAGCTTCACTACTTTCAAACCTTTGTTTCTCCTGACACCACAAAAAATATCACCCGGTTCTCACATTGCTGGGAAGGGTTTATCCTGAATGCTGAAGCTGCAGGCCTACCTCTAAATGGAAAACCAGCAGTCTCTGTTCTTGTGCCCTACCGCAGACTCTTAGGTACCACCGTGGGCAGCTGGATCTGTAAGCTCACCCGCTACTGTGGCAGCAAGCCTGCCATTGCCTGTAATCGGGAAAGTGTAATAGTCGCAGCCAACCAAAACATAAGAGCTGCTGTTAGCTCCTGATCTAATTATACACTGACATAATTTGGCTAGACTTGGCATTCGCTAAAGAGATGTCAAAGTAAATGATTTCACTCCATTATGCAGCAATGGCAATGTTAACCCACGGGAAATTCCCAGAGGAGATTAAAACATTCATAATTCATTTCAGATGCTTTGTGAGCTTCTATCCTAAATGAGCACAGGATAATCCAATACTCTGATGCCTGAATTTTGGAGGTACCTGTTTTTCCTTATATCATTTGGCAAAGGCAACAATTTGCCCAATCTCAAAAAGAGTTTGTGATTAGTTGCCATTGCAGTAAACAGCTCCAAGTGCGTAACCCCTGCATGGGTCTCCCCATTGTCATTGCGATGGCATGGTAGGATGCTATATTTAAGACTCCAGGATGGGCACTCAAACATGGGGAACATTCTTTTGGGGAGAGTCATTCCTAGTGTCATCAACAGGGAGAAGGAAACGCTGCTTTGTCCTTTCTCTTGCATGAGGACAGACACTCTCACTGTAGTCTTCACAGGGTGAGTTCGTTTATCTGTAAATAAAGTACTGTTTATAGCAAGATTTTATAAGATCTTCGTAGCAGCATCAGTGATTGTGTATGATCACTTTATTTGAATTACACTTCAGAGACAGACTGTACTTCGTGATTGTATCTGCTTTAAAGTGTCATTACTGTTTTTCCAGTGTTGTTCTTATGAAAATACTGTTTTACTTCATGTTTTCTCACAAGAATCTATTCCGGTTTACTGGTCTGTTTAGAAAAAAATATATACTTGGATTGAAAAGTGTAGGTTTTAGCAGATCAGAACTCTATATCTTTACAATAAACACTAGATTACATAGCACTGAAAATTTTCCAGGGAAAAAATAAAAAACATTATATAGCAAAAATTAAACTGGATCAGTAACTATTCATGAAAATGGAAACAAAGGTCTGGTGCTCAGCAGTCATTCTGCAGCTGAAATAGTCCTGAAGAGAGTAGTATTCTATGAAATTACAAAGATTTTTTTTTCCATAAACACCTGTTTTGTTTTATTTTCTCTTTCTTATACTTGCCAACATGTCTTTGTGCCTTCCGAAGTTAATGTCTACTGAGGAAATATTATTGTGATAATTCTGTATTTTCGTTTGCATTTACCACAACAACTCTGCTTTTCCATATGACTGTGCTTTTCCAGGGACTGTTTTTTAAGAAATTTGTTTACATTAACAAAAAATTGTACTACTAGTAAAAGCTGACGGCTTTGCATTTTTTATTGTTTTAGGATTAGAAAGCAGTAAAACTAAAATCCACGTGCAAAATTTGCCAAGGGAAAATTTCAGTAATGGAACATGAGCTAGGGAAAGATTGACAAGTATGTTTGAACAAATATTATTCAGCAACAATTAAGTTTCCAAAGCTGTTTTTATAAAGTAGCCTAAGCTCTTAGAACTTGAAAATCTGAACAGTTTAAGGATTGTGCTCTATGTTCCTGAACCAATTGCAGGACAGAATGAGATAAGGAAGGATACACTTTAAAATTTACTTTTGTTTAATGCCCACTCATTAGTCAGTGCCTAAAAGCAGCACGCTGCTTATTCCCAGAGGAGAGGCTGCAGCAGCAGCCTAGTTCTTCAGCAGCTAATGCAGGAGATGGGTGGGAGCCAAGAGCGCTGATGTTTGCTCCCCGTGGTTCACCTGTAGGAGATGGATCTCTCTGGGGAGGCTTCTCCGGTCACTCTGGGGAAAATCCTGCTGTTTACTGAGCAACTCCTTTAAGGCTAACATTTTGAAGGATGCTATGTTTTCTCCACGATTTATCAACCTTTTCTAAGACCTAATAAGAAACAACTGATCTCTCAGGATGCACTCAAAGGACTGGATAAAGCATTATCCTCTCAAGGTTTTGAACTATAACGGTTCTTGCTGGCAGCCTAGGTACGCAGATGGGAATACAGGCTGAAGAAGTGCTCTGTTTCGGCAATGGCAACTGGAACTGGTTAGTTCCAGAAAATCCGCTTGGATTTTCCAACTACCACAGAGACCACGTGATTTCTGCCCAGCAGCCTGTGTGTTTGGTTCAGCAGCATTGCCTTACCTAAGCCCTGGCACATCAGGGTCACAACATGGTGAGATCACAACCGGGGTGGCAGATCACAGGCTATTTGGCATCATAGTTATCCCTGCAGTATAATTTCCACACTAGAAATCTGCTTGTTTTCTAAACTGTTTCTCCGTATCTCACTGTCTGATGTTCCATACCTTATTTTGTCCCTAATCTTCCATGTCCCTCTGATCTCCCTTCTCAGGATGCTCCTTGTTCATTTGCAGGCTATATCGGGGTCTGATCTAATGGAACTCCCTGGAAGAACACCCACCAGATTTAGAGCGTACGATCAGTCCTAGGAAAACAAATCTACCCACAAAATGTTGCCTGCTTACTGTTCTGTTACAGCTTCAGCTGCTTTTAACGACGTATTAATTTCTTCATCTGATCCCATTTTTCACACAACCCTCATGAAACAAACCCCTTTCATAGTTTGAATGCCAGAAGATAGTACTAGATGAACTTTCATTCACAGGCCTTGAACGTCAAAGCACAGCAAGGACTTAGTGATAACTTGAAGAGATTCTGTCATGGTGTATTATCTGAAAGCCACTTTATGTTTTATTCTATTCCAGCAAGAAAGTTCATTTTTGACTTCCCAGCATGGGAACCCGAACCTTGTTCCACCACAGGGAGGAGGAGCAAAAGGAGGAGAGGCAACAGAGCTTGGAAATGACCTCCACAACTAGAAAGAAAAAGTTCAAAACCAGGTAAGCCACAGAGTTAGGGATAGGCCGAGTAAATCAGGTCCAGACAGGACTTTCTACACTCAGCACTGAGCATTCACAGATTTGTTGAATTTTAAGTTTATGAAATTATGGAACTTTGTCTGGATTATTTTATATGCATCTGCCTCTGGAAGTGAGGAAGAAGAGACTTTCAGCCTTTCAGAGTTATCGATGGCAGCTGCCCTTGCCTTGACCTCCGAAATACCACAGTAAGTCAGAAATCATTATAATTCAAATACAAGCATTGTATGCAACAGTGCCTTTGTATGTACGGGTCACAGTTTCCAACTCATTTTGTTGGAAGTAAAAAAAGCAGGTTGAATCAAGAGATTCTTCCTTTAAAAAGAAAAATGCCAAACCTCAACTAAAATTCAGGAAATTAAATTATATGACCTTGGTACCTGTGACAATGAGTACTATTGCCCCGCTCACAAGAAAGGGCTTAAGAGAAATCAGGTTTCATATGAATAAATGGAAAATACAGTCAGATTAATAAATTAATGGGAACAGATGGAGCTCCCCCTCTTTCCTAGAAAATCTTGGCAATGATCCTTCTCTCCATCCTTCTGTGATGGCTGAACAACCTAAGTAGTTGGCAACATCCCTCCTCCCTTTAATCCTCTCCCAGTTCCCCACCTGGGATTAAAAGTGGTCATACAGTGGATCCCCTTCTTGTGCTGTTAAAAGCGTTATATTTCACTGCATGCAAGCTGATGTTTCTGTCCTTAGCACTTGTTCTGATTTAACCAAAAGTATGTGCTATAAAACAACAAAGACCGAAACAAAATAAAAAGCATTATCCTAACTTCTGTTGGCTTTTATCATCCTCTGTTGCAGGGATTACAAAATCAGAAGAGAAGCTGCCATCCTAGAGCTAGAACAGAGGGGGCAAAAGCGAGTTTGGTTTGGGAATGACATGGAAAAGTTGGAGAAGGAGGTTATTCGGAACTGCAGACTGCTGCGTGTGAGAGCTGACCGGAAGGCCCTTCGGAGGAAGGTCAGATCAGACATCTCTATCGGTAGCAGAAATGCCAGCAGGATTAAAATTGCCAAGACTAACTAGCATTCTGCAGATGACATTAAACCTAATCAGGTGTTAGGACAACCTCAAAACAATTAGAAATAAGGCCTTATACTCCTGCCTCTGAAGTGTTATCACACATGTCCCTTTGTAAAAGACTTTGTGTAGCTAGATCACAATCCCTTTCTATTGCCTTTATTGTCTATCCTTGTCATAGGCTGTAGAAAAAGCACGTGTGGAGAAGGAATACATCGAGCTGCGTTCAGGGCGGCCGCCTATGTTCTGGATCCCCCTCAGAGTACACGCAGTCTGGGAGAGGATGGAAGTGAAGCTGGCATGCACAGTCCTGGCTTCCCCACCGCCGCAGGTTACTTGGTATGTCAGCCGATAGCAATGACTCATGCTGCCTGTGTGGCTAACAGTCTGTGCATTTCAGGAAGCAACTAGAGGAGTAACATCTGCGCCCTGCTAGAAAGAAGGAAAAGAGAACTTCAGAAATCACACAAAACACTTTCAATTCTCCGGTTCCACTGTTAAGACCAGGAAAGACACTAAGTATGAAGTGGGCCCTGGAGGCAGTCCTATGGGGCTCCTGCTGGGACAAGACTGATATTCACGTAGATTTCCCTGCTTCCCTTGGTGCTGTCCTCTGTCCTGCAGGCAAACTCATCAGGATTTAAGTCCTGGAAACCACAATCGATGGCCAGCACTAAATCAGCGCACACATACACACCATCAAGGCCTGGCTACCCTGGATAGCATGCAAGTTTTAGCGTTAAACTGCTATTGCTTCTACAGTTTGTAAAATATAAACCCACTCTTTCATTTACTCAGCTTTGCATATTTACCAAACCACAGGAGAGGAAGTGTTACGTACTGGCCCTGACTGCAGCATTTACTATTAATAGCAGAGGGATGGAATAAATGAAAGATCACCACAAAAAACAATTTGCAAAGTGATTGACCATTCTTGCCATGGAAGATTTGAAGTATGCAAACATTTGGATTACTAATGACTTCGTAGGCAGCTAACTCCGCTACTGTCAGAGCTCCTGATGTCCTGTGTCCTTCCAGAACAACCTCTTTGAATTATTCAAAGAGCAAAGAGAGTATGAACCTCCCACAGATCCCCAGTGAATACAAAGAAGCAAGAGACATCTGCTCGAACTCCCTCACACAACCTGCAAAGCAGGGAGCATAAACTGAGGAGGAAGCAACAAACCAACGCTAAGCTGCCCGTAGGCAGCCTGCAAGCAGCCCTAGGGAGGACGCACATGCTGGACTATGGGAGGGGATTTAGGTTAGCTGCAAGGCTGCTTTGGAATGATGTGGGAGACCTGTAAAAGAGGGAATTGTGTCTAGACCTCTGTTCTGTTGTGCCTCTGTTGTGTTTGACATGGATAATTTTAAAATAAATTGTTAATTTTATCAGCCAATTTCTCTGTCCTTTCCTAAGCAGCATGTTTCCTTTGTGTTTAACTAGGTATAAAAATGGAGTCCCCATTGATCTTCGCCTAGCCCCAGCAGGAAAATACAGGATAAAAAACAAGTTTGGGATGCTGACCCTACACATCAGCAGGTAATGTATGTGCTCTTGTCTGAGTTGGTTTTTCGGTTGAGTAAGACTTGCCCTTCTAAAACTCCCGGTTCAAGTGTGTTAAACAAAAAGGGAATTCTGGAATCTGACCTTGTGTGACCTTTAGTGTGTTGTGTCTGAGCTAAACCTTCGCCCTGAGATAGCAATCTCAACAGCAGTTCATGAGGTTTAAAAATGTTAAAAAAAATAATAATTTAGAGCCTTATTTGGTTTTGCTCTTTTTAGGCATGGCCAAAATTTTCTCATTCAGGGTAAGGCCACGCACATTAAGAGCATTTCACAAGCGACATACCAGTGTGATTTAGGATGGATCAATGTAATCAGAATGACATTAGTTCAACTCTGTGAATTATACACAGGATAAAGATGCACATGTATCTTCAGTTCCACAGGTCTTTTGCTTGTTCATTACTTGAAACGTTTTGCTGCTGTGTATCAAGAGAAATAAATTGATCACTAAAAGTAAGAAATCCTTGTAATCAAAAAGAAAAGCAGCTTCTCGATGAAAAGCAAATAGCTACTTCTAACTTCTGGGATTAAACAGAAACCCTTCTGAATTTGTCCCGTGAAGTATGAACAATAACTGAAACCTAAATAGAGGGGAAATTTTTTTTTCAGATGCTCCATGGAAGATTCTGCTGAATATAGTGTTGAAGTTAAGAATCAATACGGCGAGGCTTATTCATTTGCTACGGTGCTTGTCAGGAGTAAGTAGAAAACATTCCTCTGGTTTTAAATTTACAAACTCTGTAGATTCTTCAAAATATTTTCAATGCTATACATTATATCATAGGAACATACACGGACGCTGAAAAACAGAAAAAAGTGAGCACTCTGTTAATAGGAGAGGAGAATTTCTCTCAGTTATTAGTGAGGGGAAAGCATAACTGGGTAAAATAATCCTTAGCTACCACTAACTAATATGTGTATGGCTGATATAACAGCTTCTCTTTCTCAGTGACTTCTGGGCTCAGGCAAAATCTTTCCGATTCCATACGGACACAGCTGTCCTTCCACTGTGCTGAAATTGTACTAAATTTAGGTACTTATTTCTTCTGGACTGACATGAAACAGCCATACAGTTAAATACATAACACGCTTAGAAATAGTCTGCTGCATTTCTAAAGATAAGCAAGAAACTGGTTAACAAGTACTGTGGCTTTCGAGGGGATCTCTCAGTGCAATATTGCATAGAATACCGTATTTCTCTCTCAGATCAGTAACTACCAAGAGCAAATACCAGATTTTCTTCTTTGGATCTGTGCCATTCTTAAAATATCTGGCATAGACTCCACAGATACACACTCTGCACAAGCCGAATCCAGACACACGGTGAAGGAAGTAAACTGCCAGTACTTAAAAAGGGAAATTATATCAAGCTTTAAGAAATATGCAATGCAGTCTCATAGGACGTAGTTTAGCTGTTCACATTTCATATATATATATATACACACATATACATAAAAGTAACAATTCTGTCATGAAAAGCCTGAACAGAATAGACCCACAGAACTGCAGACAACTAAACACCTCAGTGGGACTGACAAGAGTCCAGGCTGAAATTCAGATGGTTACAGCTGAATAGGGAGGGAACAGGTTTGCTGTGATCATCTTCCTGGTCCTGAAGAGATGGGTTTCTTCAGCTGAATAAATTGTAAAGCCAGCTCAAACTATTTTTTTAGACAGATGGGCTCATCTTTGGTTTAGATGGTATATTTATTGTTAGTGCTTTAATATATTCTTGGCTCTGTCATAGGTTATGTTATTGTTATCATCCTTATTCTTTGTATGCTGTATTTTGGTCACATCTGAATACCATTTGGGGATACGTATGCATACAGAATGCGTACATATGCGTGAGTCCAGAACTGTAGTAGAAGTGTATTGTTTAGGATATCTTTCAAATCCTTTAATTGAACAATGTCAAAATTCAGCATATCTGGAAATATGCAGCACACACCAATTCTAAAGGGACATGTACAATAGCCCAGAACACCTTAATCTGCAAGCCTTCCCAGGTTCCTAAATTCCCCTCACCCTAATGCAGAAATACAGAAGAAGTTACCAGGTGTGCAATGCTTCCCTTTACAAAGGCTCTTACAGTATGTCCAGAAGGCAGGGGCTGGCCCTTTGCCATAAAGCAGAAGCAGCTCTCTGGAAAAAAATCCATGGCAATAGTGACATACTCCTCCCAATTCCCGTCAGCATCTTTAGGATCAGAGCAAGCATGATGGTAGAATAAAAGCTGTGGTCTATCACAGAAAACCTTGGATGGGACTGCTCTCCTCACCTCTAAATGCCTGATTAAACTGTCCTTCATCAGGCCCGATCAGCATTTCAAACAGCTTGCAAAGGTTGTTCCTTGCGATTGCGGGTGAGAGGCCCACGCTGTTCCTTCTCCCCTGACCCTGTCTAATACCATCCCAGTAACATGATTCTTCCTTTTGCTATTTGCATTTAACATTCTGAAAATAGAGGCTACACCAAGGCCTTAATCCTGCCTCCACTGGAAACATTCCTCATCCCCCAGGCAGGCTGATGGCATCTCTTCTCCTGGCCCCACGTAGTCTGGAATGCCCTTGATGCCAGGGGACAGCCTGCAGGACCCGTGGTTCCCACAGCAGAAGTTCACTTTCCCTAAAGACATGATCAAGGGTCTCACAGGGCCTGGGATGAAGCTGTGCTTTGCCTCTTGTGCTTTCCGTTTCTTTCCCCTTCAGCTGTTGACACTCAGTCCTCATCTTTTGCTTACGAGTGAGCTCTGCTACTGCCAAGCTTCATTCATTGAAAAAACAGGCATTATTTTATGTGCATTCCTTGCGGCTTATAAAGGTAAGAAAAGAAAGGATCTCAATTTCACCCTGTGTTAAGTGCTTCCATTCTTAGATTTCAGCTCCAAATCATTTTATTTTGTCCTGTAATGCCAGCAGTTCTCACAGGCTAGATCAGGTGAAGCAGGCCAGCGTTCACGTATGATGCCTCCAAAGCATCCACGGCTGTTGAAACAAGTGATTTGGTAGGGGAGACACTTCCTTCGGCTCCAGGAATTACCTCAGTGTCTCAGGACAGATATCCTTTCTTTTGGTTAAAGCTGGAAGCCCCAGTCGTTAGTAGTCTTCAAGAATCCAACCTCATCCTCTGGGAATGTTGCTTAAACCCGGCGCTTTGGCCAAATTCCGCTTTCAGCAATGTCTGTGACACCAACACTTTTTTCTCTCCTTTTCCGTGCTCTCTGTGGCAGCGAGTACTCTTGTGCTCTGCCTCCAAACAGGGGCGTAACTGAAGCATTTCAGTTGATCCTAGATTGTCACGCTTCTAATCTGGACCGCATTGGTACCCTCATAGGACAAAAGCTGTAGCTCTGTAGGCACACTTTTATCCAGCATAACTTTCCTAGTGCAGCTTAAAAAGACAGAAGCCAAAACTGAAAAAGTAAGGAAAACTTCCTTAGCTATGAATAACTGTGTGCACATGAGCATTTAAAGCAGTATTGCTTATCCTAGTGTGGCCATATGAACAATCTCCTATGTAGATGCATCCTCAGTTTTTTGTGAAAGTCATCAGCTGTCGAATGAATGAATGTTCTACCATATGATGACACTTTGAAGGTTCACATTAAGAGCTGGTTTGAGGGAAAAACACAGTTTGCTGAGCATCATTGTACATTTTTGAGGGGAAAATAAATAATGGCATGAGACTTGCTGAGTGTATTTTCTTTTTGTCTTATAGAATATTACGGCAAGGAGTCAGGATTTGATTCAGAAATATACAGAAGTGAGTAAATGATAGTTATTATTATTCCTTTTATTTTTATAGCCTGAAATATTTTGATTTTTTTTTCTGAGCTACTGCTTTTCCTATTAGCCTGACTGCATGTGAAAAGTGTGAGGTACCACTCTAAATATAGGATAATAAAAATACTACAAGGAGGAAGGCTCCAGAAAGTCTATCATGCTGACTTTTATTTTATAGGATCCCTTGTGGCCAGAGAGGCAGATTTTGCTTTTCCACTGAAACCTTTATTTTCAAGAGAAAAGGAGCCTTTCACCCTCTCCTGTTACTTCTCTTCTGATTTACTTGAACACCAACGAGACATTACCTGGTTCAGAGACGGTTTGTATGCAACAGCTAAGTTTATATACATATACCTATATGAATATACTGTTTGAATTCATAGCTGTGATCTAATGTTCACAGAAGAGAATTCAGGATTCTTGAACTGCTCTCAGCTTTTCTCAAGTTACAGATGTTATTATTTAATTTGTGTGTTTTCCTCATTTGCAAAAGGATGGCACCACTAAAACGTTTTGGAGGTAATGACTTATTCCTGCTCACAAGAATAGTTTAAGAGCCTTAGTTCTGGACAATGAAAGCACCAGGCATTTGAAAAGCCGGTGGTTCTCTAGTGAAAAAACCTTTTGAGTATTCTGTGTTGTTCTGCTGGCAATCAAGGACACTGACCTTGGCCAAACTGGTAATCTTTCTGTGCTATTAAGTTTTGGAAAGCAGAAGCAACACAGTAAGACTGCTCTTGCCATTCCAGCCCTTCTGCCAGAATCGGCTGTGAAAATAGCAGGGGCTACTGAGTTTTAGTGATTTGAGGAGAATTTGGCTATGGTTTGTATCTCAGATCTGATAAAACTACACAAAATGCACAGTATGTGCCACTCCACTTTCTTGGTTTCGAGCACCACTCAGACAAAAGCTCCTGCACGCTGAGCAGTAAGGTAACCTCAGTTAGAGCTGGCATAATATCTGGCAGGCTTCAGAGCATGCAGTTACCTGGTGTGAAGAGTGCCTTTTACTCACTAATTCATCAGAAGCCACGTTTTATTACTCTTTCACTTGGACTGCAAGCTTTTCAGGACAAGGGTCATGCTTTTTGCTCTACCTTTGTGTACAAAGGGAACAGGGAGGCATAGCAAAAAAGTAGGATCAGAGTCCATGACTAACTTGGAGGGATGATAATAATATCAGGTGTGTCTTATAGACCCCTCATCTTGCTCTGTGGGTTTTTTTGCATTTGGAAATATGGCACTCCTGACCCAACCGGTGCAGGTGGAGTTCCTTTACCCCTTCTCACGCTTCACAGGTGAGTTGCTGCAGAGCTCTGAATGTCGGGAACTAAAGTACCAAGACCAGGAGGCTTCTTTGACCGTGTCATGTGCTTACAAAGAAGATGAGGGATTCTACACTATCCGTGTCCCCTCACTGGATGGATATAAAGAGCAGACCACTTACGTGTTCGTTAGAGGTATAAGCATGATTCTATCCTACTTAGAACAAAAGCTCCTTTCCTAACATGTTGGCATAAAGGAATTCACAACCTCACACACAAGAAAATATCTCCCAATTTTGTGCATGGATACAATTACCAAAATGTCCAAATCTTACTTTTGGTAGTGATTTAGGTATTAGAAAATATTACTTCACTGGGATGTAGGCCCTTAGACTCTTAAGCTATTGAATGAAAATTTTGGTACAGAGAAGAAAAAACCTAACCATTATCACCTGGTGTTTCTATAGATGCTGCAGCAGAAACAGCTGGTGCACCTGGATCCCCACTCAACGTGAAATGCCATGATGTAAATAAAGACTGCTTGATTCTTTCCTGGGTTGCACCCAGTGATAATGGAGGAAGCCCAATCCTGGGATACTATATTGAAAGGTCTGTATGTTAATCACCTTTGAGCAAAAAAAGCTCATGATCATGTTGTGGGAAAAACAGGAAGGCTGTGTTTCATTTCAGGTGTGTTGCTGGGTCAGAGGATTGGGTCCCGTGCAATGACAAGCCTGTGAAAACCTGCAGATACCCTGTCCTGGGCCTTGCTGAAGGACAGACATACCAGTTCCGAGTAAAGGCTGTCAATAAAGAGGGCATCAGTCATCCTTCGAAACCCAGTGATCCAGTGACAATATATGACCCCAGCAAGGACAAGAGAGTGACAGGTTTGTCCCAAAACCAGGAAAATTTTCACCTTAAGTATGATGTGAGGCTGCAGGTATGCCTGAATGCAGTTTGTGCAGGTTCCCCCCGTTCTCACAAGTACCACTGCAACACACTGCCATGCTGTGCCTTTGCTGAATCCCCAGTACTGTTCTGAACAGCAAAAGATCAAAATACCAGTTATGACATTTCATTGTATGCGTAACAAAATGGATATAATTATGCATATAACAAAATGACAGAGTCCTGGGCTCTGTCTTTCTTGACAAGCCTCACGCATCTTGTCTTAGTGGATAACATTGCCCTGTTTGACATTACAGTTATTCCATACGACGATGGCAGGACAATAGAGATTTTCAAGGATGACCTGGAAGGTAAGTTCAAATTTATACCGAGCCATTCTCTCAGAGAGGAATGATTCTTCTACAACATTGAGACCTCTAATAGCATGACTCTGGAGAAAACATACTTAGGAAAACATACAGTGAAACATCATAGTAAGCTGCACAAGGATCAGAAACTATCCTAAACAGCACACGGCTTTCATAAGAATCTTGGTTTGCCTCTGTGTCCCCAAAGGGTTTAAGTCTCCTCCTTTATATTGAAGAATCTTAGTTTATAGTGGGGAAACATAATCCATTGTAAAATACTTTTTTTCCTGCCATGTTATAACTAAAGCATAGCCTATTCTGACTTCCCATAGGACATATTAAAATTCCCTTGCCACCCACCAATGTTCATGCAAGTGAGGTCAGAGAAGACTATGTGGCTTTGGCCTGGGACGAACCAGATCCAAGAGGCAGAGAGCCACTGAAGTATTATGTGGAAAAGGTAAGAAAATTGTATCGCATAGAAGGGCAGTTGCAGAACAGAGAATAATTTCTTTCTCAGATGGTCTATAGCACAGGCAAGGCTATTCGCTGTGTCGATACCTGGAGAACTACAGCCTCAAAAATGGCTTGCTCAGCCTCTCTCCGGCTCCACAGTTTACTTGAGCTATGATCCTGACTCTTGACGCCAACTCAAGTGGTGATGATTAACAAAGAATAAACCAAGTTAAGTTTTACACCACACAACAGGAACAGAGCTTTAACAGAAAGGCTGTTCCTGCCCTGTGGACCCTAAGGTGTGGAAAGGTTGTGAAGAATGGCACAACAGTTCGCTCTCCTGTTCCCCACTAATCATTTTGCTGACCAATCTCCTTTCGTACATACTCACTTCCCACATGCTGTACTATTTCTGCTGCAAAGGGGCCCTCTGTTACCAAGGAATAAAAATTTGGGTATTTCAACAAGAAATACATCATTTACGGTTTTTGTTTATTTGTCTTTTAAACTACTTTCCTTATTGCACAGGAGGGTCTTAAGCTTGAGTAACAACATGAATTGTAAATCATCGCCTTTTTCCTTACAGTCGATTGTAGGCAGCAACTCCTGGCAAATGGTTAATCTGGATATGCCAGTTAATTCCCCAAGATTTGCACTCTTTGATCTTGTTAAAGGAAAATCATACTGTTTCCGCGTGCGATCTGTTAACAAGTATGGAATCAGTGAGCCATCCCTGCCCAGTGAGCCTGTAACTGCTGGAGCAAAACTGGGTAATTATTTCATTAATATGCTCTACACTAATGACAGGGAAAAAGGAGATGTACTATGAAAGTAACGCGTGGGTTCCCCTGCCCCCCCTTTTGCTTAAACTTCATGGTATATGATTACACAGCAGTTGCTTTGATATCAGGAAATCTCTTAAAGCCTTAAATCCTTGTTTAATTACTTTGCAGTTGGTCAGTGCAGTGTAAATCTAACCAAGAGATGACGGGGGAATTACATTTAATAAAATAAGAAATAGTTGAAGCCTGTGCTTAATCCAAGCGTGCTTCCAGCACTGCTAAGGGGGTTCTTACACAGACCAGTATTGGGAGGAGCGATAGGACTGCTGAAAGAGCCGGTTTCTGGGCAATTCAGACACAGCAGCAGTCTTTGCAGCACTGGTTTGATTTGTTTTCTTCCCAGACTGAGCTGACAACAGTAAGAGATGCAAAGGCTCATGCCCATGTTTCCCTTAGGCAGAGAGATGAGCACTCACTCTTTATTTGCTTATGTTCTCCCATATTAAAGCTGCCCTAGTGTTCATTCATACCGTCTTTTGGTTTCATGAGTGAAGCAGGTCCCATTTCATAGTGGAGTCTCAGCAGAGTTACCATGTGAGTCTCTCCAGAGAAGGTTAAGCAGGTGTTACTCTGCAGAAATCAGTGGGCTGTAAGGGAGGGGAGTATGAGATATGGCAAACCCAGGCATTAACATACAGGCTGTAGACTGGGACAATGTCCATGGTATTTTGCTCTAATTTGAAAATGATGCACCAGAAAAGGTGAATAACTTAAACAGGCCAACTCATTTATAATATTTTTTTTAATCCATACATTTTAAAACCCCCTATTTTTGTCTGTTTTTTCTTTTTTTTTTTTTAGCTACTCTGCCTCCACCATCTCAGGTTTTAGCTTTCAGAGACACCAAGACATCTGTTGTTTTGCAATGGGATAAGTTAAAGGATGATCTGGAGCCTCTTGGCTACTACATATATTGTCGGGAGACTGGGACAGAAGAATGGCAAACTGTCAATAATAAGCCCGTGACATGTAATGAGTGAGTTCAGCTATTCTACTCCACTGAGAGAAGACAGGGTGCCAGCTTGGATTATTCTGTTTATGGCTGGAGTCATATTTCAGATAAAAAAAGAACTTTCTTCTCTGAACATACACATGCACGCACATGAACACCACGTCCTCTTTTAGAATTAAGTATTGCTTCAAGTCCCACTTTTATATCCAAAGCCAGACTGACAGCAAAGTCTGCGTGTATCTTCATCCACTCTGGATCTGCAGAAGGTAGATAGACCTTGTGGCACCAGCAGAACCACATTCCATTTTTTCGCTTGCTTTCCAGTAGAGTAAGTTTGTGTCACTCACACATAGGATTTAGAGTACCTCTCTGGCTGTGGGGGTCACATGTCAGGCAGAAAAAGTCCATTAAAAGGTCCTATTTGTTGTACCAACAATGCCAGCCAGCAGGGTGACACCTCTCTGTCTGATCTATACTTATTGTATGATTTATTGGTAGCCATTTTATGTGACACAGTGCACTTTAGTTTGTAATGGCAAATAACAATTTTGTAAGTAACAATACCTTATTAAAATGTATTGCTGTTGGTTCAAAAGACTGTTTACCTGTACTTTGAACAATCAGACACAAACAGTAATTTCCTCTCCTAGATTTACCGTTCCCGGGCTGCAGCCTGGAAAAGAATATGTCTTTTGTGTGAAGTCTGTCAGCGAGGCAGGACTAAGTGAAAGCTCCCCAGAAACAGATCCTATTGTCGTAAGGCCAGCTATTGGTAAGTGGTAACATGTGCATGCACATACACACAGAAATTAAATCCTATCTATCATGCATAGCTGTTTTTACATGTAGTGGTAATAACGTTGAGCAGATAAGCAAAGCAAAGCAGCAGGGAACTGATTTTCTTGTACCCTGCATCTTCTGTCATCAATTATCCTTGTCAAGGGTGGACAGAGGTAATTAGCATTTTGACTTGGCGGTGAGTTACATTTTCAGTGTTAATTTGGCGCTGGTACAAGTGACCATTTCAAGTGCTCAATTACGTTGGTATCTTGAAATCAGCGTTGTGAGTTTCTCCAGGGCAATTACAAAATCCTACCAACCACATTAGCCAGGATCTATCCCTCCATCTTCTCCATTTTATTGACCCATTGCTTCCATCTTTTCTGTTAAACAAACCATAAAGCAACATGCAAGAGAGAGCTGAGACTCATCCGTGACTTTTGCTGTGACTTCCAAATAAGAATCTGGTCATTTTCACACACTTTTACGCTGCAGAAGTGGTATTAGGGGGTCTTAACACAAATAGAATCACATCTGGTAGGAGCACACAGAGATTTCCTCAGCCCAGTTCATCCAGCACCTACACCTCTTCTCCTGATCCCTAGATCCCAAACCTGCATTGAATGATACCATGTTTTCTCTCTCCCTTTGCTGCACAGCTTGCCCATCAGCACCACACGGGTTTGTTCTTCTAAATTGTGGGAAGACTGACATGACCATTGGCTGGAAACCCCCGAAGCGCAAGGGTGGAACAAAGATTCTGGGTTATTTCCTAGACCAGCATGATACATCTGAACTAGATTGGCATGAAGTCAATATTCAGCCAATTCCTCAACGAGTTTACATGGTATTCATTTCAGATAAAATACTGTCCTTCTTTAAGCACAGTAGGAACGGTAGCTATAACAAGGGTGGAGCTGGTTTCTAGTCTAGAACTCTCTTCCAACCCTCACAAGATTATGACCATGCAGGGCTGTACTAATGCTCTGTTTGCACTTCTGAACCCAAAGGTCAGCAACCTTGAGGAAGGTCACCTGTACGAATTCCGTGCCTGCGCAGTGAACATGGCTGGTGTTGGGGAAGTATCTGAACCCAGTGACTTGTTCAGGTGTGAGGAATGGACAATGCCAGAACCAGGTATCTCTCATGTAAAAACAAGAGCCAGAAAAATATTACCAGGTATACTAGTTATCTCCTCGCTCTTCTATGAATCCAAGGGACTTCTGAAAACCATAGGTCTGTATAAGGGTGTCTCCTGCTAAGGAAAAGCACACAAACACCTCGGGGGAAGGTCAGGTTCAGATGTAGGCTGTTATATCTGCATTACACAGATACAGCACCCAGGTATTTTTAATAATGTTTCCAGAAAATGAAGAATCTGGATCTAATATCTTAAGATCTTTGTATATTACACCAAATCAAATAACATTAAAGCAGCTGACGCGTATTTTTTTCTAGGACCTACCTCTACAGTTAATTAGCATAGAAAGCATCTCCTACAGACCCACTATTCACTCGTTATCTTAAAACTCTCTGCTTTCTGATGACGAACCCAAACAAAGTGCACCCAGTCGCATTTTTTAACGTTACTGTTTCACAGCCTACCCTTCTTTGAACAGGCCCTCCTTACGATGTCAGGTGCACTGAAGTAAGAGACTCATCCCTGAAGCTACACTGGGAAGCACCGTTGTACACTGGAGCAGGTCCAGTAACAGGGTATTATGTAGACATGTGTGAAGAAGGGTCAGAGGAATGGAAACAAATAAACAAGCAGTCCGTAGCCACCACGCACATGAAGGTCTGTATATGCACTTAGTATCCAAGTGTTGCTTCTCGTTTAGTCTTACATGAATTCCTGTCATTGTTTCCTGCAGGTTTCAGATCTAGAGACAGGGAAATGCTATATCTTCCGAGTAAGAGCACTGAACAAGGCTGGAATTGGACCTCCTTCACTCCCCTCAGATCCTGTGGTGGCCAGAACCAAACCCGGTAGGAAACTAGAAGTGATGAGATTGTGCAAGTTTGTAAATACTATGATGATTCCAGTAAAAAACTGCTTTATGAAGCATCAGCTACATGTTTTGTAGCAACAAAGAACCGCAATCAAACTAAAGATTAGCAAACCAAATTGCCTGAATGAATTTACTCTAGCTGTACACTGTCTTTTTTTTCTTTTCTTTTCTTTTTTTTAGATGTCCAGAAGCTAAGCCCTGATCTGTTTTGGTAAGGAATGTTTTCTGGGTTTTTTTTCTCATACAGGCACAAATGAAATTGAACTTGGGGTCGATGAAGAGGGTTTCATTTACTTGGCTTTTGACGCTCCTGAAAAGAATGACTCCTCTGAGTTTATCTGGTCAAAGGACTATGAAGGACCACCAGATGCTGACAGAGTTCGGATTGAAGAGAAAGGCAATAGGTGAGCATATAATGCACACTGAGACAATTAACTGTGACTGTCAAATAAAAAACACATTAAACACTGAGAAAAATGTGAAGCCAAACGTTTCCGTCTCCTTCCAGTATTCAGCTAAAATACATATACACAACAGAACATCTGCACATCTCCGTACCTGATTCTCAGCTCCGGTGGCCATGAAATGAGGCATTCAGCGCAACCTTCAGGTCACAGAAGGGAAGCGCCAGCCATCATATTGCTAATCTAATGTCTTTGCCTTGATCCTCAGTGACGCATATAAATGACAATGAGTGCGATCTTTGATGTTCTGGGTGTATCAAATGCGTGGCGCTCTGGTACAGAGGGCATAATTTTTGAGGAAAATATAATTTTTTAATTATTATTCTTATTTCTAAGATCTAAGCTTATACTGAAAGAGCCATCAGAAAAGGATCTGGGTACATATTCAGTGGAGGTCACGGATGTAGATGACGATATCTCTGCCAGCTGCACTTTAACAAAAGAAGGTAAAAACCAGTAATTGACAAGAACAAAAATCTAATGTGCTATAATTTTTTAATATTAAATGTTTAGAGGAAAGTTTCTCATAGAGGAATAGTAAGTAATAATGATAGTGGCATCATTCGAAAGATGTTTCACATTCCTTGCAGGCTCAAGAGCAGTTTCTTTTACAGCCCCCTGTGAAAAGATTCCATGCTCCTGGAAGGTCGTTTTTCCATTACAGCTCAGATTTCACACACAGCTACACTACCACAGTGATTTAAAACTTCTTTAACATGGTTCTTGAATTGACACAGCCAATATTTTATACAGACATAACTAAGAATTATCTTCACAACCTTTTCTAGTCCTCCCCACTATCGATGTTTTGTACTTATCTTCTTTTTGCCATAAATAAAGGTCATTAACACATTAATTTAAATTAATACAATGAATTTGTTCTGACCTCATTGTATTAATCTAAATGACTTGTTATTTTCTGCGTTTCAGATCTGGACAAGTTATTGAAACGTAGCCATGAAATCAGGAACCCACGTAAGTTGACCCAGTAGGAAGCTGCTATCATAGGGATAGACTCTGAAAGGGGAACCCTGGCGTAACTCTGGCTGAGCCAAATTCTGTGGTTTGCCTGTGAAATTCCCCTCTGTGGTTCTCTGTTTTCCAGTGATCAAGCTGATATCTGGCTGGAACATTGACGTTCTGGAGAAAGGAGAAGTGCGGCTGTGGTTGGAGGTTGAAAAGCTGTCACCAAATGCAGAGCTGCATTTGATCTTCAATGACAAGGAGCTGACAAGTACTCCAGTATGTTTCATTTTGTTTTGAATCCTGACTTACTTCCCCCCTGATGAACAGGTAGATAGAGCAAACGGGTACACTCCCAGTTTTCTAAATTCCCATTGGATATTTTGATGTGTGTTTTCGGAAGATTCTAGGGCTTGGTTTCCCACTGTGCATAAACAGAAAGCCAACTGTCTGACTCTCAAGCTGTCCAGTTCTAGCACCAAGCAAGGCTGCAGCATCGACGCTGTTAGTTCAGCACGGTGTAATATTCCTCTGTGCTACAGCCAGCAAAATCTTCGGTGGTAACACTCAGAAAATGTCCCCTCCTTATGCAGCTTTCCTGTTACCCCCTGCTCCTGAGAGGCTGCCTCTGACAATCCTCCCACAGCAGAGACTTCCCTTTTATCAGGGAATTTTCTGACAACAAACCTCAGCCTTGTATAAGTCATCTGATACTACAAATGCACCTGTGCTGGACAGACAGCTTTGTTTCAGATGAACAAACGCAACTCATTTCAATAGATGCTAAAGAAATACCATCTCTCAGAATAAGACATGGTATTTTTCTTCAGCTTTACCAAGCAAAGCTGCAAGCTTTCCACCCTATCTGTTTGAACTGAATATGGATAAATCTCATGCATTCTAAGAGCAGATGGAAGTGATTTAGTTCTCAGTCTGAGGCACTGGAAATAACACTGCATCATGTGTTACAGTGCACTCCAACCTTCTGATGCATTAAAAGAAATGTTCTAGCCTCTTCCTTCTCTTCCCATATCAAGTTAATATTGTAACATTGAAAAACTATGTGGAATGACAGGACCAGAGGGGAGAACAGTTGAGAATGAAGAACAAGATAAATCATTTGCCTGTCAGTTAAATGCAGCGTAGCAATGCCAAGATAACAAAAAGAACAGATACAACAAAGGGATAGGACTAGGCCAAAGAATTTCAGAGCTGTTATAGCAATGTTGGGGGTTTTTTAAGCAATGTGTATCAAGTTTATTGAAGGCTTTGTCTAGTTTAAGAACTGTCTTTCCTACACTGGAGAACTGACATGGTTATGCACACTTACAAAGTACCTGTCAAGCGCTTTGTAATGATATTTGCTTAGAGCAAACAAGGCAGTAAGGCATAATGATGATCTTTATGTTTAAGCATCTGGCAGGTTTCGGGGTGTATGTTTAAAAGGTTCAGTAGTGCTTGCATGATGTCAAGAGGGTGGCAATATTACTCATCATTGCCCAAATATGCAATTACATGCCACGTGTAATTAAGTGCAACACTTCTATTATACTAAAAATCATACAGATTCTGGTAAGCTGAAAAGTCTGTCATATCCAACAAGAAAGAACATACTGTCTTATGTGGTTTTAACAAACTTTCTCCCAGAGAAAAGTTCTGCTGTAAGCAATTCTGCTGTACCTACGTACATAAACAAATAACAGATTAATCCCACAGTACAGAATCTCAGAGGGCATTGGCTTCATTGCTCCTGTAAGACGAGGGAGGTATATAAGGACACATATATAAAAGGACTGTAATGTCTGAGTGTTGTAGAAGATGCTGTACCAGGATCTGGCCTTGAAACAGTTCCACTGGGGAAAAACTATTCAGCTTATTGTATTTCCTTTGTTTTACACAGACACATAAAATAAACTTCGTCAAAGGAAAAGGTCTTGTAGAACTGATAATCCAGAATTTCTGTGATGATGATAAAGGGGCGTACACAGCCCAGCTGCAAGATGGAAAAGCTAAAAATCAATTCACCCTACTTCTTGTGGATGAATGTAAGTGGAAATTCAGGAGCAAATATAGACTGCCATGCTCAGTGGAAAGTTTTCTAGGCACTTAAGGCCCCAAAGTATTTCCGACAGTTATAATGGCACACTGAGAATGGGGAGAACAAATATGTATTTCTGCACATTTTAAGGTCCAGGAATCATGTAAGAAATTATCTGAATTTCTCTTTAACATAAATTGAAGCTTTTGGTCTTATAAATAGGGCCTTGATAAAAATGTTTTGCTAAATCAAAATATCCAGTGGAATGCTTAGTTATTTTTTTCAAATGTTTTACATATTATCTTGCTATGGCAAACCAACTGTGTCTTGGCAGCAAACTGCACGATGTGTTATTACATGTACTCATTTACCTCAGGACACTATCGGGTTGAAAATTTAGTGTATTTAACAGCTGGTTAATTGCATTAAACTGAATGCAATAAAGAAGCCAGTGTCAGCTGTACTTGAGGAGAAGTCCAAGGAACAAAGCAAGCTCAGCATGAAACATAGAGGGTCCTTGTATATGCTAGTACAGAGAACCTTTTTTAATTACGCAAAAATGGAAAGCAAGAAGATTCTCAAACACTTCCCCATAGAGTGTCTGTCTCTATTTTCAGTTCTTGCAAACAGTTCGCATTCAAGTGACCTTCTAAAGCTTCCAAACTTTTTGAATGGAAAGTATCTATAAAATGTCAAGTCTACTTGACTCCCTTTACAACTGGGGGAGAGAAACAGGCAGTTTTACAGAGTGATTCAGCACATGAGAAGTTCAGAATATAAAATAAGTTTGATGAATTGTGCTCTAAAAGTGCCCATTTTTCTCTACTGACAATGAAGGAAGTAAAGATAACTAGCTACATGCGGTTGTCTAAAACAGAGGTAAATTCTGTGCTCTCTGCCTCCTTCTGTGTTTCTTACTTTTTAAAAATTTTAATTTCAGGTTTCTAGCCTACCTTTTTGTATGGTCAAAACTCCTATTTAGTTCCCTAAATGCATAATGGTCAGGTCCTCAAAGACAATTTTGTTTTAAGGAAACTAAATGTTAGGTTCTGAGCAACCAGTACAATGAAGGAACGATGGTGCTAATCCATTCAGGGTTCCCAGCAGGGACCAGAGGTACCTCATGCACTAGATATAAACAAATATCACAGCTCTAAGGATAATACCTTTCATGATCAGAAATTTCTGAAGTGTTACACTGAGATACAGTGGGGAGTTTGTTGACTTTAACCATCGCTCTTCTGCCAGGTTTTGCTAAAGTTGCAGAGGAGGCTGATGCAAAACGGAGACAATGGAAGAAAAAGCAAGGTAAGATAAGCTGAGGATTAACGACTTGCCAGAGCTATGCCAACAGGACGGCAAGCCCTGAGCAAAGCTATTTTACTCACTGCTCTAAGTACTTTTCTTTATAATCTTTTTTTAAACGTATTGTTTAAGCTGATTAATATACTAGGATCAGATTCCTTATATTAAGATACTCTGCCCTGCTCTTAACAATCAAAATAATTTATTCGGTTTTAGCCATGCTAGCCACAAGCCTCAGAATAGCTCTTCTGCATCAGTGCTGTAACACTGAACATTTCTGAATTCTAAAAATTGTCCAATCTGTCTATATACCATGTAATTAAGATCCACTCACTTTCCTTGCAGAAAACAGGATTCTCTAGATGAGTCTAAAAAGAACCAAGCATTCCACTTTCAGTTTATCCTCAGTCTTATATTCATGAGTAAGGAAGTTTATAAAGCAGTTTCAGGGAAAAAAATACTATAATTGGAAAGGTGATCCCCTTCTAGCGAGGATGAAAATATTCACCTAATAACAACTGTGATACCACACTAGACTCTAGGTCCAGTCGCCTGTCTTCAGAGATGTCTAGTATAAGATGAAAGTACATATAAAGTAATCTTCCCCCCAGTTTACCCTCCCAGAATCAGGAAGAAAATCAGAACGTACACTGGTTTTCTGTTCTATAGCAATTCACCTGCGAAATACCTATCGACTCCTACGCTGACTTGATGCAAAGTACAGTCATAAAGGACTGGTTAGGCAGCATCGTTAACTACATTTTGAGGTAGGATTCCTCAACAAAGATACGTTACCTAAGGACACTGCAAAACCAGCAATAATGATATGCTCTAAACTGTGGTGCTTATGGCGTGCAGAGCTCGGCGGCGCGAATCCCCCCCCGCAGCCCGCGCTGCTGGATCCACCGCTAGATGGAGGCATTTCTGCGGATAACGCCTGGGAGCTGTGGGAGGGCCCTGCAACCGCGATCTGTTCTCTTTTATAGGTCCACATTTTATAGAGAATTTGAAATGGAAGGTTACTGAGAACTGTGAAGTACTCCTTACCTGCAAGGTACATACAGCTATGCGATGCAACTGCACAGCCTGAATTCCTTCAGCATTAAATTTTAGATGTGAATTTTAAGGGAAGGGTATGACCAGTGAGACTCCAAATGCTTATTTACAGTCCAATGAAAGTTAAGAGATAGTATATCTTGGACAGAATTTTTAATTAAGAAGGAAATTTCTAAGATTCTGCAACAATCCTCTAATGCAAGGGTTGTTTCATATTAGAAGGACATGCAGGCATTGAGAAATAAAATGCATTTGGGACTCTGACTTCTAAATGTTGACTTCAAACAGGCGACCAACCTGAGAAAGGACACCAGCTTCCAATGGTTCTTCAACAGGAAAGCACGAGCAGGTGGTGCGTTTGATCCACAGACTGGGATAGGAACTCTTCGTATTAAAAAGGTGAAAAACACAAAGCAACTCAGATGCTTTGGTGATCCCATGAAAATGCAAAAAATATGGATTGATCTTTTTAACATCCAATGCGTGGTTTAGGTAGTGCCCACTAAATGAAAGAAATGGAACAAACACTGAGAAAAGCACAAAAGGAGAAACGATTTAATGTCATAGTCAGATAGAGCTGAATTAGAAATAAGACACTTTTAACAGTGAGTGGCTGTTGAAAGTTTAACATGTCCTGAGTGGCTAAAAAGAGAAGTGTGGGCTTTTCAAGTATTCTGACCAGGACTGGATGCCTACTCTGGAGATGATTCAGTAACAAAAAAAAAAAGTTACTGAGCTCATTACACAAGTAACTGAATGAAATTTTATGGCTTGACCTACAGAGAAGGCCAGACAAGCTGATACGATGCCCCTTGTCATCTTAACTCTGCCACAGAGAAGATACAGCTGAAGAAAGGGAGCTTGATGGGGCAGTTAGAGTTTTAGTGCAATCCCTGCGTGGCTAATTTGAATCTTTTTTGGGTCTGATTTTTCATCTTAATTTCAAACAGCTGAATCACCTATAGAAAACAGGTAAGTAAATGTATGCTCACACAAGTCTGAGGACCACCAGGAGCACTGCAGGCTGGAAGTCAAGAGCACTGGCAAAGCAACACGACAAAAATTTATGGAGCAGCGGGGTTTGATCATCACTGATCACAGACATATACCCGTATCTCAGACCATGAAGGGCACGCAGCGGTACAGGGTGACTGAGGGCAAAAGCTGAGATACTGACTCCCCATAACTGACCACGTATCAGTTCATAATGAACCAGGCCCTGTTCGAACCTTTCAAAGGAGGTTCTGGGGCGAGTTGCCTTTTCTGCCCTCCTTTCTGATCCGTCCAGCCAAATTCATTGGGAGGGAAGAAGAAAATCTCAGCTTTCCCCCCTTTTCCAAATCCTGCCCTATTTCAATGATATGTGAAATTTCTGTTGGGAGGTGTGTGGGTGTGTTTGGTTTGGGGTTTGGGGGGGGGTGGTTAATAAATATCACGTATGTATTTGCTAGATAACGAAAGCAGATGAGGGCCAATACAAAGCACTTGTTTCAGATGACAGAGGAGAGGACTACACCCAACTTGATCTCACAAAAGGAGGTAAGACACCCCTGTATCAGGCAATAATACACATTCACACCCCTGCCTGGGGTTAATTTTGGATTTAAAAACAAATTTCATAACTTTCTACCACATTGTTAATTATCATAGTACCTACATGCTTTTTATAGGGATTAAAACCTGCATAAAAAGATACTGGTCAAATATAAGGAATTTCCTGATCTACTATGGCATACATATATTTATGCTGATTATTTTAAAAATCACAAGTATTTCATGTGAGATTGGAGACATAAACACTCTGTGTAAACCAGTTCCCTATTCTGCAAGAATTATACAGGGCCCAACAAACAGAATAAAAGTCTCCTTTGTATCTGATCTCACAGCTTTTTTTTGCATCTGTCTATCCTGTACCTCATCTGATAATCCACAAATGACTTTTCACTCCTGGAAGTTCAGCTAGTACTCCAAAGCATCAGGAGAACAAACTCCCATTTCCACTCTGCATCTCCCACCAGTGAAAAAAAATCTAGGCTGAATTACGACAACAGAATAGTTGTTAAAGACAACATCAAGTGGAAAAACAATTACATGTTACTGCAGATTCCTGCTTCACTTTCCGGTGTTCTGAATATGCTCTGGAAATTGAAAAAGAAATATGCAGTTCTGACATTCTAATGTAATTTACATCTATAGTAATTTATCAAGCTATGACCGCATTATAAATTCTGTCAAGCACCACAGGTAAAAGCTCAGTAATGTTTCAGTCACTTCAGCTCAGCATCAGTCACAAGATTCTGCTTCCCAAGATTAAATCCTACCCTGACATCTGGAACCTATCATTTAAACCTGATACATAAATCTGCTTTCTGCGAGGCAGTCTGTTGCACACATTGAGTGCTAAGGAAGACAGAAGCATCTAAATTTAGTAAGAAATGCCCAGCATCTAAAAATAAATGAGTCAGTGGCAAAAACTCCATTCCAAGTAAGCTTTGCAACAGAAAAAGACAACAAATAACTGCTAGCTGTAATACATTCTAAACATAACAAAATTAATTTGGTAGATCAGATGTGATTTGCTAAATATTGTATTTATAGACACTTAAATCTTTATGTCTTTGCAGCCTTTGAAGACCTTCTCAAGGAGCTGTGTAGGATCAGTGGTACGTCATTTTCTCATCAGCTGACACAGTAATAATGAAAGGGGAGAAAGGTGAGGTGCCACGATCAGAGCCAACAGCTCAGGGGCTGTCCCTGGGTTTGGAGCAAGTACGATACCACCCATTTACTCTTCCTTTAGTATTAGAAGCACCTTCAAACTGTCAAGGAGGACAGTGAGTAAGTAAACCCAGGGACATAAAACCCTCTGCACTTACAAATTAATTCTGTGACCTTTACGTGCCAGCAGCCTGCTCCTTGTCACATCCCTTGCTATGTGGATTTGGCCAAGTTGTACTATTTCTATTAATGAGCTGTATATTCCAGACCCAAGTCTCTAGAAGAGAGGCTGACATTTTTCCACCAGCTTCTAAAAGATCCAGGGTCTTCAAGAGGTAGAACACCATCCTACTTTCAGCTAGCCACGTTCTCTAGAGAGAAATGCTAATAGGTGGCTTGGGCTTTTGTTTGCATAACATGTAAAACTGTGCATTCTTGAATGTCCTCCTCAATTTCAGTCTTTCAATTATACTATTAGCTCTTTCTGCTACACCTCTGAAAATCCAGCCTACTGAAGAAGGCATCAAAATCTACACGGATGTGAAGTACTACACAGACTACATGAAAACAACTTGGTATCACAAGTAAGTCGCCAGAAGATATTTGCAAGACTTCGGGAGTCCTGTTGCTTGTAACTGTTTATCATTGAAATTAAACATGTTGGGCCTGAGCCTGTAGCTTTTTAAGGCAATGGTAGATCTATCTGAGTAAGGGCTGAAAACCACAATTCACTCTGCGTCCTGAAACTTGTCTGGGAATTCCAAAATAAGCAGTCATGTTATTTTTATCTTAGCACCGCAGAAATATTTAGAAGTGATCATCATTACTGGAATAATAATGATGCATATAAGGTACTGCTCAGTCACAGCCACCTTGGTTACAGACAGGAAAGGAAGCTGTTGCTTTTTTCAAATTCTTTATTTCTACTACTTTGTACTTCCCTAAACCACTCTATTCCCCCTCTCTGAATAACAAATATTCCCAAACATCATAAAATTCCTTCCAAGCACTAGCTAATTTAGCCTCATAAAGTCTTCATAAAATAGAGAAACGGTGTTTTATTAGACACCACCTACATACGTTTATATGAAGGCCAATTTTTAATAACATTTAAGGGCTAAATGCTTACAAATATTCAACATCTAAATCCCATTTAATCTCTTAAGTAAGAACTAAGAGGTCTTTTGTAGAGTTTGTAGACCTTTGGCAAACTGCCTAAAAGCACAGCTAGATGCCCCATGAGATTTTCAAAAGTGACTGAGTATGTAACTCTCCATGGAATTAACAGTGAGGTCCTGACTCCCACCCTCTTATATCAACAAGTATAGGTCTAAAAAAAGTTAGCGCTCTTATTTATACAGCTCTACTATATACTATTGAAATGATATCATTTGTTTACATAGGGAGAAACAACTGGAAAGCCGTGACAGACTGAAAGCTGGGAGCACAATGAATCAGATCTGGCTTCACATACTGAACCCAACAGATGCAGATAAGGGAAAATACACCCTGGAGTTATTTGATGGGAATAGCTCACACAAACTGTCAACTGACTTGTCTGGACAAGGTAGGCTGAGTCAAACAAAACCGTCATAGGAATGAGATATACCTCAGCTGCTTTCCAAGATTCCTTCAAATCACGGGCAGTGATTCCCCTCTCCCTTATTTGAGCTGGAGGCACAGTTCCATGACAGCACACTACGAAATTGGGTTAGGAGGGACAGTGAAGTGCCCACAGAAGTCAGAGGAAACATGGGGAGAGGAGAAGTGCACAGCAGAAAGGTCTGAAGCCTTGAGGGAGCCTAGCTGCCATAGCGCAAGGCACTCCTGGGCACAGGATGAGTGAGAGGGCAGCTGCTCCTGCAATGTGCCCAATTCCTCGTAGGCCAACAGAGCTTACTGGTGGCATCTGGGAATAGAGAAAGTGGCTTCAGATTTCCAGAGACTTTTCCAAACTGTTTAAAATTGGGGTTTTTTTTTCCTCCTCTGGTCTTCTCTTTAGAAAGAGAATACTAGACCTCACTTAATTTCAGTAGTACATAAATAGATTCAGATCTCCTAAGGCAGTTACAGATACTGTCTAGATGATAGTTATACATATCAATGTGCACAGATACCTGTAATTCCAACACTTATGCATTGTGTTAAATTTAGTAAGTCAAATGAAATAAATGGCAACTTTCCCTAAACCTTTTCATTCCTTGCAGCCTTTGAAGATGCCCTGGCTGAGCACAGAAGGCTAAAGTAAGTTCCTACCTAAATATTTTCACAGCTAAATCTATTTTGAGTGTCATATCCTGTATTGAGAATACAATGCCTAATAAATAAAACCACTCAAATTTTGTCTCTCTCACTTTCAGGGAAGCAGCAGTAGCAGAAAAATGTAAGTAAATCACTTTCTTTCCTTCAGCAAAACAAAGCCAAGTGCTACACTGATAAGTAAAACTAAAAGGTCATAT
Source organism: Phalacrocorax carbo (assembly GCF_963921805.1). Taxonomy (NCBI): domain Eukaryota; kingdom Metazoa; phylum Chordata; class Aves; order Suliformes; family Phalacrocoracidae; genus Phalacrocorax; species Phalacrocorax carbo. Next base: position 3,570,013 of record NC_087534.1, on the reverse strand, counting down.
TTGTTCATTCCCAGGTCGTGCCAGAGTTGTTCAAGGTCTGCCAGATGTTGCCACCATCATGGAGGACAAGGTAACATTGATTAACTGTTCATATAATTGGCACTTGCACAGACTCAGAAGAATAACTGATGAGGAGAAAACTACTTCTTGTCCCCTCCTGTATGTTCCCAGGAGCTTTTCTGAGCTTCTGCAATTGCCAGAGGTGTGAAGTGATGCTCTCACAATGCTTCTATCAGCCCTATATTGTCGATGGTGCTTCCAAACACGCACGTGCTGCTGCACATAGAGGTGCTCTTTGTGGCACAGCCCTCCTTCTTGGAGATTTTGGATATTACTGCTTCCTAGGTCTGTTTCACAGCCAGACCCCTTCTGTTGTCTTCCCATTTCATAGGATTAGACTAAGGCCTTTAAGTGCTGGACCTGATTTTCCCATTATATCAACCTGCTGCTTACATTTCTGAGTCACATTCCCCTTTACTGGTACACAGGCAGAACAAAAATCCTGTAAAGTCATTGCAAATTCACCACGTGCCTATTTAAGTGTCATTTTACAGTGTAAGAAAGCTATAAAAAGACAGTAGCACAAATATGAGTCAGAGCCAGCAAATTCAGTCAGGTTAATCCTGATTATACCGGAGGATATCAGGAAAAGGAGTAGACAGTCCTGGAATCTCACCTATTGAAAATTTAAGAGAATTGGGTTTTATATTTGTTAATTTCTCACCAGCTGAATTTCCTTGCTTATTTATATCTTCATAATCTATTTCTGCTATCTGTTTTACAATAGACCCTGTGTTTAACTTGCTGTGTATCTGGAGATCCTTACCCAGAAATCACTTGGTTCAAAAACGAGAAGGTTATCGTCTTTAAAGATCGTTACAAAATGGATGTGAAGGGGACAGTTGTCACAATCACCATAGAGAAAGTCTGCAATGAAGACACAGGAAAATACAGCATCTATGTCAAGAATAAGTATGGTTCTGAAACAGGGCAGGTTACTATCAGTGTCTATAAGCACGGAGAGATACCAACAGGAATGGAAGAAGAGGAAGTCCCAGGTGGGATTATAATGAAAAAGCCTAAATGAATTAGTCAGTTATGACTCATCGAATTTAGAAGGAATCCTTTGGATTCCTTTTAGTGTCTCTACCTTAAAATTCAGGCTCATGCCTCTACTTTTATTTTAGTAATATTTTAGTATTTTTATTTTGGTAGTTAGAAAATAATTTGCGTGTGTGTGTGTGTGCGCGCGTGCATCCGTACACATGCATGTTCACCTTACAGAGAAACTCTTTTTTAGTAAATCTGTGTGGTAAAAACCAGACAATTCACATATGAGAACCAGCCTTTCAGCAGAGCTTTTTCCGTAGTAAATCACTACATGTTACTGATTATCTTCTAGCTGACATATGCTTGTATGTGTGTGTGTGTGAATTATTAAACTTACACCCTTGGTGACACCTCAGCACTGCTGTCATGTTCATTCCTCTTGAAATCAGTTGGCCTGTGTGTGGGAAGTTAGGAATTTTCCTAAGGACTGCGCTGAATCAGGGCCTTGAAGCATGGACTTCACAAACCTAAGCCACATGGGAAGGAAACAAGGCAGTGACATTCTCAAGGCTTGGTCCTTTACAGAAGAACACATTCAGCTTCTACATATACACTGACACGCAGTAATACATTTACACAAAAGGACTGAGTGAACATCTACAGAGGTGGACCCAGATCTCTCCATCCTACTGAACATCTATATTCTTTAGAATTAAAGAGATTTTTAGGTTTATTAGTTATGTTAGATTATTCTGGATGTAGGAAAGGTGCGGCCTTTCAGCTGCTCTGGAGCCACAGCTACAGGCCCAGCTTCTCCCAGTAACACTGTGTCAGTGAGAGATAAAGAAGAGATTGTATTCCTAACACAGCCACCCAGCTAAATGCATTTATTCAGCAAAAGAGCGTCTCACCTTGCTGCATAAACTAGCACAAACGGTCCTCAATATTTTTCCCAGCTATCTGAGGGACACTGCTGTTCCAGTGTCAGCGTAAAAGGGCACAGCAATCCTGTACAGGATTGCCAATCATTTGACCAAAGGCAGTTACATTTCAGACACTACTTTAAATTAAATTAAATTTATAGAATCTATATTATTAAATTTAATAATATTTAAAAATGAGAGCTTAGCTAATTGTCTAGATTCATCCTAAAGTGAATGAAGAAAAGCAGGCCCATCTGATGGCGCGATTAACATTACTCTTTGGTAAGACAGATGAATCATGTCTTAGAATAACTCCAATACAAGCACACACCTTTTAGAGCCATGTGTTCACACCCCACACAGAAATACGGCCTTATTTATTATCGGTACCTCACCCTTGCTACTCGGGTATTATCGTATGTAAATGTAATTACAAAGTTGGCTGGCTCTTTGCGTGTGAATTTTCTTTAAAATTACATACTGAAAAAAAAAGTTGTGAATTTGTAAGAAAAAAGTTCAGCATTGGTTTTCTATTTAAATAGAAGAATTACTGACGGGTATGGAGTAATAAAAGTTAACTTGGAAAGGTCACCTACCCCTGGGATACAGGCTCTATTTGAATTAAGCAATGTAATTGCAAGACACCTAATCTAATGAATGTCCTCCAAAATCAACAGCCATGCTTGCACAGACAGCAAGGAGTATCGCTGAATAGCTATAATGAGTGAGGAATTCTTGGTGCAGTTGTGAGAGCAGAATAATACATCCCATTTACTGCTTTCCTTTCAGTCTCCAAGTAATGTTTCATGTTTTATTTTACCTTTAAACTTCTATGTATCCAGTGATTATTAAAAAAAACCCAACAACCTGAATTTCATGCAGATTTAGAGACACATTACAGACACCTACTGGATAAAGTAATAACTGACTGTCCCACTCCAACGCAATTTTCCTTGTCCTCAAGCCCACAATTTAGGAAAAAATAGCCGTGGATTTTCTTCCCACCATGTAAGGTCCAAGTCTCCATAGTAGAGAATATTGTGATAACTAGGAAGTTTCTGCTACAGCAGGAATTCCCTTGCATCAATTGTATATGATGCCATTTTATCTGAAGAATTCTATCCAAAATACAGAAAACGTATTAAACATATAAGTTTTTAACGAAGAGAAGACAAACTGGGTCTTGGGGGTACTGGTGGATGAAAAGCTGGACATGAGCTAACAATGTGTGCTCGCAGCCCAGAAGCCAGCTGTATCCTGGGCTGCATCCCCAGCAGCGTGGGCAGCAGGGCGACGGAGGGGGTTCTGCCCCTCTGCTCTGCTCTCGTGAGACCCCCCTGCAGTGCCACGTCCAGCCCTGGGGCCCCCACGATAGGAAGGACATGGACCTGTTGGAGCGAGTCCAGAGGAGGCCATGAAGATGATCCAAGGGCTGGAGCACCTCTTCTATGAGGACAGGCTGAGAGCTGGGGTTGTTCAGCCTGGAGAAGAGAAGGCTGCAGGGGCACCTTAGAGCAGCCTTCCAGTACTTAAAGGGGGACTATAGGAAGGATGGGGGCGACCTCTTTAGCAAGGCCTGTTGTGACAGGACAAGGGGTGATGGTTTTAAACTAAACGAGGTATATTTAGACTGGATATAAGGAAGACATTTTTTATAGTGAGGGTGGTGAAGTGCTGGCACAGGTTGCCCAGAGAGGTTGTGGAGGCCCCGTCCCCAGAGACATCCAAGGTCAGGCTGGACGGGGCTCTGAGCAACCTGATCTAGCTGAAGGTGTCCCTGCTCACTGCAGGGAGTTGGCCTGGATGGCCTCTAAAGGTCCCTCCCAACCCAAACCATTCTGTGATTCTCTGATTCTATGAAATTAATCCATGCAACACCTTACAACAATTATGAATAATTACCTGCATTCAGTAACCCACAACAAACATAACATCCCAAACCTGGTCAAGGTAAGCTTTCTACAAAGCAAAATGAACTAGAGGTTATGATCATTCAGAACAAATAAATGATTAATAATTGTTACATCATGGTTAATAATTAGCCAGTCATCTCACAATTTGGGGTGGCCTTTCCCTTTCCATAAATAGCATCTGAATGACGAGGGAGAGCCCTCACTTTCCTGCGAGCATCACTGCCCTAAACTGCGTTATAACATCCGTAATGGCATTCAATGGAACCTGGCAGGTCTATGCTCAACAGAACTATGAAGAATTTCTGAAAGCTCTTGGTAAGTGTCTATCTACTTTTGAAATAATTTGCTCAGATCACATGCTTTGCATGACATCTTTTCTTACTGTATTTCTATGGGGTTTTTTCTCTTGTTTGTACGACAAACTACCCCCTGCCAGGTAATCTTGTTATGTCTAATTTGGAAATGAGGAGAAGCTGAAAATCGTACAGATTTATGTAGAAAGGTTACAGATAACCCCCAAATCCCTATCTTAACATAAGATGAGACCCTTGTGACAGAAGAGGTATATCAGAAAGCAACTTGTTTTGATAAACACATAACTTTATAAATACATTTAACTAGAAACAAGTTGCCAATGGTGTACACAGATTTCGAATGTGCTATTAGTGCATGCACTTTCTACAGCAGTAGTGATTAATACATGTTATACCTGTTTAGTAATCTGTAAGGAACAGACTTAGTAGGTGTCTACATTAACAAAAATGCACTTACCCTCTTGACAATCTTGGCAAAACATTCACACTGGGGTTTATAAAGCTCAGTTACCGTTGAAAAGCTTGGTCCCACAGTATGAAGCCTGAACAAATCCCTCTACTGCTAAAGGTGATACTCTCAAACCATGCTAGAGACACCCTGGTAAGGTAGTTTGAGGTCACTTGCACCGCTGCGGCTCTGGCTAGGCAGATAACCCCTGCCCCCAATCCTCCTGGGAAGAGGTGAGGGAAACAAAGTAATACACACATGGTTTTCTTCATGAAGAAATGTCAACAAGTGGCAAGCTGTTACTGAAAGAAACAATACATATTCTGACACAAGATTAACAAATATAGTATCAAAATCTATATGGACTTGATGGAATGGAACAATACGCTCATAGAGAAGCGAGGAATCCAAACCAAGATTTGTCTTTTAACTGGGACATCGTTTTCTATTACTGGTTTGTATCTTTTGCACCTTTATTGGAGAAAATAATTTGCCATTTCATATCAACGTGCTACTTAATAACAGAAAAAGTCCTTTTTTGCCTTTTTTACAGCATTGTCAGATGACCTTATCAAAGCCGCCAAAGATATTAAGCCTGTTATTGAAATACAACAAAATGGAGATGACTTTGTTGTGACAGCGAAAACACCCAAGCAATCTGTAACTAACTCATTTACGCTTGGAAAAGAGGCTGACATTACTACTATGGATGGCAGAAAGCTAAAGGTAATATATACCAGGAACAGGTGCATCTCTTTATTCATCCTTATACTTCAGTTTCTGTGTATGAGTGAAACTTCTCTGTGCCATTGCCACTAACATTCATTTCTATCATTTCAACACATGGAATTGTTTCTTCTAAAACTCTTTACTAAAATGCTGGGGTTTCCAGTTTAAATTAGCAGATGTGATTATGAAGCATCAGTATCACTTACTTCCTGTTTATGCAGTCTACTTATTCTAACTGAATTCCCAAATCTAAAATTTTTTATAATTTTTCAATCTGTTTCAACAGTGTACTGTGAACATGGTAAATGGGAAGCTCGTGTGCAAATCAGATAAATTCTGTCATGAGCAAGAAATTGAAGGAAGTGAAATGGTGGAGGTAAGTGTTAGAAAATTACGAAAAATGCTGAAGGAAAAAACGTTCTATGTGATTAGCTCTTAGTGTAGGACATTACCTTAAGCAAATCCTGGCCCCAAAATTACTATATTACTTGCAGAATTCCTTATTGGTGCTAAAATCTGCAGATACAGAATTTTAGTGTTTCAAAATAACCACAGTTAGTGGAAAACCCTATTAGTATCCTTTATTATTCCTGTTTTTTATTAAAACCACTTGCCTTAGACAACTCTCCTTTAAACATCGCTCATATATTTAATGCATCCTGCTCAACAAATCTTTCTGTTAATTACTACCCTGAGGTCACTTCTAGGCACTGAAGTATGAAAGGCTTTAGCTGCTGAGCATGTTGCAGAAAGACTCCTTATAAATTCCTCTAGAATGCTATAGCAGTGTTTCCACCCTTAGATTTATCCACAACATTAGCTCTGGAAATAAAGTAAAGGCTGAGTCAAATCTGAAAATTCACAACACACTTGTTCCACCTACAATTCTTCAAAGTTCTTTAGATAATTCTAAATTGTTCGGTACTGACAAAGAGCTGCTCCCTACAGAGGTAAGCTCATCAGGCTTCTAAGAAGTGTCCACTTGGGAAAAGACTGCTACAAGAACAACAGCTAACCACATTCAAGTTATATGTTTTGGATGTACAATTTCCTCAGATCATTCTGAGTATCTCAAACTACTTCCCTAACATTAAAGAAGCAAAACACCAGGCAAAAGAACCCATTACCGTCTGGAACAGTGGATTTCTATTACAGAAAGCAGATCTTTCTGGAAGTGTCTATGATACCTCTTCAAATAGAGAGCTAAAATGTAGTTGATGATGGTGTTCATATTTAGATTTTCTATCTTCAGAACTGGTCCTGTAAAAATTTTTTCGTTGGTATGAATGCTATACACATATTTATACTGTAAATCTATTTTCTTATGGAATAAGATGGATTTTTACATAAATTACAGAAAATTCTAGCCACTTAGCTATAAATAGATCTCCTACAGTCTAAATGAAAAACAAGTTATGCATATTTGTCTTCTACAGACTATGACTTTTCGTGGAGTAACACTTGTCAGAAGAAGCAAGAGAATTTAAAGACAGATCACCTTCTTTGTGGCACCTTTACACACCTAAAATAAAGTGCAGTTTCCACAAGTTGTGACCTTTGTTACCTAAAAAAATAGTACAGAAAATAGTTATGATTTCTACTCTCCTTTCACATATGCATCACCTCCCATTGTTATAAGACTGTGTGTTCCCTGAGTACACTTACAGATCCCTTCTACACTCAAAGTGACAAAATTCTGCCCCCCAGACACCAAACCTAGACGCTAACCAGAACATTATGATTTATCCTTGGGAGCAGGCAAAAGCTGATTTAAATGCTTCTTGATTTCTTACGTACTCAGTGAACATATTCAGCTTTAGTTCCTTTGTCTGGTAAAGTTTAGTCTTCTACTAAAACCCTCTCTCTATAATCTAGCCAGCAAAGAACAATTAGACACTTGTTTAGCTGATCTGTACCACATGTCTGTAACAGCAATAGAAACAGTAATATTTTAAAAGCTATGAAGTATTTAACAGTGATAAACAATTACAAAGTAATAATAGGGATGACTGCTCTTAAACTGAAGTACACAATACAATTAAACAAAAACAAGGGACTACAAGAGCAAAGGTAATTAAACATTCATCCAGCTGGCAACATACTCCCAATATCTGCTTGTTGCAGTTCAAGTTTGTGAAGCTCCAGTAAACTGGACTGTTTACGTTCAGAGTATGTGTCTCTGCTGAAGTATATGATGCCCAGGATCCATGCCTATCACCATTTCCCTGTTCACTGCTGACTAGATCCTACTATTATATTAGCAGTCCTATTTCGTACTTATTTATAAGTCACCACAGATTTGTTAGGATTGGTCTTGGGTGTAAGACCTCCATGAAAAAAGTTGCTGGACTGATTATGCCATTTAAAATGCTCTTGGGGACATTTTATTCCAATTAAGAGCGCTGAGTCTACATCTTCTTCTGCTAGAAGAGCAGTTTGTGAAGGGGGAGGTTGTGTTTTAGTTAATAACACTTGCAACATGACATAAGCAATCTGGGAAGTGTATTCTTATTCTGAGTTAAGGCTGTCCTCATGGGGAGTTTTACTGCCATAACCGTGCAACTATCATTGTGTTCGCTTTGCTTCCCAGGCGGTTCTAATGCTAAGTACGCTTTTGCAGACTAAATTAAATTCCATGTGAGTTATGCAAAAATGGGATCAACACAACAGAAATCAAGACACTGGTAGAACTCAGGGAGAAGGCTGCTTTAAAGCATCTGTACTGCAAAAAGCCATATAAGAGCTTGAAACGCTTCTGTTTGGAAGTTGCTGGGTAACTGCTGCTAGCTACACAATGAAACTACAAAACAGAGCGTAGTTTTCTAACTGTAAATTCTCAGAACACTCCAAGTCTTCAATGACCAAATGTCATGTCAGTAAGTTGTAGGATACAAAATATGAGGCACTTCAGGTTTATTTCTAAACTAACACAGAGATCTTTCATTCCTCTGAACAGTACACTTCTAAAGCCTGCTACAAAACAACAATTATTTGCTCTGATACATTATGATGTAAAATAGAAATTATATTAAAGAAAAATGTATATATATTTGCTTGCTTTTCAAAGAAACATGAAGGTCCTATTTCAGTTCAATAACTACCAAATATTCCCTGCTTACTTGACATAATCTGCCTTGCAAACTCACTTCTGCCCTATTCGACCCCCTATCAAAGTCCAACCTCATTACATGACAACTGGTATACAGAGGCGGTTTACGTTATAGATTGTAGATCCTACATACTAAAAACACACTAATTCTATATAGAACTATAACTGATGCTAAACCATTTTAATTTGAAAGCACCACAAATTCTTAAAGAATACTTCACCTTACTTAAAATTGCGGCAATTTAGTATTTCCGACAACTGTGCCAGTCTTCTCAATCCAATGCCAATATTCTCCTGCCACAGGACATCTCAGATTTAGCTGAAATATTCAGCGCAGTTCCTTATGTGAAGCAGCCAAAATCTGAAGGATTTCAATCAGATTGCGAACCTTGCCCCATTGCCCAAAGTAAGTGATCATTTCTGGATGACAAACTCTTACAGGTTTGGATGATAGCACTGATTCACAAAACCAAGTGAATTTTTTCTGCAAAGACTACTTATTTACTCTTCTTCATGAAAGTACTTATAAACTTATTTGGATCTTGTTCAAAACTGTTCATTTCCAATTCTAAAAGCTCTGAAAAGGTAATCCTCGCAGCAAGTATTTCTGTCCAGCACCAAACTCCACTCTTTGGTGATTCCGTTGTTTTTCAGAAGTCTGCACAAGGAATTTTTTCTGCTTTGTGTCATGCACTCCCACCATAATTTCAGTCTCTAATATGCTTTTCTTGGCTTGATTTTCACGTTCTTCTGATGACTCGTGTAAACAGATCTGCGTATATATTGCACAAGGTAACAAACCTGCTGCTAGCATCCTTAGTACAGAATAATATTAACTGTAAATATTAAATGCAGAAAACATTGTCAGAGACCCCCATCTCTTTTCTGCGGAGTCCTGAACACAGACCACTGAGCATACAACCACCATCATTTTCTTTATTTTTCCGAAGAGCAGCACAAGTAGTTGACGTACACCTCCTGTGTCAGCGATTGAATCTGTCATTCAAAACCTGTAGAAATGTCAGGCAATTCTGAGTATGAGATTGCCAGGATATGAACAGCAGCGTCTGCCCACCAGAGTTTTCATTCATATTCAGCCATTAAAAAGTGAAAATACGCTACTGACAGACATCAGGACTGCATCAACTCTTTCTTTCCCATTTGCCGTTCAATGAAAATTCCTGAGACCAGCAAAGATGCAGACACGCTGCTTTATTGAGCCCTTCATCAAGTCACCTGTAACTGTTCGGTCACAGATCTGCCATTTATCTGCCTGTATACCTGCTGGTGAGTCACACATCATGGTGTTAAGAAATAATCTCTCTCCACCTACTTTATGGTTCTCATCACACAACTGGCTTGATTAAAAAAGGTCTGGCCCTCTGCAAATAGTGCTGCTCTGCCACTGCCCGATGAAAACTCCTGCGGGACATCAACGCTGTCGGTAACCGAGCCATGGAGCCGCGATCCCTCGAGCCACAGGAAAGGGTCCGGCACAGCAAGCCCTACAGCCCAACACGCCAACCCACCACTGTCAGTCTGTTTGCTGGCTGGCTGCAGCGGAGCGAGCCACAGCGCCCAGAGGTGACCGAGGCGTGAGGCAGGAGGCACCCTCTCTCCTCTGTCTTGAAGTTTAATAAGGCCAAGTGCCAAGTCCTGCACTTGGGTCACACCAACCCCAGGCAGCGCCCCAGGCCTGGGGCAGAATGGCTGGAAAGTGCCCGGCGGAGAAGGCCCTGGGAGTGCTGGCTGACAGCCGGCTGGGCATGAGCCAGCAGTGCCCGGGTGGCCAAGGAGGCCACCAGCCCCCGGGCTTGTGTCAGCACTGGTGTGGCCAGCAGGAGCCGGGCAGGGATGGGGCCCCTGGTGAGGCCCTGGGGAGGCCCCACCTCGAATGCTGGGCTCAGGTTTGGGCCCCTCAGGACAAGAAGGGCCTGGAGGGGCTGGAGCGTGTCCAGAGAAGGGCAGCGGGGCTGGGGCAGGGTCTGGAGAACAAGTGTGCTGGGGGCGGCTGGGGGAGCTGGGGGCGTTTCGCCTGGAGGAGGCTGAGGGGAGACCTTATCACTCTCTGCCTCAAAGGAGGTTGTAGTGAGGTGGGGGTTGGTCTCTTCTCCCAAGACACTAGTGATAGGACGAGAGGAAACGGCGTCAAGCTTTGTCAGGGGTGGTTTAGATTGGATATTAGGAAAAATGTTTTTCCAGACAGAGTGGTCAGGCACTGGCACAGGCTGTCCTGAGAGGTGGGGGAGCCACCATCCCTTGGGGCATTGAAAAAACGTGCAGACGTGGCACTTGGCGACATGGTTTAGGAGGCCCGGTGGTGTTCGTTTGACGGTTAATTTCATGATCCTAGAGGTCTTTTCCAACCTTTAATGATTCTATGACCCCCCCACAGCGAGAGACCTCCCTCCATCTTGCCGGCGCGAGGAGGGCGGTTCGCGCGCTTCCCCCTCTTTCGGCGGGAAGACCGCTCGGCTGCGGGGGGGCGGAGCAGGACGCTTGCGCCGAGGGCGGGGGAGGACCCCACTGAGAGCGCCGCCGGGCCTATGGCGCATGCGCAGCGAGGGCAGGGCCTATTTTGGCGCCGGCAGCCCCGCCGAGTTTCCCTCCTCGCGCCCAGCTCTCGCCGGAAGCCCCGCGGGAAGTCTCGCGAGAGGCGGCGGGCGGGCGGCGGCGGCGCTGCGTGCAGCTCCGGAGGGTCGCCTCAGCCGCTCGCCTACCCGCAGCGCCCGGGCCCGGCCGCTCGCTCGCTCCCTCCCCCGCGTCCCTCCCTGTCGCCGCCGCCATGTCCCGCTACCTGCGACCCCCCAACACCTCACTCTTCGTGCGGAACGTGGCCGACGACACCCGGTGAGTGGGGGCGGGCGCCAGCGGGGCGCGGGGGCCGCGCAGGCTTTGGCGGGCTCGGTAGGCCGCGCGGGCGGCCGTCGCCGGAGGGGCGCCGGGGCCCTCCCGCAACGAGGGGAGGGACGGGGCAGAGGCCGGCCAGCTCCCTTTCCCGCTTTACCTTTCCCCTTGCCTCGCCTTCCGCGCTCTTCTCCATTTTCCTCTCCCTCCTCGCGAGGCTGCTCCATTTCCCTCCCCTCCAGGAGGATCGGTTTCAAAACAACGTCCAGGGAGAACAAAGCTGGGCTGGAAGAAAGTGCAACTCTTCTTCCCCGCGTTTGAGTTTGTCTAGTCGGGAGATGAAGGCGAGATTTGCCCTCCGCTTGCGGGATGGCCGGGGACGTGCCCCCGAGCGAGGCTCAGCAGCCGCTGGAGTTTCAAATGCGCGTTTGAAATACAGCGATTGGTACCGGGAGGGAGAAAACGGCGCCTTTGCTGTGGGTGTCCCCAAAATTCTTGGCGCAGTTGGTTCCGTTAGCGTGGTAATTGCTGCCAGTTCGGGTGGAATGTTATTGCATTAATTGTTATGCGCCGTGTCCTCTTGTGACACTCGCTGTAGGGGGGGAGGAAGCAGTGCTTTTTCTCCGTAGTAGCTGCGTTGTAGCAAAAGTCCTTAAGGACTAAACGTGTGCAGCAACTTGGTGAAAGAGCTTTTCGTAGCGATTGAAATAATTAAAAAGTGTCTGTTGCACAGGTTCTTGTTTATTACGTGGATATTTTTAGTAAACTGCTAGATTTCTCTATTTCTCTTTTGCAGTTTATCGTGTCCCTTTTGTGTTTATCGGCCGTGAAACGTTTCTAGAGCATATTAGTATAGAATGCATATGTGAGTCAGAGCATTCTTATGTTGTTAATTGTAGAATTTGCGTGGAAGTCCCTGTAAGGTCGACCTGTATGAAGTGCAAGCATGAGTTTTCAGACTTGCTGCCTGGGCAGCTTGCACCGAAGTTGCCGAGGAAATAAGTGTCACGGGCACGATGGAATGAACTAGGAACCTTATTGTGGTCAAAAGCATAAATATTTTCAATTTAAATATTTTTTTAAAGTGAATTTTCTGTCTTCTTTTTCGTAGTTTATTTAACTGTAGGACCAGCCAGGGTGGACTGTTAGTTCCAAACTTTTTTAAAATAAAGTGAGTCCTATTGAGGCTTTCACCATAAGCTTATGATTAGACAGTACATTCTTCTTAGAGCTTGTTTCATTGTGAGATCCTGATGTTGGTTGTCATAGTTGCCTTCTGCCATCGTTGACTATATGTGCTGCAGATTCTTTCCCAACCGATGAGAAAGATAAATAAATAGTAGTAACTCTTTCATACCACATAAATATGATACTACATCAGTCTTTCTCATACAGGTTCTTGTCCTCAAATGACACAAAAATATATGTAAAGAAGCTGATGTGATTAAGAAACCCCTCTGTTGAGGAGACAGTAGTTGTTCTAAGCATAGTTACAGATCTGTTCGAGAGTTTTGTGCTCGGCTCTCTTAAAGCCACCTCTTTGGAAAAGCTATCCTAAGGGCATGAATGGTTGCTCACTCAAGTTTTGTTCTATTTGATGTGGTTGTAAGTATTGATTATTCTATGGACTGAGTCTGTGTGACTGGTTTATTCTCCTGCTGTTTCCTTGGATCTTACAGTTGATGTTTCCATGTTGCAAAAGCATTGTCAAGAGTTGCGTGAGGTACTTGAATAACAGTAATTCTTAGATCCTTCTTTTTGCTTTCTGCCTGCCTTTGCTAGTATATCCTGCACTGAGTTGACTAATATGCATCACTTCTTAGTTTATGCTTCTGTTGTAGAGTTATGCTGAACCCTGGTTTCAAAACACCAGGGTATATATCTTAGGCATCCTGAATCTCGAGTGTTTCAGAAAAGCCTAGTGTGTCGCTTTGCAATGAACTGCTCAACACTTTTTTCCCCAAAAATGTTTTGCTACATGCATCGTCTACCAGCTGCTTCCAAAAAGATAGGTGGTCATATTAATTGTAGATTTTTTTTAAAAAAAATTACTATTTTTTTTTAATTTGGTGGGTATTTTGCAACACCTTAAATAGTGAAACAACATATAAGATATTTGTGATGTTCTAGGTCTGAAGACTTGCGCCGTGAATTTGGTCGTTATGGGCCTATAGTTGATGTATACGTTCCACTTGACTTCTACACTCGTCGCCCCAGAGGATTTGCTTATGTTCAATATCCTTTCTTCAGATGGCTGATTAGTGAGGGGTGTTGAAGTTTGAAATTCAAGTTTGTGTAAGAGGTAACAAATCTAAATGAAAAAGCAGTTTACTTTTGTGTTGTATCTAATAAGTGTCTTACTTATATTGTGGTGTTTCGTTATTTTTGAAGATTAACTTCTCTCAGTTGTTCTTTGCCTTTTTGCAAAACTTAAATCAAGTCCAGTAATATAAAAGCTTGCTTGTGTCACTGAAATTAATACTATATGATTTAAATGAAAATTTATCACTGACTCAAAATTGTCTAGCACGTTTTTATTATCACTGGTATGTAAGTAAACTTGTGCTTAGCAAACTGTGGCTGGTATTCGTTTTTAATTTAACAAATGGGAACTGGAATCACTTGATCAAAATCAGATTGTATAAAAAATGAGGTGAACTTCTTTCTTTAATATTGTCCCCTAATTTACTGTCCTCTGTTGTTGCCTCAGAATGTAAAGCTGTACAGTAATGGCGACCCCAAAGAGAAAGCATGAAAGAACCTTTAGAGTAGAGTTCAACAATTAAGGCAAGTAGACAAGCCAAAGACCTCTTAAGGATCAGGCTTGAAGAGAAGGGAGAGTTTGGGAAAAGAAAAAATAAAGAAAAGCTGGAAGAAGGACAAGCCATAATGGGAGACAAAGCTTCGCTTTATCTACAAAAGGGGGAAAAGGTTGTTTTTCAAAGTAAAAGATAAAGCCATCTGTCATTTTTGGCCAAGCATCTCATGACAAGTCCTTCTGACAAGCACTTAAAGAGTTAAAGGTCAAGATGAAGTTGAATGGTGGCCAAGATTAAAGGAGTCATACCTGATGTATCCTACAGAATAACAGTTTCTCTTCTGTTTGTCATGTAAGCAGTAATTTGATGAATGATTCTGGTTTAGTCCATTGACAAAACCTGTAATATTTCTCTCGTGAGTGCTTTTGTAACTGTGGTCTTGAATGAAAGTGCATTCGTTCTTGGTTTGTCAATATATATACCTTCAACGTGATAGTTTAGTTTCTGCGTAGATGATGAACTGAGTTCCTACAAGGAGAAGGGCAATTTGTTCTTTCAGGTCGCATAGCTGGAAGGTGCTGTGTGAGTTACAGTAGTGGTCAATCTTGTGGAGTAAAATCAGTAATGTCTGTGTTACTGAACGTCAGACCTGACTGATAGTGTGGGGTGTTAGTGTATGCTTTTATCTCGGACTGTTGCAGGTCTGTATGCCTGTCCATGGCATCACAAAATTTAAATTTAAAACCAGTTGGTTGGAAAAAGGGAAGCTTTATCCCAATTCTAAAACTAATAGACACGTGTTAATTTGTACTGTTGGTATGCCTAATGTAATTTAACAAGTAGGGTTTAATTTTAGTGAAGTCAGTGTAGTGGAGAGAGCTGAATGACCATTAACAAATGTATTTTGAAAAGGATACCGGTTCTTTTTTCCTTGCATAAGTACAAGTGGGAGAAGAAAAAAGTTAGAGTATTGCAAAGCATCTGCTTGCTGATGAATAAGCTCATGGTCATATTATGAGATTTTATTTTTATTATAGGAGTTCTCAGATAGCTGGCGGTTAATTTAAAAAAAAAAGATACTAGTGAACTTAAAAAACCCCAAAACAAAAAGTAAAATTAGAAAATAACTGATTTATCTTTAATTTTAAATACCAAATCTGTAAACAACTCAAATTCCCAAGTACCTTAACACTCACCACATTTGAAGATGTCCGTGATGCAGAAGATGCTCTCCATAATTTGGATCGAAAGTGGATTTGTGGTCGGCAAATAGAAATCCAGTTTGCACAGGGGGATCGGAAGAGTAAGTGCCTTGTGTGTATTTCATCAGACTACGATTTTAGCCTTAATGTTTGGTGCCAGGCAACCTTACATGTGTTATTAATTGTGATATGTTTGTTCTTGTATATAAATAGTGTATGGGTGTTTTGCTTTGTATCCAGTAATTATTAATGACTCATTTTAATTAAAAACAGATAACTAAGTATAACGGTTACTTACCACAATCTGATATTTGCTGCTAGCTGAAACTTCTTAAGAGCTTTCTGTGCAGCTCTCTCAGGCTTTCTTTGCAGAAACACACTGTTGAAAATTCTCCCTGTCAAAATGAGTAGCCCAGTTTTAATGTATTGCAATGTTTATATTGTGTCAAAGCGTATTAGTGATTCTGTGTTGGCATTTCGCAGTGCAGCCCAGTTTCCAGGACTGAGGTAATGTCTTCATTTTCATTTGGCATCAGGATATAAGTAAATTTTGAAGTTTCTCAATTCAACATGGAACAGAAGTCTTATTTTCTGAACAGAGAGTTGTAAAGAGAACTTTCATCTTTTCCATCTGTTATTTGTATACATGTTCTTAACATATCAATAGACGTGGATATTATATAACCATAAAACATGCTGTTGGTAAACCCAACGCATACTTGTTGAACTAAAACAGGACTGTGATACTCATGTGCAGCCTGGGAATAAAAGTGCCTTAAAGATCTTTCCGTTAAAGCTGTCAGAGAAACAAGCTAACTGTCCAGGTTTCCCTCACATGTGCACATTTAACTTTTACTGAAGTCAATGGAAATTACATGCTCTGAAGGACAAGCCTCTGTCCTGTATACAAACATTGGGATTTCTTTAAAGTTTCTGAACAAAAGTTAAATAAATCTACTGTAGTGTTGTTAACAGCAGCACTTAAAACATAAAAACTGTAGATGTTTAGTACAGATGGTGCTCATTACAGTGTGATGTGTTTAAAATACTTTGAGCCTGGTCTTTGGGTTTGAATGAGAATGGGATTTAATACAAAGGAAAGATAGCTGTGCTGCTTAGAGAAAGTACAACAGAAGCCTAAGAAGTTAATTCATTCTTAAGTTTAATAACTAAGCTACAGAGTGAATGTTCACTGTTGTACTGGGGGGGACACAACACTTTTGGAATCAGACTTCTCTTTGTGTGGCATCCATTGGTGCTTCTGTATACGCTGTCTTTTAATCATTAAAGACGACTGCGGATCAGGTGTAATCCATGGTGCTGTGTAGTCAAAAGGAATGTGTAATTAATTCCCTGTTAGCTTTCACTTTTGGGGTAAACGCAAGAATGTTAGAATGTTTCAGTCATGGGTTTGGCCTGTTGTACTGGTTCCCAGGTGGCATGAAATCACCTTAGCCAGTTCTGTGTTCTGGTTTTAGGAAGCATTAGTCCGTCCTTACTGGTTATTGGGGTAGGGGGTGTCCCCCCCTTAGATTTCTGGTACCTGCAAGGCTGTGTTAGTTTTTGTCCAGTGGTTAAAGCAGCAAAAAGCAAATGACACAGAGCAGTCTGATCTGTCCTTTTCATAAACCTGTCTGCTAGAACCAAGAATTAGGCTTTCTGCTAAATGCCAAATATATGGATTGATAGTGTCACTAAAGGGAAAGTAGGGCATCTTTTTTTAACTTAAAATGTTAAATATTGCTATTTTTTACAGCACCAAATCAAATGAAAGCCAAGGAAGGCAGAAACCTATACAGTTCTTCCCGTTACGATGACTATGACAGATATAGGCGGTCTAGAAGTCGGAGTTACGAAAGGAGACGGTCTAGAAGTCGTTCTTTTGATTACAGCTATAGAAGATCGTATAGTCCCAGAAAGTAAGTGTAGTGTGTGTTTGGCTTCAACTGCACAGCAGTCTGTTGGAGGAGAAACACCACATTGACTATTTAATTGATAAAATTTTGAATAATCTTTGTCTATACTCACTTTGTAATGACTTGTGGGAGTGGCGTATCTTGCATGCTGCATCAAATCAGAAGTATTGAATGAAATGATTCTGTGCTTCACTGAAGAGTAACTAAAAGCAAATGCACAGCTTGAAAAATAATGTATTAAGCATTTGTATGCCTACATAGGTATTTGCCACCGTTTACTTTTTCTGATGTACCTTTTTAGCAGTAGACCTACTGGAAGACCTCGTCGTAGCAGAAGCCATTCGGACAACGATAGGTAAAATACTTTTACGCTCTTTAAATTGAAAGCTAGATCACTGTATTCCTTTAACTATAGGTTTTTAAAAAAGTTTCTCCTGCAAAAAACGGTAAACAATTTTTAATGTTCTAGATGTGTAAGAATAGTGTTTTTACATTCAAATCTCCTCTCTCCCCTTTATTCTGATAGGTTCAAACACCGCAATCGATCTTTTTCAAGATCTAAGTCCAATTCAAGATCACGATCCAAGTCACAGCCCAAGAAAGAAATGAAGGCTAAATCACGGTCTAGGTCTGCATCTCACACCAAATCTAGAGGCACCTCTAAAACAGATTCTAAAACACACTATAAGTCCAGCTCAAGATATGAAAAGGAGTCGAGAAAAAAAGAACCAGCTAGATCCAAATCACAGTCAAGATCACATTCTAGATCTAGGTCAAAATCCAGATCAAGGTCGTGGACTAGTCCCAAGTCCAGTGGCCACTAACAGTGTATCCATGTTGTTTTTAGGCATGTAAGATTCATTTACACACAGTTCAGTTTACTTAAATTATCAGGAATATGATGTTGCAACAGTGCTAAAAAATATTGTCAGTTTTCCCTGTAGCCGACAATGGTTAAAATTAAAACAGTGTTGAGAAGCCACTGAGAGAGTGAGAGAGAGAGAGAATGTCCACTTGGTTAAATGTCATGGGCAGCTACTGATTTGGTTGTGGTGTCTCTATGTATATTTTTGTAAAGATTTGCATTTTTAATGCTTAGATATTGGTGATGACTTGATTGATCGTAACTTGCAACATTGTCCTATTAAAAATGTCATACCCGTAGAGGAAATTGGTACCAGTTTGTGCTGAACAGTTAAACCAGCTGTTTAACTTGTTCTTTAACGCTAAACTTTGTGATAAAACAGAAAACTGGACAGCTGTAGTGCAACACTGACCGCTGTGAAATGCAGACTGGCAGTTTTACGTTTCCATTGTTCAAAGGCAGGTGTCTGTATTCTCCATGCCCACTGACACAAGTAGGTTGGTAAATGGAGCTCTCTGGAGAGATATGTTTGAGATTTCTCTTTAACCCTGCCATCTTGGAGGGATGGTACTAACATTGCATGTAGTACACGGGGAGAGAGTTGGCCTTGGAAGCTCGTTCCGAGATTGTGCAGTGTCGTGACTTGTCAGGATAGAGTCTTCACTGCTTTTGACCTGGCTGCTAGTACTAAATGTGTGAGGGGGGGAACCCACCTTGAAATGGAAAATTAAATTCAGATCTCAGCAAATGGCAGAGCAACTAAATATTAGGTTGTGTGTACATTTTATGCAGTTTTTGTATCTATTCTAAATTTTAGTGAGCAGTTAACCATAAAATTGCTTAGTTTTCCTGCTGTTAGATACAAGTAGATTGTTTCGAGTTGTGTGTGTACAGTATATAAGAACTAAACTTTTATGCCAATGACTCCTGTGGTTAGTTGGTGTATTCATAGGTATAAAACTGTAGCCATCTCTCTTCCTAAGAAAGGCTTGCTTTTACACATCAAAGTATTTGGTCGAGCAAGTCTGAATCACTTCTTCCTCCGAACGGATAGTGGTTTGGTTCCAAGATTTCATTTTACTTAAGAACAAATGTTTGAAGTTGGATATGAACAGGAGCTGCATCTCTAGCTATTTAGTTTATCACTAATACAGTATATTTAGTAAATTGAATGTGAAAAATAACAAGCCCAGTGTGTAATCTTACCAGTATTTCTCTAGAAGGCAAGACACTTTGTTATGAAAATGGCTTTTGGCATTGTTTTTTTTTCTTTACCTTCAAAAGCCAGCATCAAACACCTAGTGTTCCTTGCTGTCTCATGTAGTAGCATATAAAGACATTGATTTCAAAAAGTTCCTTTTTAGAGAAATGTTCTAGGTTTGGGTGTAAGTGTTTTCAGCAGGGCCTTTGAAGAAACGCAGATGGATTTTTAATGTTGGCAGTGGAACGTGCTTAGGGGGTTGATTCTAGAATCTTTGTACATTTGATAGTATTTCTAACTCTTTCTTTACTGTTTGCAGTTAATGTTCATGTTCTGCTATGCAATCATTTATATGCACGTTCCTTTAATTTTGTAGACTTTCCTGGATGTATAGTTTAAAAACAGCAAAAAGTCTATTTAAAACTGTAGCAGTAGCGTGCAGCTCTAGCAGAGGAAAGTTGTGGGATTAAACTTTGTATTTCCTTTCTTATAGAGGCTTCTAAAAAGGTATTTTTATATGTTCTTTTTAACAAATATTGTGTACTACCTTTAAAACATCAATGTTTTGATCAAAATAACTAAAGACCCAGCTTATTTTCTGCTTGCTGTAAATTTAGCAAACATGCTGTAATAAAAAAATGAAGGAAATACCGATCCACTGGAATTATTGTAGCTTTAGAATTTGACTCCAGAGCATGGTTAGGAGTAGAGCTATGCATCCCTTATGGAGTACAATCCTTGCTATGGTATTTCAGTAGAGTCAGGAATTTATCATTTAATGTCTGAATAAATACCATGTCACATTTTTAAGGGGGTACTAGACAAAATGAGGATGATAAGCATATGCTTTAGTCTAATATATTGACATGTCTTTTCCATTAACTTCCGTTATTGCTGGATAGACTGCCCGATGGTTATAACTCAGATGTGATATTAGCCAGGTTGTGAACTACTTAAAATCAGCAATTGAAGCTTCTTATAGAACCAAATTTCTAGTATCGCCTTATCAATTTATATTTGCCATATCAAAAATGGCGTCAGCAGGGGTTCTCTGGAAGGTGGCAAAACTTTGTTTAAAATTGGAGCTGCCTCCTGGCACTTGTGGTATTTACAGCTGGTGATTCTTCTGCCACTGAACGAAAACCACTCTGAAAAGCACTTAATTGCTTTGATAAACCCACTCTTGCACCTCGAAGTTGAGCTGTGATTATCTTGTAGCTGTAAAAAGGGCTTGTAACAGTAGAGCACCCCACCCTCTTTCAGCTTAAGTGAATGTAGTCTTCAAGGCTAATCCTACTTAAAAGGGGTCCGCCTGGCTGTGTCGTGGGCGAGTGCGGCCAGGCCTTCATCAGCGGCCTGCAAGGCATTGCCATGGGGGGTGTTCAGTTAGTCCAGCCGCAATGGCAGCAGGGTGGGTGGGGAGGAGGGAGGGGAACATCTTTCTGTCCAGGCTGAGGTTCTGATTTGAGCTGCAGAGTAACAGTAACTATACCTTAACTATTTTGTCAGCATGTCCTTTTATTGTGTGCCTCAACATTTATGTATAGCACAGTTTAAATTTTTTTTTTGTTTTGAAAATCCAGTTCATTGCAAGTGTAATGTAGTATCTGACAGTTCTGATGGTTCTTTCTTTCTCTCCCAGAGGTAGGACTAAACTTTGACTTGACTTGTGTATATGAACAAGCCAGAAAAGCCGAACACAAACCCACGATGTTTCAAGAGTGCATGAATAAAGATGTTGTCCTAGTTCTTGCTCCCATGGAAAAATTGTGAAGAAGCTGTTCTGTGGGCCTTTCAGTTGGGGACGAGTTAGCAGGATGTGGCCAAAAGGGCAGGGAATGTTTACGCATTCATGCAAGTCAAGCCACAGCCCATCTAGATAACATCTCCCTTCCTTGATGCAGGTATCCTAGTCCTGCTCTAAAATAAAATAAAAAAAGCAGTAGCCTGTCTTGCGCAAGCTACCTGCAGGTTATGCACAGCTGGAATGCAAGAACATACGCAGGCTACAAAAGATCATGTATAGGCATCTTTCTTTTGGAGTCTCAAGAATGGTGGGAATTATGTTTTTCTGTGGTAAACTAGATTTTGTCATTCCTGCAAAAATTTGTAGAATTTTGAAGTAGTATGTTTAAAAAAAAAAAAATTCTGCTGAAAGTAATGGCTGTGCTCCACACTATCTGCAGCGTATCGATTCATCTCAGCAGTAATAGAAGGCTCTATTGGAACTTCTTTTTCACCAAAAGTCCATGCACCCAACTGATAATTAAAAATCTTAAGTTTAGTGTTAAGTAGCTGGGTGTTTAAATTAGGGACTATAATAGACTGGTCTCTGAAAGCTAAATGTTCTCCTTTCTATGTCTTTTAAAGATGTTTAAATGTACAGTATAATGGCTTTATTCAAAGTGAAAATTTTCAGTTTAAATGTTGTTTTGAGCTCTCTTCTTGGAAAGAGCTTTTTTTCTGTTTAGTCTGGAGTAACAGCTTGAAATGTGCTCAGAGAAGGGCAATTGGATCGCTCTACATCGCAGCACTGCTACTTGATTTTTTGGCAGGGATGTTGCAGATTAACATTTTGAAGTACAAAGGGATAAATTTACACATTTTTAGGACATAATCACCCATTAATAATTGCTGGTTTTCTCCATTTATCTTGTAACTTGCTTAAAAGGTCTGTAGTCCATTGCTATAATATTTGTCTAAAGATGCTCTTACTGATGAGACTTTTAGGAAGGGAAGACTATGTACCCTGTAGTGTTTGATCAAAAGATGCTAATGTTTTATTCATACACATCCTTTCTTCTTGAGTTTTGTGTTCCATCTGTGCAAATAACCCTGTGAATTGGGAATAAAATGTACAAGTTTTGACTATAACTTGAGAGCACCTTCTGACTTAATTAATCCAGCTGTAGTCTGTTGGAGGCCGAGCACTGAACCCCCAGGGGCTCCCTCTAGCCCAGAGCACTGAGCCAGCGTCCCATGTCAGGGGTAGCAAGAGATGGCAACTGGGCTTGCCTAAGCTTGAGCTGCATCTGCTCTGGCCTAGCTTGTCTCACTCACCGGTCTGGTTTTGCTGAGCAGAGCCTGGCAGCCCCGCGGCAGGCTTCGGTTTGTAGCGCCAGCGCTGGGTTTTGAGCTCTGTGCTCGGCCGCGGCTGGCGAGGCGGGAGCGAGAGGGCTGCAGCTGAAGAAGCTGCCTTCCCTGGGAAGGAATTTCCAGCTTGCTCTGGCGCTTGGCCTGGAGCACACGCAGAGCCCTGCTGGGGGGCCGCTTCTTACCGAGAGGGAGGATTGTAGGGAGTGTCTTGCCAGTTAAGGGGGCATACTGCGAGGAGCTCCCTGAGCTGCCAAAATCATGTAATCCTGCTTTTCCCTTACCCATCTTGAAACAAACAGATGCTTTTAGGGGGGTAAAAAGTTTAGTTTATTTAAAATTTTTTGTTTCCAATTTATCCATGTACCACTAGTAACTGACAATTTGAAGTCGCATATACATAATCGTGAGGGGGGGCGCAGCTCCTTCCCTGCTGTAGGTCTGGGGCACAGAGACATCAGTTTAAAGACAGCCAATTCCATCCACTTGGGAGCCACAGATTTGTAAACACTTGACCAGTGCATTTCGAATGTACAAAGACCTTGCAACGAGCATTCCACAAACTCCCTTTCACCTTAAAGCCCATTTTTACCAATTACTGTATTTTTAAGTAACCTTGGACTGTTATCACAGGTCAGCTGTTGCTGTTAGAGGAGCAGCTGAGCTGCGAGAGCACTGGAAGCTGCAGGCCTGCAGCTGCCCCGGCCTGTGGTAACAGTTTACCAAATATCAGGACAAAAGATAATGTGACATTTCTAAAATGAACCAATACTTCAATTTCATTGAGCACCTGAACTGTCATTTGCATTCTTGTGAAACACCTGATTTGAACACCTCTTCATCACTTAATCCACACCTCTCCTATACATTCAGGAGTATCTTAAAAGCTGTTCAAGTTTGTTTTTTTTTTTAAGTTTTTTAAATTTTCTTAAAAAATTCTAAATAAGCCTCTTTTGCACTGACTTTACTTCAAAAATGAGCTCACAACCAAGTAAAACGTGCATGTTAAGTGCAAGGGCACAGCCACGATTATTTTTAAAAAAAAAAACCCAAAATATCTCTTTTTAAAATCGGGCCATGTGCTCAACATGGTCATCTTACATTCAGCAGTTTTGTACTAAAAATACTTCTGTGCAGGAAAGCCCAGCATAAATTTACATATGCTACAAAGTTTTACATTTATTTACATGGCTCTGTCTTCCCTACGAAAACACTTTAATACCTGCCACAAGCTACTGTAACTTAAAACAATTATTACAGGGTAACCAATTTAAGACCAGTCTAAGTAACTACTCCACCTTTTCACTATTTTAAAAGCCAATACTAAAATGCCTTTTGGAACTCGTCAGTGCAATCAGAATACAAAGGATTTGTTAGTTTTTGGCAGCCATCCGGCAACGTGAGGTCGCTGGTTGGGGCAGTCGGATGTGCGGAGATCCCAAGTGCTAGGGCTGGAGGAGACCACGAGGGATTTGCCCGACCTGCTCCTCCACCCTTTCAAGAACACGCACCAATATGTTTCCTAGATCTCAATTTTAGTCACAGGCTTGAAATGCTCGTTGCCAATCCAGGAGTGCCAAATAAAGCGCACAGGTGCAAGCAAGGGTCTGTGTTTTTACCTAGTGCCTCGGTGGTGTCCTC
Organism: Phalacrocorax carbo; assembly: GCF_963921805.1. Taxonomy (NCBI): domain Eukaryota; kingdom Metazoa; phylum Chordata; class Aves; order Suliformes; family Phalacrocoracidae; genus Phalacrocorax; species Phalacrocorax carbo. The sequence continues at coordinate 3,546,003 of NC_087534.1, read as the reverse complement.
TGCTCCGCACTTGGTACTTACCTAGCAAATTTTGCATGAGTTTGAAAAGCAGCAAAGTACGTGACTAAAGCTTTCAGTGTGTTTCCTTCCAGTTAATGCTGCATTAAGTTAGGAAACCAGCTTTTACCTAACACCATACCAAAAAGTAGTCACAATTCCAATTGTGAGAGACAGCCCCATTTACTCTTACAATAAATGGTGACTGTTCAGGATTTGATTAGACCAAAAATATGTATTTCACAGTCAGTGAACACAGCACCCAACTTTTGAGGTAAAGCATGAGGAGAATGGAAGCTTCCGCCCCCTTCTAATCCAAGCAACTAACTACATGCAGCAAGAACGCCTGGTTCTGTACATCTGGAGTTAGGAATAACTAGTCTCAAATTTGAAACCCTGTAAATTTAAATAACTTTACAAAAATATGAAAAGTTACATCTCAAGCCTGGACTTTAAGCAATGTTTTAAGCTGAAATGTCATTATTTCTTTATCAGAAGGTTTAAAAGAAACAGGTACCCAGTGGCTTGGTGGCTTAGGAAGAACACTTGGTGAGGGTGGCTCACTAAATTTTGCTCCAGCATAGTTCTGATTGGTTTGAGGTGTGAAAAACAGGTTGCGATTTGACAAAGTAGGACTCCAATTTTGATTATTGGGGAAATGAACGTTGTTCTTTCCCCCTTTTTGCATGGCCTGCCATGCACCAGATGATGAGTTGCATCCATGTCCTCTTTCTTTCTTCATATAGGTCTTCATCTGCGAATTCTGGTCTTTATTCTTCTGCCTGTTTTTAAGTTGTTGATGGTTCTTGGTGGTATTTCTAGACTGGGGAACTGGAATGTTGAATCTTTCTCCACCACCCATCTTCAACTTAAATGTCACCTGTAAAAATGGGGAGAAGTCGGTGGAGTTTGCATTACCACTTTTTTTTTTTCTTAACCAGAAAATATTTCAGAAAATTTTTTTATTCTAAGCACAGAGACTGAAATCAATCTAACCAAAACTTCTATCAACTCAAAGTACTGCTTCTTCTCCTTCACTGGGCACCACTTCAGTAATAACTAAGAGATTAGCTGACACAGGAATTATAAAGCAGCGTATCTTCCGAGTGGGAGATTGCTGACTCTACAATGGCTTAACCATTCTGCTCTTGCTGGCTGACCAGCACGTTACCTAGTTACAAATACGCTGGTCCTCCAGGCAGCCCAACTACTAAATATGCTGCTTCTTTTCTCCTCAGCAAAAAGTGTTTTGGAAGAACGTGAAAGATGTGCTGCTCCCAAAATACAGTGCCAAATTTAAGGTGTTTGGTATTTAATCCTGAAGACATTTAAACCAAGCCTGTTACATCTATAGATCTGGGCAAAGTTTGCACTGATAAAGCCACTCCCCCGGTTTTTCTGGTAAGTCCAAGAATTGCTCTGATAAACCGAAAGCGACCCGAAAACAACCTCAAACGGAAGGCAGCCATTTGTTACTGAACTTCCAAAGCAGACAGTCAGATACTATCACAGGGTACTTGGCACCTCATGTTGACTCTCCTACAGCATACTATTCCTCTCCCACCGCCCCCCACGCCCCGTTTACCTCTCAGTTGTCTTCTCAGATTCCACACTCTCCAACTCTTGCCCCCTTTCTTGCTTCCAAGCCTGAAAGAGTAGGTGCTGCCTTTTGCTGGACTCCTTCCTTTGGCTAGGAACAGAAGTTTTCATGGGCTGATCTGCTGTATTCAGCCAGGTAGCCGAGCCCAACATCGGATTCTCGGCACAGAAGCTCCAAGGGAGAAGTCCCACTGCATAAATGAGAAAGCAGTTTGAATTCAGGTTAAGGAAACAATTGTTTCCCTTTCAAATTAAGAAGAAAAAAAAAGCTGAAATAATTCAGATAATTCGTAAGGTCAGTTTTGTGTCTCTTATTTGTTAAAGATAACACTACTTCAAACTCCAAAATAAAACCAAAACCAAGAGACAATAGTATTTATCTATTTATATAAACTTCACCGTCACACTTAGCATTTCACAAACAATAGCATTTTCATCACGCTCACTCTGTATATCTTAGTAAGTAGTTTAATAGGCAAACAAGAACCTTATACTTTTTTTTAATAGGGGGTAAAAAAAAAAAAGTCAAATACAATGGAAAATGCTTTGGGATGAACTCTTAGGGAACCGGCGCTTCCGTGCGTCACTCTTGGGCACGAAGAAGCCCTCCTGACAGCCGGCCCTTGGGCACCCACCCGCCCGAGCCGAGGGGCCAGAGCAGGAACGCACCGCCCACAACTGCTGCGCACAGAAACGGACCCCAAGTGCCCCGAGGCTTCCCACGGAGCCACTCGCACCCCCAAACCTCCTCCGGCCGTCACCAGAGCTCCATTTCTGATCTGTCAGATGTTTTCTTCCACCTCCGTTAGCAAAGTAATTCCTTGTTAACTCTTAAACTAATTTCCTGTTTAGCCCATGGCTCACGCTCTCCTGAAATCTTAAGATTTTCATCTTAAGGCACTCCAATCTATTCACCTCCCCCTAATCGACAGGTCAGCCTTAAGTCATCCGCGCCCCCAGCCCACCTCTCCCCAAAAGCTCCAGGAAGAGCCGCCCATCTTCATTGCCAGCTTTCGCCTTGTTGTGACTAAAACGAAGGGCCGACATAACGTCATTAGCACAAACCAAGCTGCTGTTTGCTCACAGACCTCCGTTTGCCTCCAAACTTTCTCTCTTCTTATGTTACCTAGAAACCCCGGCCTGACCCCGCGGGGAGCCGGGAACCCCCGTCCCAGTTTCCCCAACAATGGAACAGCCCGGCGAGCACAACATGGCGGCGACAGCGCCCGGCCCTCCCCGCACCGCTCCTCCCTTACCGACTTCTGTCCGACTCGTTCGCTCACAAGCACAGACACACACACCGGGGCCTTTAGGAACCGACACCGCCGCTCCTCCGCCGTCGCTCTCCGACACCCCCCCCCCAAAACACAGCCGAACCCGCTCCACCAACGCCCGCCGCCACCCCTCTATCTCCCACACAAAATGGCGGCCGCTTCCCTACGCCGTATAACACCCTCACCCTCCTCCCCCCTCCCCGGGCCACCCTGCTCCAGCCAATAGGAGCGCGCCGCCCGCTCCCTCGGCCAATGAGAGCCCAAGCCCCGCCTGTTGCCGGGGGGGAGACGGGGCAGAGCGGCCGCGGTGGGGCCGCCGTTTGAATCCCCTCAGCGCAGGGCAGCTCGGGAGCGCCGCCGCCCCGGGCCGCGGCCCTTTGTCCCGGGGCCGGTCCCTCCGCCGGACAGCGCCGGCGCCACGGCCCGGGGGTCCCGGGGCTGCTCTCCCCAGCTCCCCCCGCCTCGCTCGGGAATTAGCACAACAAAAGGAAGGGGGATGGGCCGGCCCAGCTACTGCTTAGGGCTTCAAAGGGGTAAAAAAAAAAACAAACCACACACCCAAAACCAAACCCTCAAACATCCAAAAACCAAACTCTCCGGCTGTAAGAGCATCCCCGAGAGCGGGGACTGACTGAAGAGCGAAGAGAGCAACATCCAGCCCCGCAGAGATCCCCCGCAGCTTTCAGACCGCCGAATGGAGTATCTCCGAGTCAAGGGGGTCATCGAGCCCATACCCCACACCTGCATTTATTTAAATTAGGTCATTTTAAATCATTGAAGAGAATTCAGAGATATTTTCAATGTCAAAATAAGGGAAAAATCTTTCAGAGTTTCAAACTACTGTTGTGGGAAGGGATTCAGGGCTGCCGAGCCCCTGGCACTGGGTGCTGCTGTGTTTATAGTCACATACTCCTATTTTGCCTCAAGGGATCGTTTACACTAAAACCCACAAGATTCGGCCTTTACCATGCACAGGCTGCATAAAAATTACGTAAATACAGAAAGCCTGCACACTCTTAAGAGAGCCCCAGCTGCCTGCCCACCATGAGGGGCCAGCCCAGCACTGCACACTGCATTAAGGACCAGAATAAGGAAACTCAAAAGCAAATGGAAAGCAACTAATTCGGTTTAACCAATGCCAGGGAGGGAAGTACTTAAAACCCACACATGAACATTCAGAGTTTTTTATTCTGAGGTATAGAGAGACACACCTTGAAGAGTTCATTGAGGCACCCTGCATTTTTAGCTATGGAATGGAAAAACTACTCTTTCCTCCTTTATCTGTAAACCATTTAAAACAGAGCTGGTTTCTTGCTGATCAGCACCTGGTTTTACAGGGCTCTGACCCAGCATAGGGCCTTCAGGCACTAATGGGACAAGGGTGAGTACTCCAGAGAGAAGCTGCATCTTTAAGAAGTTTGTATTTCATTATGCAGTGTTATTGAAAAAACATGCTATGTTTTAATATACAAACTGTGTTGACACAACCAAGCCCAGACCTTTGTTCATGTTCTTTATTGTATGTTTGCACAAACCAAGCTGAGATTATTTTTTTTTCCTCCCTTTGCTCTGCATTTCTTGGCACAATGTTATGGCTAAGATCCTTTTAGTAGCTTTCTTTTAGATAGAAGACAACAGTATCTGCTGTAACCAAACACTTAAGCCTTGAAATTCCACTAATGATCTCAAACAACTCTCCTATCACACACATCAGCAGATTTTTGCTTTGGTTCTGTCTTTAGTATGTTTAGATCTGCTAAAACATCTCATCTCAGTGTGTAGATGTTTTTAAGTCAGGACATGGCACTGAGATTTTGAAATAGCATTCTGCTCCCCAGACAAGAGAGCACATTTGCAGGCAGTAAAACAGCCATGTACTTTTCAATTCAGATCAAGGATGACACAAGGTCTGGCAGCTTTTCCTCACTATCTTTTAGATATTTAAAAAAACCATCTTGTCTTTCAGAACTGGTTTTTGGGGTCAGGCTGACACATTTAGCCAGAGGGGAGCAGGAAACATGACAAACCAATCCTGTACTTGTGCAGAAGCTGTTTCATTGAAACACACCAGGAACACAGTTGAGTGCTACAGTAAATTATGTCATTCAGAGTTCAAGCAGGAACATAAGGTGTATTTTTTCAAAATCAAAAGGGCGGGCAGTCCACAATATCCAAAACCACAGTACCCAACTTGCTTACAGGCAAAGAGAAAATTACCCATGCTTCACACTTCAACTGCTAAAATCTTGGGCAGGTTTCCTCTCCTGCAGTGGAAGAGGAGATATTCCCAGAGCTACAATAACCCTAACTAGTACAGAAGCACCTCAGGTGCCTGCCATGTCCTGAAGGCACAGCACAGACTCATCCCCAGGGTTCCGTCTTGATCCCTTATCATCAAGATCTGAGATCCCTTCAAGAGAAGCTTCTTGACTCCCTCAAAAAGTTATTTTTAACCTTTTTTTTTTTTTATGCCCTCAATACAAGACTTCTTGCTCCAAAGCCTATGGCACTATATTCACCACAGTTACTCACGGGCAGACTGTCTGGGCTGCAGTGAGATGCGAGCTGCCTCCAGGAGCCACTCATGCCCACCACCCATGCCAGGCAGACCCCATCTGCTAAAGACAAGCTCCAAGAAGCAGTGCCCTCAAACAGGCTGTGCATTGCCACATGGCCACACGGACCCAATGACCTCAGCTCCTCTACACCTTCTACACCTTTGTCACATGCTCTTATAACCTATTGTACAAGTTTATTCTATTGTGCAAGTGTCTGCTTGGTCTGGATTATTCTGCTTCCTCCAGGTAATCCAAGGCTGACTGCAATAACTACTCAGTTTCATCATGTTCCCAGGGAACCAGTTCCCAGGATCTACATTACTCAAATCCTCCTCTCATCCATCCACCGTATTTTTGCTGCCACAGTGACAACTCAAGGTTTTCCCTAGCCACTATTATTTTTCACTCAGTGTCTCCGTTCCCTCTCAGAGCAACTGTTAATACCAGCCCAGGGAAGCGGCTCCATCTGTGCTGGCATTGCAACAACTAGCAGTTTGCACAGAAGTTCCAGTGAAGACAAAGTCCCCAGAGCTTCATTAGCCCCAAACCAAAATGCATCCAGCTATGATCGAGATGATCTAACCATGCACATATTCATGTCAGAGCATTGCACTGGAAATACCCACTGGTAGATGCTGCAGGAAGTAGGCAGCACAGATGAATCATTTGTTAAGTCAATACTGAACCACTGCCCCAGTTTTATTCCATAGGCGACAAGCTTCTGGTCGTACATGATTTTTAGAGCTATAAAAAGTAAACACCTTGGGGTTACTGAGAGTCCCATGACACACTTGAAACTAGTTAGATGTTTCCATCTGAGCCAAACATTAACCAGGATAACATCCTACCTAAGTTTTCCTCATGCAGGAAACGTGCTGAGTTTTATTTTCTTAAAAATGTAGACAAAAATATTGATTATATATTAACCATTAGAATATCCTTTATTCTGTTTGGCAGGACCCCTGTTACTCAGTCAAATAAAGCTCAGGAAATCCGTAGCAGTGACCTACAAGAACTAGGCAGATATTTAGATCTCTCTGGAGTAAACAGAGAAGAGGTTGCAAGGCAAGCACCCCGACAATTCAGTAGAACTATGTACTTTAATTGCTTAAAGCTCCTTATAAGTTTGTTGTTAAATAAAGCAGGGCCAGGATACCTAAAGATACTTTCTATACAAGCTGTAGACATGAATTAAGCCAGTGTCCACCAGTACCTGAGTTGCATTATCTCCAGAATAAGAGTTTCCTCCTCCACACTGCCAAACCCCATTACACTCAGGAGCGTCTCTGAGAACGTACCTCCATTGCATGACTGCAGCATGCACACTTGTATATATACATACACACAGACCACAACGAACTCGGCACCAACAGTAAAAACACCAAAGACACACACAGCTCATTGAGGATCAGTTATCCAAACCCTGAGCCTTATGGCCTGAGGGAGTGTAAAGGGCTTGCACTGAAGCAGCTTCATTGCAGCTGATGTCTGAACTTTGTAAATAAAAGCACACCCAGGCATGACTCAAGTCACATCCTGTAGGTTTTTTTGTTTCAACAGCTCTCTGTTGAAATCCACACCAGCACTGAGTCACAAAAGCCTGCAGGAACCTTCAGCCCATTTAAATCAATATGCCTGCTTCATATCCTATCAGCAGGAAAAAAATATTTCCACCCTCAACCCACCTCACTACACAAGAGCAGAGTGGTTCTCCAGGAGGACCCAGGGCATAGGCACTGCCTTACAGTGACAGAGGGTAAACTCATCAGACAAGCCCTGCTTTGCTCACACAAGCTATACTATAGAAGAGAATAAATCCGGGGTTTTTTTCCTATTTCCTCTAAAAGTGCATATGAAGCCACACTGGCTCTCTGATTCACACCACATCAACATGAGCAGTGCCTCACCCTCAGCCCTGTCTGAACCACAGAGTTTTCAAATTCTGCCCCAGCAAACACCAAAGTCAGAGAAACGCAAGCCACCGTCCTCCCACAAAACACAACCACACTTTCTGCAAGTGCTGGTGACTGAGCCTCCCATCACATGAGCTGTGTCCTAACAGCAGCCCCAGGGGTTGCTCCCTACTGCTCTGGAGGCAGAGACTGCTACTGAGCAAGACCAAGCTCATGAGCCTTTCTCTCCATTGCCTACACAGCTTTTCTTTGGGCTTCCCTCCAGCACACAGCAGGACCAGAGCTGGCAGCTCACTGAGACCCAGACCACCCTACACCCCAACGAACTAGCATCCTCACCAGCCAGACACCTCTACAGCCAGACCTAGCACCTGTAAGGTCTGCAGGGAAAGCATCCCTTCCAAGGTCATCTCCCCCACTTGCCAGTTCTGCTCAGCTTCACTCACTTGAAGAGATCTAGTACAGCTCTTTGCAGCAAGGCAAGATAGGAAAACTGCTGCCAAGCCTGTCCTGAAGAGCTCAGTAAAACCCTACACCACAATCTATGTAACAGCTGAGTTTCATGTGGTTGTGCCTCTGGCTTAAGTACCATAAAATCAGGTGCACTGAGTTCAGGGAAGCCCACCCAACTGAGAGCGAGGCCATTAGAGCCCACCTGGCGAAGGCAGTCTCTCAGAGTCCTCTTTTAGGGGTGGTGCTGTGTTGGTTCCCAGTAGCTGTGCGGTGGCCGTACTTCTGCTCGGTGCTAGCAGGCACATAGACAAAAGCAGAACGTGACCTTTATGGGTCATGTTCCCAGCTGTTGACCCTGGGTGTGGGGGTTCCCCAAAGCAGGGCTGTTCACAGCTGTGTTTGCTGCAGCTGACGTTGGGGGAAAAAATCCAAGCTAGAGTGGAACAAAAAGCCCTTATGTTACAGAAGCCAGCTTTTAATGGTTTTCTTTTACTCTGGCAGGACAATTTTTGCTACAGAAGAGAGTCCAGAAACCGAGTTGCAAGCTTCTTGCTATGCTGCAATAATAATGTTTGTTTCCTACAACATGCACTGCTTTGAGAGAGCATTTCTCTTTGCAGACAGAGGAGACTTGGGTCTATATCTCACAGGATCCTGCTGGATGTGAAGCTGTGCCAGAGCAGGGAATAGTTTGGGGCTGAGGGCTGCTTTTTAAAGTCTGGACTAGTATAAAGTATCTTTCTGGTTTTCACTAGCTCTCTACAGTCTCATATTTGTTCTTGCAAAGGAAAATTTGTCAGTTCATGGGAACTGAAATGGAAGATGTTATTTTTTGAGACAGAGCTAATAACCTGCCTTTTCTCCTTTGCTTATACAATAGTCCATGATGCCTTTCATCTTTATTGTGGTTTCCACATATGAGATCCAGAGAGGGGCTTTCAAAATTGCCCAGCCCTGAGCAGCATCCCAAGGGTCAGACCAGACAGGTCCCAGCTATGCCTGAGCACCCCGGTGAGCAGGGGAACCCCCTTTTCATGGCCAGGGGCTAAGAGGAAGTGCTGGGCTCCCAATTCTGCCTCTTTCTCAAGCGTCAGCAGGCCAACGTCCCTGTGAGTGTTGCGGGCTTCCCTGGAGAGGGCAGCCGAGCATTGCTGAACATGGGTGCATGGCTGAGCTCCAGCAGCTGCTGGGAAACTCCTGAGCCACAAGTAATGGCAGAGGGGAAATGTGTGAAGCAAAGATTTGGAGAGCAGGAGTTATAATTGCTATTCAAAATCATCATGAATCCACCAAATGGGGGGAACTGGGATCCAAGCAGGAGGGAAGGTTGAGTTCCCACTTAGGAGAAGACAGGGTGATGGGGCTGTGGGAGGGGGTTGCAGCTGCTCTGTAGGATGTCAGAGCAGGACCTGTGGCAGGGCAGGGAGCATCCAAGGGGCTAAGGAGCATGGTCTGTCCTGTGCAGCCAACGCAGCGTGTGCTCCCCGCTACAGGTCATATGGTCTTTACCCAACCATAATGTAGCCAGTTCCCTTGGGGTATTGAGCAAACTTGCCTCTACCCACCAACAGGGAGCCTCAAGCAACAGGCGATACTCTCCCTGGTGCTCCGGTGTCACCCAGCAGCTGTCCCTGCTCTCCAGCAGCAACAGCACAACCTGCAAATAACCAGCTACAGGCTGCTGCTGCCCAGCTGAGGGGGAAAAGCGGTTAGCTGCGAGGAAGGATAGCTGAGAGCAGGTAGAACAGAGACCTCAGCCTCTGCAGCCCTGGGTCCTTCATGACCACAGGGGTGTGATTGTGTAACTTTGGACCATAAGCCATTTCCCTTCCCTTCCACTTGCAAGGAGAAAATCACCCTACTCTTCTGGCGTTAGCAGAGCACATTTGTGTACGGAGAAGCGGCTTGCCTGCTTTTCGGAGCACAGAGAGGTGGGATTCTTGCTGTTAATGGGGCTGGCAAACATGCAGATGGCAGATTTCTGAGCTTGCCTGTAGACCTGCACAGAGCTAGGTATATCCAGATTTTTCCATGTCTGCCTCCTAGCTCTTTTCCTTCCCGCCCTCTGCCACTTCCCCAGAGAAATCAGGGAAAGACCCTGAATGTCTCTTGCCTCAAACACTGCAGGTACCTGGAGGAATCAGAGGGACTGAGCAAATTATTTCAGCGAGTCGAAGGGCTAGGGTGGTGTGAGATGTGGCACTAGCAGCCAGAAACAAGAACACAAGACCCAGAGGGGAAGTGGGGAAGGAAAGAAAACCTGACACATGTTCAGCAAAAGAATGCAAAAGAGAGCAAGAAACCAGAGGAAGGATTTGCACTGATGGATTTCCATCCCAGGGGAATAAAACAGAATTGTACGAGAAACCCAGATGAAACCAGAAGTGATGTGAAAGGAGAGGGAAGCAGGCACCGTCTGCAGCTGCACAAACTGCCCTGAGAACTGGAGAGATGGGAAAGCCCTGAGCATCCCCAGCCCGCGATACGAGCGAGAGGAGGTGAGTGGTTTGCGTTTGCTAACCCGTGGGGAGATCCTGCAGCCAAGGATCCTTTTTCTCACAGTAGAACACATCGTACCTTTGAGCCCACGGTGCTGACATGCACGTACGCAGACTGGGGAGACTCCGCTGCGCAGGGTTTGTCACGGGGAGATTCCCGGTGTTATTCAGGATAAACTGCAATGCAATGTGTAACAAAGGGTAGGAATATTGTTTTTTAGGATGAATGCTTTCTTAACAAGAACACAAAAGGTAAGTGTTTAAGTAGCAGACTGTGGACTAACCCTTTACAGCTGTTTTTAGGCAATATTGATGTTGGATATGTCAGAGATATTTGCACATGTCTCATAAGCATGGGTACGATACTGAGCTCTCAGGCTGAGCCTTCTCCACCAGTTAGTGTTTATTATGACTCTGCGAGTGGTGGTTTCAATGGAGTGAAATAAGCTCTGTTTTGCCATGCTTTGTACCTAAACTGGCCTTCACAGTGCTGCTCTGCACCCACGCGCCCGTGTGCTTCGAACGCTTTCACCCTGAGCGGTCATACATGGACAGAACTGGACTCTGAAAAGAAATAAAGCGTATCATCTTCAGTGTGGCATTAGTGCCAGACAGTTCTTACATCAGGGAGGTAACTCGGCTCAGCATTATTTAATACAGTCGGAGGGGCAAACCGGGATCAACAGCTATTTCCAAAATAACAGCAAAACTTCTGCAACTATAACAAGAAATTGTATACAGACTCATATATTTGTAAAGTGAAAGATATTTTGCTTTTTTAGCAAATGAAATGTCCAAGCGTTAATAACAATTTCTGCATAAATCACTTCATATTAGGTGATCGCTTAAGACATTTTGTTTTATTGTAAAGACCAAATCTCTCAGAAATTATGGCAATGAAATATTCAAGGCCAGTGCTTTCAGAGTGCCGCAGGCACACTGTGCTGGATGATTACACCAGGAAAAATTAATTTTACATTATCAAAGCAACCGGTATGTTAACTTATTAATCACAAGAATTCTGAGATGTCTCTGCAAATGAAGAAACCATCCCAAGTGATATCAGAAACCGCGCTGCTGCGTGCAAAGCAGTGCAAGTCTGACAGCTGATATCAATCGCAACAACGCACTGAAATGGAAAAGGACTTTTTCACTTGTAGATTTAATTTCCTCCGAGCCAGCAGAGTTATTAGGCTGGACTGAGTGGGCTCACAAGCAGATCTAATGGGGTGAAGGTTCCTCTGCTGCTTCTGGGCAGACTTTGCAGTCAGTGAGGCTGTATCAGAAATATATTGCATTCCCAAATGCCTTATCTGCATTTTGTTCCTAATAGCTGGGCTTCTTGTTCATTCAGTGCGTTGCCTCCATTTGCTGCCTCCTGAGGTTCTGCTGCTGTTACTGGCGCTGTCTGGGGATTTCTCCATTGCAAGAGATGGGGTTTCCATTGCTTTATTTTGGCAGAATATTCCCCACCATCAGAGATCCTGCTGGCAGGAGACACTTTGCTGTGCTGGGAGGAGAATTAATCCCCACTCGACTCCTGTGGCTTCCAGGGACCCAGTCCCTCTGTGCCGCCGCCTCCTGGCTCTAAAGGAGGGTGAGAAGCTGCTTCTCTCTTTCTTGCTGAGCTGAAACGTCAGCCCAGCAGGCAGGGACTCCAGGCTTGTTGGGCTGGTTGTGGTGGGGAAGCAGAGCTGTGCCCAGAGCTGTAATTCCCAGGGAGGTGAAGATGCTGCCTTTCAGAAGGGGGTTTCCACCCTGGAAGTGGAACTTGCCCCATGGAGGATGCTGCAGATCAGCTCTCATCCCGGGACCCAGATATGGGCTGGCTTGTTTCCCAGGAACTGAAGCACGCAGGAGGCAGTGGGCATGAACAAATGGTTGAATCTAGGAGCCTATCTGACAAGAGAAAAATGCCCCCTGGGCAGGTAAAAGCAGCTTTATAAAAAAAAAAAAAAAAGGCAGTGTGAAGAGAGGGGCTCTGGGCACTGCCTGTGTTTTCACACTCTGGACCCTCGGCAGAAGAGATCTTGCGCTGGAGCAAAGCCCTGTACTTTCCTTCACAAACAGGGGAGCTGGAAGGAGGATTTGGGGGAGCTCTGTCAAAACGTAAAGAGATTCGTCCTTGTCATTCAGCCTGAGACACAACAGATGTGGGAAGCGGTCTGGGCTGGCTGATTGCTACGAGCCCAGCACAGTATTTTGATTGAACCTGAGGGCTTATCTGAATTATGTGTCAGCTTAATGGAGAGAGCTGTACCAGAACAGTCAGTGCAGGAGTTATTTTGCCATTATAACCAAATTCTCTCCCTGGGCGACGTAACGTGAGGGATAGCATTTTGCTGGCCTTCAGTCTCTTGCCTAGTGTTCAGTACAGTTTCCAAGCTTCTAAGTACATTCGTTGGACATTACAGAACTGCAGATACTGAGATGGTCCTGGGAATGCTGGCTGCAATTAATAGATGTCAGGGTGATGCTGGAGTCAGCTTAATTAAGAGATGTCTTGGTTTGGATGCTGGAGTTTTGGCTGGGGAGTTTTCGATACTAAAAGAGGCAGTTGCTGCCCTGGTGGCCCCCGGTGAGCTCTGAGATATGTCAAAGTCCATCTGCCCACTGAATCTGTCTCTCTCTGGAGGGAGAGATGTTGTCAGGTTTAATAACAGCAGTTAGTAATTACTGCTGCCCTTGTAGTGTTTCTGTGAAGAGCTGCAGGAAACAAGAGTGCTGAGATTAGAGTGCAACATCTCCGGTCCCGTGTGATTACCCCATGCCAAAGCCTGATGTAAGAGGAGAGAGGCTTGCTGCAATGCTGAGCCACATTTCAGCCCAAAGTCCAGGACTGCTCTAGTCTGATATGCCAAGAAATGCAAATCAGGGTTGAACTGCTCTGGCTGTAATGTACGATGAATGCCCTGCAACCGCCGATGTTTGAGCCTCATCAGGCAGGCAGGAGCAAAGTGCTGGGGTTCAGGCTCTTTTCCACGAGATCCTAGGCAGCATCTCAAGTGCTCTGGCATATTTTGCAACTACTGCAAAACACAGGAACAGTGATGGGTGCCAGGGGGTGGAGGAATCAGCAGGGAAGGAAGTAACAATGACAGGTATAAAATACATGCCACTGCTAAGATGTTACAGAGGTTTCTAGCATGTGGGTCACTGCTGGCTATTGACGCCTCTTGCTGAATTTCAAAAAACAGAGAAACCACAGATGGTCAGCTGCAGGTGCCTGGAGCCCAGCAGTGCAGCAGCCTGGCCCCTGCACCGCCTGGGCACTTGCTCCGCTTCCTGGGTAGCTGTAGTCATCACACATCTCATCTGCTGTGGCTTGCATGTTTCAGACATTTCCTCTTTTGAAAGAGAGCTGAGGGCAGGGAGAGGCGGTGGCTGGTTTGTTCTGAGGGAAAGGGAATGTTGTTAGCTCAGTGCTTTCCTCCAGCAGTGGGAACTCATGGTCCCATTGCCTGGATGTGGGATCCTGGATACTCGAAGCCAGGCGGATGCTTTCAGCAAGGGCCTATCCCACGGGCTTTTGCAGCAGGGCAGTACGACCTGCCGGCACACAGCACTCGGGACACAGCATCTCTCTGCTAATGAGGCAGCTTTAGTGTATCCAACAGCCGCCTCTTCATCTGCTCTCTATAACCCAGTCCAGGATGACCTTGTTCCCACTGTTACGTGAGACAACACAAGGCAGCTGAGCCCTCAGTGAAAGAGCATTTGGTTTAAAGCACGAGTATAATCAAGAGCAAGAATGGGAGAAGAATAACATCTGAAGGACAAGCTCATCAGTGTGATGAAGATGAAGGGATTTAAATGAATTAAGCTGCAGAAGTGTCAAGAAAACCATGACTTTGCTGCCACAGAGTGCACCAACCAGTGCAACATCTGCCTATGGGAAAATAAGGCATTTCTCTCTGTCACATCTCTGCTGAAGCTAAAAATATTGATGAAACTAACCTAATCCTGGGCATGGACAGGGCTTCTTAGGTTCAGGCGGTCTAACTCCTGCATGTCCCCATTTTTATGTCAACCTGTGCTCTAATATTGGTGTTAAGCAATAACTTTTAATCTCTCTGACCATGGGACAGACTGACTCATGACATGGAGATTATGGGGGGGAGAAATGCAACTTTAATGAAGCTGAGCTTTATAAAACTGCAATGGGCAAGCTTAAATATAAAACCAATCTTGTCATTTTATGTGTTCAAACAGCTCTGGTGAAGAGTAAATGCTTCAAAGTGCACTTTGAGTTCCCAGATGAGCCGCACTGTGTGTAAATTCCCTTGTCCTTCTCCATCCCAGCCATCTCCTGAGGCAGCTTCACCCGGACAGGCTGTTCTCCAGGGCCTGTCTCCGGCCTCTGCACAGTGTCATCATGAGCAGTCCCTTCCACCGCTGCTGGCCCTGAGCAGTGAATCCCAGAGGACTGGTAAGAGCTGGCCCAGGATTTGTACAATTCTCAGCGTTGCTGCTTCCCTCTTGTGGTGAGGAAACAGACCAAGAGACAGACGTGGTACAGATGTACCCATGGGCTGTGATAGACGTCTCTCAGCCAAATCACTGGTGGGACAAAGCCTGGCTGGGAAAGGGTGGAATTTGTCTCCAGTATTTGGGCTGTGGACCTGAAAGTAGGTCTCCCTGGGCTATTTTCCCTTCGCTTGCCTCCCTGTAAAGGAAGGGATGTGTCTGAGCGGGCTGAATTTATTGCTCATCACACACCTCTAAGTCCTCTTCACCTCGGTCTTTTTCAGAGCGTCTGAAGAAGTGCAGAAGGAAGCAGAAAGGCTCTCTGCAAGCTCCTAGCTCCAGTTAATTATAATGGATATTTGTAAGATACATGAAAACGCCTCCAAATGCAGCATGAACACCATGGAGTGCTTTATGGTCCTCAGCACACAAGCACAGAAGATAAGCATTGCCACACTGTGCGGCCTCTTTGGGACACTGTGCATTTTTGAGAACTCTTTGGTGCTGTACTTGATCTTCTCCTCTCCTGGGACCAGGAAAAAACCTTCCTACCTCTTTATCAGTAGCCTGGCCTTGGCTGATATTCTGGCCAGCATCATCTTCGTCTGCAGTTTTGTTAATTTCCATGTCTTTAATGAAACTGATTTCTCTAAAGAAATGTTCCTGCTGCAGCTGGGCGGGGTGAACACATCCTTCTCTGCCTCCCTGAGCAGCTTGCTGCTGACAGCCCTGGACCGTTACATCTCCATCAGCCGGCCCTCTGAATACAAGCTCCTCATGACAAGGAAGAGAGCGTGGATAGCACTGGGGATGCTCTGGGTGGCATGTGCGACCATTGCTTCCCTGCCCCTCCTGGGCTGGAACTGCTGCACGCTCAATTCGACCTGCTCCGAGCTGTTCCCATTTGTGGACGACAGCTATCTGTCGAGCTGGATCTGCTTCATCATGGTCATGCTGGGGTGCATCATCTACGCCTACGCGCACGTGCTGTGGAGGGCTCGCCAGCACGTGGCCTACATGGAGAAGCGCCAAGTGCAGCTGGGAAAGCAGAACACCAGGATGAGGATGGATGTCATGCTGGCCAAGACCCTTGTCATGGTGCTGACTGTCCTCGTGCTGTGCTGGTCTCCGGTCCTCGTTCTCATGATCTACAGCATCTTTGCCGGGCTGAGCAATCACCTGCGCAAGGTGTTTGCCTTCTGCAGCACCCTCTGCCTGCTCAATTCCATGGTAAACCCCATTATTTATGCCCTGCGGAGCAAGGAGCTGTATTCCTCCCTGAGGATGGTCTTTTCTCGGTTCAGGAGGCACCTGAAGGCCCCTGAGGAAAGCCCAGAAGCAGAGAGCACCCATAAATCCTCCATGATAGAGACTGTCTGTGAGGACATGCGCGTAACCTAGGGAGGCAGCCGTGGAAAGTCCACGCTTGGGCTGGCAGGGACAGTGTGGATCACTTTTTCTTTTCTCTTCTTATGGAGGTCCTGGGAAATGAGGGATCAGATGCCTGTCATGGAGCCAGCTCCCGCTGATGTTCATCTTAGATGCTGGGACATAAAGTACACAGGCTTACACAGGCAGCCAGTCCCCAAGCTGCAGAGATACCGGTGCCACGCCAGTGTGCCAGCTGTGAGGCAGCGGATAATGCTGTGCCCTAGAACACCAAGCAGATCCTAGTATTTTATGACAACTCCTCCTGCCTGGCCCCCCACCTATCAACCAGTAACTCCTAACCTATTTTTGTTACATTTAGTGGTGACTTCCTTACACTCCATAAAATATAGCTAACCACAAGTAAAACACTCTGCAGACCTTCAGGTTCTCTAGAAATCCCCAGGTATCACATAACTCTCTCTAAACCCCTTAATGGGCATGGGCAGAGTTGTACAAACACCATCAGCAATGTGTTAATAGCACATCGCTACGTAGCAGAGGTACATCTGTTTAGACCAGACCTGAATGTCATCCCAGGGTGTTACGTATTAGCAGCACAGTTGACAAACGGTCTTCGGGTCCTGGCAAAGGTGGCAGAGAACAACACCAAGTCGTGATGAGCTCCTGCCCACAGTGAATGCTTCGCTGCATCAGGCAGCAGCAGGACCGGCAGCAGCACGTGGTACCTCGGCCCTTGCTGGAAAAGGTGCACATGGTTTCTCTGGACTCACTTGCAGACAGTCCTGGCTAATCATGTCTCACAGCATTTGGGATCGTGTTGATTATAGCATCTAATTCTTTATGGAAAGCTGAAATGTTCTCACCATGACTTACGGACTCTGCCATAATTGAGGATTTTGAGGCAGACCAGACCCTGCAGGCAGCATGTTTCTTTCAGCAAATCTAAGGAAAGCTAACCTGTGCCATGCAGGCATTTGTTGGATGTTATGTGATTAAACATTAAATCCATTTTTCAGCCTTTTCTTCCATTAACCTCTGGGGCATAAACTCCTCCAGGTGACAAATTTAAGCCCAAGCTGGGGCAGATATTCTGAGAATTAAGAACTCGATAGATTATTTTGCAAATTACACAAAAGCGGCACCTTTAGCTGTAAAACCTGCAAGGAGAGCAAAGTGGGACAGGGCCCTTCGCCAGGGCCTCAGAGAGCAGCAGGGCTCCTGCTGGCTCCCGAACCACCTCCGATGGGGATGAGCCTGGCCCAGGGCACAGCCATGAGGCCCTTGGACTCTGCCCTGTTTCCCCACAGGATGCACCCATCCCTCACGTGTGGGTTTTGGAGCCAGGCCCTGGGCCTGCTCTGGCTGCGCAGGAGGGCCGGGGGGAGAGGGGTCTCATGGAGGCTGAGCTACTGTGGGGCCAACCCCATGGGCTGTCTCCTGGCTCCTTGTGGCATGGACACAGAGGCCCAAACTGCAGGAATCATAGAATTGTAGAATGTCCTGAGTTGGAAGGGACACACAAGGACCATCGAGTCCAACTCCTGTCCCTGCACAGGACACCCCAAATTCACACCATGGCTCTGAGGGCCGTGTCCAAGTGCTTCTGGAACATCGCCAGGCTGGTGCCGTGATGCCTCCCTGGGGAGCCTGTGCCAGGGCTCCACCACCCTCTGGGGGAAGAGCCTTTCCCTAATGCCCCGCCTAACTCTCCCCTGGCACATCTCCCTGCCATCCCCTCGGGCCCTGGCGTTGGTCACCAGAGAGCAGAGACCAGCCCTGCCCCTCCTCCTGCCCTCGGGAGGGAGCTGCAGAGCGCCATGAGGCTGCCCTCGGCCTCCTCTGCTCCAGCTGAACAACCCAAGGGACTTCAGCCGCTCCTCGCACGGTTTCCCCTCTAAACCCTTCCCCAACTCCATGGCCCCCTCTGGACACTCTCCAGTAGCTTTATACCCTCCATGTCCTGCGGCGCCCAACCCTGCCCACAGCACTCGGGGTGAGGCCGCCCCAGCGTGGGGCAGAGCGGGGCAATCCCCCCCCTCGCCCGGCTGCGATGCAGGGCTCGGTGCCCCCCAGGGCACGGCTGGCCTCTGGGCTGCCAGGGCACGCTGCTGGCTCATGCCCAACTTGCCGTCGAGCAGAATCCCCAGGTCCCTCCCTGCAGAGCTGCTCCCCAGCCCCTCGCTCCCCAGCCTGTCTGTACAGGGCTGCCGAGCCCCAGGGGCAAAATCCGGCACTTGCCCTTGTTAAACTCCATACAGTTGGTGATTGCCCAGATCTCCAGATGTCTCTGCAGGGCCCTTCTGCCCTCAAGAGTGTCAATAGCTCCTCCCAATTTTGTGTCATCAGCAAATTTAATTAGTGTTCCTTCCAGCCCTGCATCCAAGTAATTTATGAAGAGAGTAAAGAGTACCGGCCCGCAGAACAGGCCGTTCCCCCAAGGAAGAGGCAGACAGGCGGCTATAGCGGGGCAGAGCCTCGCTGGGAGGGAGGGAAGGGGGCGGCCAGCCCCGCTGCCGGCGGACCGCAGCCTCGAACCGGCGGCCTCTCCCTAGCCATGGCGGCGCCTCGCCGGCCCCTCTGTAGCCGTGGCGGCGGCGGCGCTGACGTCACGCGGCAAGATGGCGGCCGGCGGGCTGCTGTGGCTGGCGGCGGCGCTGGGGCCGGTGCTGGCCGCGCCGCGCTACCGCCCGGACTGGGTCAGCCTGGACGCGAGGCCGCTGCCGGCCTGGTTCGATCAGGCTAAGGTGGGGGTGTTTGTGCACTGGGGGGTGTTCTCCGTCCCGGCGTGGGGCTCCGAGTGGTTCTGGTGGCACTGGCAGGGCGAGCATCGCGCCGACTATGAGCGCTTCGTGCAGCGCCGGTACCCGCCCGACACCACCTACGCGGACTTCGCACCCCGCTTCACCGCCCACGACTTCCAGCCCCGCGAGTGGGCCCAGCTCTTCCAGCGGGCTGGTGCCAGGTCAGCGTCGGGTGCTGGCCAGGGCGGTTGGGGTCCCTGAGGGGATGGGGGGTAGGTCTGGGGGTCCCTGAAGGAAGGAGTGCCATGCCCAGGGGTCCCTGAGGGAATGTGGGAGCCATTTCTGGGGATCTGTGAGGTGATGGGGGTCCCTGGTCCCTGAGCAGATGGGAGGGCTGTGTCTGGGGGTCCCTGAGAAGATGGAAAGGCCCAGAGAGGATGGGGAGGCTGTGCCTGGTGTCCCCAAGAAGATGCAGAGGTCCCTGAGGGGATGGAAGGGCCAAGTCTGGGGATACCTGAGGGATTAGGGGTCCCTGAGCAGTGCTAGAAATCCCTGAGGAGTCCTGCCAAGGGTGCTGAGATGATGGGTCTTGCTACTTCCTAATTCTCAATTATTCATTCTTTTCTGGCATTAAAATCCATTAAAAACCTCTATTGTAGTTGCTTCTAAATTTAAAGGGTAATGAAACAGGGCTCCTCACAGCATGCTTATTCCGTCCCTTGCTTTTATAGTGACTGAGTTTGCCAGTGAGGCTGGGAAATATCTTAGGTTGTTCCTTTATCATCCTGATTGGGTATTTTTTTTTTCCCATCAGGTATGTGGTACTGACCACGAAGCATCATGAAGGCTTCACCAACTGGGGGTCACCTGTGTCCTGGAACTGGAATTCTCTGGATACGGGGCCTCACCGAGATCTTGTAGGAGAGCTGGGACAAGCCCTCAGGGAGAGGTACGGCACTGCCAGACTGTGCTGTTCCTTTCGTCTGTGCGCACTGAATTCGCCTGGCTGTTCTTGACAAACAGCGGAAAATTATGAGTTTAATACAAAAAAAGTATACTTGCAAAGTCATGAAATCTTCTGTGAGATAATAATGCCAGTAATCTGTCACTGGTTCTTAATCCTTACTGCCAGCCTAACTCTTTCTTCTGTGTTTTCTGTCCTTCAGCAACATACGCTATGGACTGTATCACTCCCTGTTAGAGTGGTTTAATCCACTCTATCTAGCTGACAAAGAAAGTGGCTTCAAGACCCAGGACTTTGTTTTGAAGAAGACCATGCCAGAACTTTATGATCTTGTCTTAAAGTAAGCACTGCAACCAGTTAGGAATCAAGAGCATTTACTGGTTTCAGTACTGTAGAGAAAGATGCAAAGAGAATGCAGAGAAGAGAGGTGACAAATGTTACATTTTGCCAAGGCAAATCTGTTTTCTTATCGGTAATGATTTGTGATAATTAGAAAAAGGGCTCACATTTGCCCTGTGGACAGTTTAATTTGTAGAATAAGGTAGAGACAAAGTTTTCATGCAAGACCGATTCCCTTTAATATTGCCTCTGTGCAGGGTGGCTTTGAAAGTGGAGCAATCTGCTTAGTATTTAGTTGAGTAGAAAAGCGATTTCACTGTGAATTCACATCCTTGCCTTGCTTCCCCTTGTTGACAAAAATACGAGGCCTGGACACATGTTGCTTAGAATGGCTGTTGTCCCAGGTCAAGAATGTGCCTCGTAATTGCTTTTGATGTGCAGACTTCTATGCTTTGGAAGAATTGCATCCTCTCCTGAGCCGTGATTGTCATCACATCATTCTTTGCTGCCACAAGAACCTCACTTAAAGCTTTGTTGGAAGTAGAAAGTGATAGCACAAACCTCCTGGTAATGTCAGGCAATAGGAAGAGGAAGTGAAGCTAGACTCCAGACGCAAGAAGCACAGTGCTTCCTCTGTGGTAGGAGAAAATAAGCCATTTTGAAATAACATTCATCTCTCTGTTAGATATAAACCAGATTTGATTTGGTCGGATGGAGACTGGGAAGCTCCGGAGTCATACTGGAATTCTACTTCTTTCCTTGCCTGGCTTTATAATGATAGTCCTGTCAAGGTATTGCTTTCAGCTATCCCTCATGGCCACTGGCATTTTATGGGTATGGAAGGTCTGGCAGCAGGGAGATATGAATGTGATCAAATCAGAAACCTGCCTGACAGATGCCAAATGTGCTTTATTCTTTCACAAAAAATAAGAAGCCTACACTGTGCGCCTGTGAGAAGACTCTCGTGTCCCCTACAGCACAGATGTGGGAGGCTCAGAGGCCAGGAACCTTGTTGCCTCAGCTCCGTCTTGAGTGAACAGTGGGAGGTTCTCCCAGAGAGGGATTCAGCCTTCTCTAGAGGATCCTCTTTCTTTCCACTGATTATGCAGGGGGTTTTAGGGGCTTACCTTCTAACTTAGATGCCTTTGTTAACTTAGGAGGCATGAATGCAAGCTGAGAAGTCCAAGACAAAACACCCTCCCTACTCTGTTTCTTCTTTCAGGACACTGTTGTTGTTAATGATCGTTGGTGTAATAACTGCTCTTGCCATCACGGAGGCTACTACAATTGTGCTGACAAATACAAGCCAGGGACCCTGCCAAGTCACAAGTGGGAGATGTGCTCCTCCATTGACAAGCTTTCCTGGGGCTATCGAAGCAACATGAGCATTGCTGACTTAATGGATGAAGCAAGTATCATTGAGGTAAGAAATCTGAAACCAAAATAAGAGGTGTGGGGAGTTACTGAGAATTAGAGGTTTCCTTCATCCTCCTACTCGCAGAAGGAGTTGCCCTGTGTTTTGTACAATCAGCTGGAGTTAAAGGAGCAGTTGATGAGGACAAAGCCCTCCCCAGGTTTCTTTGGTGTCAGAAGTGAAGATGATGCTATTTGTTACCTTGGTTTAACTGTCGCAGGAGCTAGTGCAGACTGTGAGTTTTGGAGGCAACTACCTTCTCAATGTGGGACCTACAAAAGAAGGGGTGATTGTTCCCATCTTCCAAGAAAGACTTCTGGCCCTTGGGAGGTGGCTGGACACTAATGGGGAGGCAATTTATGAATCAAAGCCATGGAGAGTGCAGATGGAGAACAGCACAGACACAGTCTGGTAAGGGCTCCGTTGCTTGGTACCATCTGGGCTGGGACTTTCAGAGCTGACGTTTCTTTCTTATTTGTTCTTAGATTTGGTGCACTCTGAAGTGTTGCCATCAGGCAACGCAGATGGTGTTTGGGTAATATCTGACAACTGGAGCGTTCAGTTACTGCCCTGGGGTGTTTTCTAAGGAATATCTTGCTTGAAAGAAGGAATAAAAATCAGGAGGACTTCATCCGTCTTGCTTGATTTGGAAAACAACAACTCTTGCTAAAAAAGATTTCCATGCTGCTGCTGTCAGGACTGTTTAAGTAGTGGTCCTGGCTAGTTTGAATTTCGCAAATGTAGTTCATCTAAATGCATACAGATTGTAAATATAGCGATACTTGGTTTTAAGCTGTTATATAACAGTACTAATCACTGTTGCCCAACCATTAGATTTATACTGGCTGAGGGGGGCATAGCGAGTCAATAGCCAGAAACTGCTACAAAACGGAGTTTTGTTTTTTTCCTCAAGTGTGCCCAAGTGCGTTCAGTCTAGAAATGCAGAGTGATGATGAGGATAAGTCCTCTCTGTTGACCACAAGCTGAGGCAAGGACAGGTTGGCAAATGCCATTTGCTTTTAGGAAGCACGCACAGACTTTGTTTGGGTTTCATCAGCCATTGCTGACTGGCTAAATGGTGGGTCCAAAGTGACAGATTTTGGAATGAGGGGAAAGTAGGTGACCCTTGTGCGGTGACGGCAGGCATGCCGGTGTTCTCGTGCTGTCTGGAAGGGTCAGGCTCCTGTCTGGTTCTCTCTCTGGGGCTCTTCACCTTGCGGAACTCTTGCTCTCTTAGGTACACTTCTAAGGGACCAGTTGTCTACGCCATCTTTCTGCTCTGGCCTCGGGACAACGTTTTGGAGCTGTCCTCACCCGCTCCATCCCCAGCCACACAAGTAAGGAACTTGGAAAGAAAGATAACGCACTCTGAGAGCCCACCTTGGGCACGTGCGGGCTGGGAAGGTCCAACCTGACTTGGAAACTGGGGAGAGTGTGGAAGTTGTCATCCTGTACTTCTTGTTCTGGGGTGCTCTGGCCTCCCTCCAGCTCCTTGCAGCATCCCAGGTTATTCCTCAGGCTTTAGCTCACTCTTAGCACAGAACGTTGGAGAGGACTTGCCAGGACAGGCTCATAGTCTGCCATAGAATAGGCAGAGATGCTTCTCTCCCAGAGTCTTTTGATTTTATTGACACAGGGAGGTGAAGTAAATAACAAGCCTCACACATAGAAGGGATCACTGGTATTGCATCTGAAATTCAAATCAGGTACACTGACCCGCTAATTGTAAATGGAATTGCAAGTGACGCAAATGCCAGAGTGCCCTTTGATCTAAACAAACAGAGGTAAAGCCTGCTCAGTAAAAAAAAAAACAAACCCAAAAACAAAACACAAAGAAAAAACCCCAACAAACTACAGCCTAATGTTTGGCCCCGAAATATCCCATGTGTTACCTTTTGCACACTGTGAGCGATGGATGGAATGAGTGGGAAATGCTATAGGGAGACTGCAAACGTGGTTTGGGTGTACTGGGGTGTTCAAATGGGAAGTACCTGAGCTACGTCTGAGTGTTCCCCCTTCCCTCCTCTGCAGGTGACGATGTTGGGTTTTGCAGGGACTCTGAAGTGGCAGAAGTCCCCAGGTAAAGGACTGCTCATAACTTTGCCCTACATGCTTCCATCTCCTCTGCCACCTCAGTCTGGCTGGACTGTCAAGCTCGAGGGTGTGAAGTGACAGCTGTGGGACGAAAGCAGCAGTCTCCCCCTGCCTTTCTTTTAAATTGAATCTAAGAGGATTTTTCATTTATTGTTGAATAAATTGGTTTTCTCTTAAGAGAATTTCTCTTCTAATCCCTTTTGCCTGAGAGCGATCTGTGTATCGGCAGACCTTGTTTGGCAGCAAAGGGCTGACCTCCGTGCTCAGCAGTGGCAAGTCGGGACGTCCTTCGCAGCATTCTGCTGGGGTGTGACAGCCCACAAGCCAAACAGCTGCACTTGGAACAACGTTTTCTGATGTAAAGCTGGGCTTCTGGGCAGATGTTACATTTCACTGCTGTGATCGAGGTGATGGCGAGTTGGTGGGAGACTGACCAGAGTTAGTATGGGGTGGTTAAGGGGACCTGCTTTGGGGTGTCAGGCCAGGGCACGTAGCGCCCAGGCAGTAGTGGGTGAAGCTGATCATGCAGCCAAAAAGGAGATGCACGTGTTAACCGTGAGAGGGTTCGGACTACTAGAGCAGCTCACAGGACGAGGAGCAGCAGGAGCTGTGTCTGCCCTTGCGTGCGCGTAGCCAGCGCTGGCGAGCCAGGCTGCGCTCAGCAACTGCACCCGCACCTCCCAGGCAGGAGCAGGCCCTGCCGCTTAATTACTCATTGAAATTAATTTTGATAACCAATGTGATAGTCTTACATGTGGGATCGTGAAACCTTGCATGTGATGGGCGTGTTCTAATGAAAACCAACCACAGTGCCATCACACATTCCTGTGTATGATATACTTTGTAAAAACAGGTACTCGATAAGGTGTGTTGTATGGCTTTGGTATTGATTGAAACAGTTGTGATCACATACTTCCATCCCAAATAAATATAATGGAAGCTTCTTGTTTGAAGAGGCCTAGAAGAAATCAGCTGTAGAAAATCATAAACTAATAGAAATCCATTAACAAACTTATATTCATAGAATCATATAATCATTAGGGTTGGAAAAGACCTCTAGGATCATCAAGTCCAACTTTTTGTCCTGTCAACGGTGACTTGGGAGAAGAGACCAACCAACCCCCGCCTCACTCCAGCCCCTCTCAGGGAGTTGCAGAGAGCAAGAAGGGCTCCCCTCAGCCTCCTCTTCTCCAGGCTAAACCCCCCCAGCCCCCTCAACCTCTCCTCATAAGACCTGGTCTCCAGACCCTTCACCAGCTTCATTGCCCTTTTATAAACAGAATAGTTTTTGCTCTTAAGTGACTTCAACAGAGAAGCCACCGTTCTGAACTGAGCCTCTGACTTCTACCGTTTGTGAAACAAGGTTTCCTGCATTGACGTTGAACTCCTTTAGAAAGGGTTGAACAGTACGTACTTAAATGATGAAACTCCTCATGATGGCGCGCGTTTCTGCAGCGCCGTTGTTGTGAAGGCCCCTCGACGTTGCACGCAGGCTGTATTTTGTTGCTGTACGATGTGGTGCAAGCGAAAGTTGGTAGAACACTTGGGGTTTAGCGCACGCTGAGCCCCAGGGCTGGGACATGTGCTCAGCCGGTGCTGTAGGAGCTGTTACTCAATTGGCAAATAATTATCTGTACTGACGAATCTGCGTGGACTTCAGAGAACTGGCGCTGGCTGCCAGAGCCCTGCTTACCTACGGCAGCATCCCCCCGGCGCTGGCGATGACGCCGTTACGAACACAGAGAGGGGAAAAAAAAAAGGGACACCAGAGCGATGGCCTTTTTGCCTCCCAACCCCGTCACGCCGGGAACCTCTGGCGCGGGGAGGGTGCCCGGCCAAAACAAACACGCCGTGTTTATTCAGCGACCGGAGCCAGCGGAAAAGCCGCGGTATAAGTAAGCGGCTCCCGAGGGGCCGCTCAGTGCCGGTGTCCCGGGACGGAAACATGCCGCAGTGCGCCACGGGGCCGCTGCCGCGGGACGGCCCGCGGGGACAGGTACGAGCGGCGGCTCCCCCGGTCCCGCGGCGGCGCTCCGGGGCGGGCGGCGAGGGCCCGGGGGGGGGGGGGGGGGGTGCGGGGATGGACGATGGCCCCGGACCCGGTCCCGGTCCCGGTCCCGGCTCCACGCGGAGAGCGCGGCACCGCGGCTGCCACGTGACCACGAAGCCACACCCCCCGATTGGGTCACGTGGTGGTGGGTGTGGTCACGTGAGAGCGGGCCGACATGGCGGCGGCGCGGCGGCTGTTGCCGCGCTGGGCTGTGTCGCTGCGGCCGGTGAGCGGGGCTGGGGGGGAGCGGGACCGGGAGCGGGACCGGGACCGGGAGCGGCGGGGCGGGGCTGAGCTGGGCTGACCCTCCCTCTCTGTCCCCAGGTCAGCGCCGCGGCGGCCGGAGCCTTCCCGAAGCGTGTGAAGGTGGTGGAGGTGGGGCCGCGGGACGGGCTGCAGAACGAGAAGGTAGGGGCGGGGGCCCTTCCCTAACCAAACACCCGTAACGTGCCGCTGTGCCCCACCGACGGGCTGGTTTATGTTGTTTTGTTTTGTTTTGTTTTTTTAATGCCGCTTTTTGATGTTGAAAGATAAGGGGGTTTTGCGTTGGTGGAAAAGTTTGTTGTGAAAACAACAACCTAAGGTCGTTTTCCTCTTCTTCTCAGAATGTTGTACCGACACCGGTGAAAATCAATCTAATCAATATGCTGTCAGAGACGGGGCTTCAGGTTATAGAGGCCACCAGCTTTGTTTCCCCCAAATGGGTTCCTCAGGTCAGTATGCAAACGAGCGTTACAATTGTATATTACAAAAACGCCTAATAATAGATAGTAATCCAATAAAATATTTTGCTTGCTCCAAAACCCTTATTACTGTGACTTATAACTGGGCAAGAAGCAGCAAAGCCAAATAAAAGGGCTTGCAGTATCCCAGACCTTCCCTTTGGACCTTGCAAAAGAGCAAACATACAGCTCCAATACAAACAGCTGGTTGTGTGCGTGTTGGCACTGGCTTGGCTGGGTGACTGAACTATGATCCTTCACAGGGTGCAATGCTGTTTGCTCTTTAGAGGCCCGTTTCTCTTATTCCTAAATATTGCTGCTCCAGTTCCTAAAAATAAATTTTAAAAATTATTTTATAATTTGCAGGCATGGATGTTGTCACCCTTAGAAACCTTTCCTTGTTTACTTTGCAGATGGCGGACCATACTGAAGTCATGCAAGGAATTAATAAGTTACCTGGTATTAGTTATCCTGTGCTGACACCGAATCTGAGAGGATTTCAGGCAGCGGTAAGAGATGGCAGCGTCTGAATGTTCCGAGTGCCTCGTGTGCAGGGTTCCTGCGAAGGAACGTTTCAGCTGTGGTTAAGGGTGGGAAACGGATCTTTTGTGCTGGCAGGCAGCCGTCGCATCTTGGAGCTCCTTCACACGGGATCATTCTGCTGGGGAAATAGAAACCTGTTGTTTATAATGGGAAATACCTTGATACATTTTCTATTATTTTTAAAAAAAACCCACAAACAAAGAAACCAATTACAAAAAAACAAATAAGTGATTTATTTTAATTGACAGTGATGGTTTTGGTCTTACCCCCATGTCCCACAGTGCTCTGTCCAGCAGATGTAGCTTTACTACTGTGTCTGTAACTTTACGCTTCCTTTGAAGGCAAACTTGGATGTGTCATTATGTTTTTATTGTAGAATGAACTGAGGAAAGAATTGGGTTATTCGGGGAAGAATTGGGGAAAAAATATCTTCTATAAAATGGGAGAACTGTAGTCGTGGTTGTGCTTGTCATTTCCCTCGCAAGAGAAAGCAGCTCACTTTAGTTTATGCTTTCTATTGGCAGGTGGCAGCAGGGGCCAAAGAAGTGTCGATCTTCGGAGCTGCATCTGAGCTCTTCACTAAGAAGAACATCAACTGTTCCATAGAGGAGAGTTTGGAGAGATTCGATGAAGTGATGACGGCAGCGAGAGCAGCCAGCATTCCTGTCCGGGGGTAAGGAAGGAGTTCTGCTGCAAGCTTAGCATCGAGCCTGTCGCGTGGGGAGATGTGTCTGCTGGAGTTTATCCCTTTGGAGTCTGGCCCATGCAGTGCTGGGGAGCAGGATTTCTTTTACCCTTTACCTTTTCTGGGAGGGTGTCTCTCTGCCTGGATGGATGAAGGCAGCTGTGAGCTCAGTGCATTGAGAAGCATTAATTTGTCAAAACCACCACACTGATGCGGTTTCAGACACTGCCTTGGTGCAAAGCCTATACCGCTCGTGACAGTTTACACTCCTCCAGATGGATTCACCCTTCGTGGGGTGGATTCACCCACCCTTAATTCACCTGTAATTATTCTGCCTTCAGCTTTACTAAGTGATCCAAAATAGTACTAGCTTCCAAGTGGCAGACGTTCCACGTGGGAGTGCATAGATCCACAAACCCAACAGTCCTGTGTACTCTTGTCCTGGCAAATTTTTCATGTCTATGGAAGAAGCAATTGTTCAATAGTTAATTATGTAAGCTTTGTTCACTGAGCTGATTTTTAGAATAGGAAATTAATTCTTCCATTGTCATGTGAGGCGCTGCACAAGTCCTGACTGATTTGGCCAGTATAATCTCACTTCAGTTCTCTAGCTAAAACTGTATTTTTTTAACTGTAGATATGTATCCTGTGTCCTTGGGTGTCCCTATGAAGGGAAGATTTCTGCAGCTAAAGTTGCAGAGGTGAGTTCATCGTAAATGTAACCAGAATTTCTGAGATGTTTTTGGCTCCCTCTTATAGATGTGAATTGAACTGAAGGATGTATCAAACCATTTAACCAAAGACTGAGGGAGGGCTGGGGAAGGTTACAGTTAGCTGCCGCCACAGGGAGGGAAGGCTGGATCTTGCCAAAATGGATGTGCGAATTCAGGGAGAGGAGTCTCCTGGCCGTTGTCCCCATGGCTGTTGTGCTCCAGTTCCACTGTATGGGTCTCCAGCTCTAGGAAGGGAGTGACAAAGCTGCCTTTTCAGTAAGCGTCCTGGCTTTTGGACAGGTCTCAAAGAAGATGTACTCGATGGGATGCTACGAGATTTCCCTCGGCGACACCATCGGCATTGGGACTCCGGGGAGCATGAAGGAGATGCTGACGGCAGTCATGAAAGAGGTGCCAGTTGGGGCTCTTGCTGTTCACTGCCATGATACCTACGGGCAAGCTCTTGCCAACATCTTGGTAGCGCTTCAGGTAAGATTCTTGCTTTGCAGTATAGCATCCTCCTTTGAGTTTCTTCTGTGCTTGCCTGTGAACCATAGGTTTGAGGAGCAGGACCACAGTTTGTCCTTTAAGAGGAGTTTACTGATAGTGCTTTTGTTTGCAGATGGGTGTGAGCGTGGTTGATGCGTCCGTCGCTGGCCTTGGAGGCTGCCCCTATGCCCGAGGAGCTTCAGGAAACGTTGCTACAGAGGACTTGGTGTACATGCTGAACGGCCTGGGGATCCACACGGTGAGCATGAGCAGCCTTTGCCTGCAGCAGCTGAGCCTCTCGCACGATGGCTCTGTTCAGGCTTCAGAGGGGGTTCAAAACTTGGCCCAGGGAGCCTGAGTGTGGCTGCAAGGGTTGTTCTGGCCCTGCTGTGCCAGTCAGGAGGGCACAAGGGCCTTGCCTTGCCAATCCCACACACCCCCTGCTGGGAGCACTTCCTTCTCTCCCTTTTTCTTAAATTTCTTAAATTTAAGAAACTTTCTTAAATTTCCCTGTAACTTAACCCTCACTATCAGAATTGCACTAGTGAGCAGCAGGCGCCCAGGGCCTCGTTAAAATACCCTTCAGGCTCCCTCACCCCCTGCTAGTCTTTCGCAGCGATGCCAGTTGTTACTGGGCAGCTTTATGGGGCAGAACTGGTACCAGTATACATCGTATCTTTTTTCCCACGAAGGGTGTGGATCTGCAGAAGTTGATGGACACGGGCACGTTTATTTGCAATGCTCTCAACAGACGAACCAATTCCAAAGTGTCCCAGGCGTGTTGCAGACTGTGACGCTGAATCGAGTTTCTCCTTGGATCAAGAAGAAAGCGAGGATCCAGTGTTGGCTGGGTTTCCCTCTATCTCGCTGCCTCTGATCTTCAGTGCTCCTTCCAGGCCCAGCGCTTGAAAGGAAAAGTATAATCCACCAGAATCTGTGAAGAAATGAAAAAAAAAAAAAAATACTGTCATCGTATTGCCAAAACCAGCACAACTATACTCAACCTTAAAGACATTGGCCGTTTGCCTTAGAGAAGGGAGGACATGGATGGGCTGAGGGAGACGTAGCGGGCGCACCGCTTGCCTTCTCGCAGAGAGCTGCAGGCTCCGGCACCAGCTCAGAGCAACATCTGCTAACTTGTACCTCAAGAATGTGCTGCTGTAACCTACCAGCAAAGGATAAAGGGCAGCTTTTCCAGTCAGAGCACTTCTCCAGGTCAGGCGTGGCTTCTCCAGGTCAGGCGTCTCCCCTTCTCTCTCCTCACTACGAATGTTGAGACTGAAATCGAAAGGCTCCCCTTCGTCATTCAGGTGTCAGGGGGCATCCTTGGACCTTCTGTCTTAGCATTTAGGGGTTGTAATAAAGGACCGTATCTGTTGTAAGATACTTCTTCTAAACACTAGCAGTAGCAAACACATTATTTAATATTCTAAGCTATTAGAAATTTGGTTTCACTAAACCAGTTAAAAAGCTTTTGCTGCTGGTTTGGTTCCAAATACCTCTTCTGCCGGCCTGCAGTGTGGAAATGCTGCATCGTTGTGGGCTTCTTCTGTGCGCACATCTGCTCCTCGCGGTAGACAGGTCCTAGGGAAGTCTCCCCTTATCTGCTATTTAAAATAATTTATTTAATAGTTTATCTGTGAGACGTCACCCTTCCATGGGGCGGGCTGGGTTTGTAGCTGCGCCTTTCTCTGACTGTCCCTCCGCGTCTCACCGCATCATTTAAATAAAGTGTAACAATTAAATAAACTGTAACATTGAAATAAGCTGGAATCGGTGAATAAGGGGGGGGTGTAAGTCCTGGGCGCAGTGGCCTCCTCCTGCCGCCAGGGGGCGCGGGGCCGCCGCGCGTTCACCGGGGCCGCCTCAGTGAGGCCCCGCCCCCTCTCCCGACGGGCCAATCGGCACTGCTGTCTGCCGGGAGCGGGGGCCGGCACATGCTGCGCATGCGCACTGCCCCGGCTTTTTGTCCCCGCCGCCGCGCCGTAGCTGGCGCGGAGGTGACACGTTTCCATGGGAGAGCGGTGCGCGTGGCACCGCGGGGGGCGGGGAGCGCCGCCGGCCCTTAAAGGGGCCGCACCCGGCGGAGGGGCAGAGCCAGGGCGGCGGCGGGAGGCGGCCGGTGAGCGGGCTGGGAGGGCGGGGGGAGACCAAACCCGAGGGCCCGGGGCGAGCGGAGGCAGCTGCTGCTGCTGTGCCCTCCTTTAACGTGGAGCTCCCACGGCCCGGCCCGGCCTCTGAGGGAACCCCCAGCCCATGAGGTAAATCCAGCCCCTGGGGGAACCCCCGGCCCCAGCCCCCCAGGTCAGCCCTGGACCCGACCCCGACCCCACAGGTAATGCCTCAGGAGACCCCCGGCCCCCCAGGCAGCCCCAGTCCCGGCTCCTCAGGTAAACCCCGAGCCAGGGGTACCCGCGGTAACCCCGCGCCCGGCCCACGAGCACGCGCTGTCCCGCAGGCCCCTGCCCCGTCCCGCTCCCTGCTCACCTGCCTGGCTAGAGGCAGCCTGGGTTTGGCTTTGCAGCCCTCGCCTGCCTGGCTCAGGCGCCGGCCTCCCCCGGAGCTGCCCTCGCTGGCTGCCCTCGCAGCCCTGGGGCCAGCCGCAGACCCAGGGCAGGGCAGTTCAGGGGTTTCAGGTTGATTTTCAGCCCGAGCTGCAGCTCTGAGAGTGACTAAAGTCACCCAGGGTGGAAACTTCCCCTGTGCTGCCTCCACATGCCTTGGTAACGAAGTGGATTTTCCTTCCTGCCCACGGGGCAGGAGCTGCTGCCCTGTTCGCAGGGACGGGGTTTCTCTTGCAGGTTTGCTTCCAGGCTGCCGCTCGGAGCGTGGCAGCCAATGTTCCTGTAGCCTGCGGTGCTCCGATGCCCACCCTCCTGGGAAGCGGGGCGGGAACGGGGCCGGTGCTGGGCAGGGGAAGGGAGGCTGGAGGGAGCGCTGGGACTGTCGTACAGAGGGGATTTCAGAGCTGGAGAAAAAAACAGGGAACGGCGGCGGGGGAAGAGGGCAGAGCTGATGCCCCTTGAGGAGACCACCCAAGTTAATACCTTTAGATGACTCCCTTCCCTTGTGCTTAGGGGTGAATTAGCCTCAGGGATTTGTGCTGTGGGATATGGGCAACACCAGGATCTTGACTGGATTTAACAGGAAGAACAAGTATGTGACAAGTGTCAGATAAACCCTCCCTGTCCGGGAGGTGTGAACCATGTCAGCAGGGTGTGCTACAACCTGCCCGGCCTGTTCCTCTCTGGCCAGGCCAAGCGCAGGGAGTGCCTAGAGGCAGCGCTGACGTGACAGTGTCCGAGTCCTGCCTGCCCGCTCCCTCCCAGGGCCCCCGCTTGTCGTGCCCACCCCAGACTGCTGCACACAGTGCAGCACTGACGGGCCTTTCCTCCCCCAGGGAGCCATGGCAGAGAAGATCCTGGTGACCGGCGGAGCTGGCTACATTGGCAGTCATTGTGTGCTGGAGCTGGTGGAGGCTGGCTATGTCCCTGTGGTCATAGACAACTTTCACAATGCCATCCGAGGTATGGAGAGCCTTCATCCCTTCCCATACGAGGGTTTCAGCCACTCTCAGCCTGTGCTGGGACCTCCAGTTATCCCAGTGCCTCACCCCCTTCTGTCTCCCCAGGGGCAGATGAGCTCCCGGAGAGCCTCCGGCGTGTGCAGGAGATCGTGCGCCAGCCCATCCTCTTCCAGGAGCTGGATATCACTGATGAGGCAGCGCTGCAGCAGCTCTTCAGTAAGGTGAGAGCAAGAGCTGCCATGCCGGGGTGGCCTTGTGGGCTCTGAGGGGTGAGAGGGGTTTGTGCTGGGGGTGGGAGCCAGGAGGGAGATGTGGACTGGGCAGAAGCTGAGTGGGGAGGACGGTGCTGAGGAAATGCTGCAACCAGCAAATGTTCCTTGGGCCATGGAGGCCACACGGGCTGGCTGAATGAAACTCTGGGGAGACTTCTGTCTGGTTTCTGCCTGGAGCTTCTATCTCCTATTGCTGTGGCACTAACACCAAGCTCTTTTTTCCCTCTGCAGCACCGTTTCTCAGCTGTGATGCACTTTGCGGGGCTGAAGGCAGTGGGGGAGTCTGTGCAGAAGCCCCTGGAGTACTACAGGGTGAACCTCACTGGCACCATCCGGCTGCTGGAGGTGAGTGGAGCCAGGGGGCAGAGCATGGTGCTCAGGGCCATACGGGTGCTGGGTGACTGTGATCCTGCTCTGGGGTGGCTGTGCTGGCGGGCAGCCTGGCCCCTGCAGTGCTCCCCGTGCCCAGGCCCGGTCCCAGGGGTGTAATGGTGCCTGCAGGGTGGGAGCTGCTGGTGGCAGAGGGCTGAGCTGGAGGGCACGGAGCTTGCTGGCTCAGTGGCGGCTGGTCCCTGCTCCCCAGACCATGAAAGCCCACGGCGTGAAGAACATCGTGTTCAGCAGCTCTGCCACCGTCTACGGAGACCCCAAGTACCTGCCCCTGGATGAGAACCACCCCGTTGGAGGCTGCACCAACCCCTACGGCAAATCCAAGTACTTCATCGAGGAGATGATTCGAGATCTCTGCAAAGCAGAGAGGGTGAGGAGCTGCCCCAAGGCACGCAGGGCTGGGAACTGAGGTCTTTTCCTGCTGGAGCGTGCTGGGGTGACAGGGCAGTGCCGCACAGCACTACACCCTCCCCAGGCAGCCATGTTTGTGTGTCTCCCCAGGACTGGAACGCTGTTCTCCTGCGCTATTTCAACCCCATCGGAGCCCACGAGTCAGGCATGATCGGGGAAGATCCTCAGGGGATCCCAAATAACCTCATGCCCTATGTGGCGCAGGTACCACCCCATTGCAGCCCTTGAGGACCCCTTGGCTTGTGGTGCCTATGGGGGGTGCACAGGCTGATGGGGCTCTCGTGGCCTTGTCCCTCTGCGCAGGTGGCAGTGGGGCGCCGGGAATTCCTGAGCGTGTTCGGGAATGACTACAGGACAGACGACGGAACAGGTGCGTCACAGAACGGGTGGAACAGAGACACCCCATCCCCGGGGGCAGCCGTCGCAGCTCCCCGGCCTGGCTGCGCCCCGCGCAGGAGGGCTCTGTGCTCACCCTTTGTGTCCCTGCAGGCATCAGGGATTACATCCATGTCGTGGATTTGGCGAAGGGCCATATCGCTGCTCTGAAGAAGCTCGAGGAGAACTGCGGCTGCAAGGTACCAAGAGGGCCGTTGTCTGGGGTGCGGTCAACCCTGCTGGGGCTCTGGGGCTGGGCCAGGGCTGGGCTTTTCCAGCCCCGGGGAAGCTAAAGAGGGCCTGGTCCTTCTCCCCTTGCGAAAGAAGCTGACCCATGTCCCTTATCCTCCTCCCAGATCTACAATCTGGGCACAGGCACCGGCTACTCTGTCCTGCAGATGGTCCGGGCCATGGAGAAAGCCTCAGGAAGGGAGGTGAGGTCTAACTCGCAGCCTGCAGGGCCACGGGCGCAGAGCCAGCTGCTCCCACCAGCCCTGCCTCGCCACCCCAAGCCATCGCTGCCGCAACAGCCCTTGTGCCTGTGTCTGCGGCAGCCCCTGGCCCTGATCCTTCAGCTCCCTGGCCTCTGATGAGTCCCCTCTGCTGAGAGCCGGGAGCCCCCAAACTCCACAGTCCCGCTTTCCCTGCAGATCAAGTACAAGATCACGGGCCGGCGCGAGGGAGACGTGGCTGCCTGCTACGCCAACCCGGCGCTGGCTGAGCGCGAGCTGGGCTGGAGAGCTGCCTTTGGCCTGGACAAGATGTGTACGAGCATCCCGCCCCTCCCCGGCAGGCCATGTGCCACCGGCTGCCCCTCTTCTGACCCCCCCCTCACTGCTGCTCTCTCCCCATTGCAGGCGAGGACCTGTGGCGGTGGCAGCTGCAGAATCCCACAGGCTTCAGCAAGAACTGAACCATGGCCCGAGGGCTCGCCTGGCCGCCATGGGCCACCACAGGCCAGCCCTGCCCACCTCTCACCACGGCCCCAGCGAGCACGGCTGCCATCACCCTGGGTGCAGGTCCAGCTCCCTCTCCTGCCTCTTGCATGGGGCAGGAAGGCTGGAGCTTCCTCAGCCTCTCCACTCCTCATCCCCCTCCAGGTCCTTTGCATCTCATAGAGCAGGAGCACAAGGAAGAACAGAACCAGGGTCCAGCTTTGGCACCCAGGGCACAAAATCCCCTCATGGGAATGTGAAGGGGCTGGTGCCAGCCCCAGCAGGGAGAGGCTGGGCCCCCCAGCCGCTGCTGGGGCTGCTCTGGGGCCCTCCCTGTGCCCAGCACTCAAACATGAGCCCTGTTGAGCCCAAACTCCAAAGGAAACCACCCATTCCCCGCTCAGTGGCCCCCAGCGTGGGGAGCTGAGGATGTTCCTGGTCTCGGGTGGAGGCTGGGGCACCCCCTGCCCTGGAGAGGGCTGCTGAGCACCTACCTCATGGCCTCAGGAACCCCCAGACCCACCCATTCCTGCAGGGACCAGTCACCTGCCAAGGCCACCACAGCTCCTTTCCCATGGGAGAAGGCCCTGATAGCTGCCAGGGCTGCCCCCTCTCATCTCCCCTGCCCCTCGCAGTGTTGTTTTGGGGACCAAGCCCCCCCCCCCCGCTGCTGCTAGATTTGCCTGGTGCCTGGTTTTGCTTCCATGTTGCCTGTGGCAGCCACTTCCATAATCATGTTGCCAAAGGCTGCCCAGGAGAAGGCTCTGCTCGGCTGTCAAATACTGGTCCTATTTATTACTGGCAGCTCTAACGGCTTCGTTAGGCAGTGATGACGCAGTCAGCCCCATTTGCTGTCAGTTAGATTAATAACTTATGCTACTAAATTATGAATTGAGCTTTTGATTTGTTTTTAAATAAACTTTCTTACTTTCTAAGTGGCAGCTCTGTTCTGCTCCCCCTCAGCCAGAGCTGCCGCCCTCTGAGAAACACACCCTGGGGCCTTGTGCTAATCCGCTCCCCCCAAACCTCCGTTCCAGAGGTGCTGCGGGCGCTTCCTGCCCAGCCATGAACGACGCCAGCTCAGCTCTGGGAGAGGTTTACAATTTATTTAACCTTGTTTCTGATTCTGTGGAACACACACACACAAAAAAAAAAAAAGACAAAAAACCCCAAACATTTACAAGGAAGACAAAAGAGAGAAGAAAAAAAAAACCAAAGCTGTATTGAGGAATGGAGAGAAGCCGTTCTCCCTCCCAGGTCCTCAGCACGGCCCCGGCCAGGCGCGTGCTGCTCAGGTGGGGAGCGAACAGGAATGATCTGCAAAGGGGCCAGCGCAGCCACCCGCGCCGTGCCCAAGGATGGCCACGAGTCCCGGGCCCCCACTCCGCACACGGTTCCAGTTCACAGTCAAATAGGTCGGTCTGTCCGTCTGCCAGCCCTCAGGTAACCTGCAGGGAGCTGCGTTCCCATCCCAGCCAGCCCCTCTCGCCTCCCCGCCCGCCGAGCACAGGGAGGGGAGGACACAGCAGCTTTAAAACAGACAAAGTAGAAGAAACAGCAGGACTGAACCCCAAGCAAGGGGAAGAGCCGGGCTCCCCCTGACACCAGCAGCAGTTTTGCTGGTTTAAGACTTCCTACAAGGGATGGGGAAAAAAAAAGAAAAAACCAAAACCCCAAACCTCAACCACCCAAAACAACCCGAGAAACCAACCAAGGATGAGTCCGACAGATCCGACTCTCCGGAGAGCGGGTTATTGCTTTGCACATCCCAGGCGGGGAGGGCACGGCTGGAGCAGAGGTGCCGGCGCCAAGCCCCACGCCTGCCCTCCCCGGAGCAGCCCTCACCCTCCGGGAGGTGCCGGCCTCGGCAGGGCTCTGCGGGGCGAGGGGCCGCGCCGGGCACTGACCCGCACAGAGCCGGAGCACGCAGGAGGGACGATAGCCCTTAGGCTTGGGGGGGGTGGTTTTGTGGTGGTTTTTGTTTTCTTTTTTTTTTTTTAAAAGACATGTACAGCTCCAGCCCAGAAGGGCCCAACAGTGCTGTGGGCTCAGCCCATGGAGGAGAGGTGAGAAGGGCAGCGCTGCTCAACAGCAAGTGCCCTCGGCCCTGCGGGAGAGGGAGAGAGGGGGCACCCAGGAGCCCACCCATGGAGCAGACATTCGGGGCCTGGGGAGCTGCTCTGCTGCTGGGGACAGTCCCGGCCCCGTGCCCCAGCCAGCCACGGCCACCAGCACGGCCGGGCCACCGGCTCAAGGGAGGAGAAGCCTTGGCTGCAGCCTCCAGCCAGCCGGGCAAGGGGAAACCTGCGATTGTACATGGAAAGGCCGACAAAGCCCACAGCCCTCACCCTGGGGAGCGCAGAGACCCCCGCGCTGCCCTGCAGGACGGGGCACGGTGGCACCCGGGCATTAAATGCTGGTGAGATGATGGCTGGGAGCAAACCTGCTTCCTCCAGCTGCGCCAGGGGCCACCCCTGGGGGCCTCTCCTCGCCTCTCCTCTCCCTCCCTGAGCCAGCCCGAGTCCAAAGGGAAGGAGAAGTAGCAGCAAGACAGACGTTAAGGACCAGGCCAGCGCCAGGCAGGCTCCGTGGCAAAGCCGTTCGGACGCCGGCTGTAAACGGCAGCGCTTTGGGGCTCTGAGGGTGCAGAGAGAACCTCTGAGACACCCCGCTGGGCTGAGGAGATTGTAAAAGCAACAAGAGGAGAGGAAGGAGGCGATTATCTCGAGGAGGGCAAAGCTGCCACAAGCGGAGGGCTGAGGCTGCTGGAGCGCGGGGCGAGCCCGCTGGGGAGTGTGCGTGTGCGACAGGGCGGGGGCCGGGGCCCGTGCGAGGAGGTGCAGGGGCTGCGCGGACGCCTTTCTGCTGGCCCTGGGAGACGGGGCAGCCTTTGGCAGTACGGGCCCAGAGCAGAGCCTCTCTCTGGGCCTTGAGGCATTTGCAGGAGAGTCCCGGGTTCCTGAGCTCTGATTGAAAACCCGTGAATCACCTGAGCGGAGGCCGAGAGCAGCCGCGGAGAGGACGGGCCGAGGGCAGAGGAGGAGCATGGGCTGCTCTGAGCCCCGGAGAGTGCCCCAGCCCTGCCCTGTGCCCGTACTGCTCCTCCCACCGCACAGGGGCATATCCTACCCCTGATACTGTTACAAAAAAAACCCCAAACTCAACAAAAAGCCCTCGCCAGTGCCATGCCAGACCCACGCACTGCGGTGCCTGAACAGGGAGTCGAGGGGATGGTGACCCCTGTAGAAACCGCTCGGAGCAAGAGGAGAGAAAAGGCCACTCGAAGACTCGCCTTAGCTCCAATCTCAGCTCCGAGAGCAGCAGGGAGAGACGGGGCACCCCCAGTGGACAGGATGTGGCGCGAGGAGACGGGAAGAGGCAGGGGCCAGGGGTGCGGCGGGAGGTGCAGTGGGGTGCCATGGCTTCCATTTGCAGCGGACGGGTCACGGGGGAAAGATTGGTGGCTGCGACCTCGGCGTCCTTCCCTGCAACAGTCTCGAATGGCTCCGCTTAGATCCGGGGCAGCAGCTTCTCAATAAACTCCTTCACCGCCATCATCTCCTGCAGAGAGCACAGAGCCCGTCACGCCGGGGCTCCTCAAGGGCCCTGCATTGTCCCAAGCATGGGGGTACGAGGGCTGTGTGGCTTCCCTGCGGTGAATCGGGGAATAAACACATCCCCTGTCTTCTGGACTCAACAATTTCCCTGCCCTGCGGGTCCCACTGTGCTGGGGTCGGTCCCAAAGGTGACACCAGCCCCTGACAGCCCCGTCCCCTCTCCCCGCCCCGAGGCACTGACCTGAGGGCAGGAACTGTGCATCACGCCGGGGTAGGTTTTGAACTGCACCTTGGCGGGGGTGACAACAGATTTCAGCTTCTCAGCAGTGAGGGCCCCGAAGCGGACGGGGATCATGGGGTCCATCTCCCCATGGCACTGCAGGATGGCGATGTCCTTGTTCACACCGTTATTCGCTGCCTGCAGTGAGGAGGGAAGCACTCAGGGGTGCCCAGAAGAGGAGATCCCCAGTGGGGAATGGGGCAGGTGCTTTATCTGCATCCTGATGCACATCACCTGGCAGCTCCCCTCCTCATGGAGGGCTCCCCTCCTCTTCTCACATAGGAGAGCTGCTCACACAGCACCTGCCGCCCTGCTACCAGGACCCAGCTGCTGCCTGGTGGGCACAAGAAGGCTTGGGGGGCAGATCGGCTTGCAGATGCCCACACCAGATTGGAGGCAGAGCCCTGATTTCTCCTGTGCCCTCACCTGCCGCAGGGGCATGGGATTAAACCCCCACCACAGGCACCTGGTGTCTCCAGCAGCCCCAGGCTCCCACTGCAGCAAACTCCAGATGGGAAAATCCACCCCACTGACCCACCCTGCGGACGCGTGGGGCAGCAGCAGCACAGCGTACCTGCGGGAAGGCCTTGTGCAGCGGCAGCCAGCAGCTGAGCGCCACGATGCCGGCCAGCTGGTGCTGGCAGGTGAGAGCTGTGTACAGCGACAAGGCACCGCCCTGCAGCAGATGAGGAAGGCCTGTTAGTGCAATGGAGGGATCCAGAGCTCGGAGCATCCACCCATGCCCCTGCCATGGCTGCTCCCTTTGAGGGGTATCTTCAGAGGGGGAAGAGGGAACCCAACCCTCAGCCTGCTCTGCCTCAGCCCCCTGCAGCCCGGCTCACCTGTGAGAAGCCCCCCAGGATGATGCGGTTGGGTGGGATCCCGTTCTTCATCTCATGCTCAATAATTGCTTTAACTGGAAGAAGACAGAGAAATGGGTCAGTGAAAGGTGGAGGGGGCTGAAGAGCAGTGCCCGAGGCCTGTGGGTACACACAGGACACATCAGGGAGGGGGCAGGTGCCAGAGGTCCCAGGGACCAAACACACTTGGCTCCAGCCAGGCTGGAGGTGGGCTGGGGTCGCAGGAGAGAAGAAAGGAAGGAGAGGTGGAAGGAAGACATGTGCTCCTGTCCCAGTGAGGGAGAGGCACCCAGGAGCTCAGTGCTTCCCTCTCCCCAAAGCTTCTTACTGTTTTCTGCAGCTTTCTTGATCCCAGCTTCATCCTCAGGTGCATCTGGAGTCAACCCCATCAGATCAAACCTGGGAGAAGAAGCAGGGTCAGTCCCAAACCTCTCCCAGCACCCAGGGTGCGGGGAGGTGGGAGCTGGGTGTGCTCTGCCCTCCCCCTGACTCCTACAGGGCAGTGGATTTTGGCTCCTCAGTCCCCCCATCCCTCTCACTCCACAAAATACACCCTCAAAAGGGTCCCACCCCCTCCCTGCTGCCCAAAGCACTGACCAGGAGGGCATAACCATCTTCATGTTGAGGGTCACTGGGATCCGGGGCCTGCAGAGAAAACCGTTCGGGTGTTTTAATTCAAGTGCAAGATACGAAAATCCGAGCCAAGGGGAGTGGGGTGACCGGCCCTCCTGCTGCAGCTGCAGGAAACCTCTCCCAAGGGAAAGCAGCGGGTCAGTGCCACCAGACCCAGCCTGGGGGCTGCAAGGTGACCCCAGATATCAGCCATGAGCCCCGAGCGGATCCTGGCTGAGCCGGCAGCTCCACGGCATTGCCAAGTGGCCTGCCTGGGGAGGAGAGCACCTGCATCCCTCTCCTGTTTGCTGCCACTGAGCTGGGAGATGCTGACAGAGCAGCCGCCTCTGCTGCTGAGACAGACGCTGGGAAGCAAAGGCCCTGCTGCCGGGGACGCCACTGCGGTGGAGCTTTCCCAGCCCGGTGAGTGCCCCAATGCATGGGCTGCTACCGACATGGGGGACACATCGGGGACCGTTTCCTTCCCTTTCTGAGCCCCCTCCTGCCTGATCAGGGGGATGGGGAAGGAGCTTCAGTGTTCTGGGCTTTCGCTGCAGCCATTGGGGAGAGGCAAGGACAAGACAGGGGAGAAAACAGACTCGGAGCAGCAGCTCCCACACTGATCAGCTCTGTGGGGAACCACTCTGCCTGCAGGCAGAAAATGCCAGGGCTGGGGCCCTGAATAAACTGGCCACAGCAGGAGAGCAAGCCTCACTGTACAGCCCCGTGGCTAGGTCAGGGCACAGGCCACCATCTGCCTCCCCGAACAGTCTCAGCAGCAAGCACCAGCACCACAGCCCCCCCGATCCCGCCAAGGCCCTTCCCAAAGCAAGGATGGCACTTACGCATGAGGGCAAATATATTTCACGTAAGGGAGGCGGATGGAGGAGAGAGCATCAGCCCAGCTGTGCCTGGGGAGAGAGGAAAGGGAGTTCAAGGCTTGCCGTAGCATTTTGGAGGATGCTGGCGAAGGTGAGGGATTTCCCCCAAGGACAGGTTTTCTCCGAGGCCGCTGGACCCCTGCCCCTGCCCTGATGTTGTTCTACCACGTCCTGCCCACCCCAGCAGCCTGAATCCCAGGGTAAATCCCTGGCACAGATCTCCTCTGCGGCAGGGCAAAGGCAGCACACAAAGCCCTGCAGCTGGAGACAGAGGAGCTGCTGTCAGCAAGGGAGGAGGGAGAAGCCTTTTGTTACTGCTGTATTTCACGCTGCCCTCTAAGGTGGCCCTGCACATTAGAGGGATGCACTCGCATAGACACAACCCAGCTCCCAAGGACTGGAAAAACCGCAGCGCTTATCTGCTTGCCTTAAAGAAAGCAGAAAATCAAACCCGCAGGAGGCGGGGGGCTGCCAGGCTGCTGGGATCATAAATATTCAAGTGCAGACAGCTGCTGGCCAGCGATTCCCTGTGAGGGTGGCGCAGGCACGGCTATCGGATCAAGCTCAAAGCCCCAGACAGATCTTGGAGCTGCCCCTTGGGGAGAGCAGCACCGGCGCTCGCAGCAAACAGCCAGACCCGGGCCCACGTTCAGCAAACTATGCGTCACAGCCAGAGCTGGCTCCGGGAATACTCACCCCGTGTCTCCAAGGCCATGTAAAAAAATGACCTGTTAAATTAAGCAGAAAAACAAAAGAATTAGCTGGTGCGACAGCCGGTGTCCTGGGAGAGAGGCAGGGCTGGGCTCGCAGGGAAGCGGCAGAAGGCCACTTAGTCACTAACTAGAGGAGACTCAAACAGGCAGAAATTAGCTGATGCTAATGACATGTCTCTGCAGCTTTGAGCATGACGGATGGGTGGAACAGGCACATCATCATCATCATGCCACAGAGCCTGCTGTCAAGGCCCTGTTCATGGGCGTCATCGGCCCCTTGGCTGCCCAACATAGCAGAGAGCCAGGGAGCAACAGATCATCCTGCCAGGCCGCACGGCACCATGCTGAGCGGAGGCCGAGCTTGCCAAGGACTCACAAAACCCACCTCTACAGGCTTTTCATCTAAGACTTGAGCAGCCCTAAGCAACGGAGAGCAGAGGGAGGGCAGCCTGTGGGGCCCCAGGGAAGAACGGAGGATTTTCTTTGGGGGATTTTCTTTCAAAAGCTAAAATAGCCAAATCAGATCCAACTCCCACTCACTTCCCTGCAGGTCATGCCTAGCTGTGAGGCTGTGCCTGTGGTTCCACACTGGGCCAAGCACCAGTAACAAACAGCCCAGCCCAAAGGACCTCTCCCCAGCAAGATAAGAACTCACTGGTCCTGCATCCCCTTTGATGCACCCTCCGAACCCCACGGAAGCAGCTCCTAATCTTCAAGACTGCTAAAAGGGAAGAAGCAGGGGAGGCAGGAGGGGTCCGGCCCTTACCGCAGCAGTCTCCCGCTCTGCCCCTGAGACAGTCACTGCATCAGCGAGGAGGGGGACAGACATGTTGTTACCACACATACACCGAGAGGGACTCAGACACTGGCACCTGTGGGACAGAGGGACAAACGTAAGGTAGGAAAATACTCCCTTCTTTCCCCACCCGGCAACAATATGCTCCAGAGGGACCAGCTATTTAGGGGAAAAACTGAAGAGTACACGAAGACTTTGATGTCTAAGCCCTTGGGACAGCCCTGCTCCGTCCCTGGCCTGGCAAAGCCGGAGAGCCAGGAAGCAGAAAACGCTTCCCACATCGCAGCACCAGATGCGTGCGAGCTGGGATGCGCGCGTAGGGAGCTGGAAGTGTTAAAATTAGCTCTTTCTGTTACACCTCAAAGCCAAAGTTATTTCTGTGACTGTAACGACGTGGGCAGAGGGCGGCCGGGCGGCGCGCAGCCTCAGCATCCCTTCCCGGCTGCCAGCGGAGCCGAGGAGGAGCCTGACCCACATCTGCTCCGATGGGGAAGCAGGAAACGCCGGCCCCCGGCACGCAGCAGGCAGCAGCACGGGCCTTACAGCGCTAATAAAAGGTCCAGCCCTCTTTTATGGAGCCGGATGAGGATAAACAGGAGCGTTCAGGCACCGGCCTGAGACCCAGCCCAGCGCTGCCTCCCAGAGCCTGCGCCCCCCCAGCGATGGCATCCCCGTCCCTCCCCACCGGGCAGCCAGCCCAGGCCACCGCCACTGTCCCCACCGCAATGGTCTCCTGCCAGCACGAAGGGCGGATTGTCACCTCCTGGATCCCGGTCACCTGCAGGGCCGGCGGCTCCGGCAGAGCTAACAGCCCCCACAGACACCTCCGTCAGACACGACAGTTGATGGTGTTTGTTCCCAGTCCGGCGCAAATCAGTAAAACTACCGTGCCTCACGTGACGGGCCCTAACCCCCGCTTACCGCCCAGGACTAATTAGATCAGAGCTCGTTTACAGCGCTGCCATCATCTCCCAGGAGCGAGACCAGCCTCTGAGCTA
Organism: Phalacrocorax carbo; assembly: GCF_963921805.1. Classification (NCBI taxonomy): domain Eukaryota; kingdom Metazoa; phylum Chordata; class Aves; order Suliformes; family Phalacrocoracidae; genus Phalacrocorax; species Phalacrocorax carbo. Next base: position 3,502,492 of record NC_087534.1, on the reverse strand, counting down.
CTGCCAGGAACAAGATCAGACCCCACGGTCCGCTCGAGTCTTCACCTCTCACAGCGAGCACCATCCCCAGAGGGTTTTGGATGGCACGAGGCCACCCAAAGCCCCCCCAAACCCCCGGTACCCCGGCAGACAGCCTTACCCAACAGAAACAGCCTCCTCCTCTGCCAGCCTGGGCCAAAACCTGCCCGACTCGTTTCACCAACTGTTTGTCAGCTGGTTTTCCCCGACTCAAATAAAAACACCGGGAACAACAAGCTCCTCGGGTCTGGCGAACCTCACAGACACACAGCCCACGTGCTCGTGTGTACTCCAGGGTCAAAACAACCACCGAGGGAAAACAGCACCTGCCAAAATCCTGGCAAGAAGAGCCATAAATAAAAGCATCTTCCATGACAGATGGAGACGCTGAAACGTGCTCCCTGAGCCGACACAGACTCGCGTCTTTGCCTTATTCAGAGAGGCTTCAGGGAAAGGAGGGGTTCTGGGGTCAAGGCTGCCTGAAGCACCCCACGGTCACCCCCTGGAGACACCCCAGGTTTCTCCGGGGTATTTCTGCCCCACTCCCGGGGTTCCTACAGGAGGGTCCGCGGCTGCCGCCGCAGGAACAGCTTGAGCAAAAGCAGCCCCAAGGCCGAGCCGTAACACGGGGGAGGACGGAGCCCCCCCAAAACGGGTCTGTGCCTGCAGAAAAACCACCCGGGCACGAAAAGAGATGGACTTGTGCCCGAGGCGGCCCCAGGGCTCCCGCTCCCCACGGGGGTCACACCGGGGGGGAGCCCCCGGCCCTGGCTCCCGGGTTACGCCTCGCTGCCGCGTACCTCAGAACGGGAACGTTCCTTAGCGTTCGTTAACGTGCCCCGGCCCCTCCCGCAGGCCCGAACCGGCGCGGGGGAGGGAAAGGCGACGGGAGGCTGGGGGAATCCCACCGGGAAGCGGGAAGGATGACGGCGAGGGCCAGCCCGAGCCCCGCTCGGCCGCCCCGCCGGTTCCCACCCGCCGCGGCCGGAACGGGAACTCGTTTTCTGTAGAAATGGGGATTTTGGGGGGTTTTCTTAAAGGCTGGAAGCTCGGAGGGGTCTCGTGCCCCCCCCCGCGGGAGGCCCCTGGGCGCGGGAGGGGGAGGGGTGTTGCAGCGGGAGGGCGGCCCCGTTACCGGCAACGTGCTCCGCCGAGCACGAGGCCGCCAGGACCCTCCCGGGATCCACGGGCGGGAACCAGAGCCACACCGGGGCGGGGGGAGGGGGGAGCCCCGGATCTCCGGCCTCTCTGACGGAACCCCCCCTCCCAAACCGCCCGTTTAACACACCGGCAGCGCGGCGAGAAACAGGCCCCTCACCCGCCCCGGTCCCGCGCCCCCCCCCCTCCCCGGCAGTGGAGGTGGCCCGGCCCTCACGGACCCCCCCCGCCCCCCCCCGGTGGTACGTCCCGCCCCGCACCTCTCCCGCGGGCCCGGCGCGCGCTCTCCTCCCGGCTCCCCCGACGCGCTCCCACCGGAACTTCCGCCCTGCCGGGTCGGCGCTGGTTCAGCGCGGCGGAAGTGACGCATCGCCCGTTCCTCTGGGGGCGGCCATCTTGGCGGCGGGAGGCCCCGATCCGCGTCGTTACCGCACGGCCCAGGCCCCGGGTCCCCACCCGCCCTCTGCCGCCCGTGAGGCACCGAGCGCCGCCCCCCGTCCCCCCCGGTGGCAGCCGTCGCGGCCCGCTCAGCCCCGCACCCACCGGCTCCCCGCGGGGACAGGAGGGGCAGCTCCACACACACCCCCATACCCCCGTGACCCACGTTCAGGGAGAGGGACCTGGGCGACCAGGCGGCAGCTCCGCACCTCGGCGCGTGTTTTATTGGTAGTCAGAGAAGTAACGGCACCAAACATGAGCTCGCATCCGCCGAGACTGAGCTGGCCCCTCACGAGCACAGCTCGGCTGCTTTCGGCACCACCCGACACCCCAGTGCCCTCGGCGCCCTGCTCTCCAAGGTGAAGACGAAAACGTAAAGCTGATCCAACGCTCTCCAGTGCTTCAGGAAACCACTTCTGTCCGAGTCAGCCCACCATGTCCATACACTCGCCCATTCCCAGCGAGATCCCCAACAGCACTGTTAGGAGATGAAGTGAGTCTGTGGGGTGATTTGTTCCAACTTGTGATCAGCTGGGTTTGCCGACGCTTCGTAATTGCAGATGGTGACTTCGTGGCGATGTGCCTGAATTAAGATTAAACATGTTAGTCCAGAGGAGAGCAGAATTCAAGTCCCTCCTAAAACACCTGGCTGGCAAGAGCCGAGCAGGTTCCCATCTCACAGACTATTAATCACAGACTTTCCATCCCCACCCCTACACCACCCTCACCTTCCTCCTCACCACTACAGCTCAAGCTATGATTTAAAGCCCTTTTACACTCTTAGCACATTGTTGCTCATCTGTGCTCTCACCTACCTCCGTCCACTCTCCTTTCAGGCCTATATAAAAAATCTTGGTTGTCTCCGCTCCAAAGTTCTTCGGAAAGTGGATGGAGAGGTGGTAAACATTGGAAAAACGGGCAATTCTGAAAGAAAACACACTCTGAAGCCAGAGCTGGGCATACAAGCTGCCACTCTGCTGCTTTGCCACCTCCTCTAAGCACGGCACCACAGCCCCTCACCGTGCGTGGCTCCCACCCTAATCTGAGTCAGGCTTGGGAGCAAAATGACTGGGGGTGCAGGAGCAGCTTCCTTCACACTTGTGGTCTGTGGGCCAGCAACAAGCTGTTACTGTGGCCAGGAGCAGGGCACATGAAACCAGGATGATTCTGCACCCGGAGAAGTCCTGGGTCACAGGCACAGGAATCCCCCTGGCTCCAGGGAGGTGGTTTTCAGAGCAGAGCTCTCACCTGACAAGGGGAGGATGGAGCCGGGAAGCAAATTCTACTCTGGGCAGCTTTGGGATGCAAGGGAAAGAACTGCCTTCTGCTAACACTCCCCTAAATTCGGCAGCACGCCAGTGGGCTAGATAGAACACTTCGCTGCGCTTGGGAAGAGCAGCCCCCCCGCACCCCCCTGGCACAGGGATCTGCATCGTACTTGGTGGGGTACTCCAGCTCGCCCCTCGGATCCTGGTTCAGGCTGAACGTCTGGTCCGGTTCCCTGGCTGTGTCATCAAAGGACATGTGAGGAATGTTCCTGAACCTGAGAAGAGAGGAAGGAATCCCAGGAAGTTATTAACACACAGATCAACTAACTGGTTTCCTCCCCGTCCATTAGCACTACCCAGATTCCTCTCAACAATAAGAAACTGGATTTGCTTTGTCTTATAAGGGAGAAAATACCAATGTCACCACAAAGCATCATCATGTTCCAGAATACCCAACACCCTGAAGAAATAACAAGGAAGAACAAGGAACAAAGCTGGGGAGACACAGATCTCAGCATGCTTGGGTTTGGGTGCATGAAGAAACCCAGACCCCAGTACACTGGAGACCAAGGAAAATAGGGGATTGATACAGGTGTGTTTCTTTCCCCACAAGCAAGAACTGCAGAGTACTCAATACTCTCTCATTTAAAAAAAAAAAAAAAAGCAGTATTAAGAAGGATCTTTTGCCCTTCAGAAGCTAAAACAAGCCACGTGGCTCAGCACAGCCAAGCTGCTGCCGAGAGCCTTACAAACCTCACCTGGCTGCAGGACCTCCATCACTCATGTCCCTCCCTCCCAGGCCTCAGTTACCCCCTAGAGCGTAACCCCTCTCAGCCCATTGATCCTCTGAAGCCCGATGAGCCACTAGCAGGTCAGTTCCTTCTCAGCACAGCCAGTGTCTCAACCAAATGTTCTCTTCTAGTTAAAATCAGCACCCCATTTCTGTAGAGAAAAGGCAGCAAGTAGCTGCACTCATCTCTGTAAAAGTTATGGTTTCTTCTTCCTCCTGGGGCCACAGAACAACAGAGAGGTTGCAGAGTAACACTGCTTCTTCCCACACTGCGCACCTGCACTGGGCGCTTGGGCACCCGATGGTGTGAGAATCGCTGTTCTCATTACCTACGGGTCCATCAGTTCAGTTTAGGCTCCAGCAAAGTTAATGCTCATTTTATAGAATCATAGAATCATTAAAGGTTGGAAAAGGCCTCCAGGATCATCAAGTCCAACCCACAGCCCAACACCCCCAGGCCTCCTAAACCATGTCCCCAAGTGCCACGTCTGCACATTTTTTGAACACCCCCAGGGACGGCGACTCCCCCACCTGTCAGGGTAGGCTGTGCCAGTGCCTGACCACTCTGTCAGGAAAAACATTTTTCCTAATAGCCAATCTAAACCTCCCCTGACGCAGTTTGAGGCCGTTCCCTCTTGTCCTGTCACTGGTGACTTGGGAGAAGAGACCAACCCCCCCCTCACTACAACCTCCTTTGAGGCAGAGAGCAAGAAGGGCTCCCCTCAGCCCTCTCTTCTCCAGGCTAAACCCCCTCCAGCTCCCTCAGCCGCCCCCCAGCACACTTGTGCTCCAGACCCTGCCCCAGCCCCGCTGCCCTTCTCTGGACACGCTCCAGCCCCTCAAGGGCCTTCTTGTCCCAAGGGGCCCAAACCTGAGCCCAGCATTCAAGGTGGGGCCTCCCCAGGGCCGAGCACAGGGGCCCCATCCCTGCCCGGCTCCTGCTGGCCACACCAGTGCTGACACAAGCCCGGGGGCTGGTGGCCTCCTTGGCCACCCGGGCACTGCTGGCTCATGCTCAGCCGGCTGTCAGCCAGCACCCCCAGGGCCTTCTCCGCCGGGCACTTCCCAGCCCCTCTGCCCCAGGCCTGGAGCGTTGCCTGGGGTTAGTGAGACCCAAGGGCAGGACTTGGCACTTGGCCTTGGTAAACCTCACACAACTGACCTCAGCCCATCGATCCAGCCTGTCCAGATCCCTCTGCAGAGCCTTCCTGCCCTCAAGCAGATCGACACTCCCACCCAATTTGGTGTCACTTGCAACAGTCCCACCATCATTTACTTACAGTCTCATCTCTGCTGGATGCGTACCATCATCTTCTCCCATCACAATCACTCCTTTTAATTTCACGTTGCCCGTAAACCTGCCAAGAGATGCAGAAGTGGCATTCCTACCCCCTGCTCTCCAAATCGGCCCCGGTTACAGGAGCACACCGGCGTGCCTCGCTCCCGGGAATGTAAGTGCGAGGAACAAGCCCTGCCAGCAGCCAAAACGCCGCCGAAGGAGCTCAAGGAGAGAACTTACGGGATATTAAACAGAAGTTCCTCATCATCGTCGCTTTCTACGAACTGGGGAGAGAGAGGAGCGGGTCAGGGCCGGCCCCGCCGCGCAGGTACGTGGGGGTCGCCCCGGGGGGGACAGGGGCCGGTGGGGCGGGTGGCCTCCGGGGGGCTCTGGGGCAAGGGGGGGAACCACAACACCTCGCTTACACCCGCCGCCCCGGGCCCCTCTTTCGCGCCCCGGGCCCCTCCTGTAGCCCCGGTCTCATCCCCCCCGCCTGCCTCCCCTCAGGCAGCACCGCCGCTGCAGGCCCCGGCCCGGCCCTACCCGGGTGCGGTCGCCGCGCTCCTCCCAAGCGCGGAAAACGAGGGCTCCGCTCCCCTCGCGGCGCTCGTTGAGGCACTGCAGCCGCTGCCTGTCGATACGCAGGTAGAGCCCCCAGGCCGCGCCCCGCTCCCCGCCGCCCGCCGCCGCCTCCCCGCTGCAGCAGCAGCAGCGACCGGGACCGTGCGCCATGGCCGCGCCTGCGTGCTGCCGCCGCCCCGCCCACTGCGCCTGCGTGCTGCCGCCGCCCCGCCCACTGCGCCTGCGCGCTGCCGCCGCCCCGCCCCCCGCGCCTTGACACCCCGCCCACCGGCGGCCGGTGCTCGGCGCCGCACGGCCTCGGCAACCCCCCCACCCCCCTCCACGCTGCACCGGACACCGGCCAAGCGGCTGGCCCCGGGGAAAGGGGGCTCGTGGGGATCCCGGCGGTGCCAGGCGGCCGCGGGCTGACCAAAGGTGCTGCCCAGCAGCGCCAGGAGCAGCTCCCGGGGTTTAAACCTGGGGCTTGTTCCAGCCAGGAGGGGGAACGGCCGCACCCCCGCCCCGCTGCCGCCGGGATACCCGAGCAGAAGCCTTCCTCGGAGCCGCAGAGAGCCGGTTTTGCTAACGGCGTGTTTAACATTCACTCCTCAGGGACAGAAAAGAACAAGGAGACCCAGTCCAGTGTTCAGCTTTTATTGAGACATGATTTTCCTCTTTTCATATAACTTATCTAATTAAAATATTCATCTTAGTTACCACAAAAAAAGGAACATAGAAAATCGTATATACACAGTTAGGGACCAAAATACAAATGCAAGTCAAGGTCACTCCCCCTCCTGCCCACGTTACTCATCCCACCACCAGCAGGGCAGCGCAGGGGGAAGAGGCAGCTCTGCTCAGCTCCTGCGCGTGTAGTGTAGCACAGAAAAATTGCACAAGTGTAACATCCTGGGCACCAAGAGACTGGGAACAGAGCGAGCACTTTTACCCTACGCTTTGCTTAGTTTGTGTCTCATGGAAGTAACCCTTCTTTTGGTGGGCACCAGCCCCCAGCCATGGCTTCCAGCTGTGCTGTTTTAGCACCTGAGCAAAGGGAAGAGGGAGGGAAGGGAGGACAGTGGGCATCAGTCCCGGTACCAGTGGGACCCACTCAGCACAGCATCAATTCAGACTCACTGTCACATCTGATCCTCTCTTCATCCTCCTTCCCTGCAATCCAGCTAAGCTAAAATACAGATACAGTTGGCAAAGCCTAGAGCAAAAGAGGCTGCTCTGAGAGGGAAGGTACATCACCCCCTAACAGCAATGCTTTGGGCAATACCCACATTGATTATTTAGCTGTAGTAGTAATTAAAAGTCGCAGTTTAGCAGTGCCCAAGATTGTTCTCGGACCTAATCCGGATCCTTTGCTCAAGGCTCCACTGGGGCCTGAACACCATGCCAGACTCCGCTCCCCTCCCCTCTGCCCCTACCCCAAGTACAGAGGAGAAATAAATGGTAGCACAACAGTCAGCAGAAGATAATATATTGTTATCTAATTAAAAATACAGCAAAATTAAATACAGCAAAAATGCAAGAGTAAGGAGCTATTATTTTACAGCACAACACACACTGAAATGCTGCACAGTAACATTAAAGCATCTGGGACTGTAACAAACTTACAGCACATGAGAGTCTGAGAACATTTTTCCAAGACCTTCAAAATAAGAAGAGAACAGACCAAATAAGAGACAGGTGTTCAGAATGGCTTAAAAGAGAGAGAGAAAACAAACAAAGAAAGAAACCAACAGAAACCAGAAGCATACAGGGATTTTTCTAAAGCCCTCCAGGGAGGGCACTTCACAGCAAGTTTTTCCCCAGTCAGTGTGCACAGACAACTCCACCGCTTGGGGATTTCGCAGCCACAGGAAGCCAGCAGCAGAACTTCTCAAAAGCTGCCACCAACAACAGCATCCACTACCAGCACCTATTCCAGCTAGACAACAAAGTCCTAGGGCAGTAAATACAGCTTGGAATAGGAGAACCCCTCCCCTTTCTGACCCAGTCGGACCTCTGAGCACTACCAGAGAGGCCATCTCCCTCACCACATGACCTGGCTCTAACCAGCTCCATCATCTGTTTGCAACACCTCTGGGTAAGTTTGCTTTCAAGGCAGATGTAACCCACATGCAGAAATGTTCACCACAGTAAGGCTTCCCACTTAATAGCGAGGCCCTAGAGTTGTGTCCAGCACCCTGCTCTCTGCTGCAGCCCCAGCGAGTCCACCCGAAATCACACACCTCATGTACCACTCTGGCTCCTGACCTCCCCAAAGGAGGTGTGCTCCAGGGCACCACCTCACACTTCCACCAGCCCCAGAGTCTGGGTCCACTGGGTCACACTGCACACCTTTTCCTTCCAGAGCTCCAGTTCCTCAGGCACCAAGTATAACCGAACTTTTTGAAGTCCTGCTACGAAGTACACACACATTAAAAACAAACCACATTCTGTTATTTGCTTCCCTCCAACCACAGTCAAGTGGTTTCAGGTTCAGAGACTAAAATCCTTGCTTTTTCCAAAGAGGGGGCAGAGGAAAATATACAGGGAAAAGACAGGATTTAAGCACCAGCTTCCAAACTGGAAATAAATCCTTCCCAATTCCACAGAGAAAATAAGATAAAAGTATTCCTTCTTTCCACTAAAAGAGGCAAACCAATGCCTTCATTGGTATTTAAAAACTGTTTTTCATTTCAGAGGCAAAGCCCCCTGTCTCTCTCTCTCTCTCAAAAAAAAAAGTTAAAATCTGACTTGCTGCACAGTAAAATTTCTCCCAAGACCCCTCATAGTTTTACTCCTAGTAGCCAGCAGAAGACAACAGCAGCAGAGAAAAAGTCCCCAATGGCTCCTGGCATCCCTGCACAACAACGTAAGCATCTGTACAAGATCTACAGTAACAGCAGAGAGAAGGTTGAGAGCGAAGATTTTATTAACACACACGAGTAGAGAGCAAAGCCTCAGGACTCGATGTCCTTGCCAAAGGATCAATGAGCAGATGGGCCACTGGTCCTACCTACCCCAGAGAGTCCAGGTGGGACTTTGGGCCCAGCAGGTACCAGATCACAAGGAAAGACTCCCATGACACCCAATGTCCACTCAGATGGGATTCCTGCCAGCTTGAGTCAGAGAGGCTGGCCCTTGTACTGGATTGGGAGGGGGGAGACTACTGGGAGCAACATAAATAATACCAGCGGGATAGAGGGGCAAAATATTAATTAAAATTGTTTTATAATTTATTAAAAGGTTAAATAGTAAATAGTCTCTGGATCTTCCACTCTCAGCAGGTGCCAAGACTTCACATTTTCTTGTGTCAGGAGATTCTGTACACCCTTCTTTTGACGGATGACAAAGCCAGAAACAGGATGTTAAGGGCAGGGGTAAAAGAGGGGGGGCTTGACACTGAGAAAGGGACCAGAATAAAAGATAAAATACTGTGCTGTCATCTTGTGCAGATCGAAGCTTCTCCCAGCAGCTGCAGCCTCCAAAGTTCAAAGAAAAGGGTTGTTTGGGTACCTTCTCCCCCTTCAGTGCCACTCCCCACCAGAGGGAAAGTCCCAGATCTCCACTGCAAACTTATCTCCGAGAGAACCTGTTTTTAAAAGCTTTGATAGTCTTTGCCATCATCGGTGCAATTTCTGCAACAGAGGAAAAAAACCCTCAAATCAAACAAAAAACCCCAGACATTAAAGCAGCAGTCACAGACTAGGAGAGCAGAGAGCAACTCAAAGCTGCAGCCCTAGCAAAGCAGATGCAAGGCAGGATGCGTGAGCTCTCTAATCAGGGCCTATCGTATTTTCAGGTCACAGACTGAGGAGAGAATGCTCTGCTGTCTGCACTGTAAGAACACAGATCTCTGCTTAAACTCTCCCTACTTAAACTCTCCCTGCTTCCTTCCCAAGGGAGCTGCACTACAATTTCATTGTTCTGAATAGCTGGACAGTCACAGAAGGACAGCAGGAGGGAAGCAGCAGGGTCTCTGCCTCACTACCACCATTAGGACAGGCTGATACAGTCAGCACTGAGCAGGCAGGTGAATCAGATGTTTCCCTATCCTTTTTCGTGTGCAAGAAGTTCAAACAGCCTTTACCCTCTCCTTAGAGAGAGGGTAGAGGCCACCAACATCAACCCTCCTCCATAGCCCAGATTTCTTTTACAGCAGAAGCAGCAGGTTCACGTGTTTGTGAAGGAGGAACTCTAGGACGCCACACAGCGTTCTGCAGTTTGTACTTACTCTTCACTGGCGGTTTCCTGGGGTCATAGGAGGAGAAGGTGCTACCTGAAGATGGGACAGAATGGGCACTGCTGGTGCTGGGCCCATCATAGGACTGCTCTTCACTCACACGAGCATGGCTTTTGCTAGATGGTGGTTTTATTCTGAAACAGAGACACGACAGACATTTCAGCAAATGAGTCATTGTGGTTTGATGCAATTCTTCAGACACAAGCTGCGTTTAACAGCAGCATGACTGATACCACATGGAGCCAGCAAGAAAGCAGCTATTACAGTTACAAGTTGCACTGCAAAAGGACATCCCGCGCACACAGTATCCTTTCCTGCCAGGATGCAGAGCTTCAGGGGGATGTTGGCAGGAGCCCACAGGAAAAGCAGCCTTGAACAGCAAGCACTACTAAGAAACACTCACTTGGTCTTCTCTGGCAGAAGAGGTCCTCCAGTTCCAAACTTCTCTTGTCTCCTTCGTACATCTCGAGGGGGCTTTGCTGCAGAGTTCACAAACGCCATTTTGGCCACCCTACCTATAGAAGGCCAGAGGGAAATATTGCTTAGATCCAGCTTATCATGGAGAAGGCTCCTCAGTGCTTGTCTAATAAGACAAGCTCCAACCACCTCTCCCCAATCCATCCATTTCAAAGCTCAGGCAATAGCCTCCTCACCTAAGGTCTGAACCTCTTGCTGTGAGAAATCAGACTGATCAGGTCAGTAGCTCTCATTATGCTCACCAAAAGAGCAGGAATGCTTCCCTCCACCTCGGTATTCTTCAACCCCAGCCTGGAGAAGCCACTCTAGCAGAACAGGAGGTGCCTCTACAGCCCTACATGTTCTTGCTATAAAATATTGCTCTGTCTAGTCTGCATCAGCAACACTATGGATGAAATCTAGAGCCTGCTAAGCCATTAAGGGAAGGCCACCACAAAGAACAGAGAGTTAAGCAACTCCTAAACTGGACTAGATCTAAACCAGCCACTCCAAAAGACCTTCCCCTGACAAAGACATCTCCTAGGCAGCATTTCCAGACCCCTCTCTGACCATGCAGCCCTACTTTACCTTTGGGTTTGTTGGCATGAGCTGAGCCGATGTTCCGGGCTAACATGAGCAGCCGTTGCTCTCGCGCGTCATGAAGTCGAAGGTACATCTCCCGCCAGGACTCAAACTCTTCTGGCTTCTCTGTCTTGAAGTCTCGGAGACAGTGATTGTGCCACAGTTGATCCGTATCCTCAATAAGGACCTGAAACAAACCCACACATAAGCTGGGATCCCTCCTGACACCTTCACTCCCCTCTCCCTTTGCACCAGTTAGTGCCAGCGTCACTCTAACACCGCAGAGGACAAGACAGCTTAGGAGGGGCCAACTTGTAGCAAATCCAGGATCTCAGTACTAGCAACAGCCACCTCTTGTTATAAAGAGCACTGTTTTTTACTATTCTCCTATTGCAGACGAGGACAGAACATCACTCCCGCATGTCACTATCCCTTCCCCAGGCGCACTCACATGATTACATTCCTCAATGCGATACAGTTGCTCTGGGGTGCATCTCTCCAATACTGGCTCCAGCACTGTGAAAGGGACACCACCCACTTCATAGATTGCTGGAGAGAAACAAGATGCACAGAGTATTTATCCTGCTCCTTCCTTGCCAAGGAAGGGGCTTGACACCTTGAAATGCAGTGGAAAAAAACAGCAGTGCTGCATGCCACTGCACAATACGAGGGGACAAGAAAGGAACCACAGGTGCAATAGCTCTAGTGGGTCATCAGGCACCAATATCTCCAAGATAAGAAATGCCTGTGCAGGGCTCTGTTTATCACTATTTCCAGTGCTTTCGCACTTTCTGAAAGCATGCTGGGTGCTGATCCCTGCAGCACCTGAGCTTTCAGTGAGATCTGCCCCATGTTACTTAGCTTGCCTTGTGACAAGGGGCAACTAACGGTTCACATGCTCCAAGCCAGATGCTGCTGGGACATATACAAACAAGTTACCAAGGCTTGGGTATTCTCTGTGTGGCAACATGACTTTAAGACAGGTGAGGAAAGGTACTTACAGTCAATGTTGTTACTGAGGACTCTGATACACTGTTGATACAGAGACATCATCTTTGGGAGGTAGGCAGTTTTAGAGCCTGAATACACTTGCATCTTTGAATTCAACCGGCGGCCTGTAAAACCCGCTTCGCTCTCTTCAACTGGTGAGGACACTGCTGTAAAGGGAAAAGACTTGGAGTGAGAAGGGAACAGAGAAAAGAAGAGCCCACCCTGATGAATGGCACAGGAGGCACAAAATCAGAGTCACCAGGAAGCAACCTAAAGGGCCAAGTCTTCTCTAAGAGACCTGCAACCTAGTTCAAGAAGGGCAAGTCCAAAGCCCAAGCCTCAAGAAGGGTCAGCAAAGGCTCCTCTTCATTTCTGCTAGAGCATGTGGGAAAGAAACCACCTTTTTCTGAAATGCAGGCTCTGGGCCCCAGAGGCAGGACACCAGACCCCCCGCAAAAGACGTGAACCCAGCCAGCATCCACTTCCTCCCAGGAACAACGGCTACAGCCCATTTCAGACCTATTTTCCTGCCCAACATACCTTTCCTTTTCGTCTGGGAGCAGGTAATGGACTCAATCGAAGGAAGAGGGCGGTAGTTGGCCTGAATCGGTGGCAGTGGGATGTCTGGTAATGTTGGTACCACATCTAAAATTATCTGGAAGGAGAGGATGTACATGCAAGTAAGACAAAAACAAGGAGAATGTTACATCCTGCCAGGGTACAAACAGCATTGAACTGCAATTTGTTTGATATCTTGAAAAAGACAATCAATGCTGATCAGTCTTGCACCTCAGAGGGAGCCTGTGCTTCTGCCACATTACTGTGGCTCTGTCTAGGCTGCCAGTATAAAGAAGCCAAAATTCAGGATCCGAATCACTCAGCGCCCTCCACTAAGAGCCATCCACATCTTTAACCTGCTAGGTTCAGTGCTAAAGGCCTCTGGCAAGAACCCAAATCAGATTAACAGTGCAAAGAACTGGAGAAAAACAGAAGAGAAAGCCGGCAGAAACATTTCCTTAATCTCAAACACTCATTTACCTGGTCTGCCTCTTCTCCTCCTCCCCCCCTCCTGCAAGAAAAGCCGCAGTGGTGGAGACGGGAACCTCATAAACCAGGGGACATCTCAAACTTTGATATGAGGCACTTAGAATGAATGGCAAAACAGGATTTGAAAAGGCTGCTAAGATTATAAGAACTTACTGAATCACAGAATGGTTTGGGTTGGGAAGGACCTTTAGAGCCCATCCAGTCCAACCCCCCCACAGTGAGCAGGGACACCTCCAGCTAGATCAGGTTGCTCAGAGCCCCGTCCAGCCTGACCTTGGATGTCTCTGGGGATGGGGCCTCCACAGACAGATCTGGGCAACCTGTGCCAGCGCTTCACCACCCTCACTATAAAAAATTTTCTTCCTTATATCCAGCCTAAATCTACCTCCTCTCATTTAAAACCATCACCCCATGTCCTGTCAGAGCACGCCTTGCTAAAGAGGTCACCCCCATCCTTCCTATAGTCCCCCTTTAAGTACTGGAAGGCTGCAATAAGGTCTCCCACAGCCTTCTCCAGGATGAACAACCCCAACTTTCTCACCCTGTCCTCATAGAGCGGAGTGTTTCAAGTTGAGTAAAAACTTTAAGTAGTCAAGGTTTTACACATTTGTCCCTTATTTATATAAACAACCCTGGCACCCACATTGTAATGAATATATACAGAAACATTGCTCATTTTTCGTGCTTTCACAAAAGAGAATTTGTCTTCTAGAATAAGCTGCATTGTAACATCAGTCCTCCCATTTCTTGAGACCAACAGATTTAGTTTAAAAAACTGCAGTACTGATAAAGCATTAAAATAAGCAAGATTTTAGAGAAGCATAAATACTTGAAAGACATGGTAACCTTGCAAGCAGGTGGAAATGCACTGCATATTAGGCAGGACTCTAAGTTGACTCACGTCTAAAGATATTCTGCATGCTTAACATATGTATCACATCCAATATGTTTTCATATGATTATTTAGCTGAAGGTGTTTCCCTCTTACTCTCCCCATTTTTGAATAAAGAAGGTTTTGTCTATTACGTTTCTTTCCCCCTCCCTCTTCACCCACTTTTCCAGCAGAGTCCCACTCTAACAGCACAAAGCGATGCCTGTGGCATGGGGCATATGAAACACATGGTGGCTCCCAGCAGGAACCAGGAGTCACAGACCTGTGTATTATTGAGACACCGCACGCACATCCTGATGCAGAACACAGCCCAGCACCTCCAAGGGCAAAACTAATAAGCCCCAGATGGCAGAGGACCAAGAGCAGCGGATCCCACCTTCTTTGTTCACTTTCAGATCTTCAAAACCTTACCCTCTTTGGTTTAGGAGCCTCTGGTAGTTTCTTCTCTGTGTTTTTCTCACTTGTTCGCTTGTGGCTTGGACTTTTCCGACTCGAGCTTGAGCTGTTGGTACTGGCTTTGGATCCGTTCTGTTTGCTGTGCCCTCGGTCTTTCTCTCCAGCTGACGCAGCAGGTTTGACCACTTTCTTTTTCTTTTTCTGGGGCTGGTCGTAGCTGAGGTACGACTCAAAGGACATTGTAGGTTGTTCAAATTCATCCTCCACTTCCCCCTCCCCAGAATTGGAGGAAAAGCCCATTGATTTTTTGTCCACATCGGAGACTTTGCGCTTCCCCTCTGAAGCTTTTAAGCTCCCAGAAATCCCCTTTTCTTTAATCTTATTTGACAAGTCACTCTCAGCTTTCCGTTTCTCCCGCTCTGCGTTAGATGACTCCAGGCTCAGCTTGGGCTTTTCCAATTTTATTTTTTCAGAGTCCCGATGTTTTTGCTTCTTAACATGGTTGTCCAAAGGCTCTTCTAAGTGTGGCAACACGTGCAACTTCTCCTTTCTGGAGGTGCCACTTTCTCGGTTCTTCTCCTTCTTGGTGCCATCTGACATCCTCTGCTTCTCCTTGCTGCCCCCTGCCACGGCGGCTTCTCGGAGCTGCTCTTTAAAAGTGGTCTTGTGCAATCTTTCTGGGCTGAAAGCAGAGGTCCTGTCCTCCCCTCTGCCATCAAGTCGTTGCTTCTTGTGAGAAGACTTGTGCTCTTTGTTTCGACTCATGTTCCCTTTGTCATAGAACTCACCAGGGTTCCGCTCTTGACCTCCCCCCAGCTTCTCCTGAAAGCTGTGGCCTTTACTGGCTTTCCGATTAAATACTGTTGGTTCTTCCTGCTCCTCAGAGGCATAAGGGTCTGTGTACATATCCTGAGGGCTCTCGCTTGGCTCAGGTGACACAGCTTGTCCACAGTCCGAGTACTCCTGATCTGAAGAGAGCACTGGGGAAGATCTGCCCCAATCCTTCCCCTCGTGGCTGCTATAGCCATAAGTCTCATGGGCTCTCTCAGGCCTAGGATGCCTTTTGGACTTCTTTTCCCTATGATCTGGGCTATAGGTCTGGCTGCAAGATGGCTGGAAGGGTTCTGAATACTCCTGGTCAGGTTCCTCATCCTCTCTGAGGGAGAGTTCTTGATGTCTTTTGCTTGAGCTGCTCCTCTCGTAGTCACGGTCTTCAGAATCTAGGTTATTTCTAAAGGGAAAAGAAAACAAAATAGTTAGATTAAAACTTCCCCATATGAATGAAAAGAGCCACTCCCCACGGACCATCTGGATGGGAACACCTCTTACAGAAGACTAAGGTTGTATTTAGTAGTTTTGTGGCAAGAATACCACTAATCCTCTCAGGCACAGCAATATTCAGGGATTTAGAGACTACAGGAATTGATTAAGCATTTTTATTAGGACTAGAGACTTCACAGTTCATTAGGAACTGGAGACAGATGTGTACATACACTTCTCCATGCCCACACACTCCTGGCTATGTGGTGCTTACGTGAAACTTGGCCCTCAGTTAAGCATGCAGGGATATCACAGCCATCGAAATTATAATGAAGAACTGGGTCTTCATCACCCACATCTAAACAATCTCATTGCTGGGTTCAGCACAGCTTTGTTACTACAACATGCTGGCTAGCACTAACTTTCAGTTTCCATAGGATTTTTGCACATAAAAGCCTTCTTCGAAAGCAAGCCACTTCCTTTGCTTGGGCCTAGAACTTCCTCTCTTTAGCACTGTAATATGAGAAGCAAGGAGATTGCATCTCTTGTTTTATTAAAGGCACTTTTCTGGCCTCTCCTGTTAATCTCTTCTTCAAATTGCAGATTCTTGAAAATCGGTCCCTACTTTCATGCAAAACTGCAGCCGTCAGCAACCCAACGCTGCACAGCTAGCTGAGGCAGGAAGTTTATGCCAAAACAAGGAAAAAAACCCATGCAGAGTTAGCAAGCTCATGTTACAAGTTTTTCCAGAGCCTTCACTTTGTTACCTTGGTCAGAGAAGTTTATAATCTCTACTGCAAAAATATAACAAAGCTTATCCATCAGGATAACCAAACAGGTTCACTTACCTGTCTGCCTCTTGGGACACTGGCACTAGCTTCTTCCACCTGGCTACGAGATTCTTCGCAAAGTCTCCTACAAGCTCGTGTTTCCGTAAACTGTTCACAGTCTTCCCAACACCCGTCTCCTTCACGAGAGAGCCAAGACATGAATTCATCTTAGCAAAACAGTCAGCATTCTCACCTCTGCTAAACTTCCTACAAAGTGAATAAAGTTAACCCGCTACCTATCACTGCTAGGTAGAAATAAACTTCATTGATCTAACAGAAAAAATACCACAAATAATATATTCTGTTTTCAGCAACCATTATATTGTTTACTACAGTTCTGTAAATCAAAGGCAACTTAACTCTGCCTCAAACATTAAATAAATGTATTAATAAAGTAAGTTGTTATTTACCATGACTGTTGGTAAGTTTGAAGATACAAGTCACTAATAATGTTAAGGATTAGCACTTTCCAATTCCATGCTGATTCAGTGATCATTAGGAAGTGCTCCAACTCTCAGATCCCAGGCAAGTGTTAAGCTTTCAGGAGAACTGCAGATGACAAACTGTCCTCCATGGCTTCACACTCGCTCTGACACTCTCCTTCCCCCTGCCTGGAATCTCTAGAACCTCATCCCATTGTGCCTGTGACACCAGGCTGTAGCAGGTGGCCGAGGCAACGCGCCCCATCCCAGGGAAAGCAGCGTTTCTGTGGCAAACAGTTATCCTGTGACTTGACAGACACGATGAAAGTGTGAGAGATTTCACAGCTCTTACCACAAGAATGTCAACTGTGATGGGCAACTCAGAGAGCCTCTTCAGACTTTTCAGCAGCTGCAGAGACAAGAAGGAAAGCGTTCAGACTTGTCATACTGAACCTCATACTGTGATTAGAAAGGAAGGAAATTCTGCACTGCATGAGAGCTTGTTAGAAAGATCCAAGTGGCAGACAGCTGCTGTCTTGCTCCAAATCAGGCTCCTGAGAAGCTGAACACAAGGGCCAGCTGTTAAGAAATTACCGCCTCTTTGCCTACGAGGGCCCACCTGAGAATCTTAAAATGGACTCAAATATTAATGCTTTCTTCACACAGGACTGCAACTTATCTTTGGCTTAAAGCATCAGGAACAGAGACATACTGTTGCACAGCAAGTGGAAGAAAGGACTCGGAAGCTTGTGACTCTCAGAAGGAGGTGCTGAGAACTGCACCACTTGTTGAGATGAGGGGAAAAAAAATATTAAGAGTCCTTTCTGAAGTTTTGCAAGCTAGACACTGAGGGAAGGAAGATTTCTGGATGCTCTGAAAGATCTAAGAGGAAACCCATATCTCCCCTGCAGACCCTCCGCTCTGTCAGTGCTGCTGACAGTCTCTCTCCTCTCAACTATAGCCTGTGCTAAAAAGGAAAGTGATCCCTTCCACAATCACTGCCTCTCACCCCACTCTTTTCCCTTCCCTTTGACATACACCAGTGAAAAATGTTGTTTTCCTACACACACACACTGCCGAGCGAGGCCCTCCCAGCACGTACATCTGCTCCATGGGCCAGGGAGGGAAGAGGAGCCCTTTCTGACTTGCACCCCAGCGAGGGGCTGCAGGTGAAGAGGACGTACTTGTACCTCTGCCACCCAGGCGGTTTGGGACGTTGCTTCACCGAGATGCCTCCCAACTTTTAACTTACAGTACACAGCACCACACATCTGACAGCACTGCTGCCCCTCACATTATTTCCCGCAGCTCAGCTATAGCCCCAGACCAGCCTCGTCAGCATTCCCATTATTACAGCCCCTATACAGCCCAGGCTTCATTCAGCACTGCTGTGCTATATGCCATACAAAGGGCTGTCCCTGACCCAGAAGATCTTCTCTTTAAAGCATTGCACTCATGCTTAAATTAGCTCTGTTGGCCTAAGCTATTCCAATCACCCCCACTTCCACCATGCAAGGATCAAAGACGTTTAAAGGTTTCCTTCCTTTTGAAGGAAATCAGTTTTTTAACCTATTTGAAGAGTGCTATTACTTTCAGAGAGAAAATACTCCTCAACACACAGATAAGGGTTCACGTGGCTTAGGCAGAACCACGGGATGGTTTCTGTTCACTTATATTTAGGACTTCATTGCCATGATCACAGACTTGTTTGTTTTAGAAGAGTGAAACACTGATACCAACAGTACCAGTGAATTTCAGCACTCCTGAGCTGGGATGCTGAGGGGGATGCAATAGTTCTAGCTGTGCCGTAACCATAGCTAACCCGGTCTTCCAGCCCTCTGTCCCTGCAACTCTGGGCTCATGGTAATGCAGAATCTCCCCTGGGATTCAGGGGATCTGGGGTAGGTAATGTGCTCCACCACCTACCTCAACTGATAGGGAGGGGAAGGGGAAAAAAATAAATCCCAACATCCTTTCAGTTTTCAGGACCGCTGTTACGTTGCCATCACTGCTGCTTGACAAGCTCACTGGCAATCGAAGCCATCAAACCAGAAGCAGTAGAGACACAGCCCACCTCTGCTGCCTCCCCTCCAACTGCCACAGCAAGGCCTGCCACGGGCTCACGGGTCGGGATCCCGCCAGGGAGGCCAAGATCCTTCTGGCATCAGTAACGCAGCGGTTTGGACTAGTGTGCATGAAAGCCCTGTTTGGAAGGGGCAGGAAGGGAAGGAAAGAAGGATGGATTCTGTACTAGATAGAAAAACAAACAAGAGTAAAATGGGGCAATATTAAAACAATAGCATCTCTGTAAGCCGATTACCTTCCTAGAGAGGTTGTTTCAGAGCTTACAAAACCGTACTGTGACACTACAAACCCAGGGAAAACTCATTATGGTATCTTTACAGCCTCCCAATTATTTTCTAGCTACACCACTGTAGCATCTTCCACCGCTCTTTTAACTCTTTAGCTATTTGTTGCCTTCAGGGCTGAATTCCAAGATGAAAAGTGCTATTCTCAATGGGGCTTATCTCCGGATTTTGTACAGCCAGGGGAAGTGTGGTGTGAGACCAGGGGACCCACACATTCAATCTACAACATGTCTCACGGGGAAACAGCTTATTCCACACCCACTGCAGTCAATGGTTGGAAACTTCCACACATCTTTAAAAAAAAAACCAAAACCAACAACCAAAAAAAAACCCAAGCTGGCTTTCTGAGAGGCCACCATATACATACCTTTGCCTAAGCAGCACTCCACCAAGCTTTTACACCTGCATGATCCTTAGAAACATTAGCACAGTTTGAGTTTTCAGCAGCCAAGTAATGAAAGTCTCAAAATGACGCCGTCAGGAAACGAGGCATTTTTGTTAAGTAATGCACTTATCTGCCAATCTAAGATATCAAAACCTGTGCTTATTGATGCTGTCCAAATGGCATGCAGCCTGGCAATATCTGAGTAAGGATATATTTGGGAGCTGTGTTCGTACAGCACAGCAAAGCCTCGCTTTGCTTGAGATCTTGGTGGACCACAGGTCCACGTGCATGAGACAAGTCTGATGCAGTGAGGCTTAAGAACTTGTACTAATCTGTACTTCCTACAGGAACAAGCTGATGCTGTGCACCCCACTGCCTTCAGCTGAAATCAGCCAAGCAGATTCAAATCTGGCATCTCAACTCAGAAATAAATGAGATCCTACAAGTCTTACGGAAGAAGGCAGCCACGTAGAAGACAGAAAACACAAGGCTTGTCTCTCGCTAGGCACCAGATGAAATACATATGAGAAAGCTCTTCTAAAACACCCCAGCACAGGGTAGAGTTTCAGTCAATCAGCCACAAGACACAAACCATAAAGACTTCACTTAGTTCCAACTCGAATAAAGTTTTGTTTCATATGGGTGGGTTGTTTTCTTTTTTGAAAAGAAGTCAACCAGGCCGTTACAATGCTAACAATAGACATTAACATCAAATTACTACAGCACAGCCTGGCTGCTTCTTCTCTGTGAAGATGCTCTCCTGTTTGTGTTTCCCTTTATCCTCTTTCTTCCCCCAGAAGAGAAACACTCCTGCAGCAGAGTTTGCATCTTCTCTGCTGGGGAAAAAAAAAAAGACCTTTTCCAAACAATTACAGCAGTGTCCAAAGTTTCACTCACACAGTTCTGTGCCAGCAGCCCAATTTTCACCAGAAAACGATATTAATACTTAACACCTTTCAGCAAGGCAATATAGAGTTGTACATGATACTGAGCAAATATTCTTCCACATTACTGATAAAATGTTTCTAAAGCACAAGGCAAGAAAACCAAAGACTAGAAATGGTGTAACAACTGTAGCACCCAGAGAAGCCATGGATTTTCCTGCTGACAGGGTAAAGCTGTAGCTGCTACAGAACTGTAGTGGAAACAGTTCTAGCAGAAGAGCCAAAAGCCCCTTTTCTGACACAGGAAGGTGCTCAGAAGATACACAATCGTCAAGATAATGCAATGACAACTAAATTCAAGCCTAGAAACACTAACATTTCCAAGGATATAGTTGAAAAGGTACCAGAAATAAGAGTATAGGTCATGGGACCTTTCTGCTGGGGAAGGGAAGAAGGTTTAAAGTCATTATCCTAGCTAGTAACAGCTTGCCAATGCTTACTACCTCTCTCTCTCCTTGCAAAACTGCATCGGATCAACGGAGAAAGAAACAACTTGACACTGCAAGGTTACTGGAGAAAGAGTCAGCCTGTGCAAATAGTGCCCAAAAACTTACAATGCCCAAGAAACACAGAGAAGCAATTATTGCCTCAAGCTGACACAAGGGTCAGGAAACAGGAGCACTAATTCTCTGTGCACAGTGTGCTGAGCCAATATTTGAAGTCTTGCGCATGCTCTCAGCACCACGGGGCCCAAGACCCCCTGGAACTGACTCCTCAGCAGACCCTCAGCTCCATTCAGGGCCTCACCAGTTAAACCTGCTCTTGGCTGAGAGGGTGAGAAAAAGAGCCAGACCCTCCGTCGCTTCTCCCCTGGCTGGGCTAGATCTGGGTACAAGGGCCTCCATTTCAAAGGGCCAGCACTTGAGCACTCCGGTATCTATCCTTCTTCATGGGTGGTAGGAAGCCCTGGAAAGCAAGCGGTTCTGTAGGTGTTTCCCTCAGTTAAACAAAATTAAATGAGTACAGAGTAGCTGCAAGGCCCTCACCGCCTCATCTTTCACCTGAATTAAGTGAAACATGAACCAAACATGGGTAAATAGTCACAACAGTTGCTCCCCCTATAAAATACGACACCCTAGAGAATGGGATAATAGCATGCAGTGAGCCCACACCTGAGCTCAGCCCTAATTCCAAATTTCAGTTGGAAAAAAAACAGCTCAGAACCCTGGTGTCCGGCAGGAGAGCTGCTGTCAGCAACAGACACAGCTGAACGTCACCGAACAGACCCAGGACAAGCGCGGACGGGGGCAGCGTGTGCCCGGCTGCCGCTCCACGACAGCTGCTGCAGGCAGCAGGTTTCGGCAGCAGACACGTTCCCTCGTGGAGCTGGGTGAGAGGCATCAAGCAACTTCCCCCGAGGCCAAAGGGGGAACCTGTGGAGGGGGATGAGTTAAAACTCCCCAACTTCTTGCCCTGACCCCAACTCCCTGGTGATCGCGGAGGGGTCCTGGCCCTCCCCACTCCCACGGCAGGGCTGCGATTCCGTCGCCTCACGCCCGGGCTCACACCGGCCACCGCGGCTCTTCCACCATGAACACGTCACCAGGGCAAGACTCTTCCGGCGAGTTCTCCCGTTGCCCGCTCGCCTCTCAAACGGCAACCCCACCGACACGCCACGGGGGGAAACCCCACGCAAGGAACCCGTCACACCGCAACGGGCCGCCCGGGGGGCAGCCGGGGCCTGCGAGCCCGGCCCGGGCTGGCAGGAGCTCGGGGGGGCTCCCACCGGTGACAACCCCCGGCCTCACCCACCCCCCTCACCCCACGGACCGCGGCCCCGGCCGGGATGGGAACTTCGGGGGGAGTGGGGCGGCGGAGGGCAGGGCAGGGCAGGCCCGGCCCCGCTCCCCGTGCCACCCGCGGGGTGACCCGGGCCCTCCCGACCCCCGGCCCCACCGCGCCGCCCCAACCAGGGAGGGGGAGCCCCGGCCACACCGCCGCCCCCCTCACCTTCTTGGGCTCCGAGCTGCCCGCCAGCCGCGACTGCAGCTTGCCCACAACTTCCAGCACCGACTCCGCCATTTTTACTGCTGGAGAAGCAGCGGCGGCGGAAACTGCTTCACCGCCCGCTCGCCACACGGCGCTTCCTCACCGCCGCCGCCATCTTGGCTGCGGGCAGGAAACGGAAGCGGCTCAGCTGTCGGCCCCGGTCCGTAGCGGCCATGGCGGGTGAGGGCAGAGTTCCTCCGGTGCCATCTTAGGGCCTGGCAGCTGTGGCGGGTAGCGCCATCTTGAGTGTTGGCAGGGGGCTGCTGAGGGGAGCGCGGCCGCCATGACAGATGCTCAGAGGGACAGAGGTCAGGACAGCCTTTCCTGAGAGAAATTCCTCTTCATACCTATTCCTGTTGCTGCCCAAGTACCAACAGCTCCACCACGGCTGTTGGGAGTGAGTGGAAAGTAGGTTTTTAGATTCGTTTGTGGCCAAAGGCAAATTGAGCAGGGTCACAGCTGCCCAGCCCAGCTTCTCAGGCTGGGGGCTTGGAGGTGATGTCCCCTCCGTTCACTCAGGGGAGCGGGAATGGCGTCAGGAGAGCGATGTCCTCCCAGCTCATCCCCAGATGCCCTGGTGAACCCCTCTAGGGTGGAGCCAGGCCTTTGGTTGCCTCCTCGTTGCCTCTCCCTTGGCAGTGGCCTTTGGTTTTCTGTCTTCTCCTGTCACTGTCTGCGACGATGCCCTTGGCTGGAGTAGCGCTACCTGAATCCAGCTTTTTCCATGTCTCTCGGGACTCGGCGGAGGGTGGCTGTCCTCGCATCACCCCAAAAGCCTGCTGTAAACGTAGAAGTGATAAGAGCAGTCAGCTGGCTAGGAGGGAAGAGGAGGGAGGAGGATGTTGTGCGGGGAAAGTTGAGGGTCTCTGTCTCTCAACCTGCAGAGCCCTGTGCTGACCAGAGCTTCCTCTTGGACTAACCGGTCTTAACGGCAAGGTAAGGACCAGACCCAGCCTAGAGATGAGTCATGGAGAACCAGGGCTCACCGAGCAGGATTTGCAGAGACCCTGTGTGGGGCACAGGAACTGCTGAATAATGGAAATAATGGCATGGGATGGGGCTGGAGGAATTATTGGCAGCAAAATAGTGCCGAGAGCTGCAGTGTCCAGATAGTTTTCCAGTCCAGCTTGGTGTTTGCTGCAGCTTGAACCCAGGGCTGGGGCCACCAGCAGGTAAGGGAGAGGGACTCTGCTTGGGTAGATATTAAAGAAAAGAAGCCAGCCATAACTTTCTGAAGACATAGTACCACCCAGCGTAGGTCCCGCTTTGCTGTTAGCTCAGCCATACAGTGCAGGGCTGAGATTAGCAGCACTGAAAGGACTTGATGACACCTGCTGTCTTTTAAGAGAAGTTTATACAGCTAGAAAAAACCCCTGTCTTCCCTCCTTTCTGTCTGGGCCCTTTGAAATCTCTTCAAACCATTGCAGTTCCCTAGGTTAATCCAGCAGCCAGGATTAATCTGTAGGAAAATTATCCCTTTCAAGTCACTACAGTGGTATTTCAGTCAGAAGCAGCAACCAAGTCCCATTTTAAGTTAACTGTAGGTAGTAAAGGTCACTGTGCCCTCCTGCAGCCAGACACTGGAATAACATGAACACGTGCTTCAAATTGGAGTCTGTTAAAGGTGCCTAAAGGGGACAGGCAGGATCCCACAGACATCAGCATGAGCCTAGAACTTCTCATGGCTCCATTGTACTCGCATGAAGTGTAATGCAGTTAGAAGACCTCTGTTTTATTGCAGAACAATTTTCCCCCCGACTCCTAAGTGGGGTGCACAGGGGATGGAGAAAGCCCGCTGCTTGCTGGGCTTTCCAGAAGGAGCTAAGAAGGCTTTCAGAGATCAGCTTGCCCAACTGTGATGCTGGGCTCCACATCAGGCCCGCAGGAGCTGCTGAGTGCTGGTGTCGCCTCTCTAAAATGGGGTCTGGAGTCCTTGAAAGGGGGGTGAGCAGTTTTATGGACAGAAACAGTGGCTTGCTGCAGACACTATGCTTGTTTCTGTATAAAAAGGCCCAAAATCAAGGCAGTCTGGGGAGCAGAAGGGATCAGGCAGATCCTCAGCGCAGCCCGGTGGGAGCTGACACCCAGGTCACTTATTTCACAAGGCCAAACTGTCTTGCCCCCGGCAGGCTGCAGACCTCAACCTGGCACCCGTCCTGCTGGGACCGGCCTCAGTCTGGGGGCAGCAGGACGGCCACCTCCCTGCTTCTCTTTGTTTGGCAGCAAGGAGGTTTTTGCAGTATTGTCTCTCAGAGAGATACAGGTCTCATCCCTTGAGAGATCTGGAGAGAACCCTTTAAAAACATTTTCATGTTCTGGGAAATTCCAATATTTAACCTGTATTGTCACTTCAAATCCAGCTGAAGAGCTGAAACTGCAAATTTTCTTGGGGAATGGACAGTCTGAACAAAATGCATGCTTGGAAACATCAAAGTGATGTTGAGATTCAACAAGGCCAAGTGCCGGGTCCTGCACTTGGGTCACAACAACCCCATGCAACGCTACAGTCTTGGGGAGGAGTGCTTGGAGAGCTGAATGGAGGAAAAGGCCCTGGGGGTGCTGGCTGACAGCCGGCTGGGCATGAGCCAGCAGTGCCCAGGTGGCCAAGGAGGCCACCAGCCCCCAGGCTTGTGTCAGCACTGGTGTGGCCAGCAGGGGCCGGGCAGGGATGGGGCCCCTGTGCTTGGCACTGGGGAGGCCCCACCTCGAATGCTGGGCTCAGGTTTGGGCCCCTTGGGACAAGAAGGACCTTGAGGTGCTGGAGCATGTCCAGAGAAGGGCAGCGGGGCTGGGGCAGGGTCTGGAGCACAAGTGTGCTGGGGGGCGGCTGGGGGAGCTGGGGGGGTTTAGCCTGGAGAAGAGGAGGCTGAGGGGAGACCTTATCGCTCTCTACAACTACCTGAAAGGAGGTTGTAGTGAGGCAGGGGTCGGTCTCTTCTCCCTAGTAACAAGCGATAGGACAAGAGGAAAAGGCCTCAAGCTGTGCCAGGGGAAGTTTAGGTTGGATATTAGGAAAAACTTCGTCACCGAAAGGGTTGTCAAACATTGGCACAGGCTGCCCAGGGAGGTGGTGGAGTCTCCATCCCTGGAGGTATTTAAAAGAAGGGTAGACGTGGTGCTTGAGGATATGGTTTAGTGGTGGACTTGGCAGTGATAGGTTAGCGGTTGGACTCGATGATCTTAAGGGTCTTTCCAACCATAACGATTCTATGATTCTATGAAGCGTTGTTGCTCTGAAAGGGTAAATCCTAGTTCCTTTTCCCAGTCCTGAGCTGGGTGTCAGAAACAGTTTCATATCCAAACACACAGAGAGAGTGGCATTTGCATCCCGGTTTCAGAAGGACTGACACCCACTCCAGGATATGACACTGTGATAGATGAGCCCTCAGTGGTGTAAACTGGGGTAGCCCCATGAAATGCCACAATACCAGGGATGGCTCAAATGCCTGGGACTTTTCTCCTGAATCCTCTCAGCTTCTGTGCAAAGCCAGGAGAGAGCAGGGTCTGCAGGCATCTGTGTCGTCCCTGCTCCCTCCGCTCCCCCAGCCAGCTGAGCTCAGCCAGCCCACAGTGCTGCTCTCCCCCCCAGACTCAGCCCTGAATCCTCTTTCCTGGCAGGGACTTGTACTAAACTTTTCCCTTCTCCATATTTTTGCTGAAGTCTCATAATGTGCCCCTTCTTCTTTGCCCGGTGCTAAATACAAGCTGATTACTCAGTTCCAGGAAACCTGATCTTTATGGCCAAGCATAATAAACAGTACCCAGACATGTGAGACTGCAGTAACAGCTATTTCTGTTCCCTCATATATTGGCTGCTCTGAGCTCCCTCGGAGGAGCTGAGGTCACTGCCGAGTTTCAGACTGGAGTTTCAGGCCGGAATTTGGGAACATTCAAAAGCTGGATTTTTGTTGCTGTTTTTTATTTTTTCCCCTTTCACTCGCACTCTGAGCTGGTCACCCCAAAGGGCAACTGGCCCCACTGGTTACCCAGCAGTGCCTTGCTGTGCCAAAGGGCCTGCTGGGGGAAATGAACACCCTTTTCTATGTGGTGCTGCAATGCCGGGCTTCATCTTACTTCGCTGCTGTGTGGGAACATGTCAGAGCTGTTGGGACTTGATTCACGCCATCTGACATGTGCTTGAGTCAGGTGAAACACACCCTGCAATTGCCCCCTCGTTCTGCCTTGAGTCTGTGTCACCCCAGAGTGCAGAGCTGTCAGCGGGGCTGAGCACGGCCCCACACCACAGGAACCAGTGAGTGCTCCCAGCTTCCCAGGGCAACCACCCAAAATCCCATCTTTTTTTAATACAGCGAAGGTGCTGGTACTGGTTGAGAGCTGAGGATCCCCTCTCACAGTCATGGCCCTTGATGCCTTTAATGTAGCTCAGTGGGGTACAGGACCTGGGAGGCAGTTTCCATCCTTCCTTTGGCCTGACCCAAAGAGTATATGAGTCAGCGGGGTTTTTACTTTGCTTAACTGAATGTCTTAAAAGGCAGAAGGACACCTGTACCCCTGCTACAAGGCTCCTCACCTCTCCTTTCTCACCAGGTCGCATTCTGATCCTTCCAAGATGGCACCCAAAAAGAAAACCCCCAAGAAGCCCAAAGTGGTTAAAGAGGATGCATCCATCACCCCAGTGATGGTGGAAGATGCTTTGCTAGATGTTGAACACTTCAATCACCTGAATGGTTTGTACAACAGTGGCTCCAACGGCTTCCACTGCACGGCCACGGAGGTCAAAGCGCCGGACCATGGAGCCAGCCTTCTGGAGGGTATGAACCAGATGCACCAGAAGCAGTTCCTCTGTGATCTCACCATTGCCACCAAAACAAAGTCCTTCAAGGTGCATAAACTCATCCTGGCTTCCTGCAGCGAGTACTTCCACCACCTGCTGCAGAGAGACCCTCAGCTGCACCGGGTGGAGCTCCACGACGTCTCCCCACTGGGCCTGACCACCGTCATCACCTACGCCTACACGGGGAAGCTGAGCCTCTCCCTGTACACCATTGGCAGCACCATCGCTGCGGCCACCCAGCTGCAGGTGCCGGCACTGCTGAACATGTGCAGCGATTTCCTTGTTCGGGAGATGGCTGTGGAGAACTGTGTGTACATCGCCAACATCTCGGCCACCTATGGCCTCAACCAGGTGAAAGATGCCACGTGGAAGTTCATCCGGGAAAACTTTCTGGAGTTCTCCAAGACTGACCAGTTCATGAAGCTTCCCTTTGATCAGATCAATGAGCTGCTGATGGATGATGGCCTGCAGATACCCAGCGAGGTTGCAGCCTTCCAGATCGCTGTCAAGTGGCTGGAGTTTGACCCGAAACGGGTTAGGTATGCTGCTGACCTCCTGAGCAACATTCGATTCGGCACAATCTCAGCTCCAGACTTGGTCAACTATGTGCAACCTGTGCCACGCATGATGCAAGATCCACAGTGCCACAAGCTCCTCGTGGATGCTATGAATTACCACCTGCTCCCCCACCAGCAAAACAGCCTTCAGTCTCAGAGAACCAGGATTCGGGGAGGCCAGAGGGTGCTTGTCACAGTTGGGGGTCGTCCAGCTTTGACCGAGAAGGCTCTTAGCAGGGAGATCAGCTACAGGGATGCAGAGGGAAACTGGAACAAGCTGACAGAGATGCCAGCAAAAAGTTTTAACCAGTGCGTTGTGGTGATGGATGGATTCATCTACATCGCGGGTGGTGAAGACCAAAATGATGCCAGGAACCAGGCCAAGCATGCCGTCAGCAGCCTAAGCAGGTAAGACGGGCTCCACCTGGCCACGCAGACCCTGGGGAGGAGTTCAGAGCTGTGTCTGCCTGTGCCCCAGCACTCCCCACGGGGTGAGGGACAAGCGCGTCAGAAAGGTTCCTCTTTGCTATCAGTAACCGGGAGGTAGGTCTGGCCTCTGCGATAATGCTTCCAGGGAGGGACAAATGCAGCAAGGCCCAGCACAGGGTGCTGGACCGTGAGGCATGAGACCTGGAAAGCACTTCCAGGGATTTGGTCTGCATGACTCTGGCCTGGGCTTACCCTGGGGACTTTGGTGCCTGGGCTGTGCTGCCCACATCCTCCAGGAGCACACAGCACCGGTGCAGGATAAGGGCAAGGCAGGGCCTCTTCAAAGCTGTGAGGCTCCTGGAGAAACGAGAACCCTCATTATTTAGAAGTAACCCATTTTGTTACTCTGGGGAGCTCCCCTTTTCACCTGCTGGCTGTTCCTTCAGCCAGTGTCAGCCTCAACCTGGTCTCTGGCTTGTCTGGATTCATTTTAAGGTAGATTTACTGCCTGTAAGATTCCTGTTGCCCTTCAGGCTTTCTTCTCTCTGCTTCCCTTTGTCTCTTCATCATTTAAATGACAAGGTTTGTTTCCAAAATCCCCATAAACCTGTCACTGGATTGCCAAGGGATTACTATTACTCCTAAGAAGAAGTAACCATGGCAACCTGACATGGAGTATTTTGTTTGCAACCTAAACCTGAACTTCCCAGTGGCTCTGCCCATGGCTTGGCTCAGCCACCTGAGGCTCCACACACATCATCGTCAGCACCGCTCAAGGCCAGCCCTTTGCGGCCCCTGATCATCACTCTCAGTTAGGAGAGGTCACTAGGCTATTTCTCCTGCACTGACTGAGGTTTCAAGGACCTGCTGGCAGGTCTCCTTTCTATTTCCGGCTGGTAGTTCATCCACTTTTCCCAGCCTGGCCTTAGTCCCTGTGGCATCGCTCTGGGGACACAGCAGCTCCAGTTCCCTCTGCCATCTCGTGGACACACAAGGTGGCAGCTTCTTTTCACATGCCTGGCTTTGGCCTGGCAGCGTGGGCAGGGGAAACCTGCCCCTGGGTCCTCTTCTACCTGCCGAGACACAACAGAGGGGACTGTGACAGTGCTTGGGGACACCTCAGATCAGTAGCACTCACCATTTCCAAGCCAGGCAGGAGCCTGTGGCAGCAAGAACAATGCTGGGCCACCCCAAGACAACCTCAGCAGTCACAGGTAGGATCCAGTCCTGTGCAGTGCCATCACCTCCATCTGTACTGCCTGTCCAGATGCCTTTTTATTGCTGGACAAGACAGAGAGGCTCTTCCAGAGCATGAGTTGTCTCCTGTGAAAGCAGATGTCTGGCAGGCCCCACTTTTCCCCATGGCTCTGATACTAGTCCTGGACAGACAGATTTGCCCTTCATCCCCCAGGTACGACCCACGCTTCAACACCTGGCTGCACCTGGCCAGCATGCAGCACAGGAGGACACACTTCAGCCTCAGCTCCTGCAACGGGCTCCTCTACGCTGTCGGAGGGCGAAACGCGGAGGGTGCGTTGGCATCTGTCGAGTGCTACGTTCCCACCACCAACAGCTGGCAGAGCAAGGCAAGCCTGGAGACGCCCCGCTGCTGCCACGCCACCACTGTCATCGACGGCAAGCTCCTGGTCACCGGCGGCTACATCAGCCATGCCTATTCCCGCACCGTGTGCTGCTACGAGCCCAGCACTGACTCCTGGAAGGAGCTGGCAAGGCTCAGCACCCCCCGGGGCTGGCACTGCGCAGCCACCGTGGCTGACCGAGCGTACGTGCTGGGTGGGAGCCAGCTGGGTCCCCAGGGCGAGCGGGTGGACGTGATGCCTGTGGAGTGCTACAGCCCACTCACGGGGCAGTGGAGTTACATGGCACCCCTGCCCATGGGGGTCAGCACGGCTGGGGTGGCTCTGCTGGAGGGGCGCTTGTGCCTGGTGGGTGGCTGGAACGAGAGTGGGAAGAGGTATCAGAAATGCGTGCAGTGCTACAATCCTGACCTCAACGAGTGGGCTGAGGATGAGGACCTCCCCGAGGCCACGGTGGGTGTCTCGTGCTGCACTATCATCCTCCCACGCTCCCTGAGCTTCAGGTCCCGGGCCAGCTCTGTGGCCTCAGCAGCAGCCAGCACATAAAGAGCCCTGGGTGCCACATGGCTTATGCCAGCAGCTAGGGAAGGAGACAGAGCTGAGGAGCATGGCAAAGCTGGAATGGGGAGGCTTGCTGATGTTCGGAGTCACTGCAAAGTCTCAAATACTCTTGTTCCATTGTGGCAAGTTTTGGGCTCTAGGAAGGTGTCTTCTGAGCTGCCTGCATCTCCATCCTGCAGCTTAAGCAGGGCTTGCTCAAGCAGGGCAGGCACAGAAGCAAGCAGGACAGAAGAGCTTTTCTCCTCAGCCTGCAGCTCTGTATTGCAGCATGGATTGGAAAAAATGGAAAAAAAGAAAAATCCTAGAATAACACAGGAAACATTCTACTATAGGAATAGTATTGTGAGACACTTTCGAAACACCAGTAGTATTGGTATAGGTACAAGAAAGTGACAGGCCTAGAGCAGACCATTGCTCATGTAGCATTTGTTCATGGGACTCATTGAAGCTAGATACCCTCAGATCAGGAATAAAGTGAATCTTAATAGCAAGGAAGAAAACTATTAGAGGAATTCACCAAAATTGCTTGCTTTTGCTCAAGCAGAGGCAAACAGGGAAGTGCCCGAGGATGCTATGAGACTCCAGGAGATTTGAGAAGCAAACGATGCCCTGAGAACAAGTATGAGCTGGAACAGAAGCCCTTCACATCTAAACCAGGAGCTCCCAGATTTGTTCGTAGCCAGATCCTGTTACTTGTACCACCAAGGTGACAGCTTGGTTTTTAAACTCAACCAGTGCTTCCCCATTACTGTAAAAGCAGCATCTGACCTGTAAATGGAGAAGCGATTAGGAAACTTGAGTTTCCAGAGGAAGCACTTGCTCAGTGCCTGGGGTCCCTCCCTGTCACTACGTCTGAGTGAGACAGTAACTGGTCTTCATTAAAACGCTGGCTGCCCTTTCAGGGGGTGCAGGGACTGCAGGTGTCGTCCCCCCCCCCAGCACTGCAGAGCAGAGCCTTGCTCTTGGGCTGAGCCCATCAGCACAAACCACACCCTGGCACCCCAAACCCTGCCCTGGTGGGTCTGAGATACTGAGGTTATTGCCAGAGCAGCAATAACCTGTGATGAGGAGGAGGCAAGAAAAAGTGGTTATTTCCTGGTGGTTACATCCACAGATTTAACAAGACATCACACAACAGTCACATGCTGAGGCCAGAGTCTTCCAATACCAGCTTCTGTTACTGGAGCACATTAAACGTGATCCTAGACTGGCTTATCACCTTCGTCTCAGGCCAAGGCAGCTATGTGCTGCTGAGCATCCAGGCAAACGCTCTTGGTTTTGTTCTGGTCTTTTTTTTTTGCACAACAAACAGTGAGATTGCATCCAGGAAGCCAATGAACTGCTCATGGGAACCCCAGGACAAGAGCTTCAGCAAAGCAGGCTGGTTTTCACTTCCTTTCGCAACTCACCAAAACCAAGCAGCTTGCAGTAGCTACGGTTCACGTAAAGGTATTGCTCTTTCTCTGAGAATTCACAATCTCTATTAAGAGTTCGCAGCAAGCATAAAGCTATCCCAAGACAGAACAACATTTCTGATCAAATTCTACTTTCCTCTGTGCATTTTAGCTCACAGAGCACATGCTGCCCTGTGTATTTTGGAGTAGGCTCCACCCTGAACAGTGCTGGCAACCTCCCCTGGTTTACAGCTCCAGACGTGACAAGGGCAGGGTCTAGCCTTTCAGACAACACTGTGCAATCACTGATGTGCAGCGATGCAGACTTGTATGCAAGGGAGTTTGTTCCTTGATTTTATTATAACTTTATACTGTAAGATACAGAAGAGCGAACGCTAGAGGCAGAGGCAAAGGTGCTGGTGAACTCCACTTGTGTGAGCTGTATTGTCCTGCAGGGAATCTTCTCATTAAATAAAGGCCAGTCCTCTGCAGGGGAAGACTCTCTGGCTGTGTAATTACAGCAGCGTAAGTTCACGCTCCTGAAATGTTTTATAAAACCAGTTAAGATCCTCCTCTACCTTCCAAGCACATCCAGTAATTGCTTCAGGATTTCTACAGAACATTGAGAGCACCACAATCTGTGGGGCAGAACAACTCTACCAGCTGCCAGGCACTCACCCACGGAAGCAGCATGGATCAGGGGTTTCTGCTGGCTGCTTGCAATCCCCTCTTTCGGCACCAGCTTTGAATCTTGGCTCAGGAGCCTCGCCAGTTCCCCAGCCCTGCCAGCACCACTGGCCTTGCCCATCCCCCCCACCCCTTCCAACCAGCCAAAGACAAAGAACCCTCAGCCACATTTTGGCTTTATGGCTCTGATTTATTAAGAGGCATTGATTTCCATTTCTTTTGGCTTCCTGTTGAACTTGCACTCCCGATAGTTCCTAGAGCAACCCAGTTTCTTCTGCTAATTCAGAATCCCACATTCATTAAAGAGCAGGCTGTTCTACGGATGATCAGAAGCAGCACATACTTTGTTCCCCTCAGGAATCTAACCCTCCAGAAACTCTGCTCTACAACTCCAGTGGTCAAAAAGCATATATTATTTTCTTTCTACACCCACCTGCAGCCTCTTTATGCATTTTTGTGCAGTTGGACAGGACAGAAGCAGAGGCTGTATCCACATAAATCCAACTCCTGCTCCTCGAGAACACCATGTTCTCTGCATGCGCACAGCACCAGTCCATGTCTTTCTGCTGCCTTTTCAGTGTGAGTGACCCTTGCTCCCAGCAGCTTCCCAGATCAGGAGGAGCCCCCACAAAATTCACAACAGAAGTCAGGGGTTAGAAAATTTTATTTCTTTTTTCTGTAACAGGAACTGCTCATTTACCAGGAAGGATGATGCCATCATACTGTGAGGGGAAAAAAAAGGACAGAAAGAACCAAGTGAGAAAGCTCTGTCAGGTAAAGGTGCAGCACCACTGTTGTGAAAACTGAGCCATCACATTTTTTCCAAGCCAACCAGACAACACTGACATGAAACATCACTTCTCCTAGGTGAGCAGCTAACTGCCTTTCTACTTAGCTGCTGTTCTGGTAACTTCCAAGTGGGCCTTTGTTCAGATAAACGTTAAACTCTGCTCATCAGCCCAGCAGAACAAGAAGCCCCACGCATCACAGGTTGATCGGACCAGAACTACACTCGTCTCTTTTCCATTCCCAGGACTTGGCCCCTGACTATGCCACCATAAGCAGAACCAGGCAGGAGGGAAGAAAAAAGCCATCCAGCAGGAGCAGGCTGGAGCCTGCCCTGCGCAGATCTAGGCAGAGTAGCCAGTAAAGAGCCTCCAGACAGACTGCCCGCCCTTTCCACCTCAGAAAAAATACCAGTAGTCCCCATCCCTGAGCATTTCCAGTCAAGCTTTAGGCATCTCCCATTCATTATCTGGTCTGTGTCAGAGACAGCTATGTATAGGTAAACCCAAGAACTTGTTTTATTCAGATCACTCCATCCCCCAAGTCTGGCAGCTGAGCAAGGAGCTGTGTTAGATAAGCAAATCCTAACCCTGCCTCATCCCTTGTGACCCATGTACACAGAACACTGGGAGACAGATTTACATAAGAGCTGACACTTCCAGCTGTCTTGTTTCTCTTTCAGTTCAGCACACCAAAAAAGGGGCACGAACAGCACCCATGCTCAAACACAGCTTCTACTGCTCCAGAGCAGTAAAAAAAAAAATCAATGACCTCAGCATTTATGCAGGACCAAGATTTCCTGCCCAGGGACTTGTTCAGTCCTTCCACAGTGAAGCATTTTGCTGCTACTTGCTAGGAAACTCTCGAGATACAAAAATAAAGACAGACTTTTACCTTTTGCTGAAACCAGCGCATGGCTTCTTCCTTTCCAATTCTGTGCTTGGCTCCAATGTTGCCAGTCCTGCGTTTCTTGTCAGCGATGCTGAAACCAGGCCTGCCCAGCACCTGCCAGGAGACGAGACCAACAGCACTATTTCATTCTGGCATGTATTTATTTTCTTAAACGTCACCATTTTCTAGGAGGGAAGGCTAGAATTTCCACATCAGTAACGTTTTGTTGCCTCAGTCACGTTTGAGACTGAGAGCATTATCCTCTACAGCCTCAATGTAAGCTGAAAACTAAGGAACTTCTGAGCAGCCAGGTAAGCTGACAGGGACAGCTCCTAGGCTGGACACCTTCACACTGACTCGGAGAAGCCGAAATGAGCATGGAAGATTCACTATTCCATTACCAGAGGCCTCAGCTCTCGAGAAAAGAGACACTGAACAGCACTGCTAAGACACATGAACGGCTTCCCTCCATTTCAAAGATGCAGAGCGAAGCACAGCAGAACAGAACGACTCAAACACGCCAGCCACCACCGCTGCTACGAGCCAGCCCCAGCCTCTAAATGCAGGGAGAACCTTCCAGCAACGCAGCCCATCTTTCAGCCTGCACTCCTGAAATCCCTGCTGCTCTGTCCTTCCCCAAACCTCACACAGCTGCCTCAGTGTTATCCCAGCAGTACCAATAACAGCAGTATTTGTTTCAGAAGAGGCTTTGAGAGACTGGTCATAAATCAGGGATTTTACAGCAGCCCTGGGAATCTTGGTTTAGACTTGGATTTTGTTGACATTTTTCTATCTTCCAGCACTTGTCAGCAAATTCACGCAAGCCCGTTATCATTCCAGGTTCCTTCCAGAGCTGTCACACAACCCCAGTAGCTGCAGGGAAGCAGGGAATACGCACCACGTAAAAGTCCAAGCCGTAGATACCAATACTGGGATCGTATTTAATCCCCAGATCGATGTGTTCCTGGATGCCAAAGCCAAAGTTCCCAGTGTCCGAGAAATTGTTTTTTCTCAACTCGTATTCTCGCACCTGAAACATTTGTTGTCAGTTACTGTTTCATTATTGACTGCAAACAGAATAAGAAGTCCTGTGTGTTCCAACTGTTACCAGACCCACAGCTTGCTTACAGGCTACTAAGTCTTTAGACCCAAGGTTTTGCTCCCACAGCCTGCTCATAAATCACAGCAGCAAAGACAGAACCTCAAGAGGAAACAGTAACTTGCACCCCAATAGTTCTTAAATAAGGAAGAAGCAGCAACCCGAGAGAGAAACAGTGCAAACACAGCAGCCTGCGGGTCAGGCAAAGGTACTACCCAACCCTTAACATCCATGACTGATCTATAACTAGATCAGATGCAACGTTTCAAAGCACACACCTTTCCAGTCAGTACAGATTAAGTTTTGTTCTTTTACAAATCAAAGATCCAGATCAGCCAAATTCTCACCTTCAACCCCTTCTCCAGAATCTCTTCTGCTTTGGCCCCACGAACTGTGCAATGAACAGCAATCTTCTCATTCCTCCTGATGCCGAAGGATCTTACAGTGTATCGTGCTGTGGGGAGCAACAATTACACTTAAAGGCTATTCAGAGAATTCCCACTCAGGGGATTCAGAGCTTTAAGAAGACTAAATGAGTTTATAGAGAACAAAAAAACAACCAAGGCAACCAAAGCGTTCTCTCTCTGGAGGTGAGGGCAGAGCAGCAGCCTGAGCCCAGAGGCAGAACTTAACAAACAGAAACAACCACCTGCACCTGAATATTTAAGACCCCCGATTCGCACAAGGTCCCCATGGGAGCAGACCTCCCCACGCTGGCTCTGACAAGGAGCCGCTTCACCCTCTGCGTGCTCAGGAGAGGAAGGAAAACAACCACGGGTAAAACCAGTAAACAAAGCTGCTCCTACGCAGCCCCCAGCACACACAGCCCCCCCCCCCCGGCAGGAAAACCCACCCCTCACCTTTGGAGAAGACAGGGGTTTGGCCTGTCAGCTGCTCCAGCACCTTGGCCGCTCGGGTGAGCCTGTCCCCACTCTCCCCCACGCAAATGTTGAGGCAGAGCTTGCGGATGCGCAGCTCCCGCATGGGGTTCTCCTTCTCACCTTGGTCTTGCTGCGGAAAAACGACACGGGGGATAACGAGGCGCGACCGGGAGACAGCCCACCGCTCGCCCCAGCGAGCCGGAGAAGGCTTCGCCACGCCGTTACCGCGGCCTGACACTGGGCCCGGTTCCAGCCCGGGGGGCGAACCCCGGCGCGGCGGCGGCCCAGCCACCGGGCAGGCCGCGGCCTGTCATGGCAGCCGCTTACCCCCGGGCGCGCCCGCCGCGTCCTCCCTACCCACACCGGCCCCGCAGCTCTCCCTCACGGCCATCCCCCGCTCCCGCCCGCGCTGCCCGTGGCCCGGCCGAGCCCCGCCGAGGGCGGATGGCAGCGGATAGAGACAACGCAGCCCTGCCGCGGCCCGCGAGCGCCTCCACTCACCGCCATGGTGGGGGCGGGGAAAAGACCAGCTGGCCGCCGCCGCCGAGCCTTGTGGGAAAGGGCGGCGGGAACAAGCGCGCCCCCTAGCGGCCGGAGGGCGGCGACGCGCCCTCCACGGTTGCCGGGGCAACCGCAGGTGGGCGTGGTCTCCGGGGATCCCACGCGGCCATTTCGTCCCACGGGTCCGGGGGGGGGGGGGCGTTTCCCGCCTCACCCCCTGCCCCGCAGCCGGGCTGAGAGCACGGACCGGCCTGCGCCGGTGCGAGCAGCTGCCTCGGCCGTGGGACTCACCCCCGAGGGCACTGGGGCGGGTGGTGGAGGAGGGGGCTGGGTCCTGCCAGGAGCCCCGGTTTGCCGCCGAGGCCAGGAGGGATGATCCGCAGCGGTTTTGCTGGGAGGTGCCGCACCAGAAAGTGTTGGAGCTTCTCCACTCCCAAGCAGCATCGAGTGTGTCTTACCCAAGCCTGGCTCCCGGCGTTTCTCCCACCCCCACATCCCTGAGTTCCTTGTACCAGACCTGGGAACATATTTCAATTGCATTTCACTCTTTCAGGGAAGCATTTGTGGGTTTCAGATCTCTGCCTGGGATCTGGATCCTCTTTTTTCACCTTTGTGACTTAGTCTGGAGCAAGGGAGGAGTCGCAGCCCACTCCCTCAGGTGGGAGCAGAGCATAACACAACTCTGGGAAGGGGGCAAGCCAAATTCACATCCCTTTTGGGCTCCAAACTTCTCTTTTAGGGGCCACATCCTAAGCTGAATGCTTGCAATGAGGCTTTCGCTCAGTAAGGATGACACCAGCTCAAGGCTTTCCCTGCTTGGCGGGTTGGACTAGATGACCTTTAAGGTCCCTTCCAACTGAAATCATTCTATGATTCTATCCCCTTCCCCACCTCCCAGGGGCCATGCTC
This sequence comes from Phalacrocorax carbo, assembly GCF_963921805.1. Lineage (NCBI taxonomy): Eukaryota > Metazoa > Chordata > Aves > Suliformes > Phalacrocoracidae > Phalacrocorax > Phalacrocorax carbo. The sequence continues at coordinate 3,465,093 of NC_087534.1, read as the reverse complement.
AGGGCTGCCAGGTTGAACTCTGTAATGCCCTCCCTAGTTTTTTGCCCCAGTTGCTTCTAAAAGGAGATGAAGGATAAATGAATTATCAGCTTGTCTCATTAAGAAGAGAAAAAAAGTGTTAGGTGTCTCTGTGCAGAGGGTGTGAGAAGCTGCTAGTTAAAAAGTAACATTACTACTTTATCAGTTTACTTAATCTAAGAACAGCTTTGCTGGAAATAGCCACAGGCTCCTTCCAGAGCTTGGCAGACAACCAGCTTTACCAGCTCTCTGTGGATCCTGTTTAGGACATGCTGCAGCATGTCTTCCCATGGGCAAAGGCTGAGGGCAGGGTTAAATGCACAGCGGGCAACATAGGTCGAAGGGCTGGTGCCTCCCCCGGTGAGCAGGTTGGGTTCAGAAGGTGGACGGAGCTGGGTGAAGGTGCTGGGCACTTCAAGAATCAGAGTGCAGGCAGGGCTGGGTAGCTGCGTACGTAGCTCATGCCATCACCTGAGGATGCTGCAAGGGCCCTGGGAGCAGGCAGGAACACACATCTGAGCTTTGCTGCACAGGCAAGAGCAGGGTAGCGGGGGGAGGGGGTGGCTCCTGCCTGACCCGTGCCCATTTGCAGCCCATTCCCTTGTGCACCCTCCCATGCTCGTGGCTGTCATTGCACAGCAGCATCCTCCCTCGCCCAGTCTTGGATGGTCCCGCTGCCAAAGGCTATGTAGAAGATAAGGCCAAACAGGTTGAGGGCTGCAGATATGAAGAAGGCATTCCTCCAGCCAGTCTGGAGATCCTGGGGGGCCAAGAACAGTTCACGATGGTATCACCCTTCCCTTTATCATCATATAGTGATCACCCAACTACTGCCACCCAGTTCACTGGCATTAAACTCATCTCACCAACTTGAGTTGGCTTTGCTCAACTCAAGACATATGCCAGACCCCCTGTTGTTGGAGATGTATTTCCTGCCTTGGTATTTTTGGAAACATTGTGTGCTGTGCTGAATTCAGGAAGCTTTCCTTCCTGGCACAGAGCTTCCCCCTCACCCCACTCCCTCAACCCTCTCCCCATCTCTAAGTACATCCAGATGGGGCCCATGTGGAGCTCTTGCTGCTTTCTGAGTCATCCCCATGTCCTCAAAATGGTCCAGAGCTCTGGTTTGCCAGGTGCTACATCACATATGTTCATTGGGAGTGGGGGTTGGCTTGGAGTAATTTTTGATTCAGTGCAAAGAAAGGACTCAATTTCTGAGAGCAGACCTGTGTTTTCTTCCAGGGATGTGCCTGTGGTTTGTGGCCCCAAATTACCTGGCTGACGAGAAGTCCAACTGTGGTAGGAGCAATAATTCCTGCGACTATGCCAAAGGTATTTGTGATTCCCAGCAGGAACCCTGCATATCTGGGGAGAGGAAGCAAAGATTTCCTGAGCGAGGCAGAGAGGAGACTGTCACAAGAAGGGAGAGGAGTAGGTGCTGCCAGTCCCTTTCCTCATCTGCATGAATAATGCCTGTCATGCTGAGCAACAGGAGGATCTTCCCTGCAAGACTGAGGGGGATTTTAAGCCTTTATTTTACTCCTTAGCTTACAAAGCCACCAGCTACAGAAGATAAGGGAAGGGAGAGTAGGAGTTGCAGAAGCCTTGGAGGATTGGGAACAAGAAGGACGCAGAGCCAGGGAGGGCACAGAGGTCAGACCCACTTACCTAGGCGCTATATCGATGTGGTTAATATTGATGCCTGCCCCTGTCATGCTGATTATTGTCAAGGCCAGCATCAGAAGGACCACAGCAACCATGGAACTGCAGCCAATGTAAGGCACAGCCACCAGGAAGATGGCTGGGAGCAGCATCCCTTGGGAGGAAAAGGGGATGTGCTTTGTAACAGGCCACACAATTGTGTTGGAAAGGCTGGACGGCAGATGAAAGCTTGTCCTTACCAAGTGCTGAGAAGAGCTTCCTGATGGCTGCTGTGCCAAGGACTTGCCTGGCCAGCAGGAAATCAGCCAGCAGCCCAGCCAGGATGTGCCCCAGCCCATTCCCAATGTAAGGCAGGGAGGAGAGGAGCCCGTTCTGCAGAGCAGAGAACAAGGCATTGTCACATCTATGGCATGAAGGAACAGAGCCAAGAGCTCCAAGACTGCAGCTCCCTTGGTCCCAGAGCCACCGGTCTTCAGGAAGAGGTGTTCCTGAGGACTCCATGTTCCCAGCCTACAGAGGGACCAAGTCCTGTCGCTGTTGCAGGGACCAGCCTCTGCTGCAGGGCAGCACTCACCTCTCTGAGGTCAAAGTGGAGGACGTTGCTCATGAACATGGGCATGGAGGTCAGCAGCATGTAGAACAGCCAGTCTGTGCAGAAGCAGGCAATGGTGATTGCCCAAAGAGGCAGTGATTTAGCCATGGCCACAAGTGGGAGGGAGCGGCCATGAGAGCTGCCCTGGAAGGATTAAAACATCAGCCAGTGCCTCCATTCCTGTCTCCCATCCCCTGGGCAGGCTGTCCAGGCTTTCCTCAGCCTCTCCACCTGCTGCTGAGAAGACTGGGACTAGCCCTGGTCACTGTATAAGGAGCCCAGCTGAACTGACTCAGAGCAGTCCCTTTGCCATGGTGTCTGCAGCATGGTCAGTTGTGGTTAAAAGGTTTGTGTGTACCTGGTGAGCCAGCAACGACATGATGTACTCCTGCTCCCCGGCACTAATCCATGGGTGATGTGCAGGGTCCTCATACACGAGGAGGAACCAGCAGAGGCACCAGGCACAGCCAACGCCACCTGCCAGGAGCGGGGCTCTCAGTGCCAGCTCGTCTTACAGGGAGCTGTGGCAGAGCTCAGAGCCAGCGGGAAGATGGAAAGGGAGAACTCCCCTTCACCCATAGCTCACAGTGGAAGAGGCCGAGTTGATGGAACAAAAGGTTCAGCAAAGGCACATTCCCTAGTAGTACCAGATAAAATGGCTTCATCCTGGCCTGGCAGGTGAAAGGGGAGCCCAGAGCTCTGTGTGGGACTAGTAAGGACAGAGCTGGTCCTGCTGGGCTCTGATGGGAGCTTTGGGAGCTCTGCCAGCAAACGGGTCTGCAGCAGGGTTGGAGCAGAGGGACATAATGAGCCATTACTCACCAAAGATGTAGAAGACAAAAGGCCACCCCAGACTCTGGCAGATGATCCCAGCCACAAGGAGAGCAACGAAAGTCCCAAAAGTGCATCCTAGGGATCAGAAACCAGAAAAGTGATTTTAATGGGATTTTGTGTGACCAGCAGCGAGTGGGACAGACCTACAGCCTCCAGCCTGATTTGTGATGGGAAAATGTGGTGGCACAAATGAAGCGCCTGTGCAGACACACACCCTTGTACCAGTTTTGCTCCCTTCAGTGTCTGGGTTCCCTCTCCTGATCTGAGCCGAGGGGACAGAGAAGACACAGGATGGGAGGAGGAGAGGTGGAAAGGCTGAATGCTGCTAACACTTCTTTGCCAAGGACCCACAGCCTTCAACCTGAGGCTGCTACAAGGACTGTCTTGGAAAGAAGGGGGTGAGGGGAGGTCCTGCACTTAATGAATTGATGGTAGGGAGAAGACCTTGTGTCTTACCAGCATCAGCGACATTCATGAGCCTGCTGCGTTCTAGCGGAGGGGCCCATTTTGCCCACAGCGTGTACTGAGCTGGAAATATCACCCCCTGCAAAGGACAACAGGGGCCGTGGAGGGAAGGGACATGGGGAGTGCAGCCAGGGAAAACCAGGGTGGGTTTTGTAGCCTGGCAGTGCCTGGAGCCACGACTGACCTCAGCCAAGCCCAGTAGCACCTGCAGCCCGATGAGGAAGCTCACACCAAGCTCTGCTGCTTGGGGCACGAGGAGGGTGAGCACGGAGGAGAGCAAGAGCCCGCCGCCCAGCACAGGTTTCCCCCCGAAGAGCCCTGAGCAGTAACCGCCCAGCGCCTGCGTGAGGCCGTAGCCATAGAAGAAGGAGCTGAGGATGATTCCTTGAGTCTCAGCGCTCCAGTTGTACCTGGGCACCTGGAGGAGTCAGAACATGGCTGTCAGGCAGAGATCTCTGTTTTCCAGGCACAGACTCCCCCAGAAGGGGAGAAGCAACCAGGAAATGCTCTCAAGCAACGAACTGAGCTCTCTGCTCCTTCACCCTCCTTGTCCTCAAGAGTTTTCTCTGCTGCTTCCACACCTGTCCTCATGCAAAAGCAAGAGTGGACTGAGCCTGGGAAGCGCCTTTCAGTTATCTGCATCTGCTTTGCACTTACTTCCTGAGCAAATCCTGGGTAGGAGCCGCGGGGAGCGCTGCCTGACCAGTTGCGAGGATGGCTGCTGTTAGTCATGGCGACGATGGCGATGCTGAGGCTGACCCGGAGCGCGTATGCCATGAAGAGAGAGACGTGCAGGATCAGGGCCAGGCCGCAGCGAGCGGAGCAGAGCTCTGTGGAGGGAGAGCACCCACAAACCAGGGCTGGTCGGAGAGGCCACAGGTTAACTCTCATCCCCTCCTGCAGATTTGCCAGGCAACCACCCTACTGCAGCAACAGATGGCCCTTTCCAGCTACCCTCCAGACATCTACCACTGAGCCCCTGCCCTCCTCCTTTGCAGGGATGGCAGTGCGTATCTTCAGAAGGAGAATGGAGGGGCAGGAAGGTGAGGAGACTTGCCCAACATGGAGGGGACACATTGAATCCTGAAAGTCTCTGGCTCCCAGGCCCTGCTGAGGCCACACTTCAGCCTGCTGCTCCCCAGGGAGCAGCTTTACCTGTGCGGGAGGAGGGCTGCTGAGCAAGCAGAGGGGCTTCGTCCTGTTCTGCCTCCATCCCATCCCCTGCCTGTGTGTTGTCCACGTGGCGCTGCATCCTCTCCTGCCTGCGGTGCTGCTGCCTGCTTCTCCTCAAGTTAACGTCCGGCCCTGCTGGAAAGCGAATCTCAAACACCAACAAACATGGGAGTAGCCAGGCTGTGACCCCTGGCATTTCCTCCCAGCCCCGTTACCGGCAGGGCGAAAGCGGAGCAGGCTGCTGGCATGAGGCTCTATGAACACAGTGATTTACAGCATCCTCAAACCTCCGGGACAGCCTTATTTGCCTTCGTGGTTTATAACCCTCGACCATGACAGCCTGACAGGGCAGTGGGGTCTTTCCCACCCCGGGGTGCTCCTACAGACACCCTGGGGGTACCCACAGCCCTCCCTTGGCTGGTGCAAAGGGAGGCTCCTTCCCAGCCCTCCCAGGGTGGCTCACGTACGGGGACAAGTGTCTCCCGCAGGCCAGAGGGGACCGAAGGGATCGTGGGTCTCCTGGGTCCGTATCCCGGGGCGGGGAGCAGGACGCAGCCAAGCGCTGCGGCAGGATTTGGGATTTCAGGGATCGGGGTGTGAACGAGCAAGGCCGGGGCTCGAACCGACTGATCCGCGGGGACTGCCCCCCGGCCACGCCCCCCCGCCGTCAGGCCGCGCCCCCCGCCGTCAGGCCACGCCCCCCGCCGCGTGACCCGTGCCGCCCGCGAGTCATGTGCTCAGTCAAGATGGCGGCGCTCAGGGTGGCGGTGCTGGTGCTGCTGGGGCTGGGCTGCGCGGCTGCCGCCGTCCCCCTGGTTATCTGGCACGGCATGGGTGAGCCGGGACCGGCAACGGCGGGCGGGGCCCCTCCGCCGGTAACGGCTCTGTGGGCGCGGCTTAGCTGGCCCGGCCCGCGGATGGGGCCGTGATGGGACCTGAGCATCCCCGAGGGGTGCTCGCAGGCCGCCCCCGGGCCCGCTCCGGTGTCCCCTTCCTCCGGACCGCTGGTGCCTGGGGGTGCTGACCCTCCTTCCCCGGGCCCGTGAGGGCCTTGGCAGCTCCTGGCCCTGCTGCGGCAGGGGGGTTCTGGTGTGTCTGTGGAGGCGAGGTGAGGGCCTGGGTGGTGGCATGACGGTGCTTCGCCATGTTCCCTTTCACAGGAGACAGTTGCTGCAATCCACAAAGCATGGGCTACATTAAGAAAATAGTTGAGAATAAAATACCAGGGATTTATGTTCTGTCTCTCAAGATTGGAAGCAACCTGATACAGGTAACTAACTTTGCTGTCGCTTGCATTTCTGCTTGCCAGGGTGGTGGCCAGTGTGTGGATCTGAAAGTGCGATAGTTACTGCAGTCTCTGTTATTAACTTGGTTCCACAACGATTCATGTAATGCTTTCCCTGCTAATTTTCTTTTTTTTTTTTTCTTTTGTGAAGTAAACAGCTTTGACAGGTAGAAACCAATAAAGTCTAGTAATACCTGCAGAACAGAACTGGGGAAAAACAAATCCCTAGTCTAAATTGGATTACTATGCAAATCCACTGATTAGTACTCTCTCACCACTCTGGGTAATACAAAGGCATGTGACAAGAAACTGCTAAACAGAGCTTCATCCCTTGCCATCCTTTTTGATTTATAACCATTTATTCACCCTAGTATTTAGTGTAATAAAGATATAGATTGTTTCTGTGCCGTCATGTATTTTGACAGTTTTGTGTAGCCCTACAGAATTTCTTTTAAGTAGTCTTTCAGGATATTGTACAATGTGTGTTATTTTCTGGGATTAAGAAAAGATGAAGGTGAGGTTTGATGTTTTAATTTTATATATTGATATATATATACACACAAAAAAAAAAAAATCTGAAGGGACTCAAATTGCAAGAAGTTTGGGAAAATGTCACTCTTTCATATTGAGACTGGTTTTCCAGGCAGAGTAGGAACAAAGATGTGATGAAGGGAAGTCTCAAAACTTGAATTTCATATTTTGCTTCTGTCGTATTATGAAAGTTAAGGTCCTCTTCCAAAAGCGGAACTGTTAGTGATCTATTTGTAGAGATTAAAATAATGTAAAACGTTAAAAAGGTACAAGTTGTACTTTCTAATCTGGCTAATCCATCAGGATATGGAGAACAGCTTCTTTATGAACGTGAATGACCAAGTGGCAGAGGTGTGCAGCCAGCTCGCACAGGACCCTCACCTGAAAGGAGGTTACAATGCAATGGGCTTCTCCCAAGGAGGCCAGTTCCTGTAAGTTTACACTTCTGTTCCATTTCCAGTAATTTTTTTTCTTGGGTTTTTAGGTTCTGATTTAAAACTCTTTTGAAGTACTAAGCAAATGTAAAACGACAAACCCTTTTGTAAAGGTAGGCATGCTCCAAAGGCAAGAATGGGTTTGCCTGTAGTGCAGCTCTATCAGGAAGATAAATATCTTTGCAAACGTTACCCAAGTGCCCAAGCCCACGCAGTGGCAAGGCGAGAGCTGCACGCGAACCAGCGTTGGTGGCCTGGCCGTGCTGAGCACCAGCTCAGCTCCTTCATCTCTCTCCACAGGAGGGCGGTGGCCCAGAGGTGTCCTTCTCCTCCCATGCTCAATTTGATCTCCGTTGGGGGGCAGCACCAAGGTAGTGTCCTCTTAAATTATCGTACCCCCCTAACCACTGGGAAGGGTGGGGGACTCCTGTAGGCAGGAGTGATTTTTTTGGCTTCTTCCTAAAAACTGTTTTTTTGTGAATTAAACTGTCCCTTTGTTCTTGTCTGAATCTGGTGATCTGCTTTGGCCCCGTTGTTGGTGGAGTACATTATCTTCTGTCTTGGTCCTTCTTAACTGGGAATGAGGAGGGACCTTTGTAAGTAGAAGACACGCTGCCTGGGTAGAATTCTGTGGTGGGTTGACCCTGGCTGGATGCCAGATCCCCACCAAAGCCGCTCTGTCACTCCCCCTCTTCAGCCAGACGGGAGAGGAAATATAATGGAAGGCTTGTGGGTTGAGATAAGGACAGGGAGAGATCACTCTGCAGTTACGATCATGGCAAAACAGACTCAACTTGGGGAAATTAAGCTAAATTTATTAATAATCAACTCAGAGTAAAACACCTTCCCCCACCTCTCCCTTCTTCTCGGGTTTAACTTCACTCCTGAATTTTCTCTACCTCCTCCCCCCGAGCAGTGGAGGTGGATGGGGAATGGGGGTTGTGGTCAGTTCATCACACATTGTTTCTGCTGCTCCTTCCTCCTCAGGGGGAGGACGCCTTACACTCTTCCCCTGCTCCAGCCTGGGCTCCCTCCCACAGGAGACAGGCCTTCACGAACTTCTCCAATGTGGGTCCTTCCCACGGGCTGCAGTTCTTCATGAACTGCTCCAGTGTGGGTACCCTACGGAGTCACAAGTCCTGCCACAAACCTGCTCCAGCACAGGTTCCTCTCCCCGCAGGTCCTGCCAGGAGTCTTCTCTAGCATGGGCTTCCCATGGGGTCACAGCCTCCTTCAGGCATCAGCCTGCTCTGCTGTGGGGTCCTCCGTGGGCTGCAGGGAGATACCTGCTCCACCATTAACCTCCATGGGCTGCAGGGGGACAGCCTGCCTCACCATGGTCTTCACCACAGGCTGCAGGGGAATCTCTGCTCTGCTGCCTGGAGCACCTCCTCCCCCTCCTTCACTAACCTCAGTGTCTGCAGGGCTGTTTCTCTCACATATTCTCACTCCTCTCTCTGGCTGCAATTGTGCAGGATTTTTTTTTCCTCCCTTCTTAAATACGTTATCCCAGAGGTGCTACCACCATCCCTGATGGGCTTGGCCTTGGCCAGCAGCAGGTCCGTCTTGGACCTGGCTGGCACTGGCTCTGTCGGACATGGGAGAAGCTTCTGGCAGCTTCTCAGCTTCTCACAGAAGCCACCGCTCTAGCCTCCCCGCTACCAAAACCTTGCCATGCGAGCCCAATATTTGGAAGCACTTGGGATTAGTTGTTTCAGGAGAAGTTTCTAACTACAGAGCAAAGCCTCTGTGAAACTAAACCTGGGTCACAAGGATATTTTACAATTGGCATCTGGAAGGCTAAAGCCCCAAGGAAAGAGAGGTGCTTTTTGCAGTCAGTTAAAGAGGCAGTATGAAATGGAATTTAAGAGGTGTATAGTTAAGAGTGGCTGGCAATGAATTTCAAATTCTCTCCCCTGAGAAGTTCCGTGGCCTGGGTCTATTTCTTTGTAGTGTAGTGGGAAGACTTGAAGGGAACCATCCTGAGACCTCCTGGGAACACACCAGGCTAGCTGGACGGTGTTCCACTTGTCTGCATGCCCCCATTCTGCAGAGCAATAACCTCGGCTCAAGAACATCATCCATTATCTTTGTGTGTAATAGTGCCCAGGGGCAGGAGGGCTGTCTAATGAGATTGCAGGATTAAAGGCTGCCTGATTCCCTGGGTAATACTTGCCACTGCTCTGTAAGAGAGTGGTTCTTTACCAGCTGGAGGGATAAAGGGATTTGAGTTTGGCTCACTGAATTGTTACACATGTCTCCACACCCCAGGCGTGTACGGCTTTCCACGCTGTCCTGGTGAGAGCTCCCATATCTGTGACTGGATCCGAAAGACACTGGATCTGGGTGCCTACACGCAAGCTGTTCAAGAGCAGTGAGTATATATTCATCAGGCTGCAACGACAGGGACCAGGCCCGCGTGAGAAGCTCTGGATTTCCGATCTGGTCTTTGCTTTCTTCTCCAGCTTGGTACAAGCAGAGTATTGGCACAACCCTCTGAAGGAGGAGGACTACAGGAAAAGCAGCATCTTTTTGGCTGACATAAATCAGGAGAGGGTAAGGACCTGGCTGATGATTAAATGCTAGCAGGAGAGCAGAAGCCTTAGCCACGAGTTCCTTCATGTTAGCTCTCCCTGGCAGTAGTTTTGCAGGAGTTGGAATGGATACAAGGATCCACTCCTGGGATGCAGGGCATTTTTTGGCCTGCATCCCAGGAGTGTACAGAGTGGTTTTAGTGTTAGATTTTTGAATGACACTTGTCCATGGCAGAGCAGTCCCTGTGTCACTGTACTCTTTTGGAGTGGCTGGGGTAGACAAGCCATGGGCTTCATCATAGAATCATTAAGGTTGGAAAAGACCTCTAGGATCAAGTCCAACCCCCAGGCCTCCTAAACCATGTCCCCAAGTGCCATGTCTGCACGTGTTTCTAACACCCCCAGGGACAGTGACTCCCCCACCTCTCTGGGCAGCCTGTTCCAATGCCTGACCACTCTTTCAGGAAAGACATTTTCCCTAATATCCAATCTAAACCTCCCCTGACACAGCTTGAGACCATTTCCTCTTTTCCTAGCATTAGTGACTTGGGAGAAGAGACCAACCCCCACCTCACTACAGCCTCCTTTCAGGTAGTTGCGGAGAATGACAAGGGCTCCCTCCAGCCTCCTCCAGACTAAACAACCCCAGTTCCCTCAACCTCTTCTCATAAGACCTGCTCTCCAGACCCTTCACTAGCTTCGTTGTCCTTCTCTGGACATGCTCCAGCACCTCAGTGGCCTTCTTGAGTGAGATAGTCCGCCCATCACCGTTCAACTGGGCAAAACCTCTCCCTTCCCTGGGAAGGTCGGGGAGGCCCCTCTGCTCTTTACAGCCTGGAGATGAGGCTGAATGCCATGAGCACAGCCAAGGGAGGCTGGTGACAGATACGCACGTTCCTGCCTCCCAGGCTAGTGCAGTCCAGGGTTTCCTTTGCAGGTGCAGGGCAAGTTGGAGCAGGCAGTTTCCCCAACCTGTCTCAGTGGGCTTTCCAATGTCTTGGATCTCTTCTCTGTTGCTTTCATCCAGGGCATCAATGAGACATACAAGAAAAACCTGATGGCTCTGAAAAAGTTCGTGATGGTGAAATTTCTCAATGATACCATGGTTGACCCTCCGATCTCTGAGGTGAGGCAGGCAGGGTGGGTGCTGCTTTTGGGTGGTGTTTTGGTTCTTGCTCGCTCATTTCTGCTTTGTGCTGCGATACTGCACTGTCTGCAGCAGTGGCCCTCCAGCAGAAGTGGTGAAAGCCTACTTATCTCCTGGGACCCCTTCAGCAACCATTTCCTTGTTCTTATTCTGACAGTGGTTTGGGTTTTACAAAAGCGGCCAAGCCAAGGAGATTATCCCGCTGAAGGAGACCTCGCTGTACACAGAGGTATGTTCTGCTGGGGGCTGAGGGGTTTCTGCTATTTGTACTCTAAAGAGTGTAGTGTCCCTGCCACCTTGAGGCGCTCTGAACCCCACAGCTCTCCTCACTGTCTCTACCATTCCTGGGGCATGGCTCTTCTTGCCACTAGCTGTTCAGGAAGGCATTTCCTTCTAGGACCGTTCTGGCAGTGCGAATTACAGTGTTGGTCTTATGCCTGGCTCAAGATCCCCTTCAGCATGTGTTTAACGAACACTGCTGCTTTTTAAAGCTTTGTTGTGAGAGTCATCCAAAATGCCTTTTTCTCCTCTATGAGGAGGAGCTTTGAAGAGCAGAGGTGGAACCCACGCTAGCCTGCCAGCCACCTCTGCTGCAACAGCAGCCTCTGCCTATCAGTGCCTTCCCCTGTGTCAGGTTCCCCAGCCATTGCCAGCGTTTGGCCGTAGCAGGGCACCAGGATGCTATGGTCATGCTTCTCTCTGCAGGATCGCCTGGGGCTGCAGGAGATGGATAAAGCAGGAAAGCTGGTGTTCCTGGGGGTGAAAGGAGATCACCTGCAGTTCTCAGAAGAGTGGTTTGACACCACTATCCTCCCCTTCCTCCAGTGAAGCTAAGGGCAGGCATGCTGTGAGGGCACTGGGGAAGTTCTACCACTGTAGTTAATGCAGCTGCTACTGTGCAACAGCACTTTCTTGCATACAAGCCTGCAGGGAGCTGGGGAGGGGGAAGAAGGGGAGGTTTAGCTCAGCAGTTCCAAGGTGTGCAGAGGAGGCACCTGTTACTGCAGTAAGAGACCAGGATTTGGTTGGGTGTAATTATGCCCCATTATGGGTGGACTGGGCCTTGCACTAACTCTGAAGCATGCCCTCCTGTACAGGCCCTTGTAAGTCTACTTCACTTCTCAGAGCTGTTGCTGTGCCAGTCACTTGATGACAGCAAAATGAGCCGTGCGAGAGGCTTGTTGTCCCTGTTGCCTGTTCCTCGCAGGATTCAATGGCAGTATTAACTGAATATTCCAGTATTCAATTAATGAATCTGTGAAAACTAGTACAAGAATGCTGAGTCTTTTACAGGGATCAGCAAGTAGACTTACATGGCTGTATGCAGAGGAGAGATATTACAGCCTAACCTTAAGGTGGGGGAAAGGGACAAATTTAGGAGTTTCGGGGGAAAAAGGTCTTGAATTAAGCACGTAATAACAGCTTGAATGTTTTTCAACTAATGGCTTGTTTTATGCATTTTTTGTACAGCAACTGAAATCAATAAAGAACTTTACATCTAGCCAACTAAAAACAGAAGTGAGATTTGACAACTCTGCCAGTTTGATTTGAGGGGAGGTGAGGAAAGTCTGAATACTTTCCCCAGGGGGGAGTACAAAGTAGAATCAGGCAGCAAGGGGCACCTTGTCCTACCTGAGGCCCTGCATGCACCCCCAAAGAGTAAACAAGAGCCACTGTAATGAGCAAGTTGGCATTAACTTTATTCTATCTTCTGTATAATCTTAAGTACATAAGAAAGGTTTTTTTCACAAGCCTCAGGAGAAGACAAGTACAAGTCACAGGACAGTCTCAAAATAAAAAATTGCATATTTTTTTGTAAGTTTTGTCCTAGAGAAAAAGAACATTGACACTTTACAGAGGAAATGCATTTAAGATATGCTTATGCCACCCGAGGCGTTGGAAAAATGAAGGTCAAAGCACGTGCAGCTCCCTTTATGGGTCAGTACAGTACTGTGCCTTAGATCCATCACTCTGCTCCAGGGCCCTGGAACAGAGGCTACAAGCTTCCACCAAAGTAAAGAGCCAAGCAACAGGGGAACGGGGAGGTTGAGAGGATTAACTTCATGGGGACTGATTGCAGATGAGGAAGAGAGTGATGAACCGACTCAGGTATTTACAATACTTCACTACTGACCCTGGAATGAAGGTGACCCTTCCTCTGCAGAAGGGGACAGGTTCAGAAGAACTGTCCTGGAAGACTGAACCTGACTTCAGCTGCTCCAAGAAGGAAGCCCTGGAGCAAAGATTCCCTTGTGAGGGTGGAGGGTTTATGGAATAAGAGGTGCTCAGCTCCAGGCTACCAGCCAGACTGCTGGCGGGGGGGTAACTGCAGTTACTCCACTGCAGCCTTCCTGTGGCACTGGTTCATATAAAGCCTCCTGTCATGGCACAATCAGAAATACACTGAGCTAGGAGGAATGATGAGAAATCAGGGTGGAATGTTACTGCCCAGCTCCTCAGCCTTTGGTCCAACAAAGCCATTCCCATGTCCTGTAATGCCACCAACTAGTACACAGAAGTGGAATTAGCAGCTTCCAGGACCTTCTTGAGACACCTGCCATAGCAACTGGGTACTCTGGACCCTGACATAAACCATTATTTGTTAAAAAGGGGACAACATTCCTCTCACATGAACGGTTTGCTTAAAGGCAAGACAAAAAAAAACCTGAACAACACTCTGAAAGCCAACTGCCAGTACTGGCTGTGAAGTTCACCAAAAATCTGACTTGACCAATTGGTGCGGTTAGATCAGACGTGGGGAGGAGGAGAAAAAAAAAACCACCTTCCTGCTAAAAGATGTGGACAATAACTGACCCGCCACCTACACCAAACCCCACCAGAGGTATTTCAGTGACGGCAGGTAGCTGTGTCTCTCGGGTAGAGGAGAAGCAGTTTGAGAGCAGAAAGGTACAAGAAATCTAAAAGAATCATCTGAAAGCAGATTTGTCCCACAGCAGGGCCAGGGGAGGGCACGAGCCTTGGAGCTTTTCTGCTTAGCCAGCAATTTCTGTCACAGTGGTAACCAACTTCTGACCGTTCCACACTGTCTTGAACTGTTCTGGGACAGGGAATTCAGTCTGGAGGGTAAAAACAGAGATATGTTGTAAAAAAAACAGTTTATGACTGAGACTCCCACTGCTTTAGGGTTTCTTTTCTTAGATGCATGCTATGCCCCCTCCTGTACCACAATTGCTGCCTGTTCTGCCCCCAAGAGATCCCGAGGAAGAAAATCTCACAAAACACAAGACAAACAACTTGATCTGCTGGTTTCAGCATCTGATCATGATTCACAGCCTCCAAGACCAGAGTCTAGAATTGTCCCTCCAGACCTCACTGTGACATTCCCTGCAGGGCTCAAAACACGAATCCTGTGACATTCCCTGCAGGACCCTGCGTTACCCCAACCCCGAGCAGACCACAGTGATTTCAAAACTTAACACTTACAAAGTCACCGCCCTCTGTGGGAATAAGGACATTCATCTCTGATGACTTGGCACTGACGATTTCGCAGTCTAGGGAGCTCTTGCTCAGATAGACGTGGCAACCGTCTGTTTTGTTGATGGAAATCGTTGGCACTTTACCCATTACCTAGCAGGGTGGTCAGAGCAGCAGTTAGAGGAGCATTAGCTTGAACTGGGCCACCACAACATTTTTCTTTTGCGCTTGCCTTCAAGGCATTTGACTCCAGTACCCCCACCACAGACACACTGGATTCAAGTACTCCCACCTTTGGCAAAAATCCAGAGCTATTTCTTGTTTTGATCTCTTCAGCACAAAACTACAGCGCATGCTGGGCAAGGTGACCATCCCAAATCAGAGATCAAAACTGGAATCAGAGTAGATTCTACTGCTGGCCTCCTACTTCGGCAGTTACCCTGCACTGCCCGCCTCACAGAGGCTAATCTGTTATCTAAAGCCCTGAAGCAGCTCAGTGAGGCAAATTTCAGCCCTTTCCTAAGGCCTGGCCAGGGTGAGCTGCAGAGCAGTAGGACAGATGGTGTTTCGTGAATGTTCTCTACAGATGCACATTCCTGTTCTGGAAATAAAACTGCTCAAAGAAGCAGATGCTACAGGCGCCCTGCTGTCGTACTCCAGACAGAGAACAGGTCGCAGACACTCACCTGAACTTTAACGTCCCTGCTGTTTATGATCTCTACGATGCCCACCACATCATCGAACACCAGCCCTAGCTTCTTACAGTTATCTGCAAAGAAAAAGATAGAATAGCTTGCAGAAAGGTTTTGGAGATTCAGCCTTCTGCAAAGAGACCAGCACGCAGAATTAGTTTTCAGGGTCTCTCCACTTACCGAGGGTGATGGAGTTGATCTTGCCTTTGATTTGGAGTGTACTATTTGTGCACTTGAAAACATATGCTACCTGCTTCAACTCTGTGTCACTGATTACCAGGTTAGTGGCATTCTCCTGGTTTTCCTGAAAAGGCAGGGAAAACGCACTTTATTTTTGGAATGCAGACCAATTAATCCATGTGAACAGCAGGGCAGTGCAGCCCCTCTAAAAGCAAACTGCATGTACCTTCAGGCTGCTGCCTGTTATAAGAAATATCTTCAGGAGACCCTCCTTCCTGGCTGCAAAGCTCCCATCCCTCCAACCCACCCACAGCGACACCAGGCACTCACCACTCTCCACTTTTTGCCCTCTAATTCTAGCAACGCAGGTGCCTTTGGAGAGGTTTTTTGGGAGGGATTAGCATTACAGGCTGGTTTGGGAGCAGTGAAAGGTTTGGGTCCACTTCTCACAGGACCCCCTTGGTTCTTCAGTGCAGGATTCTTGTGAGTCTTCATGTCATCTGAAACATGTCTTAAGCCTGCAAGAAATGTCGAACCTGAGATCCAGCTGTCCTCCAAGAACGCAGTTTCACAAACACCAGACATCAGTGATTACAACAGTTATCATAATAACACTTTTCAAAATGCAGATAAATTGAGACTGCGCCTAAGCTGAGTCCAAGCATGAGTGACAGCAAGTGAAAGAGGGAGCAAGAAACACTGATGCAATATTGACGAGAACACAAGATGTACTGTAGAACCAGAAGGCGTCAACTCTTCTGCTCTGCAGCTGGAGAAAGCCTTGAGCCAAGCATCTCGCCTTTGCTTCATGTCTGTCCTGATACACTCACCAGGTAACACAAAAAAGGGGTTAGTTTTGCGCAAGCATGAATAGGTGCCAAATTGCACCTTTTGTACTGGAGACGGGCAGGCAACCAAAGGGCTCACTCTCTCCACTCCAGCTAGAGATTTATCTCTTGCTACACTTGACAGATGAGGCTGAGAATTTAACTCAGATGTGGTCCCTTTGTCCCTGTGAACTGCCTCAGGTCTGCTTCTGGCTCCCAGCCTCACACTCAGACCAGATGGTCTTTTGTTACTGCAAGCCTACTTTCTAATCAGGTGTATCGAGGGACAGCAGCAAAACAAGGATTCACCACACAACAGTACTCTTGCTCGTGGCTGCCCTCCCTCCACTAGCTACTTCCACCTACCAGAGGTGATGCCTTCTCCCCGATTGATCTGGGCGAAGAGCGCGGAGCGGGAGGCAGTCTCGTCTGTGCTGGAGCACGTGGGGGCAGGAGCAGGTGGGGGAGGGGGGCCTGGTGGGGGAGGTGCAGCCCCAGCTGGGGTAGATGGTAATTTAGCCCCTTCTGTTGCTACAGGACCCTGTAAGAGGCCAGCAAGAGGAAAGGTAATTGCACAAGCTCCATATCTGCTGCAATAATTATGCAATACTCATCTAAGAAGCTCCTGCAGATGCAGCCAGCACTTACTGTTTTGCTCCAAGTCAGCCCTGTGGTGTGATATTCTTTGATATAGGCCTGCAGCTCTGTCCAGATACTCAGATAAGCTTTCACCCAGTCCACTTGCTTTTTATCTCTGAGGACACAAGGATATATTGAGGAGTGATCAGGTGCATTTGCCATTGGAGACCAAGGACTAAACCAGTTCTTTATATCTCTCCACCTCTCAGCCTACAGGCGAGAGGCAGCTGGACCAGCACAGCAGCCTCACACCTCCAGCACTGCGTTCTAGCGTCAGTATTACTCTTGCACCTTCAGACAGAAGGGCACAGGCCTGCTCTGCACTGTAACCTATTTTAATTGAGGACTCTGGTACTTCCAACAAGACCCATTCCCAAGACCCAACTTGCTGCCCTGGGAAACAGCTCAGCCACCAGATGACGCTGAGGCAAGACCAGCAATACACTTGCTACCAGAGATTCCAGCTGCAACATGAATGCAAGGAATCTTGTCCCTGAGGATCAGGAAAGAATAGCTAACTGAGGCTTTATAAATATACTCTGCCTTTAAAAAGAAGAATGAATTAAAGACCAAGGCAGCTGTGGTTAGATACTGGAGTAGCCCCTACACACCCAGTTAGCTGTGTTCAATGACGTCTTTGAGAGGTGAACTTACACATCCTTGTACTCCTTGAGGATCCGGTTGGTATAAAACATGGCAGCATCAGTCATTTCCTTCACATAAGGACCAGGCTTTGGAGCCTAGAGAAGAACGAACACATTCGGAATGAAGAGCTGTCCAGAGAGCCAGACTTCTCCCACCAGCCCAAGGAAACCACTTCCTGCTGGAGTTCTTACCATGGCCACCCAGCCCAGGGCTGGGATGCTCTCGCTGACTGCTGATAAGTGATTGAATAGTTTGCTACCACGGTTCTTCTCCCTGAAATTCTGCACCACCTGGATTTGCTCTGAAATTGGTTTCAGAAGCAATGAGAATGCATTCTGCAGGACAAGAGGGAAAACAACAATTAAGAACATTATTGCTCTGAAATGGCTGCACATAGTCATTGGCAGCTCTGCTGAGATGATGGTCCCTCAGAGGAAGACTCCAACTGGCAGAAGTTACTGCTACAGCTCCTGTCCAGGCCTGGCCCTCCCTGCGAGCCGAGCTCGGTCCCACAGCCCAGCTCCTCCGGGGCTGAAGTCATAGCTCCCAACCAGATTGGTACTATGGGAGTACGCCAAGAACTGTGACTCATGTTCAATCCAAGAGACACTGACAAAGCTAGTTAGTAACGAGGACAGAAATAGCATTTGCCTTTCCTGAATTCTTTTGTTCCAAGACAGTTTGTCAAATATTTTCCTCTCCTTTACAAACCCTCAGAAAAAGGGGGTGCTATGCAGAGTTTTGCTGTTTGGGATCTACAGCCTGCATTACAGTTGGAGTTGCAGCAGATTCTCAACTCACCTTATCAAGCTGGACTTCAGGATCCAAGTTACTTCTCAGGTCAATCCAAGCCTTTACTGTTCAGTTAATAAAAATTGTTTGTGCGTGTTGTTCACTTGGAATGCTGACTGCAACTGCTCAGAAATCTTCTGAGGTCAAAGCAGCCAATTACATACGTCCAGAGATGCCTCTTGGGCAACTTTTCTTTCCTCTAAGACCAGAAATTCTCCTGCTTGTGGCAGCAACGAGGGACAAATTTGGGCAAAACTTGCTTTTCAAAGCCTTGGCTTTTCCATTTGCTGTCCCCTTCCTCTGTTTAGATGAGAACAGAGAGGTTCCAAGGACCACTGGCTAGGCTACGCTTTTCAGAAGCTCCAGCCTAGCGCCACTGTCGAGTAACAGGAGGGGGAAATTCTTCACCACAAGCAATAAGAGTTCATGCATTCTGCATTTTAAACTGACCACTCGAGAACTCATTAGACTCCTAACAAGACAACCTGCACAAAGACCTACACTAGATGAAGGTGGTTGTTTGTTCCTAATCCTTTATTTAAGTAACGTGACAGTGGAATTTGTAAGCAGATTCTCTGACTAGAGGCTATGCAGAGCAGCGTTCCAGCAAGCCTGGTGAAAGATAAACAACCTTCCAGTGCTCAGTTTGGGGAAAAAGATGCAGATATATTTTGCAGTGGAAAGTAAAGTAGCACAGAAATCCAGCTACAACAAGGTAACGGTAAAAGCCATGAATAAGCCAGATAATAACTGCAAAGAAAAACAAGGTGGAATCCTGTTGCTCAGGAAAAACAGTTCTCAGCAGGGCAAAGCCAATGCATTCAGGATCAGATTCTCAGTCACGCATCCTGCTGAGAAGCGGAAGCCTAGGGTAAAGTGTTAAATTACTTGAGAAGGACAAATCAATCCTAAAAGCCTAGCTATTATTCAGAGACCATTCAAGAGAGACAAGTGCCTGTTATACTTCAGAAGGAGTTTAATGCCTGGAAGTCTATAAGTCACATAATGAAAAGCACCCTTTACACAAATCCCACTGTGGCTCCTGCCTCAGACAAGTTCCTGTCTGCAGGTTGCATCTGAGGGAACAGTGATTGTGCAGTGTTGGTGCAAGGTGAAACTCAAGACAGATGCCCTAAGATGACACTCACAAGCTGTTCTGACAGTGACAGAAAACTTGTTGTTCTAATGACTAGAAAACACCCGTTCTCCAGCTCTAAGAATCAGACTCTGGAATTCTGCCCAGTGTTGGGTGAGCACCCGGAACAGTTCATGCTTTCAGCAAGTGCCACCTCAGGGACGCAAGTGTCTCTAGTCCTCTGGTTCCTCTTTTGGAGCAACCGTAATGGCCCAGACTTCCCTAGAGTGGCAGCCATCCCCAGCTCTGAGGTAAGAACATACAAGGATTCCGATGATGGATTTCCCAGACTTACCTCTGCTGGCTGCTGATGTTGAGATGCCACCACCAGAAGAGCCCTCTCGCTCATCAAGCCCACATGAACCATCTCAGCCTAAGAATAGAGAGAAACATGAGAGCGCTTTCCTCATGCTCAGTGTAATGCTAATAGTCAAACTCCCGCTACTCAGTTTCTAGTCTGTAAGAAAGCAGCTATGCAATCTCAACGCCTGTATTCTTGGAGACACCCATCCTCAGAGAAAACTTACAGAGTATAACAGCTCTTGGGCTGGGTAGTTTACAGGCCACCTAAGGGCACACCCCAAAGTCCATAAAGAGAGCTGAGCGCCTAACTAACAAAGATTTCAAGAAGGAGGTTTGATTCGCAGCGTGTGTAGGTGGCAATTTGCTGGAGGTTATCTGGGCATCTGCATCTATTTTGAATCCTCGAGGATGATAAACATCCTAGCATACAGCACTAAAGGAATGCAAACACTGACAGCAAACTTGGCCCTTAACAGCCCTGAAAAACAAGCAGCATCTATTTAGAGCGGAGGGAGAACGTGAGTCCTTACATGTTTCTGCACATCCCCGCCGACTTCTTTGCTGATCTTGATGTATTCTGCTACTGGGCCAGCCAGAAGGGCATCGAAAGCCTGCACGTACTGAGCCACTCCTGCAGAGAAGGAACCAGAGCACAGGTATCACCGAGAGGCACTAGGTGAGCTCCTGGCCTGGGAGCACTCACACAGGTGCACCACGCTCCGGGGCCGCATCTCCCACCCGGATCACACAGTCTGAACGCAGGAGGCTCAGCCCAAAGCACGCAGCTGAACGCAGACGAGGGAAGCGCTGCACCCACAGGAAGTCCTTATCTTAGCAGGACCGTAACCACAGGCCTCTCTGCATTTGCACAGTATCTGCTGCGAAACTCACTTCCCCTCTGCACACAGCCAGTTGATCTAACAGCCCTTTGTGTGCCCTGCATGAGCGCTGCCCGCTCTGCAACAGCTACTGCTAACGTCCAACACTGCCGCACCGCCCGGCTGGTGCCTCAGCACAGGGACTCCCGTGGGGCAGCGCTGCTGGGGAGATGCTCTTGGCCTTACCTTTGGAAGAGCCATCTCCACACATGCCAGGTCCTTGGCACACCGTCTCCAGACGCTCCACAGCCTTCTCCAACCGTTCAACCAGTCTTTCCATATCTACCGCTGTCCACAACCTGCACAGGCACAATACCATTATTCGCATCCTCTGACAGTATGAAACTCATATACCAAATATAGAAGAGGGTTTATCAGCTGTCTCATATTCTTCTGGAACTGGTAGAGCTCCTAATTTCTACCTAGCTCTGCACCCTGATGATGGGCAGCAGGGTACCCTCACATTAGCAGGGACATTCGGGTTGTGCAACAGCCATGCACACAGCCACTTTCTATTGCCACAGTCACTCCTTAATGGCCACGTAGTCTTCTTCCATTGTAAGGACTTCTTACACATGTAAAGATACTAAAACTTATATCTTCTAACCTTGTGTTGACATCACTCAATATGACAAAGGCCTGCACAGAATCTCACTGCAGTCAGTCCTTTGCCAAAGTCCCAGCTGTGACCACGCAGCAAATCGAGTACGAGTGTTTCACCGGGAGTTCACGCACTTCAGGTTAGAACTAATGTTTTGATTCTGCAAATGCATCCACAGGGACCTCCCTGAGTCCTGAATTCCTCCAAGGAACATCTACAACTCCAGTATCGCTACAGTACAGAGCATCAGCGTTTAAAACGAGCCACCCTGGCACACGCTAAGAGGAGCAGCTGCACAAGCTAAGAAGGCATAGCTGCTTCCACAACAATGTGCCCCTGTTCATACTCTCCCTCTGCAGGCTTTGGTATCTGAACTGCAGAATTTACTTCACGAGCACTGCACAGGAAAGCGATTTAGGCACATAAGTCATTTAAAGCATCTCATCTGGAAAAGTCTTAAGTGTCATATAAACTTTCCATTAATTATGGCTTTGCAGAGACTCTGCACCAAGCAGCAAGACAAGTCACGCTCCAAGCACACTAATGCACAGGGAATGCAGGGAGGGAGTAGCAACTCACCAATCACATTTTTCTTATCTTTCTTATCTCATCACCACTCACAAAGATTTTACAAAATGAATCACAATTATGGCCTGGACTCAGCTTCCTTCTTATTGCAACAGCCTGCGAGAGCTCAAAGCCCTGCCTGAAGGAGAACGTCCTTCCCAACATACCCAAAAAGGAAGGCAGGGTTTACCCAGCTGCGTTGATGAACTGATACTAGATCTTCCTCAGAAAGAAAGCCTGAAGTTCTAACTATGGTTTTGCTTTTACTCACCTTCTACTCAGCCCTGCTGCAATTGCACATTTGCACCCAATTTCCAGAGGATGTGGGGCAGATCCAGCATTAGTCACGAGCAGCACTGATGTCACAAGACAAACAAGGCTGTTTTCCACCCCTCTTTTTGCCTGCTTGCATCAGGAGAAGCAGCACTGATGTAGGGGGCAGGGGAGAGGAGACCCTCCTTCCAAGAGGAAGAGAGCTGTTTCCTCCCCTGTGCAAGAGTGAGCCAGAGGAGATACTGTGCATAAAACTGGACAGCAGTAACTGGATGGCTTCCAGATACAAAAAAAGTTCAGAGAGGCTGAAACTTGTGGGCGGTCACCCATATAATCAACAGTAATGAATACCTTTTTTTTTTATTCTGTACAATGTAGAAATCCCGACCACAGAATCGTCAGCGCTCTGCTGCAGCCGAGGACGACGCATCCAGAATGGGGCTCACGTCTTCAAGTGGGAGCGCAGCCAAGAGCAGGGCTCTGCCTCCCCCGCTCTCAGCACACCAAAAGAAGGGTGGGGGTTTTTTTTCCCCAAAAAAAGAGCCACCTGTTAAGGAAATTCTCCTGTGCTTTGAGAGTGCAGCGAGACAGAAGGGTGTAACGTAGGAGTTTCGGGAAGGACACCAGGGTTGCGGAGCGCTGGGCAGACAAAGCTGCTGTTCTGCACCACTGATCCCCACCACATTCCGTGCAGGCCTCTAATCTGATCAGCTCCATTACCGAGTCGCAAACTGCATTTCAAATCAGGATTACAAACCAGAAAGTCCAGATGGAAAGCTGCTTCCGACCCCCAGGAATAAAACATGCTGTCGCGAGGAGTGTATCTCATGAAGTCTAGATATGCTGTCGGGAGTAACGTCCTTTAACAAGACAGGATTCCCTGAGATTCAGATTCCTTCCAGCCTCCTTGCCGCTTGACACGTCCTTCCCAGGCCTCGCTGGGTTTCCTTGACAGAAGCCATAAACTCACAATGCTCGATATCAGCTCTGTAAACCCAGCACTATCTGGCAGATGGTGAACTCATTTTAATTTCTGTTTAATGGGCATCATTAGGACAACTCACAAGATAAGTCACTTGATAAATTGGCAGCAAAATCAGAACTAAGTGCGGGCAGCACAAAGTCCTAGAGCAGGCAGCTATATGTCAGTCACTCCTCGCTAAAGCCATCTTGACTGACCCTTACTGTGCTTTTTGCCCTGTGCACGCAGCTCTTTCTGCTGTCGACGTACCCATCCAGAATGAAATAAAACTATTTAGTTGTACAGACCAGAACCTAACTAACATCAACAGCCAGAGTCTGCAGTCCAGAGAGATGGACGTTTAGTGAGGAAAAACCCGAAAAGATCACAAAGTATTCCTGCTTGGGCTATGTCTAAACAGTGTTTTGCCTATTGATTGCTCTGAATGCAAAATGATTTGTCGTTAAGTGACAAATCAGCTTCACAGATCTCAGTAATAAAATGGGATCTCATTCGCCTTCTTTAAAGAGGAAGTGGAGACATGCAGATCATTCAAGAGTTGTTTTTGTTCAGTGCGTCGTCCCGTGCTGAGGAGGAACGAGGAAGACTTTCAAGCTACACTGTGCAGCAGGGGGTCCAGCTGACAGAAGTGGAGCTGAGATTAAGCTCTCCCTTTTGGGACTATAATGCAGGATTTAAATCTAGATCTCGTTTAAATTCAATTGAACTTTGATTACCAATGGAGCGGAAGCGATGGACTCGCAGCAAACACACATTTCACCCTGGGCCAGAAAGTCCATTCATTTTCATAGCACATTTGGTTAGTCTATTAACTAGCCTTTATTTCCATCAAAGCTTGGGAATATGGTTTTGGACACACTGTACAGCAAGGAGGCTTTCATCTACAACTAGACTGGTTTGATATACTGATCAGAGCAAGAAAGAGAAGGGATTTTATTTGCAAAAATGCTGGCTATCCCAAAGCCAACCCTGTACAGCACCACAGTCAGAGGAGTTTCCTGTTTGGAGAATATCAAGGAGTCGGCACGTCCCAGCCAAAGGCCGGTTCTCAGAGCAGTGAGCAAGTTCTCATACAAACAGCATAAATAAAATTCTTCCGGTTGTCTGAGAGAGCAACTAACCCAAGTCCTCACTCAGACATTCTGGAGGACGCAAATGTTAAGTCTTATAGCCAAAGCAAGTCAAATGTACACCTCTGTTCAGATTCAGCTTTCGTGAAGCCCGACAAGCTGCTGTCAGCAACATGAAATTTGCATCAGCTACTTCCTGTTTCCACAGCCTAAAGGAATAAAGATGGGACAACTAAATTAAGAACATCCCACAGTTTATTTCTGAGCTGACACTGGAATATCTCAGGGGATCCGCTACCAGATGATTTCCAACATTTATAACTTCCAAAAGCCCGAAGTTTGTTTTGTGTATTTTTTTTTTAAACTCAAGTTTAACTTAGCTCAAGTAAGGAACTATGTGAAGCAAGACAGGACTCAAATGACTGAATTTAGTCAGTTGTCAGGACCAGCCATGAACACAAGACAGCTATTGCTAGTCGCAGCAGCTGCCAAGACAGAGATCTCTGCTGCTTATAGTACAACAATACTTGTTGACATCGCTCCAGAACCCATGGTGTCTACTTCTGGTATTTCAGATCTACTTTATTTAGAAAACCAAAAGCACTTAAAAGGAAAAAAAATAAAGAAAAAATCCATCTGGACCCTATTTAAGCTCTCTCAAATAACAAATCCTACTGAAATCATTAAAAATGTTATTTAGCATTACTCAAACATTAAGACCGTTAAAGCGTCTCTTCACTCCACACTAGAGCAAGTGCAAGAACTCCCTTTTCATCACAATTACATGAAATAAGAGATTTGCACTTGCCAGGCTCTGTTGCTACGCTTCTCTCATTTCCATTCCCTGGTGGATTCATCACCCGGACAGGGAAGTAACTGAGGATCTCAGATCTAAGCTAAACTGGATACAGTACCAAGCTCCATATCAGGAATTCAGAGCATTGCACCTCGTCAGCATCCCTTCTGAGCTGTGCCTGCTCAAGCAGAGGCTGCTTGGCTGAACTTTGCTACATGATAATAGGGGGTATTTTCAGCTTTCAGAAAGCTCAGCAATATCGCAGGAACACGAGGCTCTCCTCAGGAAAGGAACACAGCAGTTTTTTGAAGTCACTGATTCTTGGTTTTTCAGCAACGTGCATCTATAGCCCAGGTCTTGGGGAGCTCCAGAACCTGAAGTGCAAAAGCCTGTGACCTGATGTGTGAAACGCCCATATTGGTTTTGTAATTTCACCATCACAAATTCCAGAGCAATCACTTACACGTTTATCCCAATTGCCACAAAACACAAAAGGCAGAAGAGAAATCCGCAACAGGCTGAAGACGAACACTACCCCTACCCCAAGCCCCGTGAGACAGGGAGAGTACCTGGTGTTTGGAACCACAAACTACAGCAACACCCTCACTCGATGCTGCGGTGGGTCCGTGCTGGCACGGAAAGGTTGATATATCACCTGGGGACACACACCCCTCCCTGCCCGGGAGCTGCCGGCCCCGGTAACCTGCCGGTCCCTCCGCTTCCACTCGCCCCATCACCGGGAAGAGGCGGCTTTGGACAGAAAGCTGGCGGTGGACCGGCCGCCAGCACACCCCGACCCCCGTCTTGCCTTTCCAGGGGATGGAGCCAGAGCGGCCGCAGCGGGCAGGATTAAACCCTTCCCGCTGGGGTTTGTGGGGGGCCCCCAGCCCACGCCTCCACAGGGACGGGGTACCCCGCCGCACCAGGCCCGGTAACCTGCGTTATATACCGGTACCTCGGTAACCCGGCGTGTCCCCCTGCCCCGGGCAGAATTCGGGTGCAGGGACACCCCCAGGCCGGCCCCCGCGGCAGGAAGCGCCTCCGCTCCGCGCAGGAAGCCCCAAATCTGCCCCGCCCGGTGCCACGGGCGGCGGCAGCGGGCCCCGGTTAACAACCGCCTCGGGTAATTTTCACCGTTCCGTGACCAAATTAACCCAGAACCTCCACGTTTAATAGACTTACCCCCAGCAGGAGGGTCCGAGTCCCTCCCGCCTCCCTGCGCCCGCCCAGCGCGGCGGAGGCGGACAGAGCTCCCCCCCATACACACACCGCGCGGGCCCGCCCATCACCGGCGCCCCCCCGGCCGGCCCCGGGGCCCAGCTGATGCCTTCCCCCCCCACCCCGATACCGGCTGCGGGGCAGGGCCCGCGGCCCCGCTGGGGAGCCCGCCCCTGCGCTCACCTCTCCGCTGTGCTCGCGCTCGCGCTCCCGCTCCGCCGCCGCCCGGCGCCGCCCAGCACCCCCCGCGCCCGCCGCTTCCGGCCCCCGCCCCGCGCACCGGAAGTGCGCACGGGCGCACAGCGCGGCGCCGGCGGGAGGGAGCTTCGGTCCGCCTGCGATTGGAGGATGGGATTGAGGGCGTGGTCGAATTGAAGGAGAAGGGGCGGGGCTTAGCTTGAGGGCGGAGCCATTGGGTTGGAGGCGGTGCCAGGGGCAGGATGGGGCCGGGAGCCCCCGGAGAGGGGCTGGGCGGGCTCCGGGACCTTCGGGGTGCCCAAGAGCCCCACAGGGGGGCTGGGGGGGATGTCAGAGCCCCAGCGGGGGCAGCCGAGACCTCGCCTGGGCAGGTCTGGAGACCCTTCAGGAGGGGCAGTCGGATACTCAGGAGTGCTGGGACCCCCCCTGAGAGGGGTTGGGGGTGGTTTGGGGGAGGCTGGGAGGAGGTGGGGTCCCCTGGGAGAGGGGTTAGGCTGGTGGTTGGGGCCCTAGAGATGTTGCTGAGGGGTCTGCAGAGTGGGGCTAGATGGGATGAGCCCCCCTCCCTTGGGGAGGGGGCTTGTCCCAGCCTTGCAGGGGCAGAACTCGGACTGGGCCAGGGCTCAGAGGAGGTGGAAGGGACACATCGGAGCCTCCCAAATGGCCGCTGAGGTCATGGTCCCTCTGAGCGATGCATGGTGGGTGCAGGGTGGGAGAAGGGTCCCACTGGGGAACTGCTGGGGATCGGAACAACTACATCCTTTCCCCAGGGTAAATCCTGGAGGGCTCTGAGCCCCTGGTGCTCTGCACCAGCAGTGGTTGTCATTGCTGGCTCTGCGCGGCAAAGATGGGTTTACTTTTGGTACATGCTGGCTTATCCCAAACATCAAACAACTCCTGCACGGAGCACGTTGGAACCTTGTGCTCACAGACCCTCTTTGATCCAGGGGTCTCAAAGCACTTGGCAGAGGGTGGGTAAATATTGTGGTCCCAGCTTAGTTGCTGAAGAGGCTGAGAGCAGGGCAGCCAAGGGAAAAATAACTTGAAGTCACAAAAAGGACCCTGGAGTCAACATGGGATTGTTCCCACAGAAGGCTCTGCTGTCTTTACCATTTGGGCAGGACTTGCCCTAAAAAGGTGTGTGCTGCTGCAGTTAGAGAAAGGGCAGCAGTCGTCCCTGCCTGCTGTGAGGGACCTGGACCTTTGCTCTGTGTTTTTGTGTCCCAGCAGCCCCAGGGAGGGAGTTGAAGCCACCATTGGAGCAGGGAATCTGTGCAGAAAAACAGACATAGTGTCTGTCCTAGCGAGGGTGGGACATGTTGATGGGAAGGAGGAGAAAACCCAGTGAGGTCGGCTGACTCTACCACCGCTTCCTGCCCTCTGCTCTGCTACCATAGATGGTCACATCTGCTGCAGCGCGGGGTGGAAGCGGGGCCCATCCACTGCTGAGCTCTGAGTGGAGATCCAGGCTCTGTCTGCGGGATCCCAACGGGTGCAGGCGGGAGCCTGGGATCAGCCGAGGGCTGGGAGCAGGATTGCCGGGAGCGTGGCTCTGCTGACATCTAGTGAGGTTGTCTCCATCAGCTTTGCACTCCCTGTGAGCTTGGGAGGCGTTCAAAATGCTCTGAGGGTTTGATTTTTCTGAGCAGCCAGCGGGTAGGAGTTGTGTGTCTTCTCAGTAAAGACGCAGCTCACCATTATCCCACCTCCCCTGTGTGCAGCCCCCCCAGCTCTCAGCTGCTGCCCTGGCAAAGCACACGGAGCCACGTGGGACCTACACCACAGCCCTCGCATCATCCTTCCCAGTAGGCTGGAGCATACAGAGGAGACAGGCAGATCCCTGCAGTCACCAATGCCTGGTTTTCCGGTTTTCTTCCCTTGTTTTCCACCCTGCCAACACCCGATCTGCCTCTTGCAGGCATCTCCATCATGGTCAGACACCTCAGGATCAACTGAAATGATGCAAAATACAAAATATTTTCTGTGCAGCCAATGACTTATGTTTTATAGCATCCTATAACAGTCACAGCAGTGAAGCACCAGCCACGTCCTGCCTCACTGGTGCATAAGCAAGAGCTGTCCTCCCCGGCTGCATCTGCGAGGAGGAAGCAAGACTTGGGGGAGGAACTAGAAATAACCAGGGAACAGGGAAAGGAAGAGTGCTGTTTACTGGGGATATCACAGCCCAGCCCCAGGCCGGTGTGTTTGCTTCTGGGGTGGGTCTGTTCAGCTGACCGAGGTTCCTGAAGGAACAAAGATCAAGTTCCTGGTAAGGCTGTGTCACAGAAGAGCTGCCTGTTTACCGGAGGACTGTAAACCAGGTCAGTGCTCTGTGGGAGATCCCAGTGCCCATAAACCATGCCAGCCTGTGGCTGATGCTGCCCTATCTCCACGAGAAAGCTTACAGCTTCCCCATGCTGTTGCCAGGTGGTTGGTGCCTTGACCTCTTTCCTCCAAGCACCACAGGAATATTTGCTTCTGTTTTTTTAGCCATGAAATGGCTAAAATGCCTTTGTGTCCCCTAGACAGTGCCCTTTGGCTTGTTGCAGCCGCAGGAGAGTACTTGTCCCTGCTCTGTTGTGGTGTGAGGAGGGCACTTGTCCAAGCTCCAGCCCACGTCTCTGTGATGCTCAGCAGCCTCCAACTCCTCTGCAGGAGCAAACACAGTCCTGTGCTTTCAGAGCTCCCTGAATGGTCTCTGGTTAAGGCTAACTCTGAGTCCTGGCCTGCACACAGAATTTCATTTCCCAGCAAAGCAATTTAAAACTTTATTCCTAGGAAAAGCAATTTTTTTTTTTTGGTGTAGCAGGAAACCATCATGCTGTCCATCAGTTTCTGGCCACGTACCGCAACGTCTTGGCTAGTTACATCCTTGGAAACAGTGGTTTTGCAAAACATTAACTAAAGCCCACCAAAACAGGTCGATAACCTTCAGTCTCTATTTGCAGACAAAGTGAGTGACCTCAGGCAGGTGGCACAGACAAGGTGATCCCTGGGGACATGCCTCCGTCCTGCACGCCTTGGGCTGCACGGCTGGCCCTGGGTTAACTCAGCCTTCCCCAGCTGGTGACAGACCTCAGCCCACCTGGGGATCAGCATGCCAGGGAGGTGGAGCTGGTCACCGTGACCCCTGGCCAGCACCTCTGTCCCAAGCACAGCCCTGCTCCAGCAATCCTGCTTCCTCCCAGAGCTTCCCAGGCTGAGCTCATTTCCAGCTAGATCTGTTCCCTGATCCAGCCCCCCACGGAGACTGTACCAGCACAGCAGGGTGGCTGCGCTGTCAGACACCCCTTTCTGTGGGAGCCTGTGCTTGGTTCAGCTTGAAGTGTCTAAAACAACCCCTGGGTGATTTCTGCTGCAGCATGGGGCAGGCACGTCCCTCCAGCCCAGGGGCCAAGGGGTAAGTGTTTGGAAGTTTCATAAATCTCTTCCTGCTGTGATAAACCTGAAGCTCTTTGCCCTTTCCCTGGGGACAAGGAGGGACGTTATTCCTCACCCTCTACAAAGAGCAACTTTTCACGCTTCCACTTGTCCCCCACGTAGGGTAAACAGACACAGCATGGCTGCTGTCACCTTGGGGACTGTCCCTCCTGCTGCTTCTGTCTGCCTCATCTAGGAGGGGGGAGAACACCTGCCTCTTGGCAAAGCCACCCTCCACAGAGGATGTAAGTCCAATTTTGCAGGTTCACCTGTGCCCTTTGGAGGCCATGACTGATGTTTACTTAGTTTTGTCCCTTCCACAGGTGCCCCACGGTTGGGGTGAACATTTGGCTGTGCCCTATCACCTCCCAGCCCCATCTCCACCTTCCCCCGGCACATCCAGCCCTGATGGCGTGTCACTGCCTCACCTCCGTGCTGCCCTGTGGTGTGGCCAGGGCAGCATCCTCCCAAAACACCCTTCTGAGAGCTCTGTGCTGCAAGAGAGGCAGAGCTGCCCACCAGTCTGGGCTCAGCCACGTCCACTGGGAGCACTGGGAGTGCTGGCACCCAGCAGGTTTCCCCAGGGCTCGTGGTGAGCCTTGCAGCTGGACCAGAGGCCCTGGGAAGGGTACAGGGTGCACTAACATGCCTTGACGAGTGTCAGTAGAGAGGGCTGCCCGCAGCAGCCTGCCCTCCTCTCTGAGCAAGCCCTGGGTGCTGAGACACGGGCCTGCACCCCTGCCCATCGCTAACATGCGCCTTCACCGACGTACAATGAAAGATTCTTTCCTTGTGAACAAAAGGCGCCAGACAAACTGGTTCCCTGAGCAGAACAGAAACCCTCTGCTCCCTTCCAGCATGGGCAAAAATACACCCCTAGCTCGGGAAAAGGCTCCCCAAGCAGCTGCCACCAGACCAGTAACCCCTGCCCCAGCTGGCCTGGAAGCCTGTGAAAGCCCTGACTCCCAGCACTCCCAGATGGTTTCCGAGCAGCACAGCCCCAGCCCGTATGCCGTTACGGGCATCGGCTCAGCAGGTGCTGAGCACACAGCTGACACCCTGCATTTTCCATGTTCTAGCTTTGATTTCACAAGGCCAGCTCTGCCCAGACATCAGCCCCGACACGTGGCTCACCCAGCCAGCGCAGAGGACACAGCAGCAGCATAACTCCAGCTCTGCAGGGGAGTGCTGCCTGGACACTTGGGTGCATTTGCTTCATCATCAAGGTTAGTGTGGATTAAGCCATGGCACAGCTGCTGCTGGAGGCCAGCTGTAGGTGCTGGCAGCATCTCCCCATGCAGTTCTGGCCAGGAAGATGTCCCATGCCAGAGAGAATTTCTTCATGCTCGGAGTGAAAGCCCTCTGTAATCACAGCTGAAGCAAGACATGGTCTCTGCTCCAAGGCTGGAGTTTTGCCCAGGGCTCAGTGCTATCAACTCCCATGGTCATTTCCACCACCCCCACTCCCCCCACCTATTTTCATAAAAGCCTCAAACAGAAGAGGTGTGCTCAGCTAAGAATGTCAGCCCCAGTTCAAGCTCAGTGTGGCTTTAGTCTCTTGAACCAACTGCATAAAACCTGAACAGAGAGACTCCTTGAACCCTGCAGAGCCAAAAAAAAGAGGAGGCAAAGAATAAAATGTCCCTGATTTCTCTTGAAACTCTTTGAAAAGAAAAGCTAGCAACAATCTTTCAAATCCATGGAGACAGCAGCGCTGCCCACACCCCTCGGAGGCAGCCAGCTCTCAGCAACAGCCAGGATGACCCATCGCAAACCCAGCCAGGAGCAGGGCAGGGGTCAACACACTTGCAACGGTCTCGAGCTCTGTGCTTCGCTGGAGGGCTGCTGCCCTCCTCCTCCTCTCACAGAGGGTGCACATGGCAGCTACCTGCCCTGCCACAGGGGCTTGAGAGCCCTGGCTTCATCCTGCCCTCCGTCATCTGCTGCAAGCTCCATCTCTGGGGCAGGGAGCACCCAGGCCAAGGCTAGCACTGCCTGCTGCCCTCTGCTCAGCACAGGGCCAGCTCCCAGCCTCCTTGCATCATCCCTTCTGCTTCTTTCCATGATCCTCACCCTGGTGGCAGAGCAGGGTCCAGTTAAGCATTCACAGCTAAGGTCTAATCCCTCTGGCTATTTTTAAAACCCCCATCCTCATTCCAGTCCTTTGTACCCAAATGTGGAACAAAGGATGAGCCATCCTTCCCCCAAGCCCCCTCTGCTCTCAACTCGGGCACCGACCCCACAAATTTCTTGGTGGGACAGATGTGCTTAACACACTGTCCCCCAGTGCAGTGGCCATGGGGACAGAGCAGCAGTGCTAGCACAGTCCCCTCACACTGGGGATTTGCCCCAACCATATGGGTGGCTGCTTCATCTCTGGCACATCCTCCTTGTGCTGCGTTCCCCCTCTGCATTACGCTTGCTGCCACTACTCCCGTGGGCCAGGGAGGGTCCCCATTTCTGCTGTGGAGAGGGGAATGCAAGAGCAAGGTATAAATATCCACAAAGATTAGCCCTCGCTCAGCACTGCCCTGGAAGAAAGTGTTGAGTGTCACCCACAGCCCACATTCCCTTTCTCTCCATGCCCCAGCTGCCTCTCCTGTTTCCAGCCCTGGGTTCACAATCTCTGCAGCCAGCACTTTCATTTCATTCCTCCCTCCACCCCCATTCCCTCTTGAAACGGAGAAAATAATAGAGCCTTTGTTGGGTTGCTGCGGTGCAGGCACCGAGCAAGGAGCCACACGGGGGTAAGGGGCTGCTGGGCACGGCTGCCTGCCTGGATTACGGCATTCCTGCACCTTTGGCTCAGGGGAAGTCAATCCTGCGCCCTGTGGCATGTAAAGGGACCCTGGCCTTGCTGACATCCACCAAAAAAAGCAGCCAAACAAAAAAATATTCCACACCCACACTGCTGACTACTTTTATGTAAATTAATATTAAGTCCTTGAGTTCAGTTTCTGTACAGATATATACAAATGAAAGTTTTATATTTACATAATTAAGTTAACTATAAAAAAATGGAACAGCTTTCCAAATTAGTGTCATGGGTACAGACAGCAGAGGTGAGCTCACGTCCTTGGCGCGGTCACATTGACAGTGTAATGTACACTAACCATTACCCCCAGTTCCGCAGGCGATCGGCCCCACATGGGCTGGGCACAGACAGGCAGCGGGCACGAGTGTTACAAGCAACAGGATCCCACTCCAGGCTTTTCTGCTCTCCAGGACCCAGCAGGGAATAGTGCTTGATTCTCTTGAGGCACCCAAGTACCACAGGGTCAATTCGTGTAATGTACACTACTAGTGCTCTGTGGATCCCGTGGAAGGCACAAGAACAGCACAGATCCCGTGTTCGAGTTGGTCGATGCTCTGCACAGCTTCTCTCAGGCACTCGACAGCGCACACTTACAGTGGCACGAGGCTGGTCCGGGCCCCGAGCCCCTCGGAGAGCACTGGTGTGAGCAGACAGACCCAGTCTGGGGTCACACGATGCTGGCTAGTTCTGTGTTGTCCGACTCCGAGCTGCTGTTGCTTTCCTCCCTGGGGGCAAAGAGTTGGGGAGGAGACATGGAGTGAGCCACAATGGAGCAAGCCATGCCTCCAAACAGACCTGTGCCTTGGAGCATAGGAGCCTCTAAAGGGCTTGAGAGGGACGTCACCACCTTGCAGAGTCCCCAAACAAGTTTTATTTAGCAACTGGGGCGGGTTCCCTGTTAATCTCAAACACTTCACGCCATCTCTTTGGAAGTCCGGATTGGGAAAACAAGTCAGCCCTTCCCTCACCCCACCACCCAGGCTCCTGGAGGATTCTTGGACAAGTCACAGTGTGTCCCAACCCGTCTGGGCCTGATCCTGCCTCCACACACCCTGCTGGCATGCCGTGCTTGCTACCTCCATAGCACAAGCCAACACTTACCTTAAGTCCTGCAGGGCTTTCTTGTTTTTCTTCCGCTTCTCCTCATTGATGGGGTACAGCTTGAACAGGAGCAGGCCCAGCAGGATCAGCCCCACGGGCACAGCTGACACCAGCATCTTCAGCGTGAAGTTCACCTCACTGGGCTGGGAGCAGCCCCGGGTCTGGTACCCTGCAAAGCTGCAGACAGAAAAGAACCTTCAGGCAACAGAAACTGAGTTTGTAGGAGACAAACTTGTCTCCTGCAGGTACAGGTTTGTGAAGCCACAGCTGGGTCTAGACCCCTCCACCTCCCTCCCAGCCCTTGGGAAGGAGAGATGCCTGGATGCAGAGGTACCAGATTGGCCTCCCTCCCTCCTTCTCCTCAGCTCCCATGCAAAAACTCACTCTAAGCTGAGTGTGGAGATGCCCAGGGAGACCCCAGAGGCAAACTTGGTGAAGAAGACATAGAAGGAGAAGAAGATGGCTTCATGGCTGTGGGAGTCAGGGTGCTGCAGCTTGAAGTCATCTATGACATCTGGGAGCATGGACCTGTGCAGAGAGGAATGGTGAACACTAGGACAGAGCCAACAAAGCACCTCCTCCCCCTGCTGAGAGGATTTCCCTCCAAGTGCCCCATCTTGGGCTGAAAACATTACAAAAAGGCCTCCGAGGGAGTTCCAACCACTCCAGCAGGCCCTGGAAGCACTTTGCCCAGCTCTCAGGGTGCAGTGCTGAGAGCACCAGGACTTCATACTCACCAGGGCAGAAGGAAGGCAGCTGCGACACTGATCCCAGCTGCAATGGCCACGATGTAGGTGACGATGAGGTTACTGTCCAGGACAGCCACCAGGGTGAGGAAGGGGATGGCAGACTGGATAGGGGACAGAAACCAGGCTGCGTCAGCAGTGCCTGACCCAGACCCCTTGGCCTTTCCCCTTCCCTCCCATGCACACCAGCCCTCTGACCACAGTGACAGCCAGGGAAGCAGTGCAGCCTTCCTCCCAGAGCCCCGCAGTGGCCATTTCCAGTGGCCTTGGCCACATCCGTGACAGCACAAATAGCAGGACGAGGGACAGGCACTAAACCAGCAGCAGCCCCTGCCCAGCTCCAGGCCCTCTTGGGGGGGACACAGCTCTGCTCACCCCACGTGGGAAACACCATCCTTACATGCACCTCTGCACTTAAGGGGACCCACTCACCGAGATGCCCACGTAGACAGCAGTCTTCTTCCCAAAGCGGGTAAGGAACCACTGCCAGAAGGGAATGGTCAAGGTGGCTGAGAGCTACGGGAAGAGAAGGGGGTCGTGGTGTCACTTACTGGCTGGGCTCTTCTCTGGGAGAAAGCTCTTTCTAGCAAGGAGCAGCTCCTGGCCACAGCCTTCCCTATCACGTTTCCAGATTTTTGCAGCACCTCTGCTTTCTACATGTTCCTGGGGCTGTCACGCAACCCCGCTGCCTACTCCTGCCCTCACCCCATCCCTCACCTGCCTCCGCTTCTGGGAAGGAAAGCTCACAATTGGAGCAGGCGTGTGGGGCCACCTCCTCCACGGGTGCGGAGCACCCTGGCACCCGGCACCACCACCCTCAGGGCACCTGGCAGGAGCCGGCACACCCGCCCAAACAGAGGGAGGACCTGACTCGATCCTCACTGCTAGGTAGGGACCTGATCTTGTTGCTGCTGCCTGCACACAGCATGCCCAAGACCCAGGCTCTGTGGGGACCTTGGCACTGTGGACCTCTCCACCCCATCGAGCAGGGAGGGTGGGAAGGGCTCCCAGGGACAAAGCAAGCTGGAAAGTGCTCTCAAGGAGCTGTTTTGCTCCATCTTCCTGGCAGTGAACACTGAGATCCTTTTCTTGAGGCAGGGGGAAGGGAGATAAGTGGCAGGATTTGGACAAAAGGCCCCCACGGCTCCTGGTCTCCTCTGTCTCTGACCGCCTTCACACAGGAACAAAGGCCTCGCTGTTCCTGCCAACTCACCCGGCCTTTGCAGGACATTTGGCAGCTCCTTCTCCCTTCCCTTCTCCCAGGGGACCTTCGGTCACTGTCCCCACGGTGGACTATCACAGCCCCATGGCCTCCCTCCCCTCAGCCCATGGAGCACCCATCCCATGCCAGCTCCTGGGGAGGGCCCGGGGGATCCCACAGCATGCACCCACTGCAGTCTCGGCCCCAGGGGGCTCCAGGACAGGGCAATACACACCATGATGGCTAGGAGTATGTTCTGGAACTCGTTGCGGAAGCCCAGGGTGTAGGTGCAGAAGAGGGCAAAGTTGCCCTCCAGCAGCTGCAGAGGAGGTAGACAGCAGTTAGGGGGGGACAGGCACCCCAACCACCCCAGAGACACGTGCTCCTCCTTGCAAGGCTATGCCCAAAGCACGAGCAGGCGAAGAAAGCGGCCATTCGCCGACCCATCCGAGGGCACGAGGCCACATCCTTCCTGTGCCCCGGGCAGCTCCAGCTCATTGAGCTGCCACCTCACATGCTCCCAGCCCACCGGGATCTTGTTTGGGCCCTACACTGCTCATCCCCCAGCCATCTCCAAGCTTCCCTCTCCCTCATCTTTCAAGCCCAGCTGTGCTTACCATGAAGGCCAGCGAGGTGAAGAGGAAGCCAGCAATGAGCTTGATGTAGGCACCATGGTTCATCACCAGCTTCAGCCCCCGGAAGAAGGAGACAGGCTCATCCGACCGGAGCTCAGAGCCCTCTGGGGAACAGAGCAAATCAGCCCATTGTTAGAGCCACTGAAATGGCACCCCTGGGTGCAAGGGGCGCAGTGCCTCATGGCTGCTGCTGAGCACCCTGCATAAGCCCCTGCCCACCTGCAGCATCCCACCCCAAGGGAGTCAAGGCAGTGCCTGCAGGGACCTCCCTGCCCTCACACAGGGGTCCCTCAGGCCCACAGAGAGGGGAGGATGGCCTGGCTGATTCGACTGGAATAAGCAGAGCTTGTCACAAAACAGTGGGAGAAGAATAAAAGCTACTGGACTTTGGATATCACCTCACCCTGGGATGCCCTAGCTGGCACTAGCAACCTTGGCCAGACAAAGCTGCAAGATAAATGTTATCTCTAACAGTGCAGAGCAGGGAGCTAAGTCCTCAGGGCTGTGCTGTAACATACCCTGGAGATGCTCTGGCCTTCTGCAGCACCTTCCCTAGGCCCCCATACTCAGTCCTCAGCTCTACCTGCCCCACTCCTCTGACACTTGACCCATGAACAAGGTGCTGAGAGCTCAGCCAGGGCCCTGAGGAGCCGCTGGCAGGAGCCACAGTGTTTCCACAAGTCCAGAGTATTCCATCATGTCTCAAGCCTCACCTCTCTTCTCCCGCACACCCGCCGACAGGATCACAGCACAGAGGATGTAGAGTCCCCCGATGACCCCCGCAGCAATCATGTAGGCATTCCTCTGTGCAAAAGAGGGAGCGGTGAGGGAGGGGGCTCGTCCCAGGAGCCAGCCTGATCAAAAAGGCAAGGAGAGTGTGGCAGGGGATACCAGCAGGTCTCCCCAGCTTACCGTGTCTGTGAGCAACCCAGTGTCATGGGTCATGTTTAGCTCCTCCATGGCCACCGAGGAGTTGGTCTTGCCAATGAAGAGAGGGGTCTCGATGCAGGGAGTAACCACATTGCCCACGATCTGGCCCTGGATCGCAGTGCCCAGCACAGTACCCAGCACTTCCACTGTCATACCTGGAGGGAGAGGCCAGCTGGACTAAGCACCTTTGGGCACAGGTGCAAAACCCTTCTCCACAGCAGAGCCTCCCCAGCTGTAACCCATTGCCCTTCACCAGGAGAAATGGGCCCATCCAGCTCTCCTACAGCTCCTGCCAAATCACCATGTGATAAAGCCTGCACTACACAGGGAAGGAATGTTTACTAGGGAAACTGAGGCACAGA
Source organism: Phalacrocorax carbo (assembly GCF_963921805.1). Classification (NCBI taxonomy): domain Eukaryota; kingdom Metazoa; phylum Chordata; class Aves; order Suliformes; family Phalacrocoracidae; genus Phalacrocorax; species Phalacrocorax carbo. The sequence continues at coordinate 3,427,977 of NC_087534.1, read as the reverse complement.
GCAAAGCCAAGACTTGGTCATGCTGCTCCCACTGCTGTATGAGCAGGAGGAAAGACCTGGGAGCCTGGATCCCCATCATCTGCTTCAGATGCTTGGCCTTAACAGGGACCATCTCTCCATCAGCCCAGCTCTCACCAGACTAGACAAGGATGTCTGCTGGAGGAGCCAGGGAAGAGGAATGGGAAGAGCTGGACCAGCTGCAATTCAAGCCCTGAATGATGTTCATCACACACCATCTTTGGGGTAGGGTGTGATCAAATGAACCCTTCCAGCAAGGCATCTGGACGAGGATCATGCTCCAATGAGAGCTGCAAAGGAGCTGGGCACCAGCTGCCCCCAACCATGGCAAGGAAGGCAGGGAAGTACTCTTACGGTAGGCGGTGGCTGAGTCCCGCTCGCTCTGCTCCCTGCTGATGAACATGGTCAGCGCTGAGTAGGGCACATGGAAGCACTGCAACGGCACAAGGAGAATTAGCTCAGGGATGGGAACCTGTCCCTCTACATAGCTCAGCTAGGTGAAGGCAGGGATTCATCCTCTCCATCCCTCACCCACCAGCCCTGGTGTGTGCAGAGCCCAGCTCACCGTCACAAGGGTCTGGAAGATACAGTAGAAGATGAGGTACCACATCACTTGGCCTGTGGATATGTCCGGCACAAACCAGATCAGAAAGTAGGAGATGACAGCAAACGGGGTGGAGAAGATGATCCTTTGGGAGAACACAGTGTTAGCCTTGTGGGCACACAGTGCCTGGGCAAACCCACCAGCCTGGCTCTTCCCACTGCCACATGTCCAGTGGGGTTCAGGCATCTGACTTTGGAGGCCCCTGAGCTGCCCTGGGGTGGCCCACCCTGCTCCAACACTTGGATAGGAGGTGGTTGCCACAGGGGTGGTTCAGACCAGGCTGAAGGCAGCAGCTCAGATCTCGCACAGTGGGAAGGGGGAAGAGCTTTATTTGCAAAAGCAGACATCCCTGCTTTGACAGCAGGAATTGATCCACTCCTGCCTTCAGCTTTCACTCCCAGCTCCAACCTCTCCCCCAGACAGCACTACTGCATGTTCAGCAGGATGGAATCACCTCCCTTATCCCAGCAAGGGCTGGGGAGCAGCCAGGCAAGCACAGCCTGCTCCCCAACCCCACGGGCCCAGCAGACAAATGCCTCTCACCAGCTTGGCTTCGCTGCCAGCCCTCCCTCGAGCCCTGGTCCCAGGGTCACCTCTGTTCTGCTGCAGGGATAGGGCATGCCAAGAAGCAGGCTGCCCAGCTTCTTGGAGCTGTGGGCACAGGGACACGGGATGAAAAGCACAAGAGAGGAGCAGAGGGGATTGCTCAAGCGCTGGGCCTTGGCAGTGGTCCCAGGAGGACCAGCGAGTGAGGGTGATCGCAGCAGGAAGCCACACAGAGCATCTCTCCCCTTCATCCAGCACATCTCACAACCCTTGTCCTGCTGCAACCCAAAAGGGGAACAGCTCTACCCTGCACCAGCAGCCAGAGACCACCACAAGCACCCAGGTCCCCCCATCACTCAGGAGGGGACAGGAGGAATTCCTCCTCCTGGAGGGAAGCAAGCCAGGTGTTGAGGTTGCATCCACATCTGTTTAGGAGACTGATTTTGCCTGGGGATTTGCAAGCACCCTGCGCTCCACAAACTACTGGACGGAAGCTGCATCCTGGAATGAAGCCAGCAGAACCGGACACGGGACAGAGCCATGCAGTCAGGGCTGGCCCTCTGCCACTCCATTGCCAGGGTACAGCGAGATCTTTCCGTCAGGGCTGACATACAGAACGGAAAGTTTTAAATTTAAAGTTGGGCGGGTGGTGGGGGAGGGGACAGATGGGAAGAGAGCAAGAAGCTGAATCTCCATGGATGGAGAGCCGGCAGAGGCATTGCACAGGACGCAACACATGCACATTTTTCCATGCGCATGTCATCCCGGTGGGGGGAGTAAAGAGGGAAGTTGGCTCCGCCACTCTTCTCCCGCGTGCTTATCGGCTCACGCTACGTGGAACCAAGGGAAATTTCGAATGAGTCACCGCGCAGCAGGAACGACGTCAGACTTGCCGCGGGCGGCAACGCTCGCACGTTGTGTGCGCCAATGCCCCGTGGGCCCACCCCAGCGCCAGGGTGCTGAGCCCTGGCCAGCGGCTGACAAGTGACTGCGAGTTACCCCTGACCGAGGCTGAGGTGGTTAAGACGCGGCGGCGGTGACGCGTTCGCCCGCTCATTGGCCGCGGAGCGATGGTGTGTTCCTTTGTGCGGCGGCTCACACCCCCTCGCAGCCTGGCGGTTAACTGTTTGCAAACGGCTGCTGCACCGGAGAAGGAAGGTCAAAGGCAAGGCTCTTCAATCACCAGCACATCACGGAAAAGTTCAGTCACTAGGAAGTCTGAGGTGATCAAGGAAATGGGCTAGGGGTAAAGCGCAGTCCCCGAGGCCTGGGGACAGGAGGAGGCAGCCAGTGGATGAGCTGCTGGGACAAAATGGGCCAAAAAGAAGAAGAAAGAACTGAAAAGGAGAGAGGTGATGGCCCTCAGGGAAGGTCTCCTCTCACTTCCAAGGGGCTGGAGCAGCCCCAAGCTTTGAGCTAGAGCTGCCAGCAGCTGACTGGGGCTCAGCCTCACAGATCAGACCCTTCAGAGCCTGGCAGAAACTTTGAACAATAAACCCTCACAGGCAGAGGGGTTACACAGGGTCACCTCATGGGTGCCGAGGATTGGGGTCAGGCAGCAGCCTCTGAGGCCACCCCACAGCCGTGTCCTGCAGCACCTGCGGCTCCTGGCTTTGCACGGAGGGAAACTGAGGCAGAGAGCAGCTCCACAGCCACACCAGCCTGGGGCTGTGAAGCCCCACGCAGCCAGCCTTACCCCAGCCAACAAACCCTGAGTTTGAGAGGTTTAAACTCAGCTCAGCTCCGTCCAAATTAGACTCAGCTGGTTGCCCTTGAGCCATGTACAACAGGAGCAAGCTCCTCACAGCCGGCTGCTCTGGCACTGCTGAGGGGCCCAGTGCAAGTCAAAAGCTCTAGCTAATTTTAACAAAGCAGAAGCCATTTGGAGGAATGCAGCCGCTCCATCCCCACCCCCTGCCTCGAGGACGCAAGATTACAGAGAGCAGAGTTGCAGCAGCCATCCGAGCGCGCGGCTATCCCACGCAGCCCTGCCTGCAGATCCAGGTGGCTCCACGCAGGCAGCTCTGCTCTAATCTCTAGACCCCAGACCCCACCACACATACGGCTGCAGAGAAGCTATTTCAGGCCACGCATGGAGTCTGGCTTTAACAACAGCCGACTGCCACTGCCCAGAGCTATTCCAGGAAAGCCCGGAAGCAGAGGGTATAATCTGCAGGGGAAAGGACTGTGTCCCTCTAATTCCACTCCCCCCATGCCCACCCCTTTTTCTGCATTGTATTTCAGCAATGCCACAGGCACCCAGGACATGGGTTATTTTAGCACAGCACACACCACCACATCCATGCTTAGGCATTAACTCCCTGCAATGGTCCCTGTCCACACACAGGCAGGTGTTTAAGGACATCCTAAGTCTGCCCTGGGTGCAGGCACGAGCTCTTCAGGGCTTCACAAACCCTGTTCCGTCTGCTCCAGTTCCCTCAGGCATCCCTTTGCTCAGCACCCTGCTCCTAAGGGCAGAGGAAGCACCCACATGCTGACACCCAGATCCATGACAGCTGTTTTTCTGCCAGGAGAGCATCCTCGTGACTGTCAGCCAGCACCCCACCACCACACATGGATCGCGCTCACCCCCCCATCCCTCCTCCCTACGGCTGCGATGCCACCTGCTCTGCTGGCGACGTGGCCCTGCCACCAGCCAGGGCTCAGCAGCCACTGCAGGAATAAAGTCCAACATCGGAGCATGGCATCAGGGCAGCTCTCAGGGAGGCTGGAGCTGCTGCAGGCGCAGTGACACAGAAGAGAGCCAGAGCCAGCTTGTACTGGGACAGCTTGGGACCAGTCAGAATAACAGGCACACAGACTTGAAAGCCCAGCTGTTGGCAGCACCACGGGCTTTTTGGGGTGCTTAGCACCTCACCTGGATGAGATAGGGTGGCAACATGTCCTGCCCTGCAAGCCTCACACGAGGGACACCCAAAGCTGACCGGAAGCACTGTGACACATCAGGCAGGGACGCAGGGTGCTACAGGCGGCTCTTACCAGGGCATGAGGCGGCCAAAGCGGGTCCATGATGATTTGCTGATGAAGAAGCCCACCATGGGATCTGTGATGGCATCCCAGGCTCGCCCCACAAACAGGATGATAGAGGCGTAGAAAGGGTCCAACTGCAGGACAAAGATCTTGCGTCAGGACGTGCAAACCCCCGTACCCCCACCTGCCCTTCTTGAACTCCTCAAGACCATTCCAACAGTATCACAACCCCACTGCCATTTGGGAGCAGGGGAGGGATCCCTCAGCCTCTCCCAAGGAAGAATTTGAGCATGATGACCCAGTCCCTCCCAGCACTGCCCCACCACACTCCTTCCACACCAAACTCCTGCCATCTTGGAGCAGATCTCCCTAAAACCCACCCCACAACCAGCAGGAGGGTGCCCCGCGGGCACTTCCTCCCCGTTTCGAACCAACCCGGACCGCTGCGGGTTCGTGGGACAGATCCTGCGTCCCACAGGACGGACACCTCAAGCCCATTTCACAGCCTGAGGCACGGAGCGGTCACACGGCTCCACGCGTGGGACCGACCTGGTGGAAACCCACAGCCTTTGCACCGACGTCCACGTAGGACCGCGATTCCTCGTGACCGACACACGCTCCCTTCCACTCCGCACTGGGCGCTCCCGTCTGCCGGAGAAAGCGGCACAGGGAGCTCCGGTGTCGTCCCCCCCCCCGGCCCCGGTCCCCCCGTACCTGCGCCACGTCCAGGAGGTAGATCTGGAGGAAGAAGCCGAGGGCGCAGCCCGTGATCTGGTAGGGGGCCCCCCCGACGGCGTAGCACACCTTGCTGCACACCGACAGCCGCTCCCGGTTCTCCTGCAAGCGGGCTCGGCGTTAGCACGGCGGGGAGGCGCCCCCCGCCCCCCTCCGACCCCCCCCCCCGCCCGGTCCCGGAGCTCACCCTGCGGCGGGGCTGGCGGCAGGCGGGCGGCAGGAGCCCCCCGGCCCGGGCCCGCTCCGCGCCGCCGCCCCCGGCCATGCCGTGCACGATGAATGAGGCCGCCCCGCTCCCGCCCGGGCTTTGTACCGGCTGCGCCCCGCCCCGCTCCCCGCCCCCACCGAACCCGCCTCCTCTTCCTCCCTCCCCGCTCGGCCTCCAGCCCCCAGCCCCTTCTCTCCGGCCGCCCCCCCTCCGGCCTCATCCTTCTTCCACGCGGCCCCCATCCCTCATCCCCTCATCCCTCCACCCCCCAATCCCCCCGCCTCTCATCTCGCACCCCCTTATCCCTCCGTCCCTCTATCCCTCATCCCCTCATCTCTCATCCCCTCATCCCTCCATTCTGCCATCCTTTCATCCTCCATCCCCCATCCCTCATCCTCTCATCCCCCCATTCTTCCATCCCTCATCCCCCATCTCCTCATCCCTCCACCCCCCCATCCCTCATCCCCTCATCTCTCATCCCCCCACTCCATCCCTTCCCTCCATCCCAGTCCTTCATCCCTCCATCCCTTCCCTTTCTGCATCCCCCCATCTCCTTATCCCTCCACCCCCCCATCCCTCATCCCCTCATCTCTCATCCCCCCACTCCATCCCTTCCCTCCATCCCAGTCCTTCATCCCTCCATCCCTTCCCTTTCTGCATCCCCCTGTCCCTCCATCCCACCACCCCCCAGGTGCCCCCGTTGATGGCAGAGGCTGAGCAAATACTGCGTTGCCCTAAGAGGGGTCGGGGCAGAGGCTCCGTCACCTGCCCTGTCCCATGGGTTCCCAGTGGCATTAGTCAGTGAGGGTTGGGGACTGGAGACCCTCAATACCAGCCCTGCATGGCCCCACTCTTAACCCCCCTCCACGTGGGCCCATTGAAGGGGATGAGGTGAAGCAGGACCCCCCCAGCATCAGTGCCCATGGCCACTGGCTGCTGCACAACAGCTTCAGTGGGTGACGGTGGCTCCCAGGCCCCAGGACCTCTCCCTGGGCCACCTGTGGTGTCCCCCGTGCCATATGGCCACGTAGACATCGATCCCAGCACCTCTCAGCTGTGCGGGGTGCTTGTTTGCCCACCAGCAGGTACATGTACACCTGTGTCGGTGCTGTGTCACCACAGTGACAGCCAACTCCGCTCGCCTCAGGCCACCAGGTTCAAAGATCAATCACCCTGAAATGTGCCTGCCGTGAGATGGAGCTTCCTAGCAAGGGCAAGCCAGCGGGGCCAATGTGGCACGCAAAGCCATCACCTGATTGCCAGCTGCAGTAGGACTTGGAGCTGCACTTACACGGGGACAGGGACGGGCAGGGAGGACGGGCAGGGAGGATGGGCAGCTGGCACCGAGCAGGGATGCAGCAGAGCCTGAGGGGGCACTGAGGATGAGAGGGGAGCGTGACCCCTGGCATGGAGCGGTGGCACAGTACCTCTAGGTGCTCCCCAGTTTCGGGAGCACTGAACTGGTGTCACCATTGACTCAGTTTCCTGCCTGTCATACATGTGTGGCAGGCTCCTCCTGCACTGCCACAGTCACAGCCCTGTGCCTGGTCACACTGGGCGCTCAGGGATGCCACCCACCAGGGAAGGGAGCCCATGCAAGGTTTCAGGCTGTCCAAATTTGTTCAGTGACACAAAATACCTTGAAGGAAGGTGTGGGCAATGCCACTTGCCCAGCCGGTTTGGCAGAGACCTGCCATGCAGTGCCGTGCTGTGCTGGCTCGGGCGCATCTGGCACTGGGCAGCCCCAGGACAGAGCTGGAAGCCCCCCAGCTTCCCCAGGAGAGAGGAGCCTGGTGTTGGGGATGGGCTTGTACGTCTGCTGGCACACTTGTGTAATGAGCTTGCTGGGCTCTGCCCTTCCTGAGCATCAGAGCTCGGGAGATTGGGACAAGCATTGTGAGCCTGCACTGAAGTGAGCAGCACAAACAGTTTAAGGGGTCTCAGTTTTGGGGTTTAAGAGGTCTTGATTTTGGGGTCTGTGCTGCCTCCTGTAGTGGGTGGCCAAGAGGAGTGTGTGACAGGGGCATGTAGCTGTGGCTGGCTCGCTGCTGGCTCTGGGTACTGGCATGGAGCAGAGGGCCCTGGACACCTTCTCACTGGGGATGACTGTGTCCCCAGGCAGGATTAGTGCAGCCGCTGGGGACATCCACGTGAGTCTGTGTCCCTGCCGGAGCCCAGTCTGGCACCACCACCAAAGCACAGATTTGGGTACCCCAAAGCGCTCTGTTCCCCCGACACACATAAGCACAGATCTGCCGGGGAGGCGCATTTCAGTCAACACCCACCAGGTTTGGTTCAGGGCCTCTGCTTTTTGCCTCAGTTTCCCTCTCCACTGGAAGGCCTGTTGCACAGGAGCAGAGGGGACTCCCACAGTGGCACTTGCCCACCCTGGAGGGACCGGGCTTCCCTGAGACAGGGTAATCTCCTCAGCTCGCCATTGTGTTTGGCCCCAGCACTACTGCTCTGCTCCCTTTGTCCCAGGGGCTCCTCAGCTCCTCATGCTTTTGGCATTCCTGTCCTTGAGCAAAGCCCTAAGAAACTGCCTCCTGGGCAAACATGGCTTTAGGGGAACAATGAGCCACACTTTGTGCTGGAGATTGTGCAGAAAGATAGGTGTAGCCCTGCCTTGCGTATGAAGTAGGAGAAGTAGAAAAATCTGGATTTCCCCAGATTAGGAGGATTTTCTCCAAGTCTGGTATTGCACAATCTCCAGTGGGGGATTTTAGACCTTCCTCCCAAGCAGATGCTCTGGGGGATCCTCATGGCAATAAATGAGCTGCGGAGGGCTGATCTCAGTGGGGATGTTAGTGCAGCAGCTCCTGCCTGGCTTGAGGTCCCCAGGGACCCACAGGTTGGGCTGAGTCACTCACAGGGTCACCCTTGGCACCAGGACCAGCTCAGTGTGAGGGTCTGGCAGGCAAGACCAGAGCTCAAATAACCCTCTGATGGTGATGCTACCCCATCCCAGCCTCCATGTCCCTGCGCTGCAGACACCATCGGGCTCCAGGGGTGACTCTTCAGGGGCTGAGACCCAAATGCTGGCCCTGGGGACATGGGTTCAGCCCTGGAGACAGGGATAGGGATGGGGTCTGCCCTAGTGGGTGATGGCTCTGCCATCTGGCTGCCAGCCACACCTCCCTGCTGTCGGGGATCCAGCACAGCCCAGAAGAGGAACTGAGCAAGCATGAGTGCACCCGAAACCAGACAGCCCTGCCAGGCTGGGCCAGCCAGGATGGGGAGCACAGGCCTGGGGGCAAACGGCAGCGAGCGGGTCAGAGAGCTGTTGGGCCAGCCTCGGTGTAGCTCCCATGTCGCCTCAGGGACAGCCCTGCCCACACACCGCAGAGCTTCCCCAGGGCTCAGGGCATCTCCTGGCATCAAGCAGACTGTGCTGGGGGCAAAATGGGTCCAGGAAGGCTGAAGAGGCAGCAGGGCTGGAGGTGATAGTGCATTTTCCTCCCCCTTCTCTGGATTTCACTGCCTGCTAAATTCAGAGTGGGTGGCTGCACCCCCAGGGCTGGTGTGACCCCAGGGCTGTGAGCACTGTCCCCTGCCCCATATGATTGGGCAGCATTTCGTGGTGCTCTCATACCCCACAGGGACTTGGGCAGGCGTTTTGCAAGGGCCCAGCCAGCCCCCACAGCTGCTGCCCGACAGCTTCACCAGGACAAAGGGGATGAGTTGCATGACAGCACGTGGCAGCCTCCCTGCACCTCTCCTGTGTGGGACCCTGGGGAACGTGTCACAAGGCTGAGGGGGACAAGAAAAGGGGCTGGGGGTGTGTTGGCATAGGGTCTCACAGACTCTGCTGACCCTATGGACCTGGGACCCCTGCAGGGATGGCAGGGTGGCTGGAAGGCTGCTGCTGTGACAGGGTGGGGACAGCTGGAGGATGAGCCCAGCTCAAGGTGCTCCCAGGACACCCGTCAGCCTCGAGGTGGCCCGTTCACCATGGGGAAGCACTTTGGGGCTGGAGCTTCAAAGTCCAGCCCTGCTGTCAGTTGGGATCCAAAGGGCATGAGGGCCCAGGGAATTGCCTTGCATCATGTGCCGGAGCCATGCCAGCAGCCAGCCGGGCCAGGGCAGCTCCCATGGAGCTGTGCCAGAGCCCTGCGACCGGGGGCACAGCGAGTCATGACCCATGGGCAGCCACCCCAGCCCTGTCACCCATGGTGCCACAGCCCCCGGGGCACTCACTGTTTGCGCAGCCGGCGCGGGCGCTGGCGGTAAGAGGTTCTTGGGTCCTGTTTGCCAAGTGCCTGGAGAGGGCAGGATGAAAGGGCTGCGTGGCCCCTCCAGCCCTCTGCAGTGGTACTTTCACACTTTTAAAGCATCCGGAGCCCCTTGAAGCCGGGACAAGCTCCTGCCTCACCCTGGGAAAAGCCAGAGGGGTCCCCGAGGCCAGCAGGGAGGGAGAAGCAGATGTGGACAAGAGCTATAGTTGTAGGAGCCTTTGCTCCTGTACCAGGGGATGTGTTGGTGTTGGAGCAGGTGTTCTGGGGCAGTGCCGGCTGTGTCCTGAACTGTGACCCTTCATGGCTGCTGACCCTGGCAGCGCTGGGGCAGGATGAGCCTCTGCAGCCCCTGGGGCAGCTCAGCCCTTGCCCTTACTAGTGACAGGGCAATTTGTTTCCTAAAGACAAAGAGAGGGCTTCACCTGCACTTCCCAGGAAGGTCGAGGGGCTGGGAGCAGCCCTGGGGTAGAAAGAGCCTGGCAAGGGACATCCTGGGGACATGCCTAGGTCTCCCAACCTGGCTGGGGACCGGGACCAACACTGAGACTGGAACACAAAGGGAACATCAGTCCAGGCTCCTCGGGGCTGTGTGGGTCCTGGAGCTCCTGCCCCAGCCCCACAGGCGTGTAGGCAGGATTGGGATGCTCAGGATGGCTCTGGATGGCCTTGGAGGGTGTGTGAGGTGCTGGGGCCATCGTGGGGACCCCACAGCACCCTTGTGCTGGGAAACCACAGCCCGGGGTCCAGCACCCTCCTGCTGCGTGATGGTGGCAAAGCTTTGCAAGCTCAGCTACACCCTGGGTCAGCAAGGAAAGCAGCCTTGGGGCACCCCACATGCTCGGGGACCCCCAGGACAGCCACCAGCCCAACGTCGGCTTTCAGCCCTGCTCCTCTGCCTCCTTCGTGCCCTCTTGCCTACTCAGGGATGGGGAAACTGAGGCACAGAGCTGTGCGCAGCGAGCAGCACTGTCCCCCCTGGGCGCTCCCATCCGGGCCGCTGCTCTGGCTCAGCTGAGCGGGGCCGGGGGTGCCCGGTGGCGTGACCCACCCCTTGCCACCCGCCCCACAGCCCCACGGACGGTGGTTTGCTAACGGGCCCCGGCCCGGCCCGAGCCCCAGCAGGTGGCGCCCCGCGCCCGCCGGTGGCGGCGGCCGGAGCCCGGGAGCGGGCAGACCGGGGGTCCGGGGGGACCGGGGGGGACCGGGAGCGGGGGGGGGCGGGCTGTGCTGAACCACGCTGGGCAACGCTGGGATGTGCTGGTTCATGCGGGGCTGGGCTGGGCTGGGGGTCGTCTGTACTGGGCTGTGCCGGTCCATGCTGGGCTACACTGGGCTGTGCTTTGCTGAGCTGTACTAGGCTGTACTGGGCTGTGCTGGTCGCTGGACTTGGGCTGATTGCTTCCTGCAGGGCTGGTGCTGCAGCCCGAGGACCCAGCCTCCAGCCCCCCCAGCTCCCAGCGCCACTGGCCAGGGCAGATCCCATGGCCCCGACTGCACTGGGTGGCAAAAGGAGGGTGCTGGGGCTGAACTGGGTTAGGGATGCTGCTGGGGGGAATCTGCTCATCCGGGTGGGCTTTGTAACGGCACATGTGTGTGTAACGATGCCACAGGCCTTAGCACACGAGGTGAAAGCCTCAGCTGTTTTCACAACATTTATTGCCCTTCCTAGAAGGACCTTGGCAGTGGAGAGATGCAGCATCCTGCTGGGCTCACCTGGGTCCCTGAGGACAGTGTGTGTCTCTCTGGTCCCCCAGGCTGGATATGCCAGGCACCACATGGGCAAAGCTGAGTTTGGGCAGCAACGATGGGACAAAGTGCTGGTGGTGGGAGCTGCGTGTGTGAGAAACAGCTCTGCTGCATCCCAGGCCATCCATGGCTTCCCTCCAGCCTGATGCTCCTTGCTTACCTGGCAGCTCCCAGCCCCTCCTGGGGGGCACAGCACTGCAGCCCCTGTGCTGCCAGCTGGACGTCCCCAGGAGGCGGCTGGTGCCTGTGCTCGGCCCTTCCTCTGTGGACAGACCACGTTCCTCGTGTGTGTGTGGAGAGTAAAGCACCATGTCCCCCTGTGTTGATTTTCTGGCATTCCCATGGCCCCTCCTATTTTTAGCCACCCCTTTGCTGGAGTTGGTGGCTTTCAGAGCAGCAAAACTCCCAGCTGGGCCTGTGAGTGCTTTGGGGCATGCCTCAGGGTGGCACCCAGGGTGGCACCCTGGGCAGGACACAACCACTAAGTGACCCAAAGCTTCCCAGGGCCAGAGCTGCTCGCCTGCCTGCGCCCGCAGGGAATGGCCACGCAGCAGCAAAGGGTGGCTGCGGCAGAGGGTGGTGGCAGTGCCCCGGTGTGAACTCATCGGGAGGTGGGGGGATGGCCGGGGGGGGATGTCAGATGGCAAAGGGCACTCGGGGGTGGTCTCTGGTAGCAGGCAATGCCTCCCTGTGACTTGTCCCCGCTTTGCCATCGTGCTCAGCCGAACGTCCCCAGGCTGGGGGCACAGATGCGCTTGGCCTGGGTGTCCTCAGCCAAAATCTGCCTTGGAGGAGTCCCTCCGTAGCGCTTGTGGGGAGGGTCCCCCGCAAACCTTGACCATTCCGATGGACTAAGGACGGCATCGGGAGCTGGCAGGACGCTTGGGGGGGGTGGGGCAGAGAGGGTCCCGCAGCCCAGCGCACGGCGTGGCCACTGGTTAATAGCCCCGTTAGCATCCCCGGTAGCAGGACTGGGGAACCCGTGGCGGGGGGGATCCTTCACACCGGGCCCCCCGGGGGGCGGGGAAGAGGGCAGGATCCCGCCCTCTATGCAAATCTGAGCCCGGCGATTGGTGGGTGGGCGGGGCCGGGCGCCGCAGACAGGCTATAAGGTGGGGGGGGCCACACAATGCACCCGCGGTCCCGGCTCGGTGGCTGGTGCCGCCGCGACCCGCAGTGCCGGGGGAGGTGGGTGCACCGGGGGCTCTCCCGCCTTCATCCATGGGGCTGGGGGTGCCCCTTTCCTGAACGGGGCTTGAGGACCGGGCGAGGGGGTGCCCCCTTTTCTTTCTGCCCCCCTCCCCTTGCCTTTTCCGCCCCCAGGCTCTGCCCTTTCTCCCCCCGCTCCCCCACCGCTCCATGCAGAGATGGAGTTTGACTCGTACCAACACTACTTCTACGACCACGACGCCCAGGAGGATTTCCACCGCTCCACGGCGCCCAGCGAGGATATCTGGAAGAAGTTCGAGCTGGTCCCCACGCCCCCCCTGTCTCCCCTGGGTACCTCCGGGGAGAAAGCCTGCTGCTCGGGGGCGGAGGAGCGCTCCGGCTGCCTCTCCCGCTACTGCCTGGCCGGGGAAGAGCCGGAGTACCTCATAGGGACGGGGGAGATCTTCGGGAACCTGAGCGCTTTCATCCTCAAGGATTGTATGTGGAGCGGGTTTTCAGCCCGGGAGAGGCTGGAGAAGGCGATGACAGAAAAACTTTCCACGAGCACACAGAGGGCCACCCCCCACAAGCCCTCCTTCGCGCAGGATTTTGGGTTCAGCAGCTCGGTGAGCGAGTGCGTGGATCCCGCTGCCGTCTTCCTTTGCCCGCTGGCCGAGAGCAAGATCCCCGCATCCTCGGGATCCGAGGGCCAAAGCGATTCTGGTAAGGGATCGAGGTGCGGGCTGCACCCCGGCCCAGCCGCCCTCCAGCCTTGCCGCAACCCGCGGGGAGCCCGGCGTGGGGAGGACACGCGTGTCCGCACATGTGCGTGCCGGGAGCCTCCCAGCCAGGCAGCGCCTTTGTTGCGGCTCCAAGCGAGCCCCGGTCCCGGCCCCACGAACAAAGCGGGCTCGGCTGCTTCCCCTTCCCGTAGGGCTTCTGCTCGCGAAACCCCTACCCCTCGCAGGAGGGTGCGTGGGCCTCTCTCCCCGGCCCCTGCGTGGATCTCTGGTGGCCCCCCTCGTTCCTCCCGGCCCCACGGGAGCCTCGCGGGTAGGTTGACGTGGGGCAAGTTTGCAGCTCAACGTCGAAAGTTTGGGATTTTTTTCCAGCGTTGCAGCGTGTCCTGCTGCAGGCTCGTAACTTCGGCTGCTTCCCCCCGCCCACGGAGCCCACCCAGGACGGGCTTTCCTTGGGACAAAAGGCAAAATATCCCCTGGGGCCGGCAGGTTGCGGCTCCGTGGGATGGGCGGGAACATCCCGTATCAGCTGTGGCACGTCGTAGCCCACCCCGCACCCTTCTCCCGGGGCACATCTCCTTGTCCCGCGTGGGGGGGGGGGGGGGGGGGGGGGGAGGGCTGTGAAGTGGGTGCCTCTGAAACCCACCAGGCAAGGGGATACCACACACACACAACCCGCATCTCAGGCCATAACCACCCGTTTTTCAGTCCCTATTGACAAACGGGTGTCGTCCTCCCGACCACCCCCCACCCCCCCAAACCTCCCGCCCCGGGTGGGGCCATAGGCTGTTTCCCCCGCTCCCGCGGAAGCTGGGCTGACTCCGGCTGCCGTGGAAGCGTTGACACGGCCCCACGGTGCCTTGACCCCGTTAATAAATCTGCCGGTGGCAGCGACCCGCACCGGTGAGTCACGGCGCGGGACGGGGACTTAATGCCATTAGGAGCCCGGGGGACGGTAAGCAGGTCGCGGGCGTTAAGAGGCTTAACCCAAACTGGTGGGGCGGGCTGTGGGGAGGGGGGCCGTGGGGGGTCCCGGTCCCCGTGGGGTCCCCGGGCTCGGTCCGGATCCGGCCTCGCCACGTGGGCGCCGAACAAAAAGCAACAGATTGCAAACAATGAGAGGGGCCGCGCTGATGGACAGGGGCGGGGGGCCAATGGGATGGGACGGTAGCCGGCCGGCCCCGCCAGACAGCCAATGGGTGGTTCGGGGGGGCGGGGACCCGCCGTCCGACTTTTATTAATGAGCGGCGGGGTGGGGGCATGTGTGTGTATACACGTGGCTGAGACCGGCCTGGTTGTGACACTGATGACCTCGGCCTCGGCCTGTGTGGGGCAGCGAATGCCCCCACCCCACCCCCCAGTAGCTCCAGTACCGGGGTGGCTTGGGCTCGCTGGCAGAGCCCCCAGAGCCTGGGGCGGGTGTGGGTTGGGGACCACAGGCAGGAGAGTGCCCTGGAGCCCAGCTCCTGCAGGCACTGTGGGCCCTGTCGCTGGAGGTGTGGGGGTCAGGCCTCTGCCCAAGATGCTGGTGGGGGTTTGAGCACCTCGGAAGACCTTTGGTGAGCGGCTGGATTTTCCCCCAAAGTCTAAGAAAGAAAGGTGGAAGCGCATTCCTAAAGGGAGAGCGATTGCAGGCGTGTCTGGAGCCGGGTCACCACGCTGGCCCCGTGGGCCAACTTCGTGCCGCTGGGCTTTGCTGGGGTGGGACAGGCTGCAGTGACAGCAGACTGGGTCTGTTGTGTTCAGTTACTCTTTATTTGGGTCTTGCAGTTCACAGGTCTGATAGCCTCCCCCCCACCCTGCTTTGAGGTTCACCGAGTCTGTTGGAGGGTCCCCTTCACCTCTCCCTCCCCCCCTGCACTGTGGGGGACTGTCTCCTCTGTCCCCAGGGAGCCTGGCCTGAAAGGGGTTTATCACTTGTGAAAAGTAACAAGTCTCCGAAGTGGGAAGCTGCAGCCGAGGGGAACAAAGGGCAGCTCTGCCCCTGCATCCTCATTTACAATTCCAATGGGCCATGAAAGCTCTGACCAGGATGAACTTTGGAGTTAGGCTGGCCCAGGTCCCCAGCATCCTGCTCCTCCTGCCCCCCTGGGCAGGTGGGCTCAGGGTGTTTTCTTGCCCAATGATCCTTTATCCTGGGGACCTTTATCCTGGGGATGTGTTTCTGTTGATGTGGAAGTGTGACAGAAAAAAAGCCCTATCCCAGTTTCAGGGGACTGGACACATGAATGTAGAAGGAAACCTCCTTCCCGTGCAATAGTATTGGAAAAGACTTTAAATCGCGTAATCCCTTCTGGAGGGTGCAGAGTGGCTTTGCAATGCATGAGCAAACTTTTGTGGGATGGCAGCAGGGAGATTATTGGGGGGCTGTGGGGGAGCCGCAGTGGGGTCAAGAGGGGTGACCAGGGGCTCCCAACTGATAGTGAGTTCTTTTTTTGCCATTTCCATTTTGAGCAGAAGGAGAGGAGATTGATGTGGTGACGGTGGAGAAGAGACAATCGCTCAGCCTAAGGAAGCCGGTCACCATCACGCTGCGTGCCGACCCCTTGGACCCCTGTATGAAACGCTTCCACATCTCTGTCCACCAGCAGCAGCACAACTATGCCGCCCGCTCGCCGCCAGACGCCTGTCCCCCACCAGAGCCACCCCAGCAGGATGAGCATGAGCCACTGAGCGCTGCGGAGCCAGCCCCTGCCATCACGCTGCCTGAGCCCGGCTTGCCAAAAGCCGGCAGCAGCCCCGGCTCTGACAGCGAGGATGTGGCCAAGAGGAAAAACCACAATTACCTGGAGCGCAAGCGGCGCAACGACCTGCGCTCGCGCTTCCTGGCCCTGCGGGACCAGGTGCCTGGCCTTGCCAGCTGTCCCAAGACGCCCAAAGTGGTGATCCTGAGCAAATCCTCAGAGTACCTGCAGTCGCTCATCAGTGCTGAGAAGAGGATGGCCGCCGAGAAGCGGCAGCTGCGGCTGCGGCAGACCCAGCTGCTCAAACGGATTGCTCACCTCAAGGGGCACTAGCACCCAACGTGTCCCCCCTTCCCTGGTCCCCATGACCCCCCTGGCTGCCTCTCAATTTGCACATTTTTTGGGTTTTATTTTTTGGTTGGTTGGTGAACTGTTGGCCCCAGGGGGCTGGAGCACATGGTGGTTGCTGCATGTGGGGTGGCTGCAGTGGTGCTCCTAGCTGTGGGAATGGGTCCACAGTGGGGGGCCCCCTCCATGGCATCGCCTGCCTGGGCTGATTTATTGGCACCGGGTGTTGCAAGATTTTCCCTGTCCCGCCTGTGAAGCTTTCTCAAGTGACTTCTTCAACTCGCAGGCTCAAATCTGTTCCCTGTCCCCGGCAGCCCCTGTACCCCTCTCTGCTGTTTGCCACCAACAGCATCGCTCAGAGCTGCCCCTGGGCATCCATCTCACCCTAAAAATCCCAAGCAACCATGATCTGCTTCGGCTCAGGGAAGCAGGCGGCGGCAGACGCAGAGCCCAGCACGAGGCTCGTCTCTGGATGGGTCCCCATGGAGATGGCGACGGCAGGATGCCTCACTCACCAGGGATAACAGCACCATGTGGGCGGTCCCCCTGCTCGGCTGGACCATACCTCACTTTCTTACCACTTCACGCAGTAGCTTGTCTTGGATTTTATGTTCTAGAAACTGCTGCTGTAACTGCGAGTCTTATACTGGAGGCTGTGTTTTTTTTATACTGTATTTTTGTACCACTTTTTGAGAAGTATTGGTAAAGAGTTTGCTTTTTTTATATATATATATATATATAAAAAAACCTTTTTTTGGAGGGGTGTTCCTGCTGCGGGGGAGGGCTCAGTCCTGCTGCACTTTAGGGAGATCAGGAAGGGGCTGGCTCCTGCTGGACCCTTGAGCTGAGTCCTTGCGGAGGCCAGTTCCCCCCTTGCAGCTCTCCAAACCACCCATTTGCAATAACAGGGGATTTTTTTTCCCCTTTCCCATCCTTGTAAGCATCCTTGTGACCCCTTTTCCCACCCTTGTGAACACCCCCATCACCAGCAGCCACTTAAAATCCCCAGCAAAGCTTTGGGCTTTGCAGGGAGCCTGGCTGGAGGGGACAGGTTGGGTACACAGTGGGGCTGTGCTGCCTTTGAGGCTTCCCCTGCCTGTGCCATCCTGCCGCCCAGCCTGCAGTGGGGTATGTGGGTGGCAGAGTCCCCTGTCCCCTCCTGGGGGTGCTGGCAGGCGTGGCCCCGCAGGACGGCACCCTCGGGTCCCTGCTGACCTGCTGAGAACTGTTAGAGTTAACACTGTGGTTGGATTTAGCACTTTCTTCATTACCTCACACTTCATAAATAAATAAGTTTGCAACAGCCTGGGTTGGCTTTTTCCATGCAGGTGGCTGTGGGTTTCCATGCATTGTGCCGTGATGCTCCTGGGGGGGGCTGGCCTGGCTCCTGGGTGTTGGGGTGTCCTGGCCAGTCATGGGCACGAACAGAAATGAAACAATTTGGCACCAGGGCTTGGCTGCCTTGCTGCCAGTGAGACTGAGCTCTTTGTCCTGGCTTTCTCCCAGTGATCAAAACAGAAGTGGTCACAGTGGTGGGGCCAGGGAAATGAATCACCTGGATTATTTTTCCTCCTTTTAAGTGGTTTTATTGGCAAGGAGCGGCAGAGAGCCCACGCTGGTCTTGGAGAAGGCTTTGGTGTAACTATAAACCTCCCTAATGGGGCTTGGGCAGTCGGTGTGGGGCGGTCACTGCCCTGTGGGTCAGGGGATGGGGCCGTGGTTGGCAGTAACCCTGGGGGGGAAATGCAATCCGCTCGCTTCAAGGGGCATCGGAGAGCTTCTTATGCCTGGATCTGCCAAGTGGATGAAATGACATACGTGTGTGTTCTCCCTGCCATCCATGAATTTGATGCTTTTGGGTTTCCTTCATACTGGCGGCAAAAGTCTTACTCCAAATGCAGGAGGGGTGTGGGATCCTGTTACTGCTGAGAGCTCAGAAGAGATCTGCTGCTGCAGGAGGCTCAATCACCCGGTGGAAGCCAGCCTTATAAAGAAATTATTCTGCACAGAAGCCCTTAAATGCCCGTTCCCTTTGGTTCCGGCAACATTTCACATACTCTGCAGGTTGTATCACGCCATGTCAAAGCATTTTAGAGCTGTATTAAAAGGTGCTCACAGGAACCACAGCTTAATCATGGAGCAGGGTGACCTAAATCTGACACCTCGCCTGTGCGCAGGAAACAAAGCCCAGATACACCAGTCCCTCAAATGTTTATTTTTGTTGTGTGTACACTGACACTTGCAGACTGGTGTCTTTTTTCAGCTCAAAGTCACCCTCCCGATAAGGTTATTAGTAAGGTGTGCTTTTTTGTTTCATGCTGAAGGCACACAGGATGTTTAAAACATTATTTTTTTTATTGGAAATGATGTGCACGTCCCATAGCCCGAGCTGAGACCATCAATGGAAAATGTAGCTGGTCTCAAATCAAACTGAGGAACAGCAGTTGCAGTTCTGCACATACCTTTGAGTTTTGCTGCTTAAAGCCCACATACATAAATATATATCTACCTGAAAATTTGCTGATTACTAAAGGGGATGCCTCCTCTCCTATTGCCGCGGTAAGGACGAGGAAAGCAGACTGACAGTGCTATGAAGCGAACAAAATAAACACACAGGGCTTTTCCTCCTCTCTTGTTCAGTGCCGCAATTTGCAAGTGTGGGCTATAACCATCAGAATTCTGCATTTCCAGGCCTGATACTGTTATTTCTTTAATGCAGATTGCCCTGCTCACCCCTTGCTCCGTGAGACTCACCCCTTGCCTCTGCTACCACCAAAAACACCTCTGCTTTCCCACCCTAGCTTTACTCCTGGATTTGCGTGGGGCAGCCTCAGCCGGCCCAGGGCTGCTGCGGGCGCGGTGCCGCCTTCACGCCTGGGCTGGCAAATTTTTAGGACAGTTTCCCCGAGGCAGCGATAATTCCTTCCCCTCCGAGGTGGCGGAGGGGGGGTCGGCTGCCCGCACCCCTCCCCGGCCCGCAGCCTCCTGCTCCCTGTTGCTATGGCAAAGGATGTGTGTTGCCAGGGAGAGCGGAGCCGCGGAGGTACCCTCCTCCCGCCGTCGCCATGGCAACGGTCTCCCTGCCTTCCCTGCCCTCCGTTACCACGGAGACAGCCGCCGGCTCCCCATCTCCCCGTGTTGCCGTGGCGATGGGGAGGACGAGCCGCCTCCCCCCGGCTGCGGTTGCCACGGCAACGTTCTCCTCTGTTGCTACAGCAACAACCCCTCTCCTCATCCTCCTGCCCCGTTGCTATGGCAACAGCACCCTTCCCACCCCATCCTATCCCCTTAAAAAAAGGTACAGTGGGGCAGAACCCCACTCGTGGACACGGCCCCGGTGCGGGGGGTAGGGGGTCCCTGGGGGCGGGGGGTGCCCGGGGGACCCGAAAAGCGGCAGGGGGCGCGGGGATGGGCAGGGCAGGGGCTCGGCACGGGGCGGGGGACAGGGATGGGGACCCGGGCCGGGGCCGGGGCCGGGGGCAAGGGGAGGGACCGGGACCGGGGCCGGGGCCGGGAACCCCGCCTGGCAGAGGGACACAGGGCACAGGGCCCGGCCCCGTCCTCCCCGCGGGTGGCCCCGGCCCCGTCCCGCCCCCGTCCCGCCCGTCCCCATGGCAGCCGCCGGGCCGGGCCGGGCCATGGCGGCGGCCGCGCTCTGCCTGGGCCGGGCCTCGCCGCCGCCGCGGCCGCTGGTGGTGATCCTCGGTGCTACCGGTACCGGCAAGTCGGCGCTGGCGCTGCAGCTCGGGCTGCGCCTCGGCGGGGAGATCGTCAGCGCTGACTCCATGCAGGTACGGCCGGGCCCGGCGGTAGGCCCGGGTGGGAGGCCGGGGGTAAGCCCGGCGGTAGGCCCGGGTGGGAGGCCGGGGGTAAGCCCGGCGGTAGGCCCGGGTGGGAGGCCGGGGCTAGGCCCGGCGGTAGGCCCGGGGTAGGCCGGGGGGAGGGCCGGGGGTAGGCCTGGGAACCGAGAGGCGCCGGGGCCCGTCCTGGGGCTCGGTGAGGGCCGCGGCTGGGCCCGGGGGAGGCCGCGGCCAGGCCTGGGGACCGGGGAAGGCCAGAGCTGGGCCAGGGGTCCTCGGCGGGGCTGTGGGCCTGGCGGGGGGCCGTGAGGCCGGGTCGGGGCCCGGAGAGGCCCAGCCCCACGGGGCTGCAGTCCGGGCTCCCCCGGGGACTCCAGGCCCCGCGGCAGGGTGCCTTTGGGGGACAGCACAGGGGACAGATCCTGCCTGCTGGGTGTGCTCCGGGTGTACGGGCTGGCCTGGTGCCCCGTCCTGGGGAAGGGTGGTGTTTTGGGTGATGTCCTCTCCTGTATTGTGTCCCCCAGCCACGGGGCATGGCCTGGTTTACAGCACTGGCGAGCCACGGGCTCTCCTCTTGCCCGCAGGCAGACGTGTACCCCTCTGCCATTGCTCGAACCGGTTGGGGTCCCTGCACTGTGCCTGGCATCCTGGCTGGGAGACCTGGCAAGGCAGCTGTGCTGGCTGGTGCCGTCTGACCTTCCAGAGGCTGTTTTATGGATTTAGCATAAGTGAGGCTTTAATGTGGCAGTCAAAGGCAAATGCTCCCCTCCCCGGTCACCCAGCAAAGGGATACTGACAAGATCTGGGAAAGAGTATGGAATATGGTATTTGCTAGTTGCCAGTGACACTGTGGTCTTGTCTCTTACTGCAAGTGGCAGCGTAGAATACGTCAGTTGTACAGTCAGGGTCAGTAAACACCAAGGAACCGAGCCTCAGTTTTTTGGTCCTAATTGCATTCAGCTACAAGAGCTTTGTCACAAGGTGTAGATTTCAGCTGCTGCAGGGATTTTGTTACTATTCAGCAAAATGTTTTCTTTCCTAATCAACGCTTTCACCGTTCTCTATAATGGCTGAACTTTCTATCAAGTTTAATTTTAACGTATTTATTATGCTTTTTAAAAAGGTGTTTTCTGCCAACAACTTACTTTGCCCTTTGTGCTGCTCAGAGATTGACTCTCGCTGTCCTGCAGCCACTTCCTGGGTTCCTGTACCAGGCTGCTGATGCTGGTCACGGTTTGTGTCCTAGAGAGCTAAATTTAAACACCCTCTCCTGAATTTGGAGCAAGCAATCAGAAAGCTTTAATTTTATGGAATATTTTCCTTAAACTCTTTGGGAAAGAGTGCTTGAGGTCTCAGCTTAATTAACAAAATCCTGCAGGGGCAAAACATTCACGCGAGATGTGGAAGCTTTGTCCAGCGCTGCCTGATCGCGAGCAGCTGCCCTCCCAGCTGCCCAGCCCAGCCCTCGTGAAGCACCAGGCATTGCCGGTGTTGCGAGCCCTTAACGCCTGCTCCCTAACGAAAGACTGGCGCTTCCGTCTCGCTCTCCTCGAGCCCGCGGTGGGACTGCATGCGGGCTATTTTCCTCCGCCAACCCTGTCTAGGCTGGGATGGCTTTTAGTCAGCTGTTAAGTTTCCGAGGTGAGT
Organism: Phalacrocorax carbo; assembly: GCF_963921805.1. Taxonomy (NCBI): domain Eukaryota; kingdom Metazoa; phylum Chordata; class Aves; order Suliformes; family Phalacrocoracidae; genus Phalacrocorax; species Phalacrocorax carbo. The sequence goes on along the minus strand of NC_087534.1, from coordinate 3,406,526 downwards.
TAATCTGCTCTAGTGTTCATGTTAGAAATGTCTCTGAGCAGAGCTTGGCTGGTGCGGTTTCACTAGCACTGGCTTTCCTCATCCGAACAAGCATTTGTTCGGGTATTCATGCCCGTTTGTGTACTGTGAATGCTGAGGTTCTCGGACCTTGCAGTGGCCGCCAGCCCAGCATACAGCCGGCTTTAATATGAGGGAAAGGGCTGTTGACTTTAGTGTTCCTGCTGCATCCTGAACTTTGCAGACGTGGCTGGAGCCGACTGGCATGGTGTGTATTCTCATTTCATGCTGGTGGATGTTTTGAAGCGTGTATTTTGTGCTCTGGTTGTTTCAGGTCCCACTGTGGGAATGCAGGCGCTGGGAAGACTCTGGCTGCAGGCGCCCAATGGCATCTGGGCTTGAGTGCCTCTTGTCCTCCTTTCCTTTTAATCTCATTCTAGCGTGACTGTGGAGCGAGAGCCGAGCAGCTCCGCTACTTTTATCCCATAACGCAGCGTGCTTTCTGCGTGGCCTCTTGGGGCGGCGAGGCGGGGGAGCCCTGCCTCTCCCCGGCCCCGTCTGCCTGAAGGCACAGCCTCAAGCAGCTCATGTCTGCGCCTCCCCCACCATGCTCCACTAACCCCCGTGCCCTGCTTAGGCGGCCGCAGCCAGCCAACTGGGTCTGCTTTCTTGCTGGCTTTGTTCCTGTGGAATATTGTCTCCCTGCTGCATATCCCTCTGCCATGCAGAGCTGGCTTCGGTGTCCTTGCGGAAGAGTCGCTGGGTTTGAAAAATCCCATTGCTCATTCTCGACTGACAGCTGCCAGCGACCGTGTCGCCCTCGGCCCCCTCTGTCCATTCATCGCTGTGCCCCGTGCGGGCTCCGTGGAGCTCTGACAAATGCTGGCAGTGTTTTGGGCAGCTGCTGGAGCTGGAGCCAGGCTCAGGAAGGGGCTGGGGAGCCCCAAGCCCACCTGTTCCCGCACACAGGCACCCCTCTATCTCCAGGGTGTTTTCGTCATGGCTGTGCGTTGCTGTGGTCAAATTACTGACTTAGCTGCTGCCTGTGTGCAGCTCAGGAGCTCTGGTTAATCTGGTGGCCTCTTAATCTTTCTTTTTGTCCTTTCTGTTGCTGTTTGTCATCCCAGTGAGTTTTGTTTAGGAGTAAGTCATTCCCTGGGAAAGTCAGGCAGGGTGAAGCCAGTCCTGTTTCTTCGTTCCTGGCTGAGCAGCAAGTGTGCAGGAATCCCAGTGCCAGCTTGCTGGAGGGCCCCGTCCACCCCCGATCCCACCATCCCCTCTGGATTTCACCCTTGGAAGTGGCAATGCAGTCCTTCTCTGGAGGCTGTTGTGGCACACTGGGTACATTTGCCAGTTAGTGTGTCAAGTCAGGACATCTTAAGAGCCTTTGCTGACATCCTTCTTCTGTCAGGTATCAGAGTGGGGAGTGGATCGTGCTCTCCTTGCACCCTGGCATGGTTTGGGTCCTCCATGCCTCTCTCCATCTGGGAGATCCCTTGGCCCTTGTGAAATCTTAATGCTTTTCCTGGCCGTAGGTGGCTTGGATGTGTCTAGGGCTGCTGTGCTGTACAGCCGTCATGTCACCTTCTGTACAGTGCTAGTGCTCCCTGCGCTCAGGGCAAGGACAGTGCCTTTCCCCCTTCAGTGCAGACGGTGACAAAGGGATAGGGTTTGGGATTGTGCATGAAACTGGTGGCAGAGAGAGGATTTGGGAGAGCCCACCCTTCCTGCACTGCAGGGTGGGGACCCTCACCACCATTTCCTGAGAATTGCTGGTGTTTGTGTCTCCTGCCTCAGCTTCCCCACCCTTTAAAAAGGGGAGACAGCACTGGCCTTCCAGCACAGTGCTGAGAGCTGTGGGACTGACCTGCCCAGGCGTTTCAGCGTCAGAGGTGGGAAGACGCCATCAAGGCTAAGCATCTTTAGCCCCAGGCTTGTATTCTGTGTCTCGGAGGCCTGCTGCTGCAGGCTGCCACTAATCTGTTTTGGGGCCTTAGAAAGCAACAAAGGCTTATCTGAGCTGCTTGCCGAAAATAGAAATGAGTGTCAGGAGGACGTCTCGGTGCGAGGCCCTGCCGACAGCCAGCTGGTGGAAACCTTCTCTGGGCTTTGCTCGGTGTGAGTAAAAGGCGGCCTTTGTTTCCTCGCAGCCCACACACTGACACCGCATTCCTCCTCCTCTTGTTGCCAGATATTCGGGGAGTCTCTCGGTGTTTAATCTCCGGGAGAACCTTGGGGGATTGGAGGCTGAACTGTAAATCCCAGCTCTGCCTGTGCAGGGCACTGGGAGCTCCTGGCTGCCTCCAAGCCTCCCCATCAGCCCTCTGTATTGACTGTGATTTAAGGCAGACGAGTGGGAGTTGGAGAAGCTGGAGGGCTGGACTGGCCCTTGCTGGGGGAGAGAAGTCACTGAGCCAAAGCTCACCGAATTCAAAGGCTTTTGGTGCCGACTGGAGACCTGCGTTGAATGCGCTGCTCAGCCCAGGCTGGGTAGTGGGAGGGGATCAATAGACTGCAGCCAGCCACGGGGCATGTTGGCAGAGAGCTGCCTGTCCTCCTGTCTGCTTGTCCCCTGGAGCCAGCTGGGTTTCTGCAGGGCAGACAGGAAGAGCATTTGGTTGCCCTCCTGCTCCCCCCTTGCTTCCTGCCCCCAGGCGAGCCTTTTTCTGCTGAGAGATGGGGAGCAGAAGCTGGCCTTCACCCTCCAAGAGGCAAGTGCAAGAGCTAAGCAAGACGGGGAGTGTCTGCCAGGCTGCAGCTGGTTCAGCCGCCCCAGCAGCTCGCATGACTGCTCCGGGCAGGGATCGGGCTTCCCTGCTCCACTAACCTCGGATTGTCCCTTGCTGCCGCTCCGTGCCTCCTGTGGGTCACCTCTGTGTCACCTTGTCCTTCTGTCTGGGACCAGGGGAGGCAGCGGGTGGAGGCTGCACTGCAGCCGGAGGCTTGGCAGTGTCTTAGAGGGGATTAAGAGGAAATTCTGTTTCTGGAAGTCTGGCCCTCTGGCTGGTGTTGTTTCTGAGTGATGGAGGAGGAAACGAGTACAGCCATTTTCAGTCTCTTCTCCCATCAGGCCAGTTTATCCCGAGCTGGGAGACTATTCCAAGCAGGGAGGTGCTGAGAGCTAAACACATCCTCCCTGCGACCACAGCACAAAGCAGAGCCTCAGCCACTGCCTGGCATAGAGGGTGCTCAGTCCTTGGCATGGCGCAGAGCTGGGCTGGAAGGAAAGGCTTTATGTGCCCCACTGCGACCACATGCCTACTGCCAGCACCCTTGGGGTGCAGGTCCCTGCTCTGATCCCTGTTTGTCTGCAGCGCTGCTGCAGAGCCTCACAGCACCCGCTGACAGGCATGTCTAAGGCAGTGCCGGGGCACAGGGGCACCCCACGCTGAGGAGGGTTGTGTTTGCATGACATGGGGAGCAGGGTGACGAGCCTTCCTCCCTTCTCCTGGGTGAAAGATGCTGTCACCTGAAAGGGCTCTGCTCACAGGACGCAGGCAAGCAGTGGGGATGGGATGCCAAGCTGAGGTGGCTGTTGTGCTTTCACCACCTGGGTCTGCAGGCTGGGCTGTGGCTGTTGTTTTATGCAGCCTGGAGGGTGGATTTGGGCTGTGGCTCAGATGCGTGCTGCTGGGATCGCAGGTTGCCTTGGCTCTTTACCAAGACTACTCCTGAAGCGTTGGTTTGGGTGGCTTTTCTTTCTGCTCTCCTTTTAGCTGTCAGGCTGAGGGCCAGCATCTCTCAGCAGTGCTCTTCAAGATTATATATCCCAAACTCGAGACTGAGGACACACCTCAAAGTGACGAGATACTGCTGGTTGCACTCACCAGTGTCTCCTGGCTCCTTGGTACAGGACAGTGCCTGTTTTCCCCTGGGGTCGCTGGCCTGCACCGATGTGTTTTGCTGCTCTCTGTACCTGACCAGCTCAAGTGAGAGCAGGCAGCAGGCGGTACATCAGGTGTGCATGAGCTGAGACTGTCTGTGTGTGTTTAGGAGGCTCCAAGAAGTTGCATGTTGCATCCATTGAGATCTTTGTGTGTTATGGGAAGCAGTGATCCGTGTCCCCAAACAAGACTCGGTGCTGTGCCGGAGATGGGTGTTTGGAGAGAGGCACACCTGAGCTTTCAGCTGCAACAGCAGCAGATGAGGAGCCAGCAGCTTGGAGGCAGCCACCCTTGTTGTTTTGGGGCTCTGTGCTTTGGAGCTGGGCTTGGTTGTTTACGCTGACCGGGCTCTGACACTGCTCTCTGATCACTCAATCAGCCTTTCCATCCCTAACAGCAGGGTTATATCAGACCAGGAAAGCAGTCGTGAGCGGTTGGAGTCATGGTTCATCTCCTGTGGGCAGGAGCAAACACCAGAGAGAGGCAGTTTGGCCCTGGCAGGAGCAGGGGTTGGCAAGATTCCTGCTGCCTCACCCAAACGGGGCACGTGCTGCCTGCTTCTCCAGAGACCGGCGAGGGGCTCGGAGGAGTGATAGGGGCAGGCAGCGGCTGTGCGTGGGGAAGGAGCAGTGGTCAGTGGGGGGTTTCATGGGACGCAGAGGTGAATGACAGGCTCTTCTCTTCCCCAGGTGTACAAGGGCTTGGACATCATCACAAACAAGGTTTCTCCCCAGGAGCAGCGTCTGTGCAGGCACCACATGATCAGCTTTGTGGATCCCCTTGTCTCTAACTACACAGTGGTGGATTTCAGAGACAAAGCTGTGGCTCTGATATCCTTTCAAGCTGCAGCCTGTCTGGCTGAGCTGATAGTGATTTCCCCCCTCTACAGCCAGGCCTGCAAGAGAGATCAGTGTTTGCATCAGCCTTGGGCTCTCCACATTGCAGCTAACTCCAGTTTTCAGAGTATAGTGCTGGCAAGGGGTGCTTGGAGCTTCTTTTGCCCAGCTAACGCTCAGGACAGTCCCTCCACCCAGGGCTCGTTGGGGAAGATCTCTGCTGCACCGCAACAGTGCTGAGCTGGGTTTTGCACTCCCTGGCAGTTCCTGGGTGTCCCTGAGTTTTGGTGGTAGCTGGCACAGGTAGCAAAGGATAGTAAGAGATGAGGGACACCTATAACCCCGACCTGCAGCCTTACTGGCTCCTTGGGGCTGGAATAGTGGGGTCTGGGCCCCCGGCTGCTGCTCCCCACAGCCCTCCCTCCCTGCCATGCATCTCTGCTTACACTCCCTGACTGTGGCACATTGAAGATATCTTTGCCAGAGACAAGATCCCGATTGTTGTGGGAGGAACCAACTACTACATCGAGTCCCTGCTCTGGAAGGTCCTTATCAACACCAAGGTACTGTCGGGGGGCTGCGTATCCCTCCGGGAAAGGGTGAGCCCCATGTTCAGGGCAGGCTTCCTGCAACCAGGCATGGTGCTCCCCCTGCTAGAGTGGGGCAAAGAGAACCAAAAGCCCCTCGTTCACCCCGTGGGTGTGGGGAATCCTCCTGGTTGTGCTGGCCTTGCACATGAATGAGTGGCTTGACTCAGGGCTGCCTTGTACCCCACAGCAGAAGGCCAGTACAGCCCCTGAGCTGGTCACTGACAGGAAAGTGGAGCTGGAACAGCTGGATGGTGTCGAGCTCCATCGCCGCCTAAGCCAGGTGGACCCAGAGATGGCAGCCAAGCTGCACCCCCATGACAAACGCAAAGTGGCCAGGTGAGCTTGGTGTGCTGGGGGTAGGGGTGCCAGGACCCAGCACCCCTTCCTGAGGAAATTGTGTGCCTGGGAACATGGCAAGATGGGCTCTTCCATCCCAGGGAGGTGCTCCTAGTCTCTTAGCAAAGTGCTTCAGGACCTTGGAGCACTGGTGTTGGGGAGCTCTCTGGGATCTTAGAGCTTTGGCCACGCAGTCCCCAGCTTGAACTGCCTTTGGGGTCCAAGACAGCGTATTGCTCCTGGTTTGTGTGCACCAGGGCTGCTCCCACTGCCGTGCCCCAGCAGCAGGGTTTATCTGGAGCTATTTAAAGAGCAAGCTGCCATGCAGGCTGAGTAACATACCTGAGCTCTGTGGGAACAGCACGGCAGCAAGATCAGGCTTGCTGCTTTGGCGGGCCCATCCCAGCCGAACCCTGGCCTGGGGGGAGCAGAACGCCGCCCACCCCATTCGCACGGTGCAGGGGGAGGGGGAGGGAGGGTTGGGCACCCTGCACAGCTTCCTCCACCTCCCTGGCTGGGCTGGGCTGAGCTGGCAGTAATGCTTCGCATCATCGGCAACGTTTGCCCCTTCCCTGCAGCCCTGCCTGGCTGGAAAGGGCAGGGCTGGAGCCAGAACCCCATCCCCTGCAGGGCTTGTCCTGGTGCCAAGGAGGAGTGGGTGGCTGTGCTCTGGGCTCCTTGGGTGCTATTGCTGTGCTCCGCACTACATTGCACCCCCAGGACCTGGGTGTGCTTGGGATGCCAGGCATGGGAGGGGGCAGAAATCTGCCCTCCCCCCACATGAGAGAGTTGGATCACAGCAAATGTCTGCGGTTCTTTTTGATGGAGCCCCCAGGGCTGCTGGGGAAATGGAAAAGCTCATCCTCACCCAGCCTCTGAGCTCTGTCTGTCTCTGCTTACAGGAGCCTACAAGTATTTGAAGAGATGGGGATCCCCCATAGTGAGATCTTGCACCAGCAGCAGGAGGAGGAAGGTGGGGGACCCTTAGGGGGCCCCCTAAAATACCCACATTCCTGCATCTTGTGGCTCCATGCAGACCAGGCAGGTGAGAGGGGGCTTTGCACAGCTCCTGGCTGGCTGAGCATGGTGATGCGGGGTTAGGGCTGACTCCCTGCTCCTGCCCCAGCCTCCTCCCTGAACAAGGCGACAATTCTTTTGGCATCAGTGGGCGTAACAGAGGACCCGCTCCCCTCGCCTGCTGGGCTCTGCCTTCCTCAGGTGGATCGGAAGGCTGGCAGTGCCCCGAGCCCTAGCACACTGTCCTGCTGTGGGCCTCCTGAGGGCACAGCTCTGAGCGGCTGAGTGTGTCCTGCTCTCCACCTCCCAGTTCTGGACCAGCGACTGGAGAAGCGGGTGGATGACATGCTGGCTGCAGGACTGCTGGAGGAGCTGCGGGACTTCCACCGACGCTACAACCAGGAGAAGGTGGCCGAGAACCGGTGGGTGAGAAGCCAGCTCCCTTTCTGCTCCCAGTCCCACCTGCCAGATCCATGCAGGGCCTGGACCAACTCTCCCTGCAGCAGCTCCAATGTATTGCTACTCCCAGCCCTCTCCTGGCAGCGCCCGCTCCTGAGGCAGGGGCACCATCAGTGGAGGGGTCTGAACCAGCCAGATCCTCCAGCATTTCCTGCCCTTCCCTGCCAGAACTCTTAGACCAGCGTTGGTCAAACAGCAGAGTCCCTGCGGGTCTCAGCATTGAATTAATTTTGCCTGGACCGTAACTGCCAAGTGGTGACATTTCCCCTCAGTAAAAATTACTTGGTGCTGCCCAAGTGTTCACACAGCAAAGCTGACATGGACTGTCACTGAAGGCTCAGGTCTGCGTTCCTGTGTGTGCCTGGCTTGGCTTGTCCCCCGACGCCGTGGGCTTGTGTCACCTGTGGGGGTCCCGCCTGGTGAGACGCAAAGATCTGAGCTCTTATGGGGAGGGTTGAGGTTTCCCACTGCTCTGAAGGAGACTGCTTTGACTTCTGCCTCTTGTCTTGTTCTGCAGGCAGGATTACCAGCATGGCATCTTCCAGTCCATCGGCTTCAAGGAGTTCCATGAGTACCTTGTCAGTGAGGGGAATTGCTCGCCTGAGACCAGTGCTCTGCTGCTGCAAAAAGGTGAGAGGAGCACCCTGCACGCCCTACATCCCTCAGCCCCACGCAGCTCCAGGTGGCACTGCGTAATGGTCTGAACCAAGCTCAAACCTTAGAGCAAGTCTTGTTGGGGTTGAGCTGCACCTTTCTCTCTGCATTTTCCAATTTTGCTAGCCCAGGGGGGCAGGGACTCCTTTTTCAGTGCTTGGAGAGCATCTCTGAACACACCCAGAGCAATTCCTTCCTCCCTTCCCCCAGGCCTCCTTGCAAGATGTACTGGGCTTGGGATCTGGAGCTGGTCCACCAGTGACCTGGGTGATGGGTTCCCAGCCAGAATGTGAATGCTGTGGGGAACAGGGCTAGAAAGAAGGAATGAAGCAGAACTCAGCATCTAGTTCAGCAGCAGGGAAGGGATCTAGCAGATCACAGCATGAGTCCAATAGTCATGTGCTCTTTGATGGCATGTGTCATTCTGGAGTGTCTGGACTGATGTGCTGTCGTTAAGAGAAGAGAGCTGCTTCGCTTCTCAGCGCAGCGGACGTCCCAGGCCAGGTCAGTCTGTGACGAGGAGGGTTCAGTGCAAAGTGGAGATGGAGGCTGAGGAAACCACAGAAATGATAAAAAGGCTTGAAAACAAGTCTGGTGCAGAAAGGTCTCGTGTCTGCTCAGGAGACGATTACAGAAGGATATGATAAGCATGGTACTAAATACTGAAAGGTTGTACAGTGGTAAACCATCCTCTGGGCCCACTGGGACTAGGACAAGGAGTCCTGGGCTCCATTTGCACAGAGAAGTATTCGGTTAGGTGTTATGAGAGCAGTGCAGCCCCTGAACAGATTGTTCTACCTGCTAAAAGCTTCAGGGCTGAGGTTTTGGGCCCTTTCCACTCAGTGTTCATTCAAGGGCATTTAGGACACCGTGTCCAGCCCTTCTGTACTGCCACTGCCCTTACGCTCTGTCTGGCAGGGCTTGGCTGCTTTGCTGTGATGACCCCTTCTCACTGCTGGCTTGGAGACTTCCAGACTGACAGTAGAAATATTTCCTTTGAGTGGGCATGGTACCATCCAGCACAAGCTTTTGCCTTGTGTGATTTGTTCGCACCAGAGCTGATGGCCTTTTCTCACTCTGCTCTGAGCTCAGCTTGCAGTGTTGTGCTGACCTTTGTTTTCATTTTTTACTTCCTCTGTTTCAAAGGGATCCAGGCCCTGAAACAGGTGACCAAGAGATATGCCCGGAGGCAGAACAAGTGGGTCCGAAACCGCTTCCTGAGACGTAAGTCCTCTGTTCCTGCCCTGCCTCACCATCTCTGTTCTCACATCTCTTCTCATCCCTCCTTGGCACATCCCCTGCTCCCAGCTCAAGAGAGGCGAGTGATGGCTGCTCTGCTTTGAGGCAGTGTGTGCGGGGCGGGGCGGACATGAGTCCGGCAGAGATCAAATGATCCTGCCTGGATTCTTCTGGCTTGCCTGGGCTGCCCTGGCTCTGCAGGTGTCTGCTGCTGGCCAGATGCTTCCAGGATCCACCCACCAGGCTCTGCCCTGATTGCACCCTGAACATGTGGGAAAGAGAGCAGCCGCTCAGCTCTCCTGAGAGCCCACCCAGCACTGTCCATGTTTATCTTGCCCACAGCCTGTCTGCCCAAACAGTCAGGAAGCCAGCTCCTTCTCACTGCTTCCCCTGTACCTCTGACTGCCTGTCAAGGGAAGATATTCCTCTGCCACTAGAAGTGCCATCAGGACAGCTAATATCCCCACAGAACAAAGCAAGCAAAAGCTCAGCCCCGTGGCAGGCAGCAGTAGATGATGATGGCTGCAGCATCCTTGCATCCCATCCTGCTGACGGCTCCTGAGGGGCTCGGAGAGGGGCTGCCCAGCACTGTCCTCTCCTCAGGCACCCACACATGCTCCCTGTGCAGGGTGAAAGGCCCGGTTGACAGCTGCCCTCCAGGTTAGGAGCAGGAGCCCACTGGCTCCTCTTAGCCTGGGCTGTGCTCGCCACGGTGGCAAGGAGCCAGCAGGACTTCCCCATCCCAGCCCCAGTCTTGGAGCAGGGCCAGCAGCAGCAGCTGGGAGCCGGGCACTTGTTGAAAGGTGCTTAGTAGGGGCAAAACAACAATAAAATTAAAAAAAAGGTAGGGAGAAACTCGAGTCAAAAGACGGGCTTTGAACGGGGTGCAAGAGCTTTCCTGGAGCCATGTGCTTGGTGGCTATGGCTCACCTTTCTGGTGGCAGGTGTGCTTCAGATCAGCCCTGTCGGGAGCTTGTTTGTGGTTACAGCAATAAAAAGCAGCACCTGCTGGAGACTGGCACGCGGCAGCCTTTGATGGCTTTGTCCAGGCGGGGCCATGTGCCCGACGTCTGCGGGCAGGTGAGCTGCGCAGGGCAGCCGTGTTGCCGGCAGGAGTGGGCACTGTCTGATTGCAGCTGTCTTGCCCTGGCTGGGCTGCAGTGAGCGCCCCGTGCCCTCGTGCCAGGCTGGGGCAGGCCAAAGGAGTGGCTTTGAAACCGTGCATTGTCAAGTCAAGGCATTAGTAAAGCATCTCCCACTGCGGCCTGCTACTGTGAGCCAGGAGTGTTGACCCCTGCAGCCACACAAGTAATTACAGCTCTGAGTGGGAACCTGCACCCGCAGGTTCCTCATCCAGGCTCCATGCCTGTGTCTCCTTGTAAGCTTTGTGTAATGGCTTTGTGCCTGGATCTAGCTTTCAATATTCTGCAACCTCCTGTGGACCACAGCCGTGATGAAGTGTTTGCTGGTATGATGGGCTCTTGGTGTGCTTGGATTTTGTAATGCTGTCTTGAAGGCAGACAACCAAGAAGATTCTTGCTTGAGGTCTTAGGCGTTCTTGTTCTTTGCGAGGGTGGCGCGCCCCAAGCTGAGGTCTCTGGTAATTTTGGCTCTGGAAAGGCTGACGCCATTTGCTTCTGAACGCTAAAGGACAGGAAAGAGCAGATCCCCCCTGGCCACAATGTAGCCCTGTGGGTGCTGGGACATGATGCTGGGGAGGTTCTGGTGGTGACCTGCCTTTCTGTGTCTCCATAGGTCCTGGGCCCAATGTACCCCCAGTGTATGGCTTAGAGGTGTCTGATCTTGTGAGGTGGGAGGAGGATGTGCTGAAACCTGCTCTGGAGATTGTGGAGAGCTTCATCCAGGTACCGGGTAACTGGAATTAACACATGAGCTGTGGCTGAGAAGCCAACTTCTTGATAGTCTCCAGGCCACATAACGTGGCACTTAGTCCCATGAGCAGGGCTCTCTGTGTACACGGCCAGCCTTGGGCTTTCATTGCAGTGGCAGAGGGTTGTTGTCTAAGCTGACAATTTCTCTTAATGCCCAATACTCCGCTTGTCTTGCATGGTAAAACTACAGCGTCTGTCCTGCTAACCTTAATGTCTGGGTGTGGCAAGTTCACATCCCAGACTCTACCGAAGTGAACACAGCCAAGCAAACTTCCATAGCAGAAACCAATTTGAGGCACTATTTAACCTACAGGGACGTGAGCCCCCAGCAGAGCCTGTGAAGATGGAGTACGATATAAACGAGAACAAACGGAGTCATCGCATGTGTGACCTCTGCGACAGAGTCATCATCGGGGACAGGGAGTGGGCAGGTAGGATCCGGTGGGGGGGAGAGGAGAGGACCTGGGAGGGGGCACGGTGAGCACAGTTTTGCAGAGGGATCCAGCGAGGCAGTTCTCCAGAGCAGAGCCGCTTCCTTGGCTGTCTCTGCTTGGCTGGATGACCCTCAGCACATGATCTTGGGCTTTCAAGGATTGTTTACAGCCCATGTATGAAAGCAGCCATTTGCAAGCCCAGAGGGGGTGCAGGAGCTGTGCTACAGCAGCCATCTGTCGGGCTTCCCCCCCTTCCCAGGCAACCAGTAAACACTGCCGCTCTCTGCCGTCACGCCAGACACGGGGATCTATACGTAGCATCAAAATTCAGAGCTGTCTGTGTTTAGTCAGGGCTGCTGGTCCTTTTCAGCACTTCAGATACTTTGTCAAAAGGCACAGAACAGATTTGTTTCTTTTAAAATTTTAGTGTGTAAAATGAAAGTTTCTTAATGTTTTTAATAGCTCAGTTTTGCTCCAGTATCTCCTATTTGTGTGTTTTGTGTTTTGTTTTTTTTTTTTAAAACAAGTATTCCTAGCTGTAATGGTAATAGAAAAGGATTTTCTCTTTTCAATAGACTTACTTTAAAAGAGCTCAGTTGGAATCTGATTAACTCAGTGAATTTATCTGTGCTGTGAGGCTCATGCTGAGAACCAGAAATAAAAAGCAGTGGAGAAACTGGCTGCAGAAGTGAAACTGGTAAATCTCCATGTGTTGCCCGAATGCAGTACATGCAGACACAATGCAAAGATAAATTTCCCAGGTGACTGGTCGTTGGATTTGAACAAGTCACTTATTCCTATTGAGCCAGGGAACTGCTGAAAGCAAAGATGGAAGTTGGCTCAGCAGAGGAAGCTCATTGTAGTGAGATCGATTTGTAAATGTAATTGGTATTTTAGCCAGTCTCAGCGTGGAGGTGCTTTGAAGGAGCTCTGCCTACTCCAGAACTAGATATAAGGAATAAATATTTTATGATGAGGGTGGTGAAACACTGGCACAGGTTGCCCAGAGAGTCTGTGGAGGCCCCATCCCCAGAGACATCCAAGGTCAGGCTGGACAGGGCTCTGACCAACCTGATCTAGCTGAAGGTGTCCCTGCTCACTGTGGGGGGGTTGGACTGGATGGGCTCTAAAGGTCCCTCCCAACCCAAACCATTGTGTGATTCTCTGATGCTATGACTGAAAGCTATCAGGGTCCATGCCATCCTTCCAGGTCCAGCAGGTTTTGTGACCGAGTGGGATCTCCTCAAACACTCCCCCGCCAAACCCTACAGCTGCAACTACATGTCCCCTAGGGATGTCATCCCAAATTTTGATAGGTGATGACCATAACTTTCTGAACCAAGACCAGCTGTTGTTCTCTGCACCAGCTGAATTTGGCTCAGATCCCCAGATGGTGGAAGAAAAATGGTCCAAAACCTGGGTGTTGCTTGTAACTGCAAAATGTAAAAGCTCAAAGGGAAGTGCAAACAGTAGTGGGAGCTGAGTTGATCTGCAATCTGGTCTGTTTTCTTAAGTCAAGTTACAGATAGTTCTGGGAACTGCTTCCCAGTACCCCACTGGCTCTGGAAGTTTTAAAAAAATTTATCTAGTTTTACAATTTGTATGGACTTAAAAGAGCACACCTCCCCAGATGACAGCAGAAATCAGTGCTTCTTCCAGCCACTCTACGCTTTGGTGTTGCTTGCGACAAATTGTAAGAGGTGAGACTTCATTTCAATCTGAGGGTGACCCTCCAGCATTGTGATAAAGCACCAGCTTTGCATGTAATTTCATCCTTTGGCAGAAAAGGATGACTGGAAAACACCTGAGGGCCTTGATTCAGTGAGCACATACCCTTGTTTAATTAAGGCCCTGCTTGAAAAGTTTGCTGCTTTAATTGCTGCTCTGATCTCTTGGAAATAGCAAAACCGCCCTGCTAAGACGGTACATTGGTCTGGTTAGACAAAGCACCTTCTACTTAGATAATACCACTGATACGGGAGGTTTTACTGTCCTTGACTATTTGATTTCAAACAGAAATGTATCTCCTGCTGCCCTGCTGTGTCAGTACAAGTTGCATCCTTGGGATTATGCCTCTATTCCCATCCGACTCCTGCAGTAGCTGGGGGCCTTGCCCTGGAGTTATGCAAAAGCATAATTATGCTCCGGGCTCCGTCCCTATCCGCTCTGTAGATGTACAGGATATCCCCAGTGCTGTGGTGCAGGCATCTAGGCTTACAAATGATCCTGGCAGCGCTCCATGGGGCGGCGGATAGTTGCACAACCTCGCCTGCATCCTGAAATGTGCCGCCTCTTTGGCAACGCTTTCCTCCTGTCCTGACGCTGTGTCTCGGTTGGGAGCAGACTTGCTGGGAGAGTTGAATCCTGACAATCTGGAGTCTTCTGCATATACGGAGCCAGTTTTTTTTTCCCTCTCCCAGTCCTTCCTGTGGTCAGGAGAAGGCTTGGAAGGGTTGTCCCCCTCTGAGCCCGGTAGTTTGGCTTAGAAGAGTCCTGAGAAATGGCCAGGGCAGGGCTTGGGAGTTTGCTTTTCTGCAGGAATGAATTGTGTGGGAGGATGCGAAGGGAGGGCGCTCTGCACCGTGCAGCGGGGTCAGGTTGGGCATTTCCAAGTTCCCCAGAGTTAAATGCTCTGTTTGCCTCTTCCTCCAGCTCACACACGATCCAAATCCCACCTGCACCATCTGAAGAAAAGAAGGAAGCTGCAGGCTGCCAGCCGTGCTGCAGAGACCTCAGGGGACAGTGGGGGCGCAGAGACCTCGGGCGAGGACAGCAGCTTGCCTTTGCCATAGCCCTGCAAACCAGCTGGCGAAGGGGAGCAGCCGCGCTTCCACCTGTGCGGCGAGGAAGCGACTCAGTCCTGGGTGGCCTTGAACCGAACGAGCTGAGTCATTTTTTTTGGGATGAAGCAGGTGTGTAAGTGACGGCCAAAGGCCGGCGGCTGCATCGGATCCTCTTCATGTGGCCTCATTGCGCCGTGTTCCCATGCTTCCCCAGCCCTACCTGGAAAGGGCTGGGCCCCGGGGCAAGGCTGCTAGGCGCATCCTCCCATGCCAAGCGTTAATTCCTGCCAGAGACGCAGCATTATCCTTGGAATGGTTGAGCCAATCCTGCTGGCATGCGAACGTGTCGTTCTCAGAGACAGAAATACCCTGCACTCCTCCGGCTTGGCCAGGAGTGCAGCTCCGGAGCTGAGTGAGCTCTTGCTGCCTTTATTGTGGAGAGGATATTTTTTTTTCTTTTATATGGAAATAAAGTTGCAAGAGTGTTGTGGGTTCCCCTCCCTATTAACAAGTGCAGTTTTCTTGCTCTCTGTTCCCACCTGGCCCAGGTTCCCTGCTCTGGGTACAGCGCAGGACATCCAGGCCTGGTTCCTTCTTCCAGTCCCCTTTTCTGCAGCTCCTGAGGGAGCTGAGCAGATGTTCTCAGCTTGGTGGAGGCAGGCTGATCCCTATGCACATAGCAGGTGCAGAAGGAGCTGGCACCTGTTAAACAGGAACTTGGAAATGATCTCATCAAGTTTGCAGCAGATGAGTCTGTCCTAGTTAAAGCTGAATTCCGGGGGGTTTACACTGTGGTTTGGCAGTGGGAACCGGCCCCGCATTTGAATCCGAGTTGCTGAACAGCAAATTCCTTGTGCCGCGTCCGCGAGGCAGTTGGTCTCCACAGCGTCGTTCCTGGAGGACGCGAGCGCTGTCTGCCTCACCGCGCTTCCCGGCGTGCCGCTTCGGTTGAAACCGGGAGGGCCTTTTCCAGGGCAAATACAATCAAGACGGTTCCTCCTGGGAGGGTTTTGGGGTGCTAGAGCATGATTTTTTCCTTCAACTGCTTGCGATACACCATGTGGCAAGAGGCATCTCTTGGGGCTCAGCCTGCAAGGGGTGGTGTGGGCAGACCTGCCATCACAGGCTCTGGAGATGCCTGCTCTGGTGGGGATTAGATTAAACCTCCAGCTTGTGTTCCTCAGCATTGAATTATTTCTTGTATCGCTCTGTGGGGTGGCTGCCTTGGGCTGTTTGGTAGGGCTGTGGGGTGGCTTGGGAGCTCAGACTGAAGGGAATATGCAAGGAAGAGCTGGGAATTTGGGCAGGCTTTTCTCTGCCAGCATTGGGCAGAGCTAGGCATCAGCTTTGAAACGCTGGGCACCGCATTTGTGTTGCTGGGTCTGTCTGCCGTGCCAGCTGAACCTCTTCTCCAGCCCAGACTTGTTTGCCATCCACGCTGAGTCAAGCGTATGTGGGTATGGGCTCAGCCCAGCGCTGGAGCAGACGGCCGAGGGGGTCTCATAGCCTGGATGGACGAGATGCAGGTGAGGCCGGGTGTAAAGCCCCATTCGTCGCTGATGTGCTGAGCCTGGTCTTTTGATAGACAGCGTGGACGTGTTGATTCATCTCCCCAGGCCAGGCTGGGATCATCGTGGCAGCTCTGTGAATGAGGGGTGGGATTATGTGCTCTGTCTCCTGAGTGCAGTCAGATGACCATACTCTTAGAAATGCATTTAATATCCTTAATCGGTTTAATATGAACTTTGTTATCCCCACAGATAAATGTTATTCCTCTACCACAATAGCTGCTAGGCTGCCTGTTCTGTTCAAGAGCATGCTCATAACGGGCTGTGCTGCAGCCACGGTCAGGCAGGGTCCCCCAGGCCTTCCGTGTCACCGCTGTCATGCCTTGTCTTGAGGGTAGCAGCTCCCAGGTGTCTCAGGAGAACAGGGCTCTGTCATACTAGCTTGTTCCTGCTGTGGCTGGGCTGGGATATGGAAGGTGGAAGCACGCCCTGATCCTGCAGCAGCAAGAAGCAGGTGAGTTTGCTTTCTTGGAGAGGTAGGGGCTGTCGATGAGGACACAGGTTTTTATTGATGCAGAGCCAAGGCCAGCATCTGTGCCATGATTTGCTCTCCAAGGAAGCTGGTGTCTGTTGTACCTCTGTTGTTTGAAGGACTCTAAGGCAGGGACTGGGGTTGAGCTCCTGGCAAGGGTCGCACCAGTTCCTGGCGCTGCCACGTGTTGTTCAGCTCCTGCTCCTCTTGCCCTGGGCCCTGCCCGCTCTCCGGCCTCCTGCAGAAGGGACAAACAATGCAAAATCGCTCCCCAGTCCCGGCCAGGACTCGCTGAGAAAGTTGTGATCTCAGGTTTCAGGCTGCTGTCAGTGCCGAGAGGTTTGGGGATGGGGAATGGCACTTCACTCCATCTGCCCTCTGCTAATCCCCAGACAAACGCAGCTCTTCCATCTGTGCAGCTGGAGCCGCCGAGCCCATCACACCAGCCACTTAATCTAAATGGCTTTGGCCAAAGATAAGGTCATTAATTACACTGGGATTAGAAAACAGTCCAGGCCTGGCGCGGCTTGGCTCGCCATCAGCTGAAGTCCTCAGCACCCTGGCCTGGCTGAGCATCGCAGCTGGAGAGCTTGAGCTGGAAGAGACACGTGCCCTTGCTGACGGGGCATCGCCCCTGTGGCACTGCCTGTCCTCGGAGGAGGCCCCTCGCCTGGGCATTGGCGTTTGGGCACGGTGCTGGGGTGGGCTCCTGCCACCGGCGGGGCCGGGTGCCAGGTGGAGTTGGTGGTGCATGTCCCAGGGGACAGCCCTGGGAGGAGTGCTCCATGGCAGCCAGTGCGGCCCAAATCCTTGCGTCCGGCAGCGAGGGGTAAACAGGCAGCATCCCACCATCTGCATCGCCATCATTTACTGCCTCCAGCCTTCACCAGCCCCTTCCACAGCACCACATCAAGCTCGGCCCTGACTCTCTGCCCGCAGGGGAAGGTGGGGCTGGCTGAGCCACACTGCTCTTGCTTGTGGCCGCCATCCCCAGAGCTCAAAGCAGCCAAAGCCCCTTTGCTGATCTCAGATCCAATGTCGGTCTGTGATACTCAAGGACTTGTGTTGCATTCTGTTTCTTCCACCTTTTGGTTCCCCTTTTCTTGCCATGTTTTGGCTGTAAAATGCGCCAGCCTGCCCATCCTGCAGGAAATTTCGCATCCATGCGGTGCTGCCCTCTCGCTGGGGTGGGATGTGCCGCCTGCTCTGCCCCGCAAGGTGCTGCGTTGGGGACAGCCAGGGCTGAAGCCGCGGACATGGCGTGAGTTTGGCCTCAGTCCTCCCCTCGTAAGGAAGAGGCAGGACCGTGGGGGGCCGGACGGGGACGTTACAGGCGGCCGGGCTGCGGCTCTGCGCCAGGAGCCAGCCAGCACCAGGGCACCGTGGCACAGCTGTCATCTCGCCTGGCACCGGTGACCAGCTGGTGTCTGTCCCCGTGGTTGCTGGTGGGTTTAAAGGGTCCGGCTGTCCCTTAGCTCCCGTTGGAGGTCCCAGGTGCTGCCGCTGTCCCGGCTCTTCTGCTCCAGTTCCCACACTGTGGGGACGATCCTGCCCCGGTGACTTGGACGGGCTGGGGACCATCATGGGGATGGCGGCACTGGGGGATGGCGGCTCCTGCAGAGAAATGGCACCTGCAGCCACCGAACTGACCCACGTCTGGCCTCATCTTCAACTTCCAGGTGGGATCATTGTGCTGTGGAGCATCAGGGAGATTTAACAAAGTTCTGGGAGATGGGCTTGGTGGGAGGGAGCCCTCGGGGTCTGCTTGGGGTCAGCACGGCTGCTGGGTGAATGTAATTAATGGGGAAACTGAGGCACGGCTGGTGCATGAAGTTGCTCTGAGAGCTGGCACAGCTGGGAGCAGGGCAGGGCGTTTCGGATCCCGTGGCCCATCGGGGTGCCTTGGCGGGATTTTGGGCGGGCTGCGGGGAAGCTGTGTCGCAAGAGCCTAAAAATAAAAGGAGCTGTTGGCAGAGGTTGTGCAACAGCGTGTGCGTCCTGCGCCACGCGGGAGTTTGGTGGCTTTGGCGGCAAAGCCTGGGTGTGCACAGCCGGATCCTGGCACCGGGCCTGGGAAACGCCGGTACGCGAAGGGCTGTGGACTGCCAGGTCTTCCTCCCTCTTTGTCCCCTTCTTGTGCTGCCCATGAGCCGCTGGGGCTGGGGGGGCTGGTGGGTGCCCGTGAAGTTTTGGGGATGTGGGGGGCTGAGCTGGGCTGCGGTGGGTGGGTGGGCAGGATGGGTGCCCCCATGTTGACACCCTGAGCAATTCACTGCAGGGTCCAGAGCCCAGGGGGGCTGTGGGGATGCTCCGCAAGCACCCTCCGGCACACCCTCCCTGAGGCAGTGGTCGTCACCCATTGCACAGGCTGGGAAACTGAGGCACGGGCATGCCACCAGGGAGTCACCCTGCACGAGGGCTCTGGGGTGCTGGTGTCACACACGAGGGGTGCACATTGTGCCCCTGCAGCGCAGGGGGCCATGCTGGGGGGGCGAGGGGCTTACCGGCAGCGCTGACAGGGAAAGGTGGGAAAGGCCACGGGAAGAAAAGCACTGTCTGGCTGGTGGGACACCAAACCCCGGGGGACTTGGCCCCACGCCCTGGGAGCGTGGCCGTGGGAACCCCGGGGTGTCCCCGTGGTGGGGTGATGCAGCCCCCCACCAAAGGCTGGCACAGGGCCCTGCGCTGCAGGGTGCCCCTCGGGGCCTCCCCAAGCTGGGGGGCTGCAGGTGGGGGGGATGAGGATGAGTGGGCCCCCCCATGGTGGGGCTGGCATGACGGGGGGCCGCTGGGGCTGCTTTGTCACGGTGTCACAGGGCCATCTGCCGGCAAAGGCATGGCCCCATGGCAGCTCGCCATGGCCTCCAGCAGCTTCCCAGTCCTCCCACTCTGCAGCTGCTGGGGCACTGGGGCAGGAGAGTGCCCTGGATGGGCTGGCTTGGGGGGAGTCGGGGGGGTTCCCCCACCATGGCGGGGCCACCCTGGGGGCCAGCCATGGGCCATAGTCCCTCCAGGATCTCCTGGTCACTGGCAGTGCCACAGTGGGCTGAGACGTGGCTGGGAGATGGGTCCCCAGGGTGTCACGGAGGGGGGACGTGGTCCCTGGAGGGATTTAGTCCCTGGGGTGTCATGGATGGGGCCCCAGGGCCTGTGAGGGCCAGGCACGGTGATCCGGGTGCCTCCAGCCAGTGCAGCGCGGGATGGGACGCAGCACAGACAGCTCCGCTCCGGCCACGAACAGATTAAATGTAATTTTATTTCACACCCAAAAAAAATGTAGAAAAGAAGAGGTGAGTGGAGATTTAATTGCTTATATTAAAAATCTACCAGGCAAGACTGAGCCGTATCCACCAGCGTCAGTGCAGATCTGCAGGGATGGTTCTTCCTCCTCCTCCGCAGCTGGATGCTCGGGGACGAGGATGGGGATGGGGGCAACACCTGCCTCTTTCCCCCCTCCCCAAAGTGCCTCCGTGCCGTGGGCGATCGCTGCCATCAGCCCCATCAGCGCATCCCTGCCCAGGTCCAGCCTGCCTGGCCCCAGCACCCCCGGTGCGGTGTCCCCGCAGTGCCACCCACACCTTGCGTCCAGTAACAGGGTGCTGATTTGGGGGGTGAGAAGGGGGGCCAGGAGCACGTGGTGGGGTGGCCTTGGGCCATTTTTATTTTTTGTTGTTGTTGTATTTCTGTGTATTTCTTATTGTCCCTTTTCCCTCTGTACAAAATGAGCGGTATGGTCATGGGCGTAGGTGACACGGTGACGTGCGCGAGGTCGGGGTGGCTCTGGCGGCCGCCCTGCGTTCACTGCAGCAGGGCCCGGATCTGTTTGGATGTGGTATCGTCGTTGAGGTGCCGAGTAGTGTATCTGGATGGAGAGGGGACGGTCACCTCATGGCACCCCAACCTGCTCCGCCATCACCATCCCACAGCACCAGAGGGGGGTGCCAGGTCCCCTCCATGTCCCCCGGCTCCCTGACTCACCTCAGTGCATTCAGGAGCCCCTCGGTGCTGGTTGAAGGTTGGTCTTTCAAGACTTTGATGCAGCCTTTCATCTGGTGGGTGGGAGGGAGAGAGGCAGTGAGCGCCTGGCTGTGTGCAGGGGGCTGCTCCCCTTCCTCCCCATCCTCCTCCTCGGTGCTCAGGGGGATGAGTTCCCCTCCGGACCAGCTCAGACAGAGATGTCCCTACAGGGGACATCCAGGAAGAGGGAGCCCCAGGCATCACAGCTGCATTGGGATGAGCGGGACAGCTGTGACCCCCCCCCCCCATGGCCACTCACATCGATCTTGGAGGTCTTCGCAAAGGCCCCCACAGGGTGGACGTGGTCGTAGAGGATGATGACGCCGACCATCACCCGCATGCAGAAGAGGAGGGTCTCGGTGTTGGTGAAGCGGCTCCGGTATTCCCTGCACCAGGAGAGGGGCCGGCTGAGCCTGGGCGGGCAGCAGAGGGACCCTGGCACCAAGATGCCCCCCCCTCCATGTGGGGTACTCACGGGGTCTCCAGCATCACCCTGCAGACGCAGGCCATGGTGCTCAGGCAGTCGGTCGTGTCTTCGATTGGGAGGGTCTTGTTCTGAAACCCAACAGATCCCAGCTGCTGTTTTCCCCCCCTGACCCCTACATGGTGTCGGGGCCGGAGAGGGGCTTCCCGCCACCCTGAGGGTCCCCCGCGGCCTTGCTCACCTCTGAAACAAACTTGGTGGTGGCATTGCTGAGCGTTTTGAGCATGGGGGTGGCCTCGGCATAGAAGAGGGACATCCTGTTGGCCATCTCGTTGTTCACCTCGCTCTCTGCGTCCAGCTGCGGGGGGGGGATGATGGAGACCATTGGGGTGGCCGACCCGCCCTGAGCCATCCCCAGTCCTGTGAGCCCCCTGGGGGAGGCCATCCCAGGGTTGGGGGGAATGTCATTGTCCTCTCACCTGCAGGTTGTTAATGCGATTTCGGCTGATGGTCCTTCTGTAGTAGCTGAAGTCGTTCTGGATGGCAGGGTTGGTCATCTGCAGAGGGGAGTCCTGCGTTAGGGGTGGGGTGGGGGCCACGGCCGGCTCGGTGTGCCTGAGGTGAGCCCCAGGGGTCCCAAGGGACTGTGCTTGCTCACAGCCTTCGCACAGTCCCAGCATAGGGACTCTGTGGGCCCCCCCCAGCCCTTGTCCCACCTGGGGGTGTGGGGAGGTACCTTGAGCTCATCAAAGCTGAGGGTGAAGTGGAGGATCTCGGCAAACTGTTTGGCTAAGGCTTGCTCCCGCTCGAGGTGCTGGGTCGGGGCGTACGGGGGGCTGGTGAGGGCCTCCAGCAGGCTCCGCAGGGCGTTCTCTGGGGACGAAGCACTGCTGGTGCCCCTCTTGCTCCTGCGCACCTCCCCAGCCCGGGCTGGGAAACTGAGGCACGGGGCAGCACAGCATCCACACCTGAGCACACCCCATGGCCAGGACTCCCCACAACCTGCCCTGTCCCTGTATCCAGGGAGGGATGCGGATACAACGGGGGGATGTGGGGAAGGGGGACGGAGGCTCAGGGTACTCACCCAGCCGCAGGGAGAACTCATAGAAGCGCTTCAGCTTGGCGACAAGAGGGCAGACAGCGCTCCAAGCCCTCTCCTGCAGCCGCAGGTCTCCGGGGTTTTGGATGGCCTGTGGGGGGAAAGCACCAGTGGTTGTCCCAAGCCTTGATGGGTGGATGGGCAGCGGGTGCTGGGGCTGCACCCACCTCTCGGATCTCCTGCCCAGCACCCGTGTAGGACTGCAGCTCAGCCAGGACAGCCTGCGCCTCCTCCAGCACGGCGTTCACCTGGTTCCACACCGCTGTCTCAGCCTCTGTCGGCTGCGCATCTGCAGGGCAGCACCCCGGGGAGAGAAACCCGGAGGGCTCTGAGTGGGGCCCCACGTGGCGAGAGCCAGAGTGGGGTGCCAGCACCCCAACCCATGGCTCTCCCACCAGCCCGCAGCCCTTCCTGGCGGGTTTCTCCCCCCGATCCATCTCCTCGCCCGAGCTCAGGCCAAGCCGTGGAGGTGGGGCAGGTGGGGCTGAGTCCTGGCTGCCCTGCGACCGCTGTCCTGCTCAGAGGGTTCCCTGAGCAGCCCCCAGCCCCGGGCTGGCCCCAACAGGCTGCAAACTGCCCCAGAGAAGAGGTGCGGAGCGATCGCCCCCGGCCACGGGTCTGCCCCGGCGGCTGCAGCCCCCCCCTCCCCGGGGAGACCCCCGGACGGCAAAGGTAGGGGGAGGATGTCTGGGATGGGCGCGATGCGATGGGCAATGGGTACGAGAACTCAAAATGGCGTGGATGTGGAACTCAGAATAAGTACAAAACAAAAAAGGAAAATAAAAATCCCATCTCACTTTCAAAGTCAAGGAAAAAATTAGGGCCTTGGTCAAGTTCGTTATAAGTCAACACTTTAAGAAGGTTCCCCATGTGAAACCTGCAAGAGAAGAAACAAGAGGAAAAAAGCATGATGGTGAGGTGGTGCTCGGGGAAGAGGTGCTGGGCTGCGGGCAGCGGCCGGCAGCGGCCAGAACCCCTGTCCTCCCCCTGCTGCTCCCCGGGGGCTCGAGGCACTCCCGGCCGGCCGGCGGTGACCCCGCGCTGCTCCCGGCCCTGGGGCTGCAGCCTCTTCCCCCCCCGCGATGGTGATGAGCGCTGGCGGATGGGGTGATGGAGAGGAAGGAGTGAAGGGAGGAGAGAGCTGCTGGGCTGCGGCGAGGAGGGTGAAGCGGTGAGTGAGTCCCCAAAGTCTCGGCTACAGGCGTCCCCCTTGTAGCTGCGGAGCCAGCCCCTAAACAGGGGTGCTGGGGAGCGCCCACAGCCCCGTCCCCCTGCCGGGGGGCTGCGGAGGAGGCTGGATGTGGGTGAAGGCTGTGCTGCCTCAAAGGACCCATGAGGATCTGGGACGGTCCCTCAGTGTGGGAGCGGGGTGGCTGCGTGACCCCCGCCCCACACCCCAGCCCCGGCTATTTTGGGATGTGCCGGTGCCGAAGGCGGTGCGGTGAGCTGTGCACAGCCTCTCCCTGCCGGGGACGGGGCCAGGGCCAGGGCGAGCGGTTGCTGCTGCACTATTTTTACCCTCCTCGCTCTTGCTCTGAGCTGTGGCCTGGGAGGAAGAGGGGGAGAAGGAGGAAGGGGGGGCCCATGGGCCTGTGCTGCATCTGGAACCTCACCATGGTCGTCACCATCTCCCATATGCCCCCATGTCTAGCCTGGGAGGTCCACAAGCCATACCCTCCTGTCCCAGTTAGCCCAGGCCAGCAGGAAACTGGGCAGGTCCCCTGGGCTGGACCGGGGTCCCCAATCCCTGTTCCTCGGGTGCAGGTTGCCATCACCACGCTGCCCCTCCTGGCAGGGCAGGCAGCACGGATCCTTCCCTCCCTCCCTGGCATCCCCAGCCTCCAGGCTGTCCTCGCCGTGGTGGTGGCAGGGCACATGCCCCATGGCCACTGGATGCCATTGACTCTAATGACAGCGGGCACGTGCCTTAGGTCCTCATGGGCCAGGTCCTGCCGCTGGGATGTAGCCTGTATCCCTGCCACTCGGCTGGGTACATCTCCCCGTGCTTCCAGGGATGGGGCATCTCTTGGGGTCCCGCTCCCCTGCCCCACTCAGCCCTTTGTGGGGCACATCCAGGGCTGCTCCAAGGCACCTGGGGATTTGGGGCTGCTCGGGGACTCCGTGCCTGTCCCCATATTCTGGAGAGCAGCCGCAGCGGCGGTCCTGGCCCCCTCCCCACACCCACCCTTCTCATGGGACTTACTTTCAAAATCCAGGAAAAAATGAGGACAGTTTTCTAAATCTTTGCCCAATACCTTTATCAGGTTGCCCATGGCCAGCAGACCTGAGCGAGAGAAACAGAACAGAGTGGAACAGCACCGGCGCTGCTGGCTGGACACCCCGGCACGCCCGAGCCCCCACCGCTGCTGCAGCACCTACCTGCACCCGTCCCGCCAGGCTCCGCACCCCACAGCCCCGCTGTCCCCAGCCCGCACCCTCCTGGCCGGGGTGCACGGGTGTGAGCGTCTGCCGAAATGTGGCGGCTCTCCCCGGCGCTTCTGCCGCTGCCGTTTGCAGAGGCGGGGAGGGAAGCGGGGTGTGGGTTTGCGAGCATCGCGCTTCCCGTGGGCGCCCCTGGCCGCGCCGCCTCCCCCGAGCTGCCCTGGTTCCCCTGCCCAGACACCTGCTCTTGGCCCGGGGATGGTGGGCTGCCACAGGTGACCCCCGTGGGGTTGTGCCAATTCCCCTGAGTGACAGGGCTGGCTGTTCCCCATGGACAGGGAAGACCCCAGTTGGGATTTCTGCCCCACAGACCTGGTTTAGGGGTCTGGAGCCCACGCCAGAGCATCCCACCCACCCCATGGCCACGGCCCTGGGTCCTTACCTCAGTGCCCGGTGTGGTGGCTACGGCAAGAGAAGGTGCTGTGCCACTTGCCTGAATCACTTCATGGGCCGGCAGGGACCTGTGGGCAGGAGGGCGAGAGGGTCAGGCTGCTGCCCCGCCAGACACCTCCCCACCCCAGGGATCTGCTGGTGGGTGACCAGGTGGGAAAGCACGGAGGGATGCTGCTCCCCCTGACCTGGCTCGCAGCCCCGCACACCACTGCCAGCCTTCACCTTATTTGACTCTATTATTTTTTTATTGCCAGCAGCCGGTGTCGTCGGGAGCTCGCCAGACACCGGCTGAGCATCCCCTTCCCTCTGCACCCTCGGGGGACCTGCCAGCTTGAGGAAAACCCCAGGGCCAAGCCATCTGTCCTCGTCCTCCTCGGAGAGGCCAAGACCCCCCGGGATGAATTTCCAGGTGCCGCTGGCTGGGTTTGCTCTTTTCAGTGTGTTGCATGAAGATCGCTTTATGCTGCTGAGGAGCCACAACCCAAATCCTGCAGGCACTGAGATGCTCCCCTGGCTCCCCCATCCCCTGCGGTTCCTACGAGGATGTGGGGGGGTTGGGGTTGGTTAGTGGGCTCTGGGAAGCAGCCTCAGGATTCAGCAGGTTGTAATTAAGCGCTTGGGTTTAATTAACATGGCTGGGGTGGGGAAAGGGAGAGCTGGAGGAGGCAGCAGGGGCAGGGAGGGATGGGGCTGCTTTGTGCCTGGGATGGGGTTGCTGCCTCCAGTCCAGTGCTCCCCACTCAGCCCCAGTGCAGCCCCTTGGCATCAACAGCGATGGCTCTGCCTTCCTCCTCATCATCCTCCTCCTGGGCCTGGTAAGCGGTGGCTTTAAACTGGGGCTCCATGGGATGCACCAGCCTGATGCCAAAATACAAACCTCTTTAGGAGAGCCACAGCACCCAGGTTCCCCACCGCACTCCCCTGCCTCATTTTCCCCATGTGTGGTGGGTGCTTGTACCCTGTGGTGGGGCATAAGGATGCCCAGAGCTGCCCTGGTGCAGTGACCACAGGGTTTGTCCCACTGGGTGCTGGGGTGTTTTGGAGGGGTGCTGGGCCCCGTGGGGTGGTGCTGGGGGTACCCTGGGCAGCCAGGTGGGAGACTCGCACCAGCTCTGCTCAGGGATTTGCATAAATGCTGTGATCGGCGTGCAGGTGTCCTCACGCCCGCGCCGCGGTTGTCCTTGACGGGCAGCTTGGGGCTGGGTTTTGTCACTGCTGAACTTGGCTTGTGTCCAGGGAGGGGACCCAGACATGTCCCCGTGGTCCCCGATGTTGGGATGCCCTGGCATGAGGCCTGAGCCGTGGCATGGGGGTTCAGTGCCAGGTAGGAGGCTGGGGATCACGGCAGTCCCCCCTGGCTTGCCAGGGAGGTTCTGCTTGGGGCTCAGTGCCGGATTTGCACCATTTCCTTGGCCCAGGTGCATGTGCCCTGTGGTGGTGACGCTTGGCCCTGGGAGCCACGACACGTACCCCTGGGGATGGCCCTCGAGGAGGGCGAGGGACTCCCTCCATCATGGGCTGCCCATCGCCGTGACACCAACCAGGGGAGCTACATACCCCAAATCCACCAGGAGAGACACCCAATACAGGGACTGCCCTTGCAGGGGGGTGAGCTGCTGGAGGTGGGCTGCCTGCAAGGGGCACGGGGCTGGAGGCAGCAGGGTGTCCCCCCACAGCCACACCCAAGGTGGCCCTGGGTTTTGTCCTTTCCTGTGGTGGCCTCCCTGCACCCCAGCCCCACTCAGGCACCTGCTCCACTGCCTCTCCCTGCTCCCCCCAAGCATCCTGCCCCGTGGGGACCCCGCAGCGGGTGTCACCTCCACAGGGACATCCCAGCTGATGGGGTAAAAACCCCCTCCTGTTCCAGGCAGGACCAAATCCTGCACCCAGGAGCATCACTCCCCCCCAGCTGGCGGTGCCCAGGCTGACCACGCCAGAGAGGCAGCAGTGCCCCCGGATCAGGCCATCCCCCTGTCACCCAGGGCCATTTCAGGGCTGTGCCCCTTCGCTGCCGGCACAGCATCGCTGTGGGCACCGCAGCCTGGTGCAGCGCTGCACCCCCCGCTGAGGGCTGGGTCCCCCTTCCCCTTGGCTCGGCTCTGCACCCCACAGCCCCCCCTGCCCACTGGGTGCCAGGCCCTGTGCCCACCACGGCCACCGAGCCCCTCCTGCCGCTGCCCCCTGCCCATGGCCACGCTGGCATCTCTGCGGCCGTTGCAGGGTTGGACACACGGTGCCTGGAGGATTTTTCATGGGGGGCACCTTATCCCAGGAACACAGGTCCTGGGGCCAGATCCTGCCCAGGATAAGCCAGGGCACCCCCAGCCCTGCCCAGGGTGGGGTTGGGGCTTCCTGGGGCTGTCATCCCCCGGTTTTTGGGGACCTCCCTGGCTAGAGGTAGGTGCGAGTCCCCCCACGGGGTTAAGCCCCCCTGAGCAGGGGTGGCGGGGGGCTGGGGGCCTCCCCTCTGCCTTGCTGCAGCTGC
The DNA here is from genome assembly GCF_963921805.1 of Phalacrocorax carbo. Lineage (NCBI taxonomy): Eukaryota > Metazoa > Chordata > Aves > Suliformes > Phalacrocoracidae > Phalacrocorax > Phalacrocorax carbo. Next base: position 3,379,505 of record NC_087534.1, on the reverse strand, counting down.
GGGCGAGCGGTGGGATTTACCGCAGGGCTGCTGGGGAGCGGAGCCGCAGCACCCAGCCGGCGCGGGCAAGCACCCAGCCGTGCACCCGCACCCACCCGGGGCCACCGCGGGGCTGCAGCATCCCAAGGGGGCGGGGGGGGGCTGCACCCACTCCATCACCCCCAGTCCTGGGGGCACCCAGCAAGTGTTGGGTGCACCGGACAGGGGGTGCGAAGGGAGACAGGGACCCCTGCGGGGAGCCGCTACTGGTTTGGGTCCCTGGGGGAGACAACCAGTGCCTGCCACAGCCCCCCACCCTGCTCTCAGGCCTGGTAGCATCCCTCTCCCTGTCCCCCGTGGCGGCTGTGCTCACCGTGGCGGTGGGGAGCTCGAGGTGCGGGCAGGCGGTGGCTGCTGCTGGTTGTCTGCGGCTGCTGCCGGAGCACGGGGTGTCGGGGAAGAGCCGCCCGCCGTGTGCGTGAGCCGCCCTACGCCAGCTGCCGAATGCACCACAAAGACCACCATAGCCCCCCAGCCCCCCCCCCCCACGCCACTGGTGACGGTGACGTCTCAAGTGTGAGGAAGACGGGGATGCTTAACCCCGTGCGTGCCGACTGGCAAACCTCATTGGTCTGCCTTGGAGAGGGCTCTGGGTCGCACTGGGGTTCTGCTCTCCGGTTTTGGGGGACGTGGTGACACCAGGTGGGTCCCCGTGCCCACCACCGTGGCAAAGCCAGCCCAGCCCAGCCCCAGCTGCCCAAGCACCCACAGCCCGCTCTGAGCAAGGGGAGGGAGGCCCCAAGTTTTCCTTTGCTCCTGCCTCAGCCCATGGGCAGCAGCACTTCCCCCCAGCCCCCCTCTCTGGGGAGGGGGGGGGTCAGCCACCAAACCCACCCGGTGCCACTGCCATGGGGCCCCATTTCGGCAAGTCAACGCCATCCGTCCCCCCTCAGCTTCACCCGGGCCAGGGCCAGGAGGGGTTTGGATGGCTCATGCTGGTGCAGAGCTGTTCCCACAGGGGTGATGCTCTGCTTGGGGAGGTAGGAAGCAGGTGGGGAACCCCAAAATAGGAGCATTTCTGCTTTTCCATCCTGCACCCCCTTCTACCAGACCAGTGCTGGGTGTCACAGTAGGGACATCAAGAGGGACCCCCAGTTTTGTGGTCACCCCAGGTCTGGCTCACCCAGCAGCACCCAGAGGTGCTCCCCAGGGACACAGTGTGGGTGACAGCAGCTCCTTGCTCCTGAACACAAGCATTTCTGTGCAGCAAAGTACAGCATGGGTGCCTAGCCTACAGCAGCCCAGTGCTGGCCAGGGCACCCAGCGCCAAGCCTTGGCTCTGGGGTGCAGTGGGCAGGGAAGGGACCTGCTCTGGGATGGTGAGCAGCTGGGGAAAGGCTGAGGCTGCTGTTGAGGCTACATGGCTCAAAGGGAGGGAGCAGCAGAAGAAATGAGCAAGCAAGTGAGAATTCCTTGTTTCGCTCCAAAACTCTCTGCAAACCACAGCTCAAGCCCAAACACTGCCCGCAGCAGGGTTGGCACTGGGTTCCCCTGGGCATTTGTGCCCCATGGAGGGGCTGTGCCAAGGGAGAAGCCACCCAGAGCCCATCCTGATGTCCCAGTGTGTGCCCATGGCCCACCAGTCCCATACTCAGGCTGTGTGGTGGCTGCCCAGTGTGCCACTGGAAAATGGGGGATTTTGTGGAGTTGCACTGGCCATGAACGGTGTGTGCTGTCCCGAAGGGACAGTGTCCATCCCCTTCCCCAGCCCTGCCCAGCTGAGCCCACCCAGGGTGATGGGTCCTGCCCAGGACCATGTCATGGGGACACTCATGGGGGAGGAGCATGGGGGACACAGAGGTGCTGGCCGAGCTCCCAGCACCCCGAGCACCGCCGGTGTTGCAGCCGGATGATCTGGCAGTGTAGTAGGACAAGGGATGTCAGGAAGCCAAGGCAAGCGACAGTGACTCTGCTCCCCACGGCTCCCAGCAGTCTGGGGGGGCTGATCCGTCTGCAGCAGCCCAGGGCAGCGGGGGACTGTGGCTGTGGGGTCCCCCCCGTTGGGCACAGCCCCCCCAAGCCGTGCTGGTGCAGCCTGTAGCCGCTGGGGGAAGCTGCAGCCCTTTGCATTTGGCAGCGTCACTGGATAATGAGGTCTTTAGGAATCAGTGAGGCCCTGGCAGTTCTGCACCCCAGGGACCCCGGGGCTTGGAATTGCTCCCCAGGGATCGGGGGGCAAAGGGCTGCCACAGAGCCAGCGCTGTCTGCAGAGCTGGTCCCCCCAGACAGCCTGGAGTCCGCTCTGCAATCCCAGGGCCAACGTCCCAGGTGAGCCCGGGTTCATGTCAGGGCTTGGGGTGCCCCGATCTGGGTGTTGGGCTCAGCCAGGTGCCCCAGCCCGTGTGCTCGGGGCCACCAGTGCAGCCAGCGCCACAGGCACCTCCCTAGCACAGGGACTCGGTGTGTCGCAGCCCCAGAAATGTGGACACCCCAGTACCCCACAGCCACCCTTGTCCCTGTCCCAGGGCATCCCTGTCACACCCCCAGCCTGGCACTCCCCCACCTCTTCCAGCCACCCCCTGCCCCTTCAGCATGCCCTGTCCCATGAGCTGAGCTGCGCCGGTCTCAGCCCTGGCAGCCATGCTGCTTCAATTAAGCCCTCATTAATTTTTCAGTCTCCCTGCGCACCCTGCGTGCAGGCGGTTTGCAGTGGCACTAATTGATGTCTTCTCTACTTAAGCACGTGAAGCAGCAGCGGGTTGCCCAGCTGGTATGGAGGGGCTTATCCCACCGCGCTCTCAAGGAGGCTTATGGAGAGGCTTTGGGGCCAGACAGAGCCACGTGCCCAGTGCCCGGCGGAGGCTGCTGGCATGACCCCAAAGCTGTGGGGCTGAATCACCCCACTGCAGGTGGGGATCCAGCCCCAGACAGGGGCATGGTGCAGGGATCTGCTATGGGGGGGTCCCAGCCCTCCTGCCCCCGGGGTGGACAGGTGATGGATCCTCGCTGCATCTACACAACTGCAAATATTGGTGTCTTTTTGTAAACCAGCCCTCTCTCGCCTCTGGCTGGGGCAGTTTCTGCAGCTTCATGCAGTCACCTCCCCAGTGAGGGTGGGTGCACCTGAGAGCAGGGCTGGGCGAGGGGATGCTGAGCCATGGGCAAGGGCAGAGCAGCCCTCAGCCCACAGCCCCGCTGGGGACTGGGATGGGCACCAGCCCTGGCTGGGTGGAGACTTCATCCAGGCTCAGTGGCCACCAGCTGCAGAGGGGCTGCTGCGGATGGGCCAGGGTGGCACTGGGATCACAGCGGGATGGCCAAGGTCACTGGGAGGAGCAGTCAGTGATCGCCATGGAAACACTCCACGTTTGGTTCTGGAGATCAGAGTGGTTTCTCAGCCCTTTCCCCTCTGTGCTTCAGCTGTGCCAAGCAAGGAGGGCCAAGGTGTGTCCTGGTGTCCTGGTGCAGGCAGCATGGGGCCCTGCGCTGGGTGCCTGGCAGGGGGATGCAGGCAGCATGGCTCCTGCTGGCCCTGAAGCACACCAAGGGAAGGGGATTTGGGGGTGCTTTGGCACCCACCTGCAGGGACAGGAGCCAGAGGCAGGTGAGAGGGGCAGAGTGAGGAGGAGGAGGAAGCAGGAAAGCAGCAGCAGAGAGTGGCAGGAGGGGCAGGGAGTGCAAGGGGGCTCTGCTCAAGACTGAGGTCCAGACGGGCACCTCCGGACAGGCAGGGCCAGCAGTGTGGTGCTGAACCCAGCACTCCCAGCATCCCAGCCCCGCAGCCCTCCTGCATCCCAGCCCCAGCATCCTCCCCAGCGTCCCAGTGCCATTTCGCCTCCCAGCATCCCAGTACCCTCCCAGTATCCCACCTCGAACATCGCTGCGGCCCCACCCGGTTGATTGACAGCTCTCCTAGCCAATGGACGAACGTTGCCGCCGGGGGGGCGGGCGGCCCGCGGCTACAAGAGGGGCGGGAGCGGGGCGGATAGAGCCGGCGGCTGGACCGCGGCCCCTCCGGTACCGGTCCCGGCTCGGTGCCCTCCCGGTCCCGCCGAGCCGCCGCCTGCCCGCGCCGTACGACAGGTAAGGGCCGTCGGGGCCGGAGCTGCCGCCCGCCCCCGGGGCTGGGACCCGGTGCCCCGGTGCGGAGCTGCGCTGTTCCCGGCCGCAGGGGGTGTCGGAGCCGGTGCCCCGGAGCTGCTTCCCCCCCCGGGTGGGCAGAGCAGCCCCCGCACCCGCGAGCGCTGCTGCCCCCAGCCCGGCCACCCTATCCATCCCCTGGGGTCGGACCCTGCGCCCCTTCCCTGCTCCCCAGGGTGCTGAGCCGCTGGGGTGGTGCTGGAGGCTGGGTGCCCTGCGCTGCCCAGGGTGCAGCCCCGGGGGGCGACCCCGTAGCGACCCAGCTCTGTCCTGTTTTGGGACCAGCAGCCGGTGACCACTGACGACAGCAGCGCTTTGAGATGAGCTGTTTGTGCTGAGCGTGCGATGGCCCTTCTGGCTGCTGGCCCCAGCAGCTGTCCTTGCTGTCCCCTGCCCTGGCATGGCCTGTGCTGCGTCCTGCTCAGAAAGGGGAATCAAGGTCTGTGGACCAAAGGATGTTCTTCTTGAGTCTTGGCCTTTTTGAGGGCTTTCCTTGCAGGATAAGGTGTGGTGCTTCCACACCTTATTAGGACCTTGTTGCTGCTCCCTTATGGGAAAAGCTGCCCTTTGTGCGGGTGAGAGGGTCCATCTACCTGCCAGCACGGCTGGTGGGAGATGCAGGAGGACACAGGCATGGTACATGGAAGGGCTTAATCAGACTGTGGTGCCGGGAGGGCTCGTGTAGCTCCGCAGCCGAGCTGGGGCTTGCTGAGGAAGCGTTGTTCTCTGTGGGTGTCCGGACATTTCCTCAGCTCTGGCTGCCAAGGGGTGGTGGGTTAAGTGCTGCCGCAGCAGACAGTGACAGATGCTGGTGGGATGATGGGGCAGGAAGCTACCTCTGCTTGTGGGATTATCTGGGAGCGTGAGCAGCTCTGCTCACTGCGGGGGGAGGCTTGTGCCCATCCTAGGGTACCCCCATGTCCCCCAAGCCCACATAGCCAGGAAATCAGATGCTTGGAAGGGAGGTGGTGCTTGGTCAGGCTCCAGGTGAACTTCTACTCAACTTTCTCTGTGGAGAGAGAAGCTCCAGGAGCTCTCAGCAAACCATCTGCTGCTCGGGCTGAGCGGTGCTGGCAGCCAAGGCTGCGTGGGAGCGGGCACGGTATGTATCGGAGCAGTTCCGTGTCCTGCCCACACAACTGCGGGCTTGCTAGCACTCCAGTGCACTGTGCCGCAGGCAGCCCCGAGGCAGAGGGGTGCCTGGCTGCAGACCCCATCCTCACCAAGGGCTGGCCAGGAGCAGCCAGGCATCGCCACGGCTGGCTGGGTGCTGCAAGTCGGATTGTGCCAGTGAGGTTTTCCCCTGCTTCAATGGCAGACTTGTGTTACCTCTTCTTTGTCGCATCCTTACACAGAGCAGCTGGACATCATGGCCTGGTAAAGGCCGTCTGAGGAGTTCTGGGGTTTCAGTTGCTTTTTGAGTATTTTTCTGCAGCCCAAAGGAAGCCAGCCTAGGAGATAGGGGGGACTGAATGTGATGCTGCTGGCTGCACTGGCGAGGTGCCCCAGGGCCAGCTCCTGCACATCTCCAGCAGCAAGGGCCACAGCTGAGCATGGGCACCAAGCCTGTCCCCAGTGCCACAGCCACTGTCCCAGCATTTGACAGTGCATGGACACCCAGCAGCTGGGCAGATCAGCTCTAGCTGGGGGAAGAGGCATGCAGGGTTGGCCAGCTGCTGTGGTGAAGGGCTAGGGGGTACCAGCCCCTCCCGGTGCCTGGTGTGTCAGAGCCATGCATTTTCCCTCCCAGGGGCAGCCATGGGCAAGCACAGCAGCAAGCTGGCCCCGGAGATGCTGGATGACTTGGTGAGGAGCACAGAGTTCAGTGAGCAGGAGCTGAAGCAGTGGTACAAGGGCTTCCTCAAGGACTGTCCCACTGGCATCCTCAACCTGGAGGAGTTCCAGCAGCTCTACATCAAGGTGGGCTGCAGCTGGGGGCCCAAGTGCTACCTGCTGGGCTGGAGCACCCTGTTCCTGCTGGGGCATGTGTGCTCCTTCAGGTGCAGCCTCTGCACTGAGCTCCTCCTCCCTGTTTCGATCTTTCTCTTCTCTCCTTCCTACAGTTCTTCCCCTATGGAGATGCCTCCAAGTTTGCCCAGCACGCTTTCCGCACCTTTGACAAGAATGGTGATGGGACCATCGACTTCAGGGAGTTCATCTGTGCCCTGTCTGTTACCTCCAGGGGCACCTTTGAGCAGAAACTCAACTGGGCCTTTGAGATGTACGACCTGGATGGGGATGGGAAGATCACACGCTTGGAGATGCTGGAGATCATTGAGGTACCGGTGCTTAAAATCAGCAGGGGTAGCTTGCTTCTTCCAGACTTTTCACAGATATTGGGTCCATTTTGGCACCAAAGAATGAGTTTTCCTGCCCAGAGCCTTGCCTGAAAGGTGCCCAGTACACACTGATTGTAGCTGTGCAGCAGCATAGCTTGTGCCAGCAGCTAACTGGGTCCCAGCAGAGCAGCAGTCCTGTCCTCTGCCTTGTCCTGGGACCTTCTGCCCATCCAACATTCCCACTCTGGTACTCTGCTTCTCTTCTTGCTCCAGGCCATTTACAAGATGGTGGGGACTGTGATCATGATGAGGATGAACCAAGATGGGCTGACGCCCCAGCAGCGTGTTGACAAGATCTTCACAAAGATGGACAAGGACAAGGATGACCAGATCTCCCTGGAGGAGTTTAAGGAGGCAGCAAAGAGTGACCCCTCCATAGTCCTCCTCCTGCAGTGTGACATGCAGAAATAGAGCCCTGGGGGCTCATTGCTGGACTGGCTTCAGCCAACCTCTGCTCCCCATGATGGTTTTCATCCCTGTTTCCTGCTGAGTTCCCCCTGTGCCTGCTTGGCCCCAGGTGTGAGCCATGCTCCATCCCTTCTGCCACCCAACCGCCTCTGTTCCCCGCTGTGTCCTGGGCAGCCCACTGCTTGTGGGCTGTAGTTGTCCCTCAATGGGTAGAGCCTGTTCTGGGTATTGCTGGCTTGAGGTTACCCCCAAATCACCCCTCTCCCGTCCCGGAGCTGGACTCCCTGTGGCCAGTGGTGAGCATCCTGGCTCCCCAGGGCCAACTGTTCCCTTGTCCCTGCTACTTTCTCCCTGCTTTCCCCAGCTGCTCTACCTGGCCTATTCCCTGATCCTAACTGAAACCAGCTCTTTCCTCTTTCTGCTGATCCCCCCTTCATTGTTTGTGATGCCTCCAGGGAGGCTGAAAAGTTCCAAGTCCTGGCCTTCATCTCTTCTTCACTGGCAATTCCCTGCAAGGCTGCCCGGAGGGGCCAGGGCTGGCCCCAGGGTGCTGGAGAGCTCAGGCAGGGTGCTGCACCCTCACTGAGGGCTTGCTGCCTTAGCTCCCTCTGCCCGGCTTTAGCTTTTCCACATCTGCTTTTGCATCTGGGAACAGCCAGGGTTTGTCAGGGGACTTTAGACGAGAGCAGAAGTGTCCAAGGCCACCCCTGGATGTGGCCAGTGTCTGATCCCAGAAGTCACCTTCCGCCCCACTGCCTGTGTGAGCTGGCAGAGCAAGTGGGTGACCTCCACAACTGCCCTGGCAGCATCTTGGATGCTTCATGGAGTTTCTGGCCTTCCTGGATATTGATGTGATGCTTGGGGTCCCAAACTGAAGGCAGGGGCTGCGTGACTCCTCTGTGGGCTGTCCTGGGACACGGTTGGGATTGTGGGTGTTGAAGGCATGTCCTGCTGCTGCTTCTGGGGAATGGTGGGTCCTGGATTGGGGCTGTGGATGGGTCCTATGCCTGCTAAGACTCTTGGCAAGGCTCTGCAGCCACAAGAAACATGTCTATCTCTTCCTTCCCCCATCCCAGCCTGCTGCCTCTGTCCCTCCTGCCCCAGGACAGGAATATTGTTACAAGTTGATATTTAGTCTGCACATTGTGATGTTGATGACTGTAATATCTGTTAGGAGATGGTGAAGTTGTTATTTATTTTTTTAATGGAAAAATAAACTGTCCTACAGGTGTGGTGTTCCTCCTGCATGGCTTATTGGGGGGCAGCTGGCTGCTGCAGCTATGGGGAGAGTGAGATGGCAGCACTGTGTTCCTGAGCATTGTTTATGGGTCTTATCTGAGCCTGTGACACTCCAAGGGGTGGAGAGGCCCTTAGGGACAGCATGGTGAGGCTCAGCCTGGGAAGCCTTGAGGGTGGGTGAACGTGTAACTCTTCAGCCATGCAGTTAGTGTTGGGGAAGGGGATGTTAACTCTTGGAGGAAGATAGGACCAGACATCTCTGGTCTGTGCTGGAAACAGGTCTTTGTCAGCCAGGAGCCTGGGCCCTGGCTGTTCCCTTCATTCAGGGCTGGGTGTAGCCAGAGGACCTCGTGGCTTTGCCCTGGGCCCTGTTGCAGCACGGTCAACTGGGACCTGCTATCACTGTGTCTTTGTCCTTTTTCTCAGTCTCCTCCACCCCCATACTCCCTGCACATATTTTCCTCTGGTCTGTCTTCTCCATCAGCAGCCTGCAGAGACAGTGGCTGTTGCTAAGGTGCTCTCACCAACTTTAAATACTTCTCTGTAGTTAATCAGGCAGGGCTGGCTCCTGGCTGCAAGCTGGGCTGTGCAGTGCTGCTCAGCCCATCCTGCCTGGCTCCAGCGTGCAGGGAGGTGAGTGGCTCGGCTTCCCTCCTGCAAATCACCAGCATCTCGTCTGTCCTGCAGCAGCCAGCACCTGAGCACAGAGATGGGAGGATGCCAAAACCATGGTAATGATTGTATATTTTTAGAAGTGCTGCTGAGGGAGAGCTCTGCACCTTAGGTTTGGCTGCCATGCTCATCTGGGCTGTTGGGGAGCCTCTGTGTGTGTGTGTTTGCAGCTCAGCAGTGCCTGGAGAAGGAGGGATGGGGCAGGTTGTCCCCACTGTGTGAGAGCCTGGGGATGTGCCAGAGCTGCTCTTTGAAAGAGCAGTAACTCAGGCTTAGGAGGGGACTCTGAGAATAGCCTTAGTGATCCCAGGGCCCTCGAAGCTCTGCCTTCCCTTGGGGCCACCCTAAAGGAAGCTCAGGTGTTTCCCAGGGGGAACCTGCAAAAAGTCCCTGGGGAAAGGGAGTCTTTGAGTGTGAAATGATGTTGAACTCCCAGAAGGGCATCCCAAAGGATTTGGGATCCAGGCAGCTGGGTGAGCCCTGGAGCCAGCACTGTTCACCAGCACCCAGCTTACCCTGGTTCTGCTCTCCTGGTTGAACCTCAGAGCAAGCAAGGTTGTGTTTGATGAGCCTCATGGGCAGGGACGTGGTTGTCCTCAAGGCTGTGATCTACAGGGAGGATTGGTGTTCAGCTGCTGGCACAGAGCTTCAGGCAAAACCCTTCTGCTGGCCTCAGTACTGGGGTTCTGTGACCTCCCGGGTGCTGCCCAGGTGAGATGAGGTGGGATCTTCCATCACTTTGCCCTTCCTGGCTGCTGAGTTTTGGTCTCTGGGGCACACTCCCTGCTCCCTGAGGGTCTCTGGGTTGTGGGGCTCTGCTAGTCATGGTGTGGTTTTCAGCCTGAGCTGAAAGCAAGGGTCCATGCACAGCTCTATGGCTAGATTCAATTCCACCAGCACTCGTGGGAGAATGAGGGAAGAGCCTTAATTATTTTCTGTGCTCACTCCATTAACTAGCATGCGTTGTGGGTTATCCTGGCACGAAGCAGAGTGTGAGCACGCCCGTGACCTGCCACGCAACCACTGCCCTGGCTGCTCCTTCCCTCCAGCTCCATGTGCTGACCACCCTTGTGCCCTTCCAGCCACCCCATCCCCTGGCACCGGTGCCACTCTGTGCTTTGCAAGGATGGGCAAACCCCAACGACCCTCCGATGCTCTTGGGCTGAGAGTGAGCCGGTGCCTCCCGTGGGTGCCCTGTCACCTCCCGCTCCCCTGTGCTCCCCAAGCTCCCTGCTCATGGCACCTTTCTCCCCAGCCACCTCCCTTCGCTCCCCGGGGCTGACTCTGCCCTGGAGCGGCTGTGGAGCGCTCCCGCCTCCTTCCCCCCTCCCCCCCCGCTGCCGCCAGCGCCCCGGTATTTGGGGGGGGTGTTGGGAGGGGTGCGGCGGCGGGGAGGGCTCGGTCCCGAAGAGGTTAAGCCGTGTCCCGGTGGGCTGAAACCCCGGAGCTTCATGGGATGCCTTATAAAGCGCGCTCCGCCGGCCCGGCAGCGGCTCCGGGAGCTCCCGGTACGGGAGGAGCCGCCGCCGCCGCCGCCGCCGCGCACGGACCAGCCGGTGCCCCGGAGCCGCCGCGCTATGGAGCCTCCGGGCACGGCCGGGGCGCCGGGCGCGGCGGGGCAGCCGTGGGACGAGGCCAAGGCTTTCTACGACAACCTCGCCCCCAAGAAGAAGCCTAAATCGGTGAGGGCCCCCGAGGTGCTGAGCCGGGCAGCGCTCCCCACCCCGGAGGGGAACCAGCCCCTCTGGGTGCCCCATCTCTGGGTGCATCCCCCTGCATGCCCCATCTCCCACAGGTCCCCCTGGGTCTCTCCAGGTGCCCCACCTCCTACAGGTTCTCTGGGGTCCTCCTGGGTGCCTGTCTTCTCCGTGTTCCCCCGTGGAACCCTCCGGGTCTGTCTGGGTGCCCCACCTCCTCCAGGTGCTCTGGGGTCCCCCGGGGTGTCTCTGGTTTTTCCCTGACCCCCGTCTCCGTCCAGGTCCCTGGGGAAGCCCTGGGTGTCTCCACGTGTCCCTGCTCCTCCGTGGCATCCCTTGGCTACCTGGGTTCACTCCAGATCCCCCCAGTCTCTCTGGGTTTCTGCAGGTGCCCAGGGTGTTCCCGGGACCCCCTGGGCTGGGGTGCCCTTGCAGAGTGGCTCAGTGCCCCATGAGCCACCTGTCCCCTGTGCCAGGGCCAGAGGCCCCGCCAGGAGCAGGCAGGGAGGCTGCAGCCGAGCAGGGGGACAGCCCGGGGGGCCGAATCCCTGACCGGGGCAGTGGGGTGTCGCAGGGGTGTAGCCACCACTGCCAGGCTCGCCTGCTCCAGGAGATTAGAGGGAAAGCCTGTGTTATCTAACCAGGGCTGAGCCTGCCAGGTTTAAATATGGGAGTGCCTGGAAGTGCTGCCGTATCTCAGAATAGCTGCGGCGGCTGGGGGCTGGCGGCCTGGCAGGGCTGGGGGCTGCGCCCTGGGGTGGGCTGGTCCCCCGCAGCCTGCGAGCCCACCCAGCCATAGCCATCCTCGGGGCTCTGGGTCCCCCTGAAGCGTGGGGCTCTGGCAGAGGCGCTGCCCACGGTGAGGTCGGGAGCCCAGTGGTAGCCGGCACCTTTCGCAACGAAGCTCTGCGTGTGACCTCTCCGGTGGGGGAGACAGCCAAGACCCTGCTCTGTGGACCCCGACTCGGAGCAGCCCCTGTGCTTCCCGTGTGGGGGACCCGGCTGCAGCCCCCAGTCCTGTACCTGCTGCCAACTGGCAGCGCTGCTGCCTTTGCCCTTCCCAGAGGAGAGGGAGGGACAGCTTGGTTTGGTGGTGGGATGCGACTGGTTGTCTTTCACGCCATGCTTTCAGCCTGCTGTGGATGTCAGCCCAGGCTCCTCCTCTTTGTCTCCTTGCAGCGAGCTCGGTGACCAGCACGCCTGTCCCTGCGCTACAGCTGGGGAAACTGAGGCGCGGGGCAATGATGTGGTTTACTTGCAGAGCAAATCAGCATCAGAGCCGAGATTCAGGCGCTCGGGCTCTGCTGTGCCGTCCACCCGTGTGGGGCTGGGGATGATGTCTGTGGGGCCTGCCTTGCCCCGCACCCCTCCGCCGGGGCAGGCTGGGGGCCCCGTGCCCGCGGCCAGGTGGCTCGGCTGCCCTCGCGCAGAGCTGGGCTGCCCTGCCCTGCCAGGCAGCTGTCACGCCCCGTGATGGACGACTGCAGGGCACTTTTCTGCATTATAAATAATGTGTTTGGAAAACTCAAAAACATCTCAGCCATTGCCCTGAACTTTAATCTGACCCCGAGCAGGGGGCTCGCAGCCACCCAGGGCTCCCTCGTGCACATGGGAAATGGCGTTTGCTGTCGTCCATCTGTGCCCTTGCAGGTGTCGGGTCTGTCCGTCCTCTCGGCAGAATGTCTCTGTCAGCTGGAGCAGGTACCTGTGGGAGAGCGGGTGTGAGCTGTGGGGGCTGCTCCCTCCATGAGATGGGTTGTAAGATGGCAGGAGCCAGGGTGATTTTTGGGGAGCATTTTTGGGGAGCCCATTCCTGGATGGGAAACAGGTTAATTGTCCCCACAGCCCACGGGGCTCCCTGCTTTGCAGGGGTCTCCGTTCTTCCCACGCCCTGGCTCCCACATTTGCTCCAGCCTCGTTCCTGCCAGCTGGGGAGGTCAGCGATGAGACTTGTCACTCTTCAGCAATGCAGAAAATGTCCCCCAGCCTCTCCAGTGACGCCACGCAGGGAGCAGAGCCTGGGTCGGTGGGAGCTGCCCTTCTGCTGGCTCCGCTCCTCTGGGCGCCCTGCTCGTCCCCTGCTCTGCCAGTCCCCTGCACCCATGGGGACCCATCCAGCTCACCAGGTTACCTCATTTTTGGGATGCTTTAGCTGGGACCATGTTTGACCCTGGAGCAACCCCTTCCCCTTCTGTTTCTGTGACCAAATCTCACACCAAAATCACCTCCAAATTTTGAATTTGGCCACAAGGATTTGGTCTTCTGCAGCATCCAGGGAAGTGCCTGGAGCTGCCAGAGTTCCTCCAGGTTTTTAGGATTGAGGTGGATCCACCGGATTCAGCCCCAGGCAATGCAAAAGGATCAAGAGGTCCAGAATGGGGTCCCCACTGTGGCTCCTGCCTCAGAGCCAGCCAGGGGTGGCCTCCGGGGATGGCAGTGAAGCCACAGGTGTTGGGTGCCTCTGTGGGTGCCTGTGGCTCTCGTGGGTGGGAGGGCACAGCCCTGCTGCACATCCCAGGAGCGTGTGGGATTTCCGAGTGTCTGCCTCTAATCCTTGGGGGGGCTGCTTAGCATTTATATCTGATTAGAAGGGCGATTTGAAGGCCTGCCAGCTGTTGGGGCTGCAGAGGAAAACATGCCATTTCCAGTCACTGCTGGAAGGTATCTCTACCCCAAAACTGGGATGTTTGGGTTTGGGATGGGTTTTGGACTTTATGGAGCCAGAGTCTGCTGGAAAGGTCGCTTATGCTGCTGTGATGGGGTTTGGACCTCGTGGTCTGCCTGGAGGCTGTTTCAAGGGCTGATGTTCCTCTTCAGAAGGCTGGGCTGTCAGGATGTGTCCCTGCTCATCCTTCCTGTCCAGCTGAGCCCGGAGATGGGCCCAGGGTTGGGATGGGACCTTCTCCCATGCTGCCCTGCTCGTACTTCTGTTAAATACATCATTAATCTCATGCTTGATGTTCCGGATGGGGCTGGATCTGACCTTCCCGTGGGAAGGGAGGAAGGGAGAGGAGCTCACCATGAATCCCCAGGCAGCAAATTCGGTTGCATTCAGCTGAGCAGAGCCCCACAGCCACTTCCTGGGCTTGTGTTGGATGATGAGCGTTAATCGACCTTGGCTGACCTTAGATGCTGCTCTGAGGGTAAAACAGGGTTTGTCATTGAGTGCCTAGACCCGCTGGGGCTGGGGCAGCCGAGCAGGAGGCTGTGTTGGGATGGGGGTGCTGCCCAGGCTCCACGACAGCTCGTTGGGACTAAGTGCATCGTAACGAGGACTGCGAGTGGGACACCTCCCATGCACACGCTTCCTGATAAAAATGAAGGGTGTTTTCCCCCAAAACTATGATGTTTCAAGGCAAAGTGGGGTTTTTTGGGTTGTTCACAGCACTCTGATGGAGGATTTGGGGTGCTGTGATTCCTGTACTGCTGTGAAATTTTAAAGCCCATTTTTGAATGTAGTAATGATCATCTGCAGTACCAGTGGGGATGGAGAAGCATCCAAACAACCCTGAGGAGGGAACGCTTCCAAATGAAACCTCCACTTCAAAGAAATGTCAAAATGCATCTCCCTCCTCACAGAGCAGAATTGCCTTATTTTTTAAATGTCAGCGTTTCCCAGAGAACAGCAGGGCTGTTCCAGCCCAGCCAGAGCCGGGAGCTACCTTATCGCCCAGGTGAGACTTTCCTGCAGAAAGTGCTCCAAAGGTGCAAATCTTCCTTGGCAGGAGCAAACAAGATCCGGCAGGTCCCATTCCCGGAGGCTGGGCTTCCCGCCCGCAGGCAGCTGGGGCTCCAGCAGCCCATGGTGGGGCAGAGTTAAGCCCCAAGCTTACGGTTATTTTTATTGCTGTGTTTATTGCCTCTTAAATTAACCTCCTGGAGGCTGGTACCTTTAAATGGCAGGGGAGGGACCTTGAGCAGCTGGTTGCCATTGTGCAAGGTGCCTGTTTTCTTGGCACCCGCAGGGTGCAAGGTGTGTGCTGCGGGGAGACAGAGATGCAAATTCAGGCTGGGCACCCTGCTAGGCTGGGCTTATGGCCCCACACACTCGCATCTCAGCCCCTTGAACGTGCCTCTGCGCTGTGTGTGCTGCTGACCTACTTTCTCTGCTGGGGATCCTCCTGCGGGGCTGGCTGGGGAGGATGCTCTGCCCTGCAGTCCGTCGGGGACCCAGAGCAGGGAGCAAACGCCCAGCAGCTCTCCTACATACCCAGATAAATAACCCAGCGCTGCAGGGACTCGGGAGCAGCATGGAGCGGCAGGACTCCTTGCTGAAGGCTAACGGCTGGATGTCTCAAGACCTTTAATACTTATTAATATTTTCAGTTAATAAATGGCCCATGACACCAGAGTTATTAATTAATGAGTTGGAGTGCCAAGACTTGGCCCATGACAAGTTAATAGCTAACGCCCACTGGGTAGCTAAAGGTAAGATGGGGAGCTGGCTGTCGTTTACTTGTGGGAGCGATGCTGGTGTCACCGATCAGCTTCTGGGTGGGCCTGGGTGATCCTGCCTGTCCTGGGCGTTGTTCACCTGCTTCCTCAAAAGAGCCGCTTCCAAATGGGACCATATTTCTCTGCAAATGTTGTGGGAAAGGGATCCCTCTGGCCACAGTGATATTCTCAGCCTGAGCTAATCCGTGTCTAGTGCTAATTGCTCACTGCTTTATCTGCTTGCTGGGGATTTTGGGTACTGGTGCGGCCTTGGAGAGGTGTCTGGGACCAACCATGCTGCAGGGTTGGCCCTGAGCGCTGCTTACAGGGGGGTGCGGTGCTGGGAATGGCATGGGGGCTGCCGTTGACTCATTCCTGCATGCATGTCCATGCTGGGCAGGATCAGTGGGATGGAGGCAGAGCGAGGCCCAGCCCTGCGGGGAACGAAGATCCCCGATGCGGGTGGGGTACCTTGTCCTTGCCAGGCTGCTGTTTCTGTAAAACTCAGCCCTAGGCAGGGTGGGAGCTTGAACTTTGGAGCACCTGGGTGTGCGGAGCAGCTGGCCAAGGCGCCCTCCTTGCCCTGGGCAAACCGCATTGCCAGAGGATTACTCACGGGGCAACATCCTACACAAGGATCCCGGAAATCACAGAGGAGCTGAGGGTGAGGTGTTTCTCAAGTTCTGATGGCCTGGATTTCACAGGCTCCCTGTGGAGATGCATCCCTGAGAGCAGCCAGAGAGTGCACAGGCTGGGATTGCTCCTGGGGAGCATTCCCCATGTGAGCCCCCAGGCCCTGTCCTGCTCCCAGGACTCGCTGCAGGCAGAGTCTGCAGGGGACAGGGCTGCCTGCACCACTGTCCCTCCTTAGGATTTGCTGTTCTGGGAGCGAGGATTTTGTGTTGGCCATCAGTAACGAATTTGCTTTCATGCTTGCAAGTGAGTGATGGGGATTAACACCCTTCTGCCCTCCAAAGGGAGAGGGAGGACGGGTGGGGGTCAAGGTGAGATTGACTTTCCTGGTGTCCCCTCTCTCGCTGCCAAGTCCCACTAGAGGCCCCTTGTTGACTTCAGTGGATTTTGGATCAAGCCCTCAAACATTAATAATAATGACTCATAAACCATTGCTTGCACCACCTGTTTGTCATGTTTCCACCCACAATAACTATATCAAGTGTTTTTATAAGCTGAGCTGGCACGGGTTGTTTGTCACATCTGGACAGCATCGTGGGAGTGCAGATCTGGCCGAGCCACAGTGTGTGGTTTTTCCTGGCTGGGGAGGGAAAAGCCACACAAATTCCTTTTGCATGGGGTTGACTGGTTCTCCTGGGGTAGCACGTTGGGTCTGGATGGGTCCTGGGAGCCTGTTTGCAGTGGGACGGCTTGGGCATGGTGTGAGCAGCAGAAGACGACTCTAAAGTATCCCGATTCTGTGGGAACAGTGCGTCAGGGCTTCATCTGTTGAAGCACTGGAAGGTCAGGGTTGCAGTTGCCCCTTTATCCTCCAAATCACTATGGAGGTGTCACCCACCCTGTGGGCTTTCGTGTTGAAAGCTAACAGATGCCTTCTCGGGCCGCGGGGCTGGGTGCAGGGGCTGCCACCCCATTTCTCCCTTTCCCTGCAGCCAAAGCCCGAGAACGCCATCACCATCGCAGTGTCATCGCGAGCGCTTTTCCGCATGGAGGAGGAGCAGAAGATTTACAACGAGCAAGGGGTAGAGGCCTACGTGAAATACCAGCTGGACCATGAGAATGAGCCCTTCCTCCCTGGGCCCGCCTTCCCCTTCGTCAAGGTGAGCGGCTACCCGCCTAAGCTGACTCTGCACTGTGGCCCTGACCCACAAGTTTTGGGGAGACGGGAGTGCTGTGGGGTGCTTGTGTGGGGAAGGGACAGGAAATGAGCAGCGTGGCTCGTTTAGCTCATGTAGCCACAGAGCAAACAGAGGTCAAATAAACCTCCTGGCAAGTGATGTGCGTCTTCCAGGACTGGGGAAACACTACGTTTTCCAAATTGGCAACCGAGCTCAAGAATTGAAGAAATCATCTCTTTGGATCATATTTAAAGTTTCCCTTTAGGGAATTTTCTTTTTTTTTTTTTTTATTACAATTTATATATCCTTTTAAACTGGCTGCATTTCGCCTTGCTACAGACTCTGCCAATTTCTAATTCTGACATGTTGAAATAAGGCATTTCAACCTTTAAAAATATTTCCCAGTTTCTGCCCCAGTTCCACTGGATTTAGTGCAATTTTGTGTGCTGGCCCTCACTGAAGCAATCTCTTGCCCATTCCCAATGAATAGACTAATCCACTTGATGGGAAGAGACTTGATCTGTTTCTGATTCGTTGAAAAACACTTATCTGTAACTTTGAACTAATTTATTCTCATCTCCTAATGAAAACTTGAAGCCTTTTGTGTTTGAAAATAGAAGAGTAGCTATGTGGTTTTTTTCCCCCCCAAAATCAGTCTTTTTTTCCTCAGCTAAAGCTGCTTGCTGATGTCAGTTTGGCTCAGGGTGTCACTGGGTTCGGGCCAGATCCCTGGTTTTGGTGAACAGATGTGTTTTGCTCGGTGAGAAGGGGGTCAGGGCCATGCCTGGGGCTCTCTGACACCCCCGCCTTGCCCTGGGGTGCTGCAGGCGCTGGAGGCAGTGAACACGCAGCTGCGCGAGCTCTACCCCGACAGTGAGGAGCTCTTCGACATCGTCCTCATGACCAACAACCATGCCCAGGTTGGGGTTCGCTTGATCAACAGCATCAACCACTATGGTAAGCTGAGAGCAAAGCTGTGCTTTGTGCAGGTCCTGACAGCTTTTGGGCAGAGTGTTATTGCCTGGCAGCAAGATAAGGAGACGCTTTCTCCTGTCTCTTCCTCCAAACCACACGCTGAGCCCATTTCTCCCAAATTTCCTGGGCTTTGAGCAGAAGTTGGCTGGTGGTGAGGATGCTCTGGCTGCCGGCCACGCTGTTGAACGGCAGTATCAAAACTAGCCCCCATCCTGCTGACTCCTGGGAGGCCCCAGGAGAGCAGCATCGAGGCTTGTTTGGGGGGCACTCAGGCTCACCCTGGGGTCCATCTGCCCTCAGATCTGTTCATCGAGAGGTTCTGCATGACGGGAGGGAACAGCCCCATCTGTTACCTCAAGGCCTATCACACCAACCTCTACCTCTCCTCCGACGCAGAGAAAGTGAGTGGGGCCATTGAAGAGGGTGAGTCTGGGGTCCAGCTTGGGGGGGACAGCGGGGGGGAGCCCAGACCCCTCAGGGGGTTGATGCCATAAGCAATAGCTCCAATGTCCCTGTCCCTAGGTCGATGTGCAGCTAGGGTCTGCCTTGTCCCACAGCCCATTCTTGATGCTCCAAAGAGCCTCTTGTTTCCATAGAAATAAGGGTTTCCTCGAGCTCAGCAGCTTTTCCAAGGCAAAGGCACTGTTTTCCTGTGTTAATGTGTTTATGCAAAGTGAGGTTTGTCATCTGGGGATTTGTTTTTGCTGTAAAAGGTCTTGGGGCCAAGCTGCAGGCACTACTGGGTGCATGCATTTCCTTGCAGTGTTTGCTTCCAGCCCATCGTGTTTTGCTCTGCTCCTCAATGGATAAGCCACGAGACTGGATCCTTGGGTAACTGCCACCTCTTGTCTCACGGTTTACCTCCACAGGGATCGCTGCAGCCACCATCTTCAGCCCCAGCAAAGACCTGGAGGTGTCGGAGAACCAGCTGCGGGTGGCATTTGATGGTGATGCTGTGCTCTTCTCTGATGAGTCAGAGCAGATCGTGAAGGCTCACGGCTTGGACATGTTCTTTGAGCATGAAAAGGCTCATGAGAACAAGCCTCTGGCACAGGTAGTACTGGGGTGCAACCAGAAGAAGCCTCTGGGAGAGAGACAGCCCACGGGGATGCTTTTGCCTCTGGGAACAAGCATGGGGTCAGCATGCAGAGTGTGAGGTGGGGTGGGTCAGCAGCCTGGTACTGCTGGCCCCTGGGCCGGCTGCAGCTGGCCCCTCGCTGTTGGTTCTGGGAGCTCACAGGGAGAAGGGGGGCTCTGCTGGGACTGGGTGCCTGGAGGAAGGGACAGCATGGAGCTCTGCAAAGTGACGGTTTCGTCTTGCTTTGGCAGGGACCCCTGAAGGGCTTCCTGGAGGCCCTGGGGAAGCTGCAGAAGAAGTTCTATTCCAAGGGGCTGAGGATGGAGTGTCCCATTCGCACCTACCTGGTCACTGCCAGGAGCGCGGCCAGCTCAGGAGCCCGGGCCCTAAAGACTCTGCGCAGCTGGGGCCTGGAGACAGATGAAGCTTTGTTCCTGGCCGGGGCTCCCAAGGGGCCGCTGCTGAAGAAGATCCGTCCCCACATCTTCTTCGACGACCAGATGTTTCACGTGGAGGGAGCCAAGGAGATGGGCACTGTCGCTGCCCACGTCCCCTACGGCATCGCCCAGAAGCACAAGCGGCTGGCGCAGGAGAAGCAAACCCCGAACAGCAAGTAGCGGAGCTGGCTGGTCCCGTGGCCCCCGGCGTGCGGCACAGACTTCACCCTGTGCACCCTGCTCTGACCTGAGCTGTGGTCTGCGAGGCAGAGAGCGTTTGCCCTGGCAAGTGCGAGGTTATTCCCCAGTGGGAACCTTGTTGGGGGCATGGATGGAGGAGGGGGCTGACGAAAGGCTTTCTTTCGCCCCTGTATTCGTTGCAATGTCTTGGCGTTGTCCCCGTTCCTCGTGGGGCCGGAGGCTCCCCTGCGCTGGGCAGCCCCACCAGCCGTGCCCCCACCTTGTCTTCGCTCTGCCTTTGCTTCAGGCAAAATCCCTCGAGGGTGGATCTCGCCTTTTGTGGACTGTTTGTGCCAGGCAGGTTTAACCTATTGGTGTTTCCTTAAAACCCCAGGTAATTCCCAAAGCCTTTGATTTACAAAGCAAATGTTCAGGCCGAACTGTTGAACTGGAAAGTTGGGAGCGCACAAAAACCCTTCTTGCAGCTTTGAAACAAAATATTGTCCCTTTTAACTAAAATCATAATATTGTTCCTTCCCAGCCCCAGTCCCTGTTCCCCAACTGGAAAATCTTTCATGTCGTTGTCCTTTCACCAAGATTTTGTCAGCTGAACAGCTTTCCTTTCACACACTAAAATTTGGAAAAATAGAAACAACCACATATATTTAAAAAAACAAAAACAAAAACCAAAACCAACAACCAAACCTGTTTCCTGCTTGGGCCTTTGGGCTAGTGTATTGTTGGCCCAGGATTTTAAATTTGGGTTTCACAGTTGCATGAGTTAGCACTTAAAAATAATAATCTCAGTGAGGCGTCCAAAGCCCAGCTCTTATGTGAGCCATCCATGGTCCACAGACACATGCCTAGGGCTTGAATTAAGTTAAAAGCAGGCCCTAATATATTAGGGACATCATTCAAAATATATTTAGGTAAATCTGCAGAGAATTTCAGCCTGGGGGGTTAAATTAAAGGATTTTTTCTTTTCCCCCCTTTCTAGGCTGAGCCCATGTGAATTTATAATCTTTTTCTCTTCAGCTTCTTAAAACCTCTGGTGTTTCTTAAAATAGACACCTCTGCTAGTGATGCTGTGAGAGAGAACCAAATCTCTGATTAAAAAACAGGAAGAGAAATCAATTGGAGAGCTGCTCCAAAATCAGTGTGAAAATCACACTGACATTTCTGCACAAAGCCCTGTCCCAAAGGACACGCTTGGGAGAAAAATGTAAAGATTACGTCTTTCTTGTGGGTGGTTGGTTGGTTTTTTTTTTCTTTTTTTCTGTTTTTTCAGGCAGTACACCCCATGGTTGGGCACGAAGGATGCCCAGTGTTATCAGATAGTAGTTTTCTACAAACACCAACTCCATGGGCTGAAGTTTTACGAGGTACGTTATCTGCCTCTGGCTTGACTGTGCAGGAGGTTTCAGCTGAAACGGCTCAGCCCTTCCCGACAGCAAGGCTAGAGCTCGAGTTATCGCACTTTTGATGAAGATAAAAACAAGCTAGCGATGCCTTCAGTGGCTCAGGAGACTCTTTTCTCATTGCACTAAATCCTGCACTAGCAGTGTGTCGTGGTTTAGCCCCAGGCAGCAGCCAAGCACCACGCAGCCACTCGCTCACTCCCCCCTGGTGGGACGGGGGAGAGCAAATTGCACTTTTTTTCCCCCCTGAACTTTCACTTGGACAGACTGTTATTTGTCACATCTGGGTGACAAGCACCTTAGAGGAAGGTCTAAAATCCAAACAAACAAAAGTCTTGAAAGAAATTAGTGTCTCAGTAACACATCTAATAATATACAGGTTTATAAAAAGGTCTCATCTTTTTAATGTGAACCCCAGATTTGGGATCTGAACTGTATCTCGGAGACCTTTTGGGCAGCTGGGAGGGGAGGACAGCCTGGCCTCCCAGTAAACATTTCCAAGGTGTTTCCTGAAGATCGCATCGTGAAAGCCCAGCCAAGCCCAGCTTGCAAATGGGCTGCACGAGGGCCTCCTGCCTGCCCAGGAGGTGACGTTGCAAGAGGAACAGGGCTGTCAGGAAGACCTTGGGAACCCCCGGCCAGGGCAGGGTGCTGGTGGGATTGGATACAGGGTGCAAGCACAGCCACTGGGGATGAGTGCTTGCACCGGGTGCCGTGGGGGATGCGTGCTTTGGATGAGGGGTGTTGGCAGGGCTGGGCTGTGCAGGAGGAGATGCCCTGTCTGAAGGTGCTGCTGGCTTCAGGGAAGCAACATGTTGTGGCTTTGGGGCAGGGCCCTGGATCTCAGCAGCTTTCACTGCTGCCTTTCTGGGCCCTGAGATGCACAGGGAGCTGGGTGCAAGCTGGAGGGCAGGGGCACAGTACTGGCAGGAGTTTTGGTGACTCTGCTTAGGGTTCTCCTGCCAGTGCAGCTTAGGGGCTTGCTGGGAGACATAGAGCTTGGGAAACAGGCCCCAAGTGAGGTAGACCTCCCTTTGCACCTCCAGAGTCTTTCCTGTGTGGGGAAGGTTTTCCGTTCCTACAACGGCTGCCCTATTTGCTTTCATCCATATGGCTTCCTACATTTTTTTTCTCCTCCATCACAACTGGCAGAAATGGATTTATTGCTTGTGTACTTTCCTTGTGTGCCTATCCGTCGCATCCCCTCGGGCTGGGGGAGTGATGCAGTCCCCAGGACCGGCCACATGGGCTGGGCTCATCTCCCACCCTGATGGGCCAGTGTGGTTGCGCCTCTTGTGCTGTGCTGGCCGACGACTGGACTTTCCCGCTGTGTGTTGTTGCTGTGGGTTTCACTTCATTGTCCTCCGGCGGTTTCTCTTGTGAATGGACCGCCATGTTCATGAAATCCCTCTGGGTGTTTTTCTGTAATAAACTGTGTTGGTCTCAGCCCGGCTCTCTCTGTTGCCAGTCTCACAATGGGCATTTTGGCTCCCTGGTGCAGCCAGCAAGGGAGTCTGGGGTCCCTGCCTGGGACCTCCCAGGTTTTATGGTGAAGGGACGGGGGTAATGAGAAGAAAAAGGGCATTTGGGGATTTCAGGGCATTCAGAAAATGTAATAAAAGCTGCTACCTGGGAACTGGAGAAGTGGGATTCCAGAGTTGAGGGATGTGCTGTGATACAGCTACCTCCCTCTGCTTCATGAATGAGCTTTTATTGTAACCTGGACTCATGATGAAGTCTTGGATAAAAATACAATTTGGCAGAAGACTTTTGTCAACTTGATCTTCTCTCAGCCAACAGGTGGGAGGCAGCAAAAGCTTTTTAGAGGAGATTTATTGCTGCTGAAATACTGGGTTTATCCAAATAGCGACGCTGCAGTTCTGGTGTTAGCTCCTCCCTGCCAATAAGGAGAACATATGGGTTAAGGGGAAGCAACAAATTCTCCTCCGTCACCAAATATAGCCAAGGAATGTCCATAGGCCCCAGGGCAGCATCTCTGCTATGGGTGTTCCTTTAAGGAACTGATGGCCCTTGGTGGAGAGCATTCTCATGCAACCTTGATTGCTGGGATGCCTTTCCCACGTCCTTCCCCAATCCTGCATGCTCTTCCACCAGATGCCTGGAGGAAAAAATCAACACTGATAAGGCCCATGTTGTACCAGTGAAAGTCGAGGTGGGCCCACCCAGCCCTAAGAAGTCAGGATGTCCATGCCAAAGCCAAGAGTTGGCTCTGATATTCATGCAAAGCCCACCCCGAGCCCATGACTCGCTCTTGGGGACCAGCGTTGGCACTGGGGCCAAGGAGCAAGGGGTCATGGAGAGTCATGGGGCCAAGGCCATGCAGGGAGGGAAGGGGGAGGTTTCTGCAGTTGAGTCTGTGATGTCTTGTCATTGGTTTGCTGCAAGCCTGAGTTTTTGTTTCTGTTGCCTGTTTTCTGAGCTTTTTCCTTCATCAGGCATCGAAGGGCTTTGCAATGAATGTGCTTTAAAATAAAGAACATGGAGGAGGAGAAAGCGGAGGCAGAGCTGATGGAGAATTATGCTGCCACTCAGCTATTGTCAGCGCAGATGTTCACAAGGTAATCATGGTCTTTGAATAGCAAGAACAGCTTTTCATGACAAACCGAGAATTTAACCCCAAAAACTTGTGGGGCTTTTTGCTAAGGGTGTGATGCCCCGATGACCAGCTGCATGGCTGGGAGGTGGAGCAGAGTGCAAGCTCCGCTATTCTGGTCCTCGTGTATGTAGGGTAAGTCATGACACCTCCCTGCCTCAGTTTCCCCATCACCATAACAGAGATCAGAATCATCCAGAGGTAACACCTTCCTTGCAGAAGAAAAGCAGAAATCCAGGACTGCTCTTAAGTGTAGTGAAACCCCAATATCTCCTTGGTGATGCCCCTGCGCGCCCAGCAGCAGGTCCCAGCCTGTGTAGGGGCCATGCAAACACAGGGCTGTCCCGACAACCCCATGGTGATGGCCATGAGGGGTCCCGGGCTGCTCTGGGAGGGGGACTCCACCATGCCCCTGCAGCGCATGCAGTTTTATGTCTTTTCTGGAGAGCAGAATAGGGGCCAATGAGTGCAAGCAGGGACCTGCAGCCATCCCAGGAGGCTGAAATGTCAGGGCAGGGGACCTGGTGACAGGGTGACAGAAACACCCGGATTTGGAAGAATAGATAAGAGGACCTGGCGGCAAGAGAACAAGCAAAGGGCACTTGCTATCAGTGCTATCAGGGCCGTGCCAGGATTTGGACAGCCTGACCATCTCGTTCCTTCGACACCACTATTTATAGCAGTGTTCACTGATGCCTCTGTCACCGGAGCCTAAAATGGTTCCCCCGTATGCACCCGGCGCGGCTGGGCTCAGCTGTCCCGTGCTGGGGAGGCCACCAACGAAGCAGTGACTCAATGGAGCGTGTGTGAAGCTGCTCATCGCCCCGCTGCTGGAGGAAGCCGGCGTCTTCCTCTGCCAAGAGGCAGCTCCACGCTGGGCCAGCTCCTTGGAAGATGCACCAGACGGTTTCTGTTTAAGGCCTGGCCCCTCACCAGGAAGAGTCAGTGGGGTAAATAGACCCACCTTCCACCCTGCTTCTTTCTTTCCCCCAGAACTGGGGCTTGTCCAGCTCCGTCTGGGAGCCAGCAGTTTCCACAGCTTGATATTGGTCCTTAAGGTAGCTGTGGGAACAGCTCTGTGCATTGCCCACACTGGTGGAAATAACCCTTTGGTTACTGGGCTGGTGCAAAATGCAGGAGGGCAAAGATCTTGTAGCTGCAGAGCAAATATGCCCGTTCCCCACCTGGAGATTTGCCTTTTAAAAAAACTGCTTCATTTTCCCAGTTCTGCCAAGGCCAGTGAGCGATGGAGGCGGAGATCTCGCTGTCCTGGCGTTTTCCCATTCCTGCAGCGAAAGCTTCGTTTCCAGGGCTGCACTTCAAAGCTTTGCTGGCAGTGCTGTGCTGGATAGGACTGCGGACATAATCCCACCGAGCAGCAGAGGAGGGGGTCTCTGCAGCCCCGGAGCTACAGATGCCAGGCAGGTATGGCTGCACCCACCAGGGAGCAACGACCAGCCCCATGATGCTGTGAGGTTGGTACAACCAGCACCAAATTTTCTGACTGGATGATTTAAGAGGAGGTGGGCATTAGTGGTTAAAAAAATATACATACACATAAAATCCTCAGGGACAGCATTGAGCAGTCCTGCCTACAGGATGGGACTTTTGCTTATTTTCTCCCTTAGGGCGAATGGCATGGTTATCCCTTCCCTCTGTGGCAAAAGAGGATGCAGAGCCCCAGACTGGCTCTGAATTTTTAAGCTTTACCTGGCGGGAGCTCGCATCCCAGCAGCCGGTGGTACCCACGAGCAGCCCCGCAGCTGGAACAGGCCCACGCTCATGCTGTGGCTGTGTCCTTGTCACCGTTGCTGTCAGTAGCGAGCAGGGAGCAGCAGTTTCCCCCTTGAGAGATAAAGCAAACCCACTCAGGGACGTGCAAGTTAGCATCCACAGGCAGCATAGTTGACACCATGCCCCCCCCCAAAACAGGGACTGCTTCCAGTCACCACCACCAGACCACTGCCTTACGAAACGCTGCCCAGAGGCAGCAAAGTCCCGATCAAAGACCAGCAGAGCCTTTTTCTGTAGAACTGTGTGAAAGGGAGGATAAATGAGGGAAAATTTGCTCTCATTGCCCCATGAGGGAAACCTGGCTCTGCCAGCCCGACGTGGTGCTTGCTTTTGGGCTACATCTGCCGGCAATTTGTGCACGGGTGGAAACGGTTGCACGTGCTGGAAATTCATGCCTGTCCTGACGGGAACACGTTTTCCCCGGGGAATGGCGGCCTGGGGATGGGGACGCTTGTGGTGCCGAACGGGTGCCACGAGAGGGCGTGAAGGGCTGTGCGGCGCGGCGGGAGGGTGCCATGGCGGCAGGCGTCCCCTCACAGGCACCCTTCGTGGGCCAATGTGCTCCAAGTGGCATTGCCGCCCTCCGCAGTGCCGCCTGTTGCGCCTGCGCCTTCGGGCATGTGTCTGCGGAGCGTGTGAGCAGGTATCTCTGCCTCAGCGCAGCCCCAGTAGCCATCTTAGCCCCACGGTGTTCGCCAACCCGCCGCCTCATGGGGTATGCCCTCCAAGGAGAAGGGCAGCCGCTTGAAGCCCGCTAAGCTGGGAATGGAGGGGTTTTCCTCAGCGCCAGCTCTGGCACGGGGTACCATGTCCACATGTGCCGGTGTGGCACTGAGGTAGAGCCGCCATCCTGGGCACTGTGGTGCTGAGGCAAGGCCACCATCTTGGGTGCCGAGGCAGGGCTGCCATCTCGGGTGCCACAGCAGGGTGGCCGTCTCTAGCACCGTGGCAAGGCAGCCATCTCAGACGCTGAGACAGGGTGGCCGCCTCAGGCATCTTGTCACCTGGGGTGACCAGACTGGGGGGCTGTGGAGCCACCCCATGTGGCACGGCCGGGGCTCTGGGGGCCTTCCCTGCTGGCTGTGTAAACAGGCCCCCGCTTCCTCGGCGGCCAGGCGGCCTCCTCCAGGTGCGGCTGGGAATCATTAGGAGCTCTCCGCGCCGGGCTGAGTGTGGGAACTGGAAGAGAAAGCTGGAGAGAGGCCTTCTTTCATCTCCCCACTCCCTCCTCCCCCTGTGTCTGCCAAGCCTGGCTTCCTTTTGAATCCTTTAGCTTGTGCCAAGCGAGGGAGAAGGGGGGGGGGGATAAAGAGAAAAAGGGAAGAAAAAAAAAACCCACAGGAATGTGTCCAGGGATCTGGCTTCATTCAGGCTGCCGAGTCCTGAATACCCCGGCTCCCGCTCGGGGAGCCGGAGGGAGGGAGGCTGCGGCCGCCCCCGCGACGGAGGCAAGGGGAAAACAAACAGGGAAGCGGCATTTGCACCGCGGCTGTTACCACAGTGACTGACAAAGGGCTGTCTGGGAGGGGGCCATGGCTGCGTCCCCCCGCCGCGGGGCTGGGAAGGCGGGAGCACCGGGTCAGGGCGCCCCGAGTCCCGCGGGGGGGAGCGAGGGCTCTCGGCATCTGGGCAAAGCCCGGGCTGCATTTCATCCCGGCAAGGGGACGTGGTGCCCAGACAGACGCCCTTGTGTCGGGCCTGTCTCGCAGTACAAAGGCGACAGGGCTGCTCGCAGGGAGGGCGCAAGGGGGAAGGCGGGAGGCTTTTCTCTGGCGCTTTGGGAGAATGGGTTTTTGACTTGCTGCCGACTTTATTCCCAGCAAATTAATAATTTCCTCTCGCGGCAACAATGTTGGCCTGCGTGTGTGTGTGTGTGCATGTGTGTCGGTGTCTCCCACTGCCCTCCCAACCGCGTTTCCCCCCCTCCCCGCCGCACACGGAGGGTCTGCGCCACTTGCGGCGGACTTCCTCCATCCTCGTCCTCAGCTGGGCTTCTTCCAGCTGCGTGTAACTGTCAGACTCAGTCCAGCTGTGACAGCCGCCGCCTTGGGAGCATCCCGGCAAGAGCGCTGGGCCCAGCTGTGAACTGATGATGTGAGTGCCGGAGGTGGCGGGGAAGCACGTTGGGTGGCAGCGAGGGAAGGCGCAGCTCCAGGAAGGAGCTCTTGGCTTCGCAGCCTGTCTGGCAGACCACTTGGTGAAATGGGAAAGCGAGCAGGCAAGCAAGCACGTGGGGCAGCCACCAGCACACGCTTGCCTCTGCGCCTGCCTGCACAGGGTGCTAGAGACGCAGGGCAGCTGCAGGACAAACCCAGCGCCCTGGATGGGAGCACCAGCCACCCCAGCTGCTGCAAAGTGCCCAGCACTTAATCTCGCGGCGGTATGTGTCACCCAAGAGTACTTGCATAGCTGTGCATGCTCACACGAGCCGGTGCGCATGCGCTTGCCACTCGTCGCAGCAGCAGCCTGCTCACGCATGCATCCCCGTGTGCCGTGGCTGTGCTCTGTGCATGCCCCCTGCATGTTCACACTCCCATCGCCCTGCAACCTGTTCTCGCACCACCCTGCCTGCACGGCTGCCTGGAAACACGCAGGGCTGCCTGCATGCCCGCCACGGTACAGATACCTCTCTCGTGTGGGCACACAATATGGTATACAGTATCGGGAGATCTTCTGGGAACACAGTCCATTCCTCTGGCAGCATTGTGTTTTGTTCCTTATTTATATCCCCGGGGTGGTGCCACAGGTGGGCAATTGTTCCAGCTGACAGCCTGAAAGGCAAAGAAACAAGATTTAACTTCCTGCTATTCAATTAGAGAAAGTGAGCATTCATCACCAGCTGCTGGCTGCTGGCAGGAACAGACCCACCCGCCGCGGCGGGCGCAGGAAAAGCTCTCCTCGGCAGGAAAGCTGCCTGCTGCCGCGGGCACGGCGGGCTCCCCACGCGGCCCGGCTGCCAGCACTGCTCTGAACAGCCTCTAGGTAAGGCTGGATGCTTCCCCTCCCGTCCTGCACTGCAGTCGATGTTCTCTCCTGCATTTGTTTTGGGGAAGGAGATTACCTGTTCAAAGCAGCTGCATGGAAAGCACCAGTGCAGGTTGGGGACACTCTACGGGGAGAGCAACCATGCAAGGAGGGAAAGCCACGAGCTCACGGTGCTGGAGGGAATGGCAGCGCAGTGGCCTCCCACAGGGCCAGCCCGATCGCTGCAGGTTCAGCCCCTGCCCTGAACTCTGCGCGATCCCTGACCCTGGGGCCTCTGCGGCTGAGGGTTGATGGCTTTGGAAGCCCTTTGGCTGTGCACTTCCCCTCTTCTGTGCTTGAAGCTTGTCTTGACCAAGCCAGCAGATGCCAGCTGGTGTGCGGAGGGGCAGGGGATGATCCCTGTCCCTACTGATCAAGGACCCGGGGCCTCCTTGTCCCTATTTCCCCACATGTGCGTGCTCCCT
The DNA here is from genome assembly GCF_963921805.1 of Phalacrocorax carbo. Lineage (NCBI taxonomy): Eukaryota > Metazoa > Chordata > Aves > Suliformes > Phalacrocoracidae > Phalacrocorax > Phalacrocorax carbo. Next base: position 3,350,841 of record NC_087534.1, on the reverse strand, counting down.
CATGGTATTTTCTAGGCTGACAATTGAGGAGAGAGCACATGCTCCTGCGAGCTTCATGTCTGGTAACAAACCCGCTTCCATCTTCTCCTGTGCTGACTCTGAGCCACCCATGAGGCACCCACTCACCGGGCTGCAGCAAGGAGCTGCAGGGTGTTCAGGGGCTCCCTGGCAGCTCCATGTGCTGGAAGCCCGAGGCCATTCATTCCCGCTCCATTCCTTTCCTCACTCTTCCCCTCCTGAGGCTGATCCAATTGGAGAAGAGTCTCCCGCTGCCTCCTCTCCCCGTCCCTTCCCCACGCCATCTGTCCCCAGCACAGTGACAACTTCTCAGCTCTGTGCTGGTGGCGTGTCTGCTAACGGTCCTTTTGTACACCTCTTAGCTGGCTCTCTATTTTTAATCCTTCTGTCTCCACAGGGGCTCGGGGTATCTTCCAAGACAGTTGTGATCATCGAGGATACAGTTGGAATCCGTTTCGCATTGCTGCACCAAGCCACATGCACACGTATATGTTCACATGCCTACACGCACGCCGGCTGCTGTGCCAGACTTTGCAGCACTGTCACTCTCCCCTGTTTGAGAAGACAGGCGCCCCGTCGGGAAGGGCCGAGCTGAGCGCAGCACCTCGCACGAACATCGGTTATTACCCCAGACTAGGAAGGTAACACGCTGCAGCCAAGACAATCATCAGCAATTAGCCCTTTTGGGAACTCGACTTGAAATGCTGCAGAGGCTTTTCTGTGCGTGCCGATTGCGCTTCCTTCGGTCCTTTGGAAGTGATGTGAGTTGGACATGCCAAACCACTGGTCATGTCTGAGCAAAACTTGGTGCCTCGTGTCATTTCCATGAGGCTGGGAGGGCTCGGGGGATGTCTGTGAATGTTAAAGACACTTGTGTACCCAAGCAGTGAACACACATGCTGTCATTACCTCTGCAATGCCATCTGGCCAGCAGCAATGCAGCTAGAACCAGGGCTGTGCGCAGAAGAACATTTTACAACAGAAAGCAATTAACCGAATAAAGCCCTTTTTAAAATCCAGTAATTAAAAACAGTCCCTCCCCCTTGTTTTCCTTTTAAGCTGAAAGTTGCTGTTTACTCATTTGCCTTACAAAGTGTGCCTTGTTGTGGCTTCAGAAGAAACGAAAGTTTGAAGTGGTTAGAGAAGAAAGGCTTTGGGGCTGGTGCGTTCCAGGCAGGGCGGAGGGGCAGGGGCTCTCCCGCCCGGCTTGTTTGTATTTGTTCTTGTCTACTCACAAGATCGCTAAATACACATTTAACAAGTGGTGAAACTGTCTACCAGCCCGATCTCTCCCAGGGTTCATGAGAAGAGGCCTGGCACATTAGCATTGCTGGGAGAAGGAGGGGGGAGAACAGGCCTTTTGAAGGGTTGGTGTTTTGGGGCTGAGGGAGGGAAGGGCTCCTGGTGCAGGCCAAGTCGCAAACAAAGGCATTGTGTTCCTTGGAGCCCTGGGGACTGGCCCTGGGGGAAGGCCAGGGCCTCTCTTCACCAGGGATCAGGTTTTCTCATCTCAGCTCCTCTTGTTGCTTTAGCATGGGTGCAGCCTTAAGGCCATCCATGTCCTTCCAGTGCCCAGAGGCAGGAGCAGGGCTGGCACCTCCGGGGTCGGCTCAGCCTGCCCCGACAGCCAAGGGCCAAGGAGCCCACTGCAGCACGGCGGGCTGCAGCGTTCATGCTGACCGTCCTGTGCCGCAGCTGCCCACCTTGTCCGCATCGCCCTCCCCAGGACCCCGACACAAGCGAGGAGCAGGTCTGTGTCCACCGACAGTAAGTTTCTGGGCCCTCTCTGTGTAGCCATAGGGGAGCCTTGACCTCGGTTTGGGCTCTTGGACAAGCCAGTAACCCCAGCTGCCAGCAGGGCTGGTGCAATATTAATTATCACTCATCACTGCTTCGCTGTAAAGTGAGTGCCCAGTGCATTAGCATCGTTATGGGTGGGGAAACTGAGGCATATCAAGGGCAGTCAGGACTCAAACGCTGTTGTCATCCCACGCTAGCCGTCGGGATGCACTGCTGATTCTGGAGCAGGAAGGCAATCCCGTCCCTGGCTGTCCTCCAGGGGAGACAGTGGCAGAGCTGCCTTATGCCTGGCATTCACGGCTGAGGGTCCCAGCCGTGCCCTGGACACGGGCTCAGGGGGGAAACACCATCTTACGGGGCAGAAGCTTTTGCAGAGAGGGCAGCACCTTCGAGGTGGCCCGGCCGCAGGCCCGGCAGGTGCAGCCTCATGATGCCCATCCCATGAGGTTTGCACGGTTGCCCAAGCCGAGCCGCATTCCTGGCAGCGGCGGCAGGGCCGGGCGCAGACCTGCCGCGGGGCAATAGGCGTGAGGACACAGACAGCCGTGCCAGGGCGGCGAGGGTAGCGCCGAGTTTCAGTCGGGCCCCGAGCAGATACAGGATCTGCCCTGTCCTTGCCTGGGGAAGGGTGAGGCCACGGGTTTGTGGGAAAATGTTGTTTTTCCCTCCCCTGGACTGCCCCTAGCAGTCGGCTGGGCTGGCTCTGAATTGCGTGGGCTGGGGAAGTGGGGGGGGAGTTAGCAATTGTAGTGCCTCTGGCTTGGAGCGGAGCCATGGCAAACAATCCTCTCCTGGCCGCGCTCCAGATCTGACAAAACACAGAGGTGATATCGTATTCGTACCTACATGCTTTCATCCCAAATCACCTCCTGAAAGCCCTGCATGATTCTCCTGTCTGTGATGAATCCCTCTGCTTAGCCACAGAACAAGACAGCCTGTCCGCAGCCCTGCAGCCAGGAATCCCATCCAGCATCCCTGAGAGGCCTCTGCTTTTGAAATTACAGCTGTGGATCTGGCAGCCAGTGGTGGGACCTGAGGTTAGGAGGTGACGTTGACTGAAGACGTGCGGACAGGGCATTCCAGGCATGCACGGGGTTAAATCAGAGGTGTCAGTTCACGGGGAGGTAACAGATACGTCCTGCTCCTCGATGCCTCTGACTTTCCAGAAGCATTGCCCTCCCTCCCACATTCCAGCTGCTGCAGCTTTTCACAGCTGGCTGCTCTCCGGGGACATTTCCCAGAGCGGAGCAGGAGGGAGGGGAGGGAGCAGTTGTGGTCCCAGCACGGGAGGGGGGTTGGTGGCTGGACTGACCATCATCCCCCCCCCAGGGAACCTTGGGCTGGAGCCCTTCACCCCCAGGAGCGGGCTGGCACAGGGAGACCTGGGCGATCCCCGGTCCCTGGCAGGGATCCACCCTCAGCCCTTGCCTGGAGAGTCTTTCCTGCTGCGGAGAAGGGACATCAGTCTTTGCAGCTCGCTTATTCCTTGGCCTCTGAAGCAGGGGAGCCAATTAGTGCTGGGTGTGATGGATGGCTTAGGCCTCTCCTTGTGACACCCATCCTCTGGAAACAGCTCCCACCATGCAAAGGCACAGCCAGCTGTAGCAGGGGACAGCTCTCACGAGGCTCCAGAGTCCCAGAGGGTCTCACAGGGGTCCCGGGGACGGCGACAGGCACTGCAGCAATGCTTGCTGAGCTCCCAGAGACCACGCAGGAGGGGAAACAGCCCTGAACACTGGGCCAGGGCTGATAATTCAGGGCTCGGGGAGACGTTTCCTCTAATAATTCCCTGGCTTGGCTGTGGCAAAGCCCGTAGCTCTCTGGGGAAGAGCAGATTGGCTCCAGGCAGAGGTTGGTCACCCACTGTGGCTCGGTGCTTGGGGCCAGGCTGTGCCACCAAGAAAGCGTACCATGGGAACAGCTCGTACAGACGCTCGGTGAGAGGCAAAGAGGCGGCAGAAACCCCATTTCTGCACTTAGACCCCATCTGCCCCTCCCTGGCATCACCCCTTGTCGGCAGCCATGTAGGTCTGCCCGCTCTCTCCCGCAAGACGATGGGCGATGCTTACTGAAACCTGGCTTCCCTCGCACACAGCTAAGCCCGTTTAATCCTTCCCTGTCGTCTCCATTGAACCGACCTGTGAGGGGTCTCGGCACCGTCTCCGCTTCGGCCGCTCCGCGATGCAGCTAATCCTGGGGTGGTTTGGATAGCCCTTGCAATCCCCCAGGGCTCGCTGGGGGCGATTATAAACGACTCTCCAGGAGCACAGGCTGGAAAACGGATCCGATTACAGGAGAAGTGGGTTTCGGGGGCCCCGCTCTGTTCATAATGAAGTGTAATCCTAGAAAAACATGTTGCCAATTACACTTCAATTGAACCCAGATAATGATGCTTAGACAAGGCCCAAAAAAGACAGAGTCTGGACAGTGAATTCCTTTCTAATGGAGAAGAAAAGTGTTCCTCTGTGGCAGGTCCGGGCTTCGCTTGGTTCAGGCTCATTGTGATATGAGCAAGAGCCTGAAATAACCACTCTCTGGATCCCATTTAAATGGTTTTATCAGTGGAAAGAGTATTAATCTCTCAAAAACACATGTTTATGGGAAGTTTAGTTTGGAGATGTATGTATTTTTAACTGAAATCACTTCGGAAAGGGAGGAGGAGTGAGTCTCAAAATTGCTAAAACAACACATTTCTAATTCTTCTGGTTCAAAGTAACTTTTCATTTTGAAATGTAAGTTAATAACAGCTCGGTTTCTTGACTACTTTTTATAGTGAAAATTAAAACAAAACATCAAAATTGTAGAAACAAAGTGCTATAACCTAAAGCAAATGTTTTATTCTCTTTTTTATTTTCTTTTTTTGGTTTACAAACACTACTGAGACGTCAGTTTTTCACTCCAGCACAGGATGGCTGGTTCAGGTCCCTCTTGTTTTACTTTGGGAGGGAGGGTGGTGCGGTTCGATCTCAAAAAAACAGTCACGGGGGCCGTGCCTTGCTCAGCACCCGCGTGCTGGGCTGGGGCAGGCGGTAGCTGGCATTTGGCTTTTACGGGAGCTGCTTGCGAGGTGCTGGGGGATTGCAGCCGTCTCGGGTTGGTGGGTGCAGTGCGGCTGAGCTGGCAGAGATGGCTGAGGGAGATAGGGAGCACCCGACCACGCGGCTGGGCACCTCCTCGCACGGGAGACGGGTGGCGGGGTGGCTTGGCTGCCCAAGTGGTGACGGGCTGTTATCGCCACCGCAGTCTTTGCAAAAGGCTTTGGGAAATCCACGTTGCCAGATCTCAGCACTGAGGTTTTTGGTTTTTTTTTTTCCAATATAAAAGACATTATTTTTGTACTGTGAACCTCCACTTCAGCTCTCTCCCTCCTCCTCTCCCCCCCCAAGTTTTTGCTGCCTTGGGGCATTTGAGCAGTGCAGGGCTCTAAAAAGCAGACTTCTACCTCCTTCCCGCAAGCTCAGGGAAAGCGAGATGCTCCCTAGATGCTGGGCTGCAGGTCAAAGTTTCCAGCATTATGGAATGAGACAAAAACCCAGCAATTCATCCTAGTGTCATAAAAACTAAAGCTGGGCTTTGATCAGTTTGTTTTACAGGGTAGGTCTCAAATGCCGTGGCAGTGCCACGAGCAGGCACTTGAAGACGCTCTGCGTCTGTGCCAGCGTGGCAGGGGGCCAAGCTCCCTGTGGGACCACCGCGGCCCAGTGCCGGGGTGCCGAACCCATCCCGACGCCTCCGAGCGCGGTGCCATCGCTGCCTTCCCGGCCCTCAGCCGCGGCCGCTGATTAATCCCAGGCGAGGGCCCTTTGAGTGGCGTCCTCAAACAGCACCGCGCTTCGAATAAGCTGGTTTCCATCTGAATCATAAGCCTCCAAAGTGCCTGCGCCGCACAGAGCCGGGCAGACATGTGTGTGCGTGTGGGGCTGGATGTTGATTTTTCCCTGAAACAACTCAAGGCTTTATCAGTCCCATCTCTTTCCCACGGTTTTCTGTTGCCAGTGAGGTCACTGGTCCCTTTAAACTGGGGCTGAGGCCAATGTGCAGCGGGTGGAAGGGGGGCCGTGGGGAGAGGGGGGCCGTGGGCAGAAGGGGGGGGGACATGAGACGGTTCACACAGACTGTTCCTTTTACAGGAAGACTTGGGATTTCGACCAGCGAGCGGGAGGAGGCGGGGGGGGGGGGAGCTGGGAACCTGGGAGCGCCGGCGCGGCCGCGTAATCCGTCACTCCCGGGAGATGTCTCATTAACCCATTAACCAGGGAGGTTGGGGACGTCCTGGGAGGAGAGCGAGGGAGAAGCCGGGGGTGTGAAAGGCAGAGTGCGGGCAGGGGAGGAGCCGTGCGAGGCAGGCAGGCGCTGGGGCCAGCTCCTCCGCGCAGCCCGGGGAGGGACGGCACTTTCCCGAGGGCGGCCGGGGAAGGACGGCGGTGGCCTCCGGGGCCACGCGTGGGGTAGCCTCGCCGAGCTCCCCGGCCTTTCTTCTCCCCCTCCCCATCCCTCCGCCCCTCAGCGCCCCGCGGGGACGTGGCCGCCCGGCGCAGCCTGCGAGGATGAAGCGGTTGTGCGAGGAGAGCTCGTCCGACACGGAGTCGGACGGGACCATCGACGTGGGCCGGGAGGAGGAGTACAGGTGAGGACAGGCTGCAGCTCCCTCCCGCCCGACGGGTCCGGTGGGACCAAGTCGGGATTTGGGGTCTCTGCTGCCGGGCAGCTCCGGGTGGTGCGGGGAACCCCGGCTGGGAGCGGGGTCTCCGGCACCGGGCACGGCGTTTGGAGCAGCTCCCCGGGGCTTGGCACGGGAAAGCACCGGGCCCCGCCACGGGCTCCCCGGGAGCCGCCTGGCACCTCGCTTAACCCCTTCGGGCTGGGCTGGCCCTGCCTTGGGCAAGGACGGGCGGGGACGGGGGGTGGGACAGGCTGGATCGCTCCAGCGTGCAAGTGTGGGCTGATGCTGGCGTTAGGACAGCAAGGAAACCCAAGTCGTAATGCAATGTTTAAAGCTGTGTTACGAGCTGATTGCGTTCAAGAAAACGCCTTATTAAAGCCAGGGCAATTGCCTTGTCCTGCCCGGTGGGGAGAAGGGCAGCTCTGATCTTCGTTAGCCGGAGCCTGGTTGCTCGCAGGTCCCTGCACCCCGAGATAGGGCAGCCCCCCCCAGAGCAAAGGCACCCGTCGGCTGCCTGGATGTCGCTGCAGTCCCAGCGACCCAAGGGCTCCCAGGGAATGTGGAAAAAACGTGGAGGTTTTGCATGAGAAACGCTTTTGCTCTGCTGATGCATTTGTAATGCACCAGCTGGGGCTTTGATCTTTATTGAAGAGGGAGCCCGTGCAGCCTGGCCAGCGAAGGGTGCCCTGCTTTGAGCGTGCACTTTGAGTATCGCAGTTCGCAGACTCCATCCCGTCGCTGCTGAGCTGCAGTTGTAGCTCTGGGACTTTGCTGCTTGGTGAAATAGTGGGAAAAGAGTGAGGAAAGGACCCCTGCGTGGTTCTCCAGGCAATGTCCTCAAGCTTCGCCAAGCTCCTCTGGGCTGCAGCTCTGCTGGCAAAGGGCATCCCCAGCCACCGCTCGCAGCCCAGGCTCCTGTGCTGTGTCAGCCGTTCGCGGGCATGCCCGGGCTCTGAGCGTGCAGACGGCGCTGGGGATGAAGGAAGGGCTCTGTTATTTGTTCTTGTCCAAAAATCAGCCACTTTTGAACTCTTGTTTCAGTACCCAACTGTCCCCCTCCCTCCGCATCCAGCGAGGCCCTGGATGAATTCATTCCGTTTTGCTGCTTCGTATCCTAAGCAGAGAGGTCAGCCTGCCTGGTGCTAAGCTCAGGTTCTCATGGGACTAAATAAATGAGTCTACTTCTTGCTGACACGGTCATAGGCAGAGTTGGGCATGTCCAACACACAATGTCCTGCACAAATTCATTCACCCCTTATGCAGTTTCCAAACGCATCAGTATTTAGCCTACCCTCCTGTTGCAGGTGAAATATATCCCATCTCTTTACATCAGTGCAGCACACTGAGTCTGAAGTACCCTGATGGATGAAATAGAGGAATTGCCGTAATATTGTATTTCAGTGGACAGTAACGATGAGTTCTTTGATCTCTCTCTGGTGCTGCTAATATGCTTGTCGTAGAACCGGGCAGCGCTGTGATCTGGTGGTATTTGTATGCATTTACGTTGTTGCACATGTCACGCGAACACATGGCCAAAAGAGCTGTTCCTGCCCTGACCAGTTTACGCCCTGCGTAATGCGGCCCTGCATGGGACGCTGGCACATCGGGCGAAAGGAAACACTTCCAGGCAGGGAGCGAGGTGGAGCGATGAGGGCAGAGGGAGGCAGCCGGGCTGTCTGGCCGGGGTTCCCAGCCCATTACCCATCGGTCGTGTGGTTTGGGCAAACCAGTTCCCCTGTAGAGTGGGGATGAGTCACTCCGGGTGTGAGGCTTGGTTCAGTGCGTGGAGCAAGTTTAGACTCTGGGGTCATGCAGAAGCGCAAGATACTGCGTGGTTTGGTTTTGCTTTTTGCTTTTTGTGTTGAATAAACAGCCAAAGCTATGCTGCAAATTATAAAAGCAAGCAAAGAGCAATGCAGACATTTTAATAGTCAGAGAATATAGTTACGGTATCTTTTATGTGGTTCAAATCTGTCAAACATATTTTTAAAATACATTTTGCAGTAAACCAGGTCTTTATATCCGCATCTGAAGCTGTAGCTCACAAAGAGCGACACGTTCGGACAGCTCTGCAAGGAGAGTTTCAAAATTCACCGTTACAGACTCCTTGAGTGCGTACTCCGCATTCCTGCGCTGCCAGGCGAATTCAGTACCTGCCCCCCGCACGTATAGCACCCCGGCGTCCGTGCAGAGCCCGTTTTCACATCGTACGCGCTCATCATACGCGTGTTTGTGTATACTGGCAACGCGTGTTTGTACTTGCGAAGCCCGCCAGCACCTGTGCCCAGAGAAAGCCCACCCAGCAGACATTCAAATAGGGTACCTGTATGGAGATGAGCGGAGCAGTCAGTAGAAGAACGTGTTATTTTGTCTGATTGTGTAAAACCACTTCTGAAAGCACCTCACTTGGGCCTAACAAAATGTATTTTTAATGGGCTGAGTTTGGTCTAGTTTTTGGCTTGCTGTGCAGACAGCACTGTCTCTGCAGAAACATCTTTAACAGACTGCTATTAAAATGCTTCGTCAAACCAAAAAATATTTTGATTTGACGGGGTGAACCCAAATGCCCCTTTCCAGATTTGTATGTCTTACGCGGTCTCCGAGTCCCTCCGGAGCGCTGTGCTGGCCGGGGTTGCAGACTGCCGTCTCGCCTGCGTGTTAATGTCCCTGTGCTGAGTTTCATAAGGCACAGAAAGAGCCCTGAGCCGGTCCTGCTGTCCAGAGGGAGAAACCCCTCTTGGGGGAGGTGGAAGGTGGCTCAGCCAACCTCACCCTGAGCAGAGAGGTTTTGCTCCAAGGAGGTTCCCATGCGTGGTTATCCATCCTTAGGGACACTTCACCTCCATGGGGACCTAAGGATGGAACTTCTTCTCCCTGCACATGTCTAGTGCTGACCTTTGGTGTCTTTAGCCTCACCCATGCCCACCAGGCACAGGACGGTTTGTGGGACCCTTCTCTTTAGCCTGTCCGCCCTGTGACTCTTGTCCTTTGAGCCAGAGCTGGTCCCTGGGGCTGTTGGCCAGCAGGCAGGGTCCTTGCTCTGCCATCTCCTGCCGGGTGTTCCTCCTGCCCGCGTCCTGGCCCCTCTCCATCTGCTTCAGGGGTGTCCATGCATTCAGAATAGCGTGGCCCACCCCAAAAAATGTGGTTTGTGAAGTGACTCTCCAGGAAGCCCTCACAAACCACATCAACACTGCTGTTAGCCTCACCCTGAGGAGCGACCAGCCCTTTGCTGCCGCCCTGGGTGGGAGCTCAGATCCATGCTCATGCTATCGCAGCTCCGAGATGCAAAGCCCTGCAGACAGGGCAGGCTCAGACATGAGAGCTGGGAGGTTTGCACATGGAGGAAAGAAAAGGCCACAACTCCAGAGCTTGGATCGTTGCTTTTCCAGCCCCATGGAGATGCCAGCACAGGCTGAGGTTGAAGGAGATGTGTGCCTGGTAGCGGATGAGCAGTTTGGTGCAGAAATCTGTCTCAGGCTGGTGGGAGACTGTTGGAGGGGAGAGAGTGGGATTGGAGTCTCTGCTTGGCCCCCCGCCCCCAATTCCTGAGCTCTGTGTTGTGGGTAAAAATGAGACGGGAACCACAGAAGACATTATCTGGGGTGTGTGTATGTGTATCTGCAGATGGCAAACGTGTGCAAAGCATATGTGCAACAGAGGTTTCTCTCCAGCTAGCAAAAGAAATGATTCTCTCTTCTTCCTTCCCAGCCACGTTTCCAGGTCTGTGTCTCCCATTACGACATCTCAGATACAAGCCAGGAAGAAGCGCCGAGGGGTGAGTCTTATTTGTGTTGACCAGGGTGGTTGTGCTGTTTCTCCCTGGGGGGTCAGGTGGTCCCGGCTGTATGCCAGGGCTCCCCGTGTCATCCCCTAGGTGCAGTGGGGGGCTGTTGGCACATCCTTACTGTGGGGACACGGTGCAAAATCAACTTTACACTCTTCCCAGTTCCATCTCCTGCAGAACTCTCCCCACAGCCAACTGGAGATTTTTTTTTTGCAGAGGCTTGGCCTCAAATCTGGCAGAAAGGGGTGGAGGTAGGGGTGGGGGAGAGCAATTTCGCCTGGGGCTATCACACCAGTCAGTTAATGTTTCTTTGCTCAGCTTCTGCACCCAAAACATTTATTTACATGGCCCTGTTCAAGCGCCTCCCTCAGCCTGCCATAGCTGTTAATGAGGGCTTTAGACCTATGAGCTGGGGCCGTAAATGACGATGGTTTCTTCTCTCCACTTGGAAATCTCCCGCAGATCATTGAGAAGCGGCGCCGTGACCGTATCAACAGCAGCCTCTCCGAACTGCGGCGCCTGGTGCCCACCGCCTTCGAGAAGCAGGTGTGTGTGTCCATGATTTCCACCCTTCCTCCCATGCGGGCTGCGTTTGAGCAGTGTTAAGGGTAGAGCCCTCAGAATGAGAAGGTCTGGAGCAGTGCTATGTCTTTCTTATCATCATCACTTCAGGGAGTAAGTAGGTGGTGAAACTGGGTGGTAAAACAATATTAACAAATATTCAGGAGCCCCGGGGAGGATAATTCAATCCAGAAAGTGTTTTGCAGATATGAAGATGTGCAGAAATGCGAATTTTCAATTTGCATCAGGGGATCTTGGGAAGGAGCTCTGTTTTCTACTGACTTGATATAAAAAACAGAGCCAGTGCCCTGGATGGATGCTCTGCTCCAGTCGGAGCAATCCTGGGCTTCAGGAGAGTTTCAGAGAGGAGGTCATCAGGGAAAATCCCTGCTCCTGAGAGGCACAAAACCCTAGAACATAAAATGATGAATAGCTCTTTTTTCCCTCTCCCAATGCACAGGGCTCTTCTAAGCTGGAGAAGGCAGAAATCCTACAAATGACAGTAGATCACTTAAAAATGCTTCACGCCACTGGAGGAACAGGTAAGAACTGTTCTTACAAGCATACGGGTGAGATGAAGGTGAAAACCTGGAAGGAAAATCCCCCATTAGCTTCAGCAGCAATACCTTGGTGCTGCTGTGCCTTGCTGACACCAGCCAGCACCAAAACGAATGCCACCCTGCCTGCTTCCCAAGGGAAATATTTTTCGAGGGAGGGAAGCTGGACGTTTCCTGCCCTGTTGTTTTTCTTATGTCTAACATATGGGTCAGCATCCTACGCATGCATTTGGAAGGCTGGGGATATGTGGGATAGCAAGTCCCAAAGACCCACAGGGACAGCACCGCTGCTGTTGTCACACACCCCGCTAAAAGCTGCCCAGCCAGGGATGCGCTTAGTCCCGCTCAGAAATGGAGCTTGCTTCCAGAAAAAAAGATATTAAACAGTTTACCTCCTCCCTGGGATACATTTCCTGCAGAGGCTGAATTCTGCATGGGGACTCTGCAAATAAACAAGGCTTTTTTTCCTTTCTGTTCTTTTTTTTTGTTTGTTTCTTGGTTGTTATAAGAAGAGAGAGGGAGCCCTGTGCAAAATTCAACAAAGGTCTTATTTGTACTGAGACCTCAGTACAGACCCTCTGTCCTGTTCCAGTTAACAGGATGGAGATCACAGCTCCAGTAAAGAAGCCTCTGGCTTGCTTACCACCCATTTTTGGCTTGCTGGGGACATTGCTGGCATCCAGGCTTTGGTTCAGAGCTGTAACTTGGTCTGGAACATTTGTTTAGATATTCAGTTTGACTGCACTGCAACAAAGGGCTGTATTGTCACGAGAGACCCTGTCAAGCAAAGTGGTCCAGCGCTTCACTGTGCTGTGACATTCTCTGCTTTATTGCTTATCGTCTCATGAAGCTGCAAGTAGGGAGCAGAAGCCTACAAATCAGCTGTCGGTTGCATTTTATTCTGTTGATTTTTGTGGCTTTAAGCTTTCTCAGCCCAGCAGTTTTGGTTCTGCCACTGTCCTGTGTCCTTCAGCCAGACATCTGTTTAAATGAAGTATAAAGATTGGACCCCAGGCAGAGGAAAATGGTGCTAAGCTGTGCATCAGGGAGACACAGCATCCCCCTGTTCTGAAAGACCGGAGATGGTCCATTTGCAAGGAGGGACCCAGTGCCCGTCTAGCCCACAGTCATGTCTCCAGCAGTGATAACTGATACATCCAATAGGAGAAATTTCTTCCTTCCCAAGCACAGTTAATGAAACCTCTTACTCATCTCACATGCTGGAGTAAGAGGCTTCATGACCCTGGCAGTTTTATCCCGATGAGATAACCGCAGATGCTATTCTCATGCACGCAAACGTCCAGTCCTTTCGGACACCCACTTGGCTATCTGCTTCAGTAATATCACACAGCAGCAAAGTGCCTCAAGTGAAATACACAGTGCATTAGAGAGGGTAGTGAAATCAAAGCACATTCCTGAGCTCTGCATGGACTTGCTGTCACCCATGTTCTCTCCCTACAGGCTTCTTAGATGCTCGAGCTCTGGCCGTGGATTACAGGAGTATCGGCTTCCGCGAATGCCTCACTGAAGTTGTCAGGTACCTGGGGATCCTCGAGGGCCAAAACGCTGCCGACCCCATCCGGCTGCGACTCCTCTCCCACCTGAATAATTATGTGGCAGAAATGGAGCCTTCGCCTGTGGCCACTTCCCTCCTGCCCATCCAGACGTGGCCGTGGTCCTTCCTCCATGGCGCCGCTGGTCCTGTGCAAATTCCCAGGAGGGAGGCTGCTCCCGCTCCGGTTGTTTTGACTGCATCTTCCCTGGCTTACCCAAGCCCTGCTGTGAGGCCAGCCCCGCTTCGCCGTGTCCCCAGCGACATGCTGCCATCCCGCCGAAGCTTCCTGGCCAGCAGGATGGCCTCTTCCAGCCGGAGGCCCCGAGGCACGAGCTCGTCTGCAGCCGTAGCAGCCGTGCCCAGGATGCCATCGCCAGCGGGCGTGCTGAGAGAGGGTTCATCCAAGAGCAGCCAAATCGCGACGTTCGTCTTCTCACCAGCCTCCGCCGGCGTCCCTGTTCCCCCGGCTTACACGGTGCCTCCTGCCTTGGGCGCTGCTGCACAGGGACCCGGGATCAGGGTTGGGACATCCAGGATCTGCCGCTCCTGGGCAACTGAAATCGGGGCTTTCTGACCCTACCCACCCCTTCGGAGACAGGAGTTCTTCAGCACTCATTGCCCACAGGCCTAAGAACAAACTCAGCTGAAAAGGCATCTTTCCTGCTTTGCAGAAGCCAAGGATCCATAAAGAAAATTGTCTTTACTCTTCCCTCCCTCCTCACATGCCTTCCTTTCCTCACCATCACACGTCCTCTCCCTCGTGATGCCTGCAAATGTAAATCACATCCAATTCGATGCACTTGTCTGCAAGCGGCTGTACTCCAGACCCTTCTGGCTATGAGGGAGGGGGGACACGCAGATCCTAATCCTGTCCCTCCTCCAGCAACCCCCCTCTGCGGAGCCCAGCGTTGCTCTCCTTTGGAAAACAGCCAGCCTTGAAATACTGTCTTATTTCCTTGGGGACTCAGAGCTGCCAGACAGAGACTTGTTCGTGCTGATTCCCTGCAATGTGTCCCCCAGCTGCGGCACCTAATTTTGGTGTGGTGGGACAGATGCAGGTCACCTTCCTCCCCAGCACTGCTGGCACCTGGCAAGGCAGGCTAGAGCCCCCCCAGCTCCCTTAACGAACTGGCTGCCTGCTAATCCCCATGCTTTCCTCACGGCATTACCAGCTTTTCCCACTTATGTGCCCTTAAGGTGGAGTGAGGCAACAGCTTAACAGAGCTCGTTCCCACAGCCGAGCTGAAATACCGCCATGTCTGCAGGGCCTGTGCTGGGTCCCTGCGCAAACTGTGCAGGAGCAGCCGGCCAAGCCGCCTGGGCAGAGGGAGGCTTCTGCAGCCCTTGCTCTGCACTGAGGTGTGAAGAGGCGAGACAAGGCGAGACAGAGGATTTCAAAGGGACGTCTCTCATGGAGGGGAAGGCTCTGACGGCCAAAGTGAGAAGAAAAGGCCTTTCCCTCTGCCAGTCTCCCCGCTGGAGCCGTCTCTCCTCCGTCCCCTGCTGAACAGCCGTGACTGCAAAGGGGGGGGAATGGGTCAGACCAGCCTGCATTTGAAGTGCGTCCCTTGTTCTCTCTTAGCCCTGCATCCCTTGCCCTCTCCTCCCTCAATGTCTCTGTTTTCTTTCTTCAGCACCATGTTTTGGCCTCAAATTGCTCATCCCTCTTCCTGGGGCAGGACAAAAACCCACTGAGGTTTCACTGCAGACCTCAGCATGCTCTGGGTTTGCACTTGTCCTGATTCCCAAGAGCTTTTTCTGCCTTGGCCTGAGTGCCCCTAGATAACTGACGCAGCAGATATGCCTCTGCTCCTCCAGCTGTCCTCCCCTCCTCTCTTCTTTGGGCAGAAAGGAACAGAAACTTGTGAGCCACCCTGCTCCTGTGCCATGTCCCTTACTCCTATGGTGGCCAGGGCAGGGTCTCCCTGTGCTCCCTCTTGTCCGAAAATCCCCCGCTCGCTGTATCTGTGCCTTGACTTGCTGGGATACACGTGCAGAATAGCCTGGACCCAGTTGCATGCCCACCCCAAGGAGTCTGACCCGCCTCTACAGCGCTGTGACATGAAAAGAGAGAAAAGTGTGGAAAGGTCAGTGCAAAGAAAGGTAAAAAAAGAGGGAGAAGATCTCTCTTGAATGGGGGAAGCTCTCCCCATGCCTCAGGTCAAACATGCAGCCGGTTAGACTGTGTGGATGAGCTGGTGTTTGCCTTCCTACAGATTATATCTGCCATGTGCATGTCAATGTATGTATCTACTATTGTTTTGAAAGTGAGTCCCTCCCAGTTGTTTTGATGAAAGTCATCGCAGTTAACACACAGAAATGCCTCTGCTACTTCTCCTCACCCTTGTCCTGAAGTGCCAGAATCAGCCAGGAACAACATACTCCCTTTGAATAAAGTCAGAGGAGGTCCTCGCAGATGCCCGTTGTTCCTGCGACTGGTTGGCATGCTAGAGCTCACGGCAAGTAGCCCGGCCTCACTTTACACTGTGCAGAGCTGTTAGATTCACGAGCTGTGACATCCAGCAAAGGTGTCAAATAAAGTCTTTCAAACCCCCTGTCCTGGTTGTGAAATGTAGTGTTGATGTGAATCTGTTCTGCTAGTCCAGCCTGGTGATGACTGCTAGTGCTGTGGCAGGTACACTTTTGTTCCTGAAAAGCTTCGAAACAGGTAAGATATAGCTTCTAAGGTAACATCCCTGCTGGTTGTTTTATAGCTGCTGCTTTTGGTAACTCTGGACCCATGACGTTTTACTTTGCAAACCACTGTGTGAGTCAAAATGAGACGGATAGTCAGCAACGATTGGCAATAGTCTGTGGCTTGAGAACAAATAATTTCTTTTAGCTACCAGCGTCCACAAAAATGCCAGGGAACAAATCGGGTCCAGCAGAGCCTTGCAGCCAGACGCCGAGGGCTTGCCTTGGTCTCCTGACCCTTTGTAAGCAGGACCAGAATAACCCCTGCTGCTTCTTGCTGTTGGGAAACACTTTGGACTAAACAGAGAGCCACAGCTGAAAGCTTGTCTGTCTTCTGAGGAAAGGACCAGTAAATGATCCTGCTCGTGAAAGATGCTGGGAGAATTTTCCAGGGAATGGTGGGAATTCAACTTCCTTTCCCATAACTCCTCGCTCCAAAACGCCTTTCAAAACCGCCCATAAATCCCTGTCTTAAGTGCTGTGTTGGGAATTCCTGGAAGGGAGCAACTGCAGCTGTGATGGAGTAATGCAGCATCCGTCTGGAAGTGGAGAGAAACTTCAAGAGCAATAATAGGGCTATTGATGACGGGTCGTCCCGCTGGTGCCTGGGCTGCCCCGACCCGGCTGGAGGCGGCGGTGGGAGCTTAGTGCTCTGGTGTGGCCTTGGCCAGAGAGAAGAACCAAATTACCCTCTGTGGGAGGCAGGCATACAAACCAGCCCCGCGGGCTACAGTGGTAAAACAAAACAGAGACAGTGAAAAAAACCACTTCCTGATCTCTGCTGATCAAACGGGAGCTGGAGCGGGTGGGAGGGCATTGGTTCAGGCCCGTGGGGTTTTCTCCCCACAGCAACACGGTGATTAGAGCAGTAGCCCGGGACTGGAGCTTAATTTTTTTTCCCAGGGTTTTCCTTAGCCTAAATATCTCCTCTAACACATCCTGGCAACTTTTGATCTACCCTGTAGGGGAAATCCCTGAACTCTCCACACACCCTCTTCATCCTCGTTCTTCAGGCAAAAACCATAATGAAGAGGCCTATGGGAACGCGTGGGCTGCCTTCAGCGCGGTCCGGCTGAGGTTGCTCGGTGGCACGCAGTGGTGTTAAACGCTCCTCCAGCTCTGACAGCGGCGAGGCTGGATGAAACAGGGTCATGATGAATGAGCCTTCACTTGCTACTTGGAGGGGACAAGGCCACTTCCAGGCTGTGGGAGATTTGCTAAGCAGTAGGTGCTCTAGCAGCGAGTGAGTCCTGCTCTCCCAAATTGCCCTGCATGAAAAACGTTGCTTATCTCAGTTCTGCTGTTGCTTGCCCTGGGTAAAATGCTCTCCCTCCTGTGCTTCTGCGTTCTTCCGCTTGCAGTGCAATCCCGGCCTGCCCTCTACTGGTAAAATCCCAACGCTAAGGAGGAGAAATCCTAAACCAGGTGAAAATTGTCATCCTTGTTGAAAAATGGATGATATTTTATGATGACCATCAGCAGCTGAGGTACCACTCAGGCAGACGACAGCAGAGCGGCTTGGGAGGCGTCCAGGTGATGGATCTCACACCAGCATCATTGACGGGGCTGGACTGGTGAGGTGAAGACATTAAAAGATGTAACCTTTTCTCCAGGCTCTACTGAAGACCTTGAGAAGGTGAACTGGGAGGATCTCGGGCATCGCTGGTCACCAGGAGCACTTGTGTGTTGAGGGTACCAGGAGCAGTGGGGTCCCTGGGGCAGTTTTGGGCGCTCGTGGGCAAAGGGTGCCCCCAGCCCATCAGTTTGTGTTGGCAGTGAAAAGGACCAAGGAGGACGCGGGACTGTAGTTGTTTGCATGGTGTCCCCTGGGGGGGGATGCAAATGTCAATAGATATGTTTCAAATAAGAGCCATTCTCTATGTAGCCACAGCGGGTGCTTGCAGCCAAAGGGTGCTTTAATGTGGACACACATTCTTTGAGCTCTGCTGTGTTTTTACTTTAACTGTCAGAGCAGGAGCCACTCTGAACTCTTTCCACAGCAAGACACTCATCTCAGCCTGTGATTTCCCAGCTGAGGAGGTGCTGGGCTGTGGAGGACCGAGCCACGAAACAGCGGCAGGCGCCAGGTACAGTCCCACCGCTATGTACCAGTGCTGCCTCCCAGCACTGGCAGCTGTTGGGAAGAAGATGATGAGTTCAGGAGGAGGATGATTTGTGGCTTTAGAAAATAACCTGGACTGAAAATATTGCAAAATATTACCATTTACTTTGCTGTTGTTACCTTTTATTCCGCTACCCTCTATTATTCCACTGTAACGAAGGGATAGGTATCATATCCCATTTTTATGATAACATTGTATCCCACTTTTAAAGCAAATTAAAGTCAATGTAATGTAGAATTGAAAAGTCACAGCAGACCAGCTACCAGCCTCTGGAGACTTTCTTAGTCCCCCTTAACAGGACATCCATGGTGCCTGGAGGTCAGTAATGAATCACTGAATCCCGCGCTGCTGTGTCCTCACGCTCTGCTGAAGATGCTGGAAATAGATAATTACGGGTCTCCCTGGAGCTGAATCTCATGAGCGTGAAGCTGTGGGACGGTGGAGGGGGGTGAATCCCTCTCTTGTCCCAGCGGTTTCTTCTGCATTTGGAGTTGTTCAACCCTCACCCTGGGAAGAGGGACTGACAGCTCCCTTCCATGGGGAGATGTCAAGGACGCTTGGTCCTGCTCCAGGGCGGCCCATGATGTGAGCTGGCACAGCGCCAGGGCTGCCACAGGAACTCGCACTTATTTGAGCAAAAATTATGCTCTGAAGAGGAGGAGGCTGTGGGAACAGCTCCAGCTACGGCCACTCTTCATCTCACCACCAGTGACAACTCCAAAACCATAGCTTGGAGCAGCGAGAAAAATTACCCCAGAGGAATTATTCACTCTCCTGGTGCATTCCTCTGCTCACCCTGCTCCTTGCCCTGGTCCCAGCCCCACAGCACCACTTTCTCAGGGAGGCTCCCCTTGGCCCCTCATGTTTTGTGGTGGGATTGAGCTGCCCCACAAGACATATGCATGCAGAGGATGGGGGCGGGATGGAAAACAACCCCCAAAACACCCTTTCAAAGGGGTGTTGCTGTGGGTGTGTGTCCCTGCCAGCTGCCTGCAAAGGATCAATCCGCCCTAAATCTGGCCACTATTCCCGTGCAGGGACAAGACTTTGGTGTTGCTCAAGCCACTATGGGGTCAGTGCATGGACTGAGGCGTGAGACTGCACTCAGGTGCCACCTTTCATGACAACCACATAGACTTGAAGGATTAGGAAGCTGTTGTGCTTATTTATTGGGTTGGCTGCTAGCTTGGGGACAGTGGACATCCCCGAGAGATGAGGGGTGGATGTTGTTGGGCAGCCTGAGGAAAACCAGGTCTTGCTGAGGAGCAGTGAGGAGCTGGGGTCTGAAGGGGAGCCCCTGGTGGTGTGGCACCAGCCCCTCCTGGCACACATTCATCATGAGGGGCCGGAACTGCCTCCGGGATTTGGGATTCCTGGTGATGGGGGCGGTTCAGAAAAAAAAATGGAGGCCCAACTTGTCTTGGGGCATGTGAGGAGGCCGGAGCCAGGGCGATGGCAGGGCAATCCCGAGGGGCCGCGAGCCGCCATGTCCCCACTGAGGGTCGTCGACTGACGACCCCAAAATGGCGGGCGGGAGCCGGCGGCGGAGGACGCCCCCTTCCGCCCTCCTCAGGCCAGGCGGGCGGGCGGTCCTCCCCCCCGCTGGGGTCGCTGCAGCGGGCGGCGGTGGCGCGTCGGTCGGCGGGGGTCGCTCCCCGCCGGGCCTCGCCGCCTCCTCCTCCCCGCGGCACGGCGGCCCGCTCACGCCGCCGCGGCGGCTATAAAGGGCCGCCCGCCGCCCGCCGCCGCCTCTCCGCTCGCCGGGCCGCAGTGCGTGAGTCGGTGTCGGGCCCAGCGCCGCCCCGGGCCGGGACCGCGGGGCAGGGAGGGCACGGGGAAGCGCGGGGGCGCCGGGCGAGCGCGGCTGCGGCCCGCTCCCCCCGTCAGCCCGGCCGCCCCTCTCGGCGCGCCGCCACCGCCGCGTGTTATTTATTGCCCCGCTAGAGCCGATCGATTATCTATATACATCTATATAGGAAAGATATAAACCTAGCAGAGAAGATTTAATTTTAGAAGAAAGCTTCCGATAAGTATATATTACAGAGAGGATTATTTTTCGTAATTTTTTTTAACCTCAGAAGATCCAACAGCTTCCGCTCTGGAGAACTGGGGCTAAATTAGATATTTAAAGCAAAATAAGGAACGTGGTTTGAGCGAGATCCAGGAGGGTTTTGCCCCAGAGCTGACAGGAGGAACGCTCAGGAGCTGGCGTATGAATTTTGGCTCTATATCTGACACCCGCTCTTCTGGGGGCTTAGCTTTGTTTTTTTGCTGATTTCCAGGCCTCTCCTCCTCCCTCAGCTGCTCCCTGTCCCGGGGCCTGGCGGAGCAGCTGTCCCCTGGACCCCCCGTTGCACCTTCCCTCCCAAGCTGTTTCTGCAGGTCCCTGCTTAGTGGGGCTTTTAAATAAGATTTTTGAGTTTCCGCCTAGTTTAAATATTTACGAAAAGCTTGACTTAAAGAAACCCCAAGAATAAAACCCTCTTAGTTCCTGGTGGGAGCGTGTGGTGGGTGGAAGATGAACACGGCCGCCAGCAGTTACCCGATGGCGTCACTGTATGTGGGTGACCTGCACCCCGATGTCACCGAGGCCATGCTCTATGAGAAGTTCAGCCCCGCTGGGCCCGTCCTCTCGATTCGGGTCTGCAGAGATATGATCACCCGCCGGTCCCTTGGGTATGCCTACGTCAACTTCCAGCAGCCAGCAGATGGTAAGTGAGATATACAACCACATCTACAGGGTTTTTAAATTCACTTTTATTCACTTTTTTTCTGCTAATCCATACTGCTGTTTATGTCTGTTGCCATGTAGCTGCCTACCAAAATGTTACAGTTATGGGGTAAGTAATGACTTGCTAGTGACTGAAGCAGGAATATTTTTTACTGCTTAGTGTCTAAAATACTCTGCAAATGCACTTCTTGGTAAAATCTCTGACAGACAGACCTATTTCTTTCTTACTGATATTAAACTTTGGAGACTTGGGTTTGTTCCAGCTTGCATAAGAGAATGATCTCCACTGTGTTCCCCTTCGTTCTCCTGTAGGTTTGGGCTATTTGTGTGGGTCTTCACGCAGTCAGTCCTAGCAGAAAAAGTTCGGAGCGGTCGGCCCTGGTTGCGTGCTCAGTTTGACTGGCTGAGCCTCTGGCTGCCCCCTTGCTCCACGTGAATATTTGGGAGATCTGGTGGGCCGCAGGTTGCTGCATTTGTGCAAGCAGCCGGATGGGGCTCCCAGTCTGGGGGGTGGTATTCTTGTATTAATGGGAAAGAAGATCTGTTGTTCAATGCTTGGGAAACCATGTTGTCTCACATGCAGAAGCCAGGTTGATTTGCTCTTGCCAGACTTTATTTTTTTTCATACTTTAATTTGGCTCCTGCTCAAGTAGGTATTCCAGAGCTGAAGCATGTGAAAGATGGGACAGAAGAGGTCAGTTTGGAACATGTCTTTTCTGGAAGAAAAATGGGTCAGTGTTTTCTGTCCTAGTTTTCAGAGCCTTTTCTTGTTGACTGGTGCAAGTTTATTGCTCTGTGCTGTAACTTAGCAGTATCTATATGTGATAGAGACATCCAAAGTATAGATTAGAGCAAACATTTTCTCTTGAATTCAGAATCAATCCACAATAGCACAGACTTCAGCAGCAAGTAAACTTTCCTCTAGCCTGTGGTAGGTTATCTTGCTTTACGTTTTTACAGACAGCAGAAAGTGGTCTGTTTGTGCACAGGGTAGTATATTGACTTTGGATCAGAGTATTTGTTGTCTAGAACACAGAAGCGTCATTGCAAACTGGTATTCCTGCAAGCCAGCAGAGCCTCTGGGATTGAGCTCTTGGCTGGGATGTTTGGATTTTACATATTCTCTTGCGATTATGTGCCATCCTAGCTTCCATTTTCTCCCAGGTCAAAGTACCTTCCTCGTGTCCTTTTCTCGGCATGCCAACTGACCTGATGGAACACTTCTGATCCTTTCCCTTGCTAGGCTGATAAAAACCTGGCTTGCACCCCAGTGCATAATTCCTGATTCATGAAACTCCCAGAAGTGCTTTTGATGCAGACTAAGCAATGTATTTATGTTTTAAAACTTATCAGTGAGAAGGAAAACCTGAGAGCCTGTATATGTGATCCTCTCCTGCTCTGATGAACCTGCCTGCTCTGACTCCCTCTTACAAAACCACCTTGGTGCATTCATGTGCTGTACAACCAAAGGTACAGTTATCCAGACTCATCTGCCTGTGTCTAGGCTATGATCTAATTTTTTAGGATAAAAGAAATAAAAGCAAGCAGCAGAAATAAAGCAAAGAAGGAACTTGGAGCCTGGATTAGATGAAAGTTGGGGAGAAGGGGTGTAAAAGTGTAGATAAAGTTCTCTTGAAGTAGAGAAGACCTGTGTAATACGTATAGTTATGATGTTGAAAGGGAAGAGTGGCTAGTCACATGTGCTTGCTGTAGCAGAAAGAAGTTCTGCACCTCATACAATATGAAGACAGGTGGCCTTCCAGTATATTTCAAGGTAATCTTTTATGGTAATAAATAGGCAGGAATTCCGTGGGAGATTGCATCATTCTGGGCTCCTGGTGAGGCAGCAGACATTTTAGGAAGTCCCAGTACTTCAAGTGATACTTTGACAAAGTAAGTGGTGTCTTGTTACTGGTAGGTCTTAGAAGGTCAAGTGGTTTAAACCGAATCATTGAGTTGATATTGGGAAGGAGAAATACTCAAACTCCCCCTGCCCTCATGAAGAGATCTCTTCTGAAATGCTCCTAACTTCTGTCTGGCAAACTGCAGCATGCGTTACTTTGCATAAGTAGAAAACAGCTGCTGTACTAAATGTTATGCAGCAAGAACATAAACAGATAATTTTGGAAGGGTGAGCCCATTGGTGGTGTGTTAAGGTCTCTCTGAAACAAGCACCTGAATACGAAGAATATAATTCTTATTGTCAAATGCAGAAATTTGGCTTTTGTTTTCAAGGTGGCGGTACTCTGTACTGCCTGCATGAGGGCTTTCCGAAAGGAGGAGGGATCTGTATTTTTGTCCAGGAATGCATAATCAGAAATGCATTTGGACTTCATTTTACTAAATCCATGAGAAGATGGGGGGTGTTCTGTAGCACGGAAGGGATCTGTTTTGACTTATGCGTGGTAGTAGATGCTACAAAATACCATGTAAAAGTCATCAGGAAGCTTTGTGCCCTGAAAACTTTCAGGGATGTTCTTGTGGACATGTTAGTATGCTGGAAGAGGTAGCAGATATTAAAGTTGGTGATATATGATAGTTTGCATTTCCCTGGCACCTTTTGGGAAGGATTAGTGCTTCGTAAATCTGAAGAAAAACATGGTTTAATGGTTTTTTTGGGAAATAAGACTCTTTCCATAAGGCTAGAGAAAGACCATAGAGCAAGTTAGGTCACCGGAACGCTTCCCCATTATGTGGGCCACCAGGAGATCACGCAGTCACATCGCGAACGTGCTCTGTACTTCCAGAGTTCCTGTGTCCGAATTGATTCAAAGCGTGCATTTTTCTTTACATGTTTGTCAGCTAATGGAGTCATGCTTGACCCTGGAAGGGGTTACTTTCTGGACATGCATTGTCTAACTGGTAGCCTGCTGCAGAGAGGTTATTTTTAGTGAAAATAAGCTCTGCTGTTTTCAGTTGCAGTTCTTTGGCGTAGTAACCAGTGAATGCTGAATACCGAATCTGTCATGCTGTAACAGGCAGATTAAGGAAACGCTTCAAAGTTCGGGCTAGTTCAGGCTCAGCTGTGGTCATTAATATTTATTCTTTTTAACTGTGAAGAGAAAGAAAACAAACTCATTTCATTTGAAAGAAAAGCTGAATTTCCCTTTTCATGTGTTCCTCATGCAATTTAATTGCATTCCAGGGTTTCATAACATTGACAACAGTCATGATTTGACAACTTGGATAATGAAGCAGAGAAACTTTATTATGGCTATAGAGATAAGCTGTTCTGGAAGTACAGTGAAAACAGAAAGTTTCCCAAGCCAAGAAGGAACCCCAAGCTGGGATTAGATAAGTGTGTCCGAAGAAAAGTATAGAAGAGTGTAGATAAACTTTTTGTCTCTTCTCTTAAAGAGAAGACAATGTAAGAGAAGACCTGTGTAACATAAATGCAGGTGTGAAGCTACAAGGGAAGAGCAGTTACTTATATATGCTTCATTGCCAACAGCATTTTATTCTGACTTCAGCAATCGAGGGGTTTAAGTCTGTTCTGTATGCTACCTCTCTTTTCTTAAAAAAAAGTGGTTAAATTTGTTCTATGTGCTTTCGTTGTTGGGTCTTTTTTGCTTGGTGATGTAAGCGAGAGCCCGGAGGTTTGCAGGGCAGCCATCTTTGCAGACTAAAACTCCTTGTGCAGAGTTTCTTATGGGTGAATCTTTGTGTGTATGTGGTTATCTGTCTTTATGCTGTTCAACCACAGCTGCTAATTCCAGCATTGTGTTAGCTCCGCATCAGGGAGATTGTAAGGGAGATTAATTACTTTGAGGCCTAAGGCAAGCTGCAAAGGGTGTTCGTATGCTTTCCCTATCCAGAAGGTTATGGAAGAGGAATGAAGGGGAAGCATGAAAGGGGTTAAGAGTTTGTATAATGTTATATATGAGTTGCAGTTGAATCTGCTGGAAGGATGACAGGAACCAGTGGGAGAGAAACAGATACAGGAACTGAAATGGCTGAAGCTTTGTGGCTTAAATAGAAGAAAACGAGAAGGTGTTTGTTCAGTTTAAGGAAATGAATCAGATGTGCCTAGTCTGAGACATTCACATAACTAATGCTGATTCTTTACAGGTTTTCTTAGGTACTGGTGTAATGCGATTGCATTTCCACATGTGGGTATGGCAGACCTTCCTGAAATCAGGGAATCCATCTAGGGCTTTCTTATACCACTGCTCGCAAGAAGTATCTGAGTGGATTTCAAGCAGAGTATAATAATAGACTGGAATACTGGCAAGCTACTGGAAGAACAGTGCAATAGTATCTGCTTAAGTATATGCTTAGGAAGCTTGAAAGAACTGGGAGTAAGTTCATAACTAGTCTGTATCTCGGTAGCTGCTGCAGAGTGTTTCACAGTTCCCTCTGGTTTCATACCACTGCTTCATCTGCTTGTCACCTTTCAGCAGGAGCCCTGTTTCTGCTGCAAATGGTATATACAACTAGTTTGTGTCCTTGCCAACACATACTTCTGGAAGACCTCTCCCTGCTATAAATAAACACTGCCAAATTTGACAAGCTGGACCAAGTCGCCTGCTGAAGTGCCTTTTGGGTATGGGCTGCAGGAAGAAACTCAGTTACATTGATTCAGAGTAGCAGCTCAGGAATCATTTTATCATGGCAGTTAATTGCATTTAACACCTTTGACTAAACAGAGCTAGTGGAGTTATAGCAAGTACAATTTTCCTCCCTACATTTTTTTTTTGCAAGCCTGACTACTTCAGGAATGAAGTCCATCAGAGCTTGTTTTCCAGCTGGGGGTGTGTGTGTGAAGAACTAGGAAAAATAGTGACAGCACCACTTCAATTCAAAAAGCAAGAACAACAAAAAACCATTTTCAAAACACATGAAAAATTCTGTGAAATTTCCATGCAGTAGTTGAAACTGACTTTGGGGGTAGGGAGGCATTTTGTAGGCAGTGTCTCACTGGAGTTCCTAGTGATAGTTCCATGAAATGCTGCGTTGTTACTCTGGCTGCATTAGCAGTCAGTCACATGAAAGGAGAAGGTGTTCGAATTGGCATTTTCCTTGAATTTGCTGCTCCTGAAATCTGATCAGCAAGTATCACTGGGTGAAGGTGGCCTGGAAGAATTGAGACAAACAAATTTGGAAAACTTGGGTTCTGCCCTGTCAATATTCCTTGGTTTTTAATGCCTGTCTATTCTTCTCTCTCCCTGCTTCATGCTGGGAATCAACGGTCTGTCTTTTTCTCTGCGCACTCCATGCTGGGAGTGTTTTCTGGCACAGAAGAGTCCCAAGCATCTCAATTTTATGAACAAGATCCTAATGTGTGTACGTAATGATCCTTTTAATATATCAGTAGGTAGCAGAAATAGATTCATGGAGGGGGTTTCAGTGTAGGTTAGAATGACAGTGCTGGGGTTTAGAGTTTAGATAAACACTTCCCTGTTAATCAGATCAGGTATATGGACTTACTTTTCCAGAGTTTTTTCCACTCTTGCTGACATCTTTAGATTGAACAACTTGGGAATCATTTTTTGGGCACATAAGTTATAGAGGCTGACTCGTGTCGTCTTCTCAGCCAGCCACGTGTCCGTGCATGTTTTCCCTGACCTGACAGGGAGAGATGATCCTTTTCTCTTAATAGAAATGAGTACAGATAGATATGAACTTCATGAAAAGCAAACAAGCCAAGCAGTCATTTTTGTTACTTCCTTTTTTTCCCCAGGGTTTCCTATATTTCCTTTCCTCCTTTGGGTGCAGCAATTTACCTTTATAATCATTAAGAACGTAATTAATAAATCCCAGGCATTTTGATGTTCCTTTTGCTGTGGTTATTAAAACAATACTATCACGTAAATTTAAAATAGTCTATTAAACCTATTATATATTTAAACATGTCTAGTGACTGTGCTGCAAAGACCTCCCTTGAAACATTGACTTAAAAAGTCATTGAAATTGGCTGCCCATGATATTGCCCCAAATGTCTCCATGAGCTGAGTAAAATTCAGTGAAAACAACCACCCACATGGTGGAAACCTTTATTCTTTAACAAACCACAGAAATCTGTTCTTGACTTCTCTTGCAGCTGAGCGTGCCCTAGATACCATGAATTTTGATGTGATCAAAGGAAAACCCATTCGCATCATGTGGTCTCAGAGGGACCCCTCCTTGAGGAAGTCAGGGGTTGGGAATGTCTTCATTAAGAACCTGGACAAATCCATTGATAACAAGGCACTTTATGACACATTCTCAGCGTTTGGGAATATTTTGTCCTGCAAGGTGAGATGTGGTTACTTTGTCCAATTTTGTTATAGTGGTGACATGATCAGACATGTCCAACGTAGGAGACAAAAGGGACATCTGTCGCCAAGTGAGGAGCGGAGTCTCTAAAATGCAGAGTTGACCAAAAGGTCAGGGATTGCTGAAGTTATGTCAGATTTGGTCATGAAGCGTGCAAGTCTGAAACACAGATAACATCTTCCTAGCGCTGGCCCTTGGCAGTAACCTGTTTTCGTGTGCTAGCCTTGTATCTGAGCGTGACAGAGGAGAAAATGTGTTCAGAGAGCTGACATTTTGTTTTCCTTTCACCTGTCTAGGTGGTGTGTGATGAGAATGGCTCTAAGGGCTACGCATTTGTGCACTTTGAGACCCAGGATGCTGCAGATAGAGCCATCGAGAAGATGAACGGCATGCTGCTAAACGACCGCAAAGTGTGAGTGTCACAGCCAGAAGCAGCAACGATCGCATGAACCGTGATGCATCTCGGTATTAACAGGGACACACAAGGCACTGGTTCTCCTGGCCCAAGCCTTGGCCTGCTACCTCTCCACTACAGGGCTGGTGAGTGACCCTGCCCAAGCCATGGCCTGCTATCCCTCCATTACAGGGCTGGTGGGTTTCCCTAACCAAGCCTTGATTTGTTACCTCTCCGCTAGTGGGCTGGGGTGGGTTTCTGTGGCCAGTACTCTCTCCACTGCAGAGCTGTGTGGGCGTCCTTGTCCAACTCTCTCTGCCATAGGACAGGTGATTTTTCTGGTTGGTCTGTGGCCTGTTTGTCCTTCTCCTGTCACCCCTTCTTGTCCCCATTTCCAGCTCCTACTACACACATTTTTTTGCCTCACTGCAAGTCACACATGGTTTTTCCACTCTTGAAAACAAGCTGCTTATTGGGATTTTCATTCTTTCTTACAGATTTGTTGGGAGATTCAAGTCTCGTAAAGAGAGGGAGGCTGAATTGGGAGCCAAGGCAAAGGAATTCACCAATGTTTATATTAAAAACTTTGGGGATGACATGGATGATGAAAGACTAAAGGAGCTCTTCAGCAAATATGGTAAATACAGAAACACTTTTAATGAGGCTGGGAATGTCATGACCTGTGGTAGTTTAACAGTGCTGCTACCATCTGTATAGCTCTATGTGGGTCGCTTTGAGGCTGAGGAATACAAGGAGTTGAAGTGCGGCTAGTAGTTGTACCAAATGTTGGACAGGAGGCAGAGGCTGACCAGCAGATGAGAGAGAGAAGGCTGGGGCTGTTACATGGAGTTTAATAGTCTTGAAAGAGTTTTATGATATCTTACCAACCTTGTTCCTTGGTAACAGGTAAAACTCTGAGTGTTAAAGTGATGACAGACCCCACTGGAAAATCAAAAGGCTTTGGCTTTGTAAGCTTTGAAAAGCATGAAGATGCTAACAAGGTATGACTGTTTATTAATGCTGCTTGGGTATCTTCAGAGAAGAGAAACTGCCTTGGTTTATCGTAGGGTCCTGTAACTAAAATGAGAAAAAATTCTGCCTCGGGCATAACCTCTTGTGGACGTGGGGACTTCACAACCTTTTGCACCTTACTAGCTTGACATTTAAGGGTAACTTGGCATTTCTCCAGACTACTAGCTCCACACAGAATGCAGTGGTATCATCAAGATGTTAATTGTTGACGAAATACTACAATGCAGGGCTTCAGGAGGAGGAAGGCATCTAGAGTGAGAACACTGCTTAGAAATGGTTTTATCTAAGCAGAATGCTTGTTAAAATTTGGCCTTACTTCCAAGAAGGGGTGGGGCTAAGTTCACAAGTTGCTGTTAGTCCAGCATTTACTTACAGTGGTGTTGTCAGCATGGTCTCTCCTGATAACTTCAGTTTCTCTTTACTTAGCCTGTTCTACACGGAAGAAGTGCAAAGGTAACGTGGCAACCTTTTGGTTTATTGGCTAACAGGCAGGGATATGACGTGGGCTTTGGACAGTCCTGTTCTTTACAGGATCAGGTGCTGTCTTGTTTCAGCAGTTGACAGTTTCCTCTTGAACCCCCTCTCCAGGCAGTAGAAGAAATGAATGGAAAGGATATCAATGGGAAAATGGTATTTGTAGGCCGAGCACAGAAGAAGGTCGAGCGCCAGGCAGAGCTGAAACGGAAGTTTGAACAGCTAAAACAAGAGAGACTCAGCCGGTACCAGGTGAATAATCTGTTCCTTTTCTGAATTTAAGCACCATTCTCAGTCTACTGGCAGGCTTGACTGATTACTTTGTCGTTCCTTTCATTGTCCTGTGACATATCCTGGGAAGTAAAATGTGAAGGCATTTACCACTCTGGTATTTAGGGGCAAAGGGGCCATCAGGACCTAGTCTTGGCGATGAAATGTTTAGGACAACATGAGAAAACAGTCATGCAGTCCCCTTTATTTCCAAATGGGGATTTTCTAGAAGGATGGAAGGAGGCAGCTTAACCCTATGCTGTTATCTCTAATTTATGGCAAAGCTGGGTAATGCCAGAGATCGCATCTGAATCTTTCCCATTCCTTGCAGTGTAGTGCTGGTCTGGGGATACATGATGCAACAGGAAAGCAGAAGAAATCCAGACAAGCTCCCTTTTGCCACAGTGGGACTTGTCTCTACGCCTTTGCAACATTTATTGCTTTCAGCTTTGGGTGGTAGGAAAGGAACATTATGCTAAATTAAGAGTTTTCAGACAAATTGCAGCTCTGGCAGATGGATGCTAACAGTCGATGTGCTCAACTTTTTTTTTTAACGTTATAAATGTCTTATTGTTCTCTCCCTTCTAGGGTGTTAACCTGTACATTAAAAACCTAGATGACACTATAGATGATGAAAAACTGAGGAAGGAGTTTTCACCTTTTGGGTCAATAACGAGTGCCAAGGTATCGTGGGGTTTGGGGATATTTGGACTTTAAAGCATGAAGAAGGAACTCCTATCGACATGGATTGAAGGGCAGTTCTTACATGCTGTGGTCCTGAGAACATCTTGACTAGTAAATACACACATTTCTTTGGGTCTCAGTGGGATTTTACTGAAAACTTGCTTTGTTCCCTCATGAAAAGGGGAGGCAGGAAGAGGCAGACATGCTTGTTTGAGGTGACTCCCAATAAGCATGAAGTGGCATGTCTCTACGTGCATTTAGAAGCTGCACCAAATCTTTCCCATTCCTTCCTGTGCAGTGTGGGCCTGGGGACACATGGTGCTTACAGAAAAGCAGAGTAAATCCAGACAGGTGACTTCTCATTCCTCGAGTACCTGTCTCTACACCTCTGCAACAGTTATGTACTACCTGCCTGAAATCTGACACTTAAAAGATATGGATTCTTAGGCTAAGTTTTTGTAATGGTACTCCACTAGCAATTGATCTTTACTGCAGGTGATGCTGGAAGATGGACGGAGCAAAGGGTTTGGCTTTGTCTGCTTTTCCTCTCCAGAGGAAGCTACGAAAGCAGTGACAGAGATGAATGGGCGAATTGTGGGCTCAAAGCCGTTGTATGTTGCCCTTGCACAAAGGAAAGAAGAGCGAAAGGCCCATCTAACTAACCAGTACATGCAACGCATTGCTGGGATGAGAGCCTTGCCTGCCAACACAATTATTAATCAGTTCCAGCCTGCTGCTGGGGGATATTTCATGCCTGCTGTGCCCCAGGTAAGCTGAGCTAGTGTGGTTTTT
Source organism: Phalacrocorax carbo (assembly GCF_963921805.1). Lineage (NCBI taxonomy): Eukaryota > Metazoa > Chordata > Aves > Suliformes > Phalacrocoracidae > Phalacrocorax > Phalacrocorax carbo. The sequence goes on along the minus strand of NC_087534.1, from coordinate 3,320,451 downwards.
TTAACCTGTTTTGGAGCTTTGATGGTTCAGCTGCAATAATCTCATTGAGCCTTTCTTATGCCTACAAGCAAATAACTCCTAATGAGGGGTGCAGTCAGTGGAGTTAATTCTGTGACTTGCCAGTTGCCTGTTCTTGAAGTGAATTGAGCGTCAAATCCTGGCAACAACTGCCAAAACAGGTTGTAAATAATGTTTGTTACTCACTTAGATGTTGCCTCTGAGCTTGTCTGATCTTTTTTCAGGCGCAGAGCAGACCCACTTACTATGCACCCAATCAGATGACGCAGATGAGACCCAACCCACGCTGGCAGCAAGGAGGAAGACCTCAAGGTGAGTGTGGTGGAGACACTATTTTGGTTGTATGACCCTCTTGGCCGTACTTTCCAATGAGAACAACGCATGCTTTCCTTTCCATGCACAATCCCAACCTGCTTTCTGTAGCTGACTGTCCTGACTTGCCAATCAGTTCTGTTTTGAGGATTTCCCCTGATTTCTTCCATTAGGCTTCCAGGGAATGCCAAATGCCATGCGCCAGTCTGGACCACGGCCAGCACTGCGCCATGTGGCCCCTGCCGGCAATGCTCCGGCCGCTCGTGGCCTCCCTGCCGCTGCCCAGCGAGTTGGTAAGGTGTCTGCCTCCCAGGCTCTTCCCTGTGTATGTGAGGGAGGAGGATGCTATTGAGACTTGACTTCTACTTCCAAAGATGGTTGTCAGATACAGATAACCAAAGGCCACCTGGAGCAAGGGGCAGAGACAGCACCTGAATCTTTTCCTATTCCTTGCTGTGCAGTGCAGGTCTGGGGACAGTTGGTGCCACAGCACAGCAGTGGAAATCCAGATGGGTTGCTTTCCACTGGTTTGGAACTCATCTCTACACCTCTGCGACATTTACCACTCATAAAAGAAAGGCTCTGTAGGTTATGGATATTGTTTTCAGAGTAGAGCAACCAAATTCACTTTGTTCTAGTGAATAACTAGAAAATACCTTAACCATGGATTCCACATCCTGCATTTTAGTTTTAGGGAGAATAGCCCTTTCCTAAAGTAGCCAGTTGTGTTTTGGAGACCAGTTTCTAAAGAGGTATTAGACTGTGCAGAGCGTAGTTTGAATTCAGCAGTTGATATCAGACATCGCAAATTGCCTGCATGTTGCTACAGGTGTTTACAGTTCTGTTCTCTTCTTTTGCAGGCGTTGGCGCTGCAGCGCAGAATTTAGCTCCTCGTCCGCCTGTAGCTGCCCCCGCTCCCAGAGCGGTTCCTCCTTATAAATATGCCTCAAGTGTCCGCAGCCCACACCCAGCTGTACAGCCTTTGCAGGTAACGCAAGGGTCTGGGCTGTGAAGTCTCTGCAGTTGCTGCAGTCCAACAGGCTTTACGTGCAACTGAAGTGTTTTTACAGAAACTTAAAGCTACTTTTGTATAGCCCAGACAGACGTTGTAATTTGGAATTTAAAAACCTGGCAGTTGTACCTTTGCCAGGGGCGACCTAGTTGGTTTATCTTGTAATTGTGAGCTCTTTTTTACCCAGATTTGCACTAAGGATATTTTATTTGGTTCTTTGCTTTTCCGTTTTGCAAAATGCACTGGAAAAAAAAGCAGGCATGGATGTCACTCTCAGTTGCGATATTTGTCTCAATGTTTGATCCTGTTTTTGTAAGGCGTTTACAGTGCCTGTGTGTGTGTCATTAGGGGGTTTTGAGTTCAGGACAAGGAGGGAGCATGTCTGTGAACCAAGGGCACCTCACCTGTCCTTTTCTGAAACTTAAATCTGCTCTAGGCTTGACAAAGATTGTGTTGTAGAAGGAGGGAATATCTTATTGTCTCTAAATATGAAGCAATCAGCCTAGTATCTATTTCAGAGCCCTCATGTCTGCCCTTCTATAGGCACCTCAGCCTGCAGTACATGTGCAGGGACAGGAACCGCTAACGGCCTCTATGCTGGCTGCTGCCCCTCCCCAGGAGCAGAAGCAGATGCTGGGTAAGTGAAACTCTGCTCTACAGATCGCGTTTTACTTTGGAAATCCCCTCAGGTTTCAAAGATGACTCTTAAATTGAAACTTGGCTGTCTGGAATCCTTTTTTTTTCTTTTACCCAGGAGAACGCTTGTTCCCTCTGATTCAAGCTATGCACCCCAGCCTTGCAGGGAAGATCACAGGAATGCTGCTAGAGATTGACAACTCAGAGCTGCTGCACATGCTAGAGTCTCCAGAGTCCCTCCGGTCAAAGGTAAACCGGCCTGTTCCTTTAGATGGGGTGGACTATGGGAGGCTTTGGTCAAGAGAACGGGTCTCACTGGATAACTTGTCTCCTGCAGGTGGAGGAGGCTGTTGCGGTGTTGCAGGCTCATCAAGCCAAGAAAGAAGCTGCCCAGAAGGTGGGCGTGGTTGCTGCTACCTCTTAAACCAGGAAGACTGGTGAGTGTCCTTAGCATCACTTAAAAGCTTCCAGAATCAGAGTAAAGAAAGCATGATTGTTAGTGAATGTAGCCAGCCTGGAGGCCTGTGTAGGTCCGGGGGCAGCACTCATCTGCCTTTAGACCCTAACACCCTTCTTCCCAACAGAATCCTTATTGTAGAAGCTTTAGAAATATTCTTCAGAAATCTTACTGTAATTAAGCACCAGAAAGATGTTGCCTAAGTCCCTGAAGTGTTCGAGCAGTTGATATGTCAAGGAAGGAATAACATATTGAGATGAGTCTTGTGAAACCGCTAATCTGGGACATAAAATGAGAGACACAAGATGTTCTAGTGACTTTGAGGCTAAATAGACTATAAATGCCCATCCCAATCATCTCCCTACAGTATATATTAAAGTGCTGGTGTCGGGAATGTCATTTCACTGCATACATCTCTCCAAGCAAATTATGTCTCCTGTGTTTGGAGCTGGCTCTTGTTAACTTCTGAATAAGGTTTTTGGTTCTTCAAATGCCTCTTCTTGTTTTTGATGATCCCTTTTTCTGTGGGTTGTCTGGAGCTCTCATCTTCAGTAGTTTCTGTGAAGCTGTTACGGTCAGATGTCACAACTCAAAACGGTGAAGAATGATGAAGGGTGCTTATATTTTCATAGAATCATTAAGGTTGGAAAAGACCTCTAGGATCAAGTCCAACCCCCAACCCAACACCCCCAGGCCTCCTAAACCATGTCCAAGTGCCACGTCTGCACATTTTTTGAAACCCCCCACAGGGATGGGGACTCCCCCACCTCTCGGGGCAGCCTGTGCCAGGGCCTGACCACTCTTGTCAGGAAAGAAGTTTTTCCTAATACCCAATCTAAACCTACCCTGATGCAGCTTGAGGCCATTTCCTGAACAGGAATCCTGAACAGTGTTTGAGGTGGGGCCTCCCCAGTGCCGAGCACAGGGGCCCCATCCCTGCCCGGCCCCTGCTGGCCACACCAGTGCTGACACAAGCCCGGGGGCTGGTGGCCTCCTTGGCCACCCGGGCACTGCTGGCTCATGCCCAGCCGGCTGTCAGCCAGCACCCCCAGGGCCTTCTCCGCCGGGCACTTCCCAGCCCCTCTGCCCCGGGCCTGGGGCGCTGCCTGGGGTTGGTGTGACCCAAGGGCAGGACCCGGCACTTGGCCTTGTTAAACCTCACACAACTGACCTCGATCCAGCCTGTCCAGGTCCCTCTGCAGAGCCTTCCTGCCCTCACAGATCAACACGCCCCAGTTTGGTGTCATTTGCAAACTTACTGAGGGTGCACTCAGTCCCCTCATCCGCGTATTTCTCGGTGGCTCCAGTCACTGGCTTCTCTGCTCAAGAGTTTGCGTTTCTTGTCAGATGATCAGAATGGATATTACCCACAACTGTTACAGCTTCTCCTTGTGATTTATACTGGAGTCCTTATGGTTTGCAGCGCTGGGAAGTTCACTAGCCTGGAGCAAGGTGTGCTGTGTGTAGGTAACTTGTCATCTTTTCCTCTAGGATGCAAAGAAGCCAAATAGTCCCTACATAGACATCAGCTCAAGATGTTTGAAGAATCTTCACTGTCCTGCAGAACTCAATGCCATGCATCATATCACATAGTTATATTGCATTTTGTAAATTAATCTTTAAGATCTTATTTAAAATGCCAACTCTGAAGCTCTAGATTTCCAAAACCAGAATTGGCCTTGCAAGCTTTTCCTTTATGGTGAGAACAAAGCTACCCTTTGTGTCTTCTAAGCAGGACACCGAGGATTTTGGGTTGAAAGTATTTTGTGGTTTTGGTTTTAACTTGAACAATCCAGTTTGGAAAGTCTGGAAAGCATTTATCAATAAAGGAATAAAAAGTTTCAGTGTGTGTGTCATTTTTTTTTTCCCCCCCCCTCTAGATTTGATAAGTAAATGTGATGGGGCTTTAGTAAAATTAAACTGGCAGGCAGTTGCTGTATGATTGATACATTAAAATTGTGATTTAATTGAGTTATTCTGCCTGTTCGCTTTGGACAATCGCTGTTTTGAAGCAGCTGTATTAAAATGCCAGAGGATGATTGTGTTGGGTTTGTTTAGTGTCTGAATGGGAGGTGCCTATAAGTGGTGACCAAATGGAGGGGGTTTGGGAGGTATTTTTCAAGTGAAGTGTAGAAGGGGTTTAGCTTCTTTTTCTTCCTCTGCTGGAGAGGAGAAACATCACTGTTCTTTGCATGTATTTCTGTTGTCTTTAATGGTTCTGTTTTTATAAGATGGTGTTATATACTCTAACGGTGGCTGCATTTTGGCAGTGGGGTTGATAAATGACTTGTATTTTGGGTGGTTCTTTGGGATACAAAGTGTTATTCAAGAAAATATGTAGCATGCACTAATTCTGAAAGAGCAGTCGGCCTCGACGCTACGGGCGCTTCTGCACAAGGAGCTGCAGCTGAAGCGCCTTGGAGGTGGCGGAACGGAGCCTCCGGTTGTCTTGGGGGGGCGGTGGAAGCTGGGGCACGGAGCCTCCCAGGGCAGCAGCCGGGGCTCCGGGCTCTCTGGCGCGAAGCGCCGCTTTGCCCGCGTCTGTCCTCTCTTCCCGAGTAAATCAAGTACGAATCCCGCCCTGGCCAGGGGCTGCCGGGCCGCCGCCTCGGCGCGGGGAGCGGAGGGTCCCGGCCCCGGCCCCCCGGTCCCGGCGGGCGGAGCGCGGCCCCGCGCTTCCGGGGCGGGCCAGGGCGGAGACAAGATGGCGGCCACCAAGCGGGTGCTGTACGTGGGTGAGTGGCGGGGGCCGGGGGCTCCCCCGAGCGGGGCAGGGGCCCGCAGGCGCTGACCGGTGTCCGCCCCGCAGGCGGGCTGGCGGAGGAGGTGGACGAGAAGGTGCTGCACGCCGCCTTCATCCCCTTCGGGGACATCACCGACATCCAGATCCCGCTGGACTACGAGACGGGTGCGTGGGCCGGGGGGGCTGGTCCCGGCTGGCCCTGCCCGGGGGCGCCGGCGGGGCGGGGTGAGGGGAGACCGGGCTCCCCTGGGGGAGTCCCTTTTGGGGGGGAGGTGCGGGACCCACCCGCTGCGGGGTCCCCGTGGGACCGGCGTGTCTTTGCTGCCCGTGACCTCTTGCTTCTCTCTCTTTAGAAAAGCACCGGGGATTCGCCTTCGTTGAATTTGAGCTGGCAGAGGTGAGAAAGGGGCAAACACTTGAGCCGCTCGGGCCTTCCGTCTCCTCCCCTGGTGTTTTTGGGTTGGGCTCAGGTTTGGGCCCCTCGGGACAAGAAGGGCCTTGAGGGGCTGGAGCGTGTCCAGAGAAGGGCAGCGGGGCTGGGGCAGGGTCTGGAGCACAAGTGTGCTGGGGGGCGGCTGAGGGGGCTGGGGGGGTTTAGCCTGGAGAAGGGGGGGCTGAGGGGAGCCCTTCTCGCTCTCTGCAGCTGCCTGAGAGGGGCTGGAGTGAGGGGGGGTTGGTTTCTTCATCCCTTCTCCCAAGTAACTAGTGTTGGGATGAGAGGAAACAGCCTCAAGCTGCGTCAGGGGAGGTTTGGATTGGATATTAGGGAAAAACATATTAACCACATACCAGCCACAGCCTTGGGTTGTTCTCAAGCAGCGGGAGCTGCTGTTCTGCCTTTCCAAGTTCCCACTTTTTCTATCTTCTTTTGGGCTGAAGCACGGCCACTGCTGGCCCAAATGGCTCTCCTGCTGTCCCTGGAGCTCAGCAGCAGAGGGTGGGTTTCTTGGCTTCGTGGGCAGCACAGGCTGTCATATATTTGCCATTCTATAATCTGTCCTGGGCTTCATACACGAGATCTCTCCTACTGTATATTTTAGGTAAGTGACAAAGCATCGTACATAAAATTAGTGTAATGGATTGGTTGTGGAAAGACAAAACCTAGATACTGGTTTGGATACGGCTCTTGCAAGATCCATCGGGTTTTACAGCCCTGGGGTAGATGAGGTTTAGGAAAACAGTCCCTTTGGCAGTTGTCTTTGCAACGAAATGCTGGGGCATGTGTAGGCTGAGCCTGGCTTTTAAAGGAGGAGAGAGAGGAGGAACAATAATAATTTTCTGCTTTTTTGGCAGGATGCGGCGGCAGCTATTGACAACATGGTACGGACCCTGTTCCCACTGGCTTGCGGAGACGTGGGGCTTTGCTGTCTTCCCGGCAGCACGGAGCAAGGCCTTGTGTGGCATGGGCTACGTAGAGAAAGCAAGCTGTGTTTTTCTCTGACCCCTGCAGGGATTTGGGGGGCACAGTGATTTTCTACCTTTTGGTGGGCTTTCTTCTGCTTTTTTTCCCTCTGCAGAATGAGTCTGAGCTCTTCGGCAGGACAATTCGTGTGAACTTGGCCAAACCAATGCGAATTAAAGAAGGATCATCCAGGCCTGGTGAGCTGGTACCTGGGAGGGGAGAGCATCCCTGTGGGTGTTCAGAACTTTGTGTGTCAGCCTTTCTCTCTGGTTCCCAGACCCTGAGGCAGAGACCTCCCCTCTGCCTCCCATTTGGGGATCTGTGGGACATGAGCAGCATCCTAATAACCTAATAACCAGAAATATCCTCCAGTTCCTTGGCTGTAAATACTCTTGGATGCACTTCCAGTTGCCTTCATGCCCTCTGACAGAGGGCACAGCATGCACACATGTGCCAGGCAGACTTACCCACACATCTGGCCACATCTGTAAAAGCAGATGGGGCCAAGGCCGTCCCCAGCAATTGCCCTGCGTGGGGGTAGTTGCAGGGCACAGGCCATGAGCTTGCCCTGCCCAGTGATGTGCGGCATCTTTGGAAGGAAGAAGGGATGATTTTGTCCCTTATTTACCCGCGTGCCGTGCCTTTTGGGGCAGGCTGCTGCCGCCTGAGTGGGCCCGTGGCTCGGGTGCGATCTGCTGCCAGCACCGTGCTGTGCCCTGACCCGTGCAGCTGCGTGTGTGCTCGTGCGTCGCCCTTTGGTTCGTTTCCTGTGCTCTGACCCTTCCTTTCGCCATCGCAGTCTGGTCAGACGATGACTGGCTGAAGAAGTTTTCGGGGAAGACTCTGGAGGAGAACACAGAGGAGGCAGGACCAGAGGCCCCCAAAACAGAGGTGCAGGAGGTAGGAAAAACAACTGGAGCCATCTGTAGCCCTGCTGTCCTGAAGGCTGAGCAGAGGAATATCATCTCAACTTGCTTGTTATTTCCTGCCCAGGGCGAGCCTCCCGCCAAGAAATCCCGGGTCAACCCTCAGGTTTACATGGACATCAAGATCGGAAACAAACCTGCGGGGCGGCTGCAGATCCTCCTGCGCTCAGACGTGGTGCCCATGACCGTAGGTGAGGAGAAGGCCAGCCTCCCCAGCGTGGTGGCTTCCAGCTGCGACACAGCTCTCACCTCTCTTCCCCCCTCCACCAGAGAATTTCCGCTGCCTCTGCACCCACGAGAAAGGATTTGGCTTCAAAGGGAGCAGCTTCCACCGCATCATCCCTCAGTTCATGTGCCAGGCTGGTGACTTCACCAACCACAATGGCACCGGAGGCAAATCCATCTACGGCAAGAAGTTTGATGATGAAAACTTCATTCTGAAACACACAGGACCAGGTAGAGCCATCTCCACAGGCAGGGGCTGGAGAGCAAAGTGGCTCAACGTCATTTAGGAGTTACACTGGGGCTGTTTTGACCTAGACTGTGTTGACAGTAGCAGCCCTGAATTATAATCTACGTTGGCCAAACTCATCTGTCACAGTGAGACCGTCGTGTATCACCAGCATTCAGCCAGCAGAAATGCATTGTTCGCTCTCCATCCACACGCAGTTAATTTCCAATATTATGGATGGAGAAAGCTTCAAAGCTGTTTTCCTCTTTGATTTTAAAGGAGGGATGTCCCAGTGTGACTCTGAAAAGCAGCAGAAAGCAAGCAGGTTTATCTCCATACAAACAGCTTTTCTGTTGCTACAACCAAAAATAGATGAGCGATCTCCACCACTTTCCATCTTTCATGCTTGCAAGTGTTTCTTTCTCAAGCTAATTGGTTTCCAGTAGCTTCTTTGGAGTTTAATATTCAGAGGCTCTCCTAAAACCAGCAGCATTTTGCAGGGCATGGGAAATGGGGTTTGGGTCGAAGTAGCGGCTCACGTGCTGGAGCTGATCTCTCCCACCCATCATAACCCTGCGCTTTTTGATCACAGGGCTGTTATCGATGGCAAACTCTGGTCCGAACACCAACGGCTCCCAGTTCTTCATCACTTGTGATAAAACGGACTGGCTGGATGGGAAGCATGTGGTGTTTGGGGAGGTGACGGACGGCATGGACGTCGTGCGGCAGATCGAGGTAGGTGCTGTGACAGCAGGGCGCTCAGGGCAGAGCCAACCTCCTTCCTGCCCTTGGACATTGTGCCTTTAATTCCTGCTACTCTCTTCTCAAAGGCTCAGGGCACCAAAGACGGGAAACCGAAGCAGAAGGTGATTATCTCGGACTGCGGGGAGTGCCCATGAGCTCAGCTCTTGCAGGGGGCTGGATGGCGTGAGCCTGGCCAGGACGGGCCGGGGCGCTGGCTGGGGCGGGAGAGCCCCGCGACGCCCCAGCAGTGCCCAGCTCCCGCGGCTTCGGTCAGAATTCCCCTGCAAAACTTGGTGTGAACGTGCCTGCGGACAGCGCTGCGGGGGGTCCGACCCACCCGAGAATAAATCGCTTTTCAGCTTGCGCCGTCCTGCGCCGCTCCAAGCGGGGCAGGGCTGGTTCTGCTGCTGTTTTCTGGAAAGACTTTATGTTAGGTAAAAATAAATAATAGTTTTAAAAATACTGAGGACCCACCCCCGGCTGTTGAATTCTCACCGTTTGAGGATGGTCTTAGTTTTCGAGCAAAGATACTTTTTTCTGCATTTACCCTCATCTTCTCAAATCTGGTGCCTAAATCCTGGCTCCAGGGGAAGCTACCCATGCTGGGGCAAGAAGAGCGGAGCCGAATCTCTCATACTATTCCTGCAGGAGGCTTTTTTGGCTTGTCCCTGGCTCTGTAGTGTCATTTCCCATCGGCAGAGGGAGGCAAGTCCCCGGCTGGCTGCCGTCCTGGGAAGCAAGCCTGCTCCAACTCCACCTCCATCCGAGAGGGAGGGCATTCGCTGGGGTGTGTAAAAGGGAGAACAAGGTCTGGACAAGAAGTACCAGGAAATGAAGAAGGCCCTTGGGTGACACAAGAAAAAAAAGGTGTTGAGGCTGTAGGAGGGGGTTTAATTTCCAAACTCTGGTTTGCAGAGCACGATAGATGCGTACGTTCCGTCAGTGGGTAGCTCTGGCTGTGGACCATGAAGGTAACCGCATCATTGGAAAGTGATTGATTTGGGGTTTCCTATGAAATTAGGGCACTGGGTACTTCTGGGAACGTGTGTTTGCAGGCAGGAGGGGATGCGTGGTTTGGAGCTTGCAGAGGCGTTCGCGGGCGGGATGGGGCTGCCAGGGCAGAGGCGAGGATCAGGTATGTGGGGCTGGGGTTTAGGGGATGTTTTTAAGAGCTTGTGCAATTGGGGATTTTTGGTTTCACCAGCCCAGCCGCTCACAGACCAGGGCTGCTGCTTTTCCGCAATAAACACTGGCTCGCTGTTATTCACTGGCTCGTTTTCCACACCAGGGGTGGTGCATTGCGCTACAACTGGGAGCGGGTGAGATACGGGCACTCAGATGTGATACCTGACAAACTGACAAACCAACCCAGAATTTCCCTGCCTTGCTTCTTTTTGTGGTTTAAATCTCAACTTTTTGAAGGCAGACCTTGCAGAAATCTTCAGCAACACCTGAATCGGGGAGAGCCCGTGCTTGATGGCGGGAGTCAATATAAGTCCTGGGCTCTCTGCAGAAGGTACGACCCCATCCTGAGCTGGATTTCATGTGGAATCAATTGGCAGATAAAAATCTTTCCAAAAAGGCGAGACCTTTTCTCGGGAAGCTGGGCATTGGCAGGGAGCAGATCTTCCTTATTTTGGTAGGTTTATTGGGATCTTTCTCTTTGCATTTGGCTAACCCAGGTTTGTTATTTGTTCAGTGACGCAGGGTTCCCCGGGTACCCAAGCTGAGGAACAGGCCGGGCTGTTTCCTTTTAAAATCAGAGCAAATAAATAACTTAATTGTGCAAATAGCACAGGGAAGGTGGTGCGGTCGCAACCCCATCCTGAGCCCGCAGGAAGCATCCACCGGTGAGCACAGCCGCTCTCCCCGCTGAGGAGACACAGCCTGACCTAAACCTCACATCTCGACACTTTGGTGGGGCTTATTTTCAAGCAAATAGGTACAATTTTAGCTGATCCCGGGTATTTTTTTAGTTGCGAAATCCTGTCTGCCGAACAGAGCGCTGCTGTGCTGTGACATTTATTAAAAAACAAACAGCAAGAGAAACTACGTGTTTATTTTCCAAACTAGGTGTTTATTTTATAACAGCGTTGTAGCTCAATATGGATATTTTTTTTTTTCCCCAACTGGCTGAGTTTTGTGAACTTTAAGTAGACGGGAGTGGGTTATTCAGCCAGCTGCTTAATTGGCTGATGGTGTTTTCATTAAGGGAATTGAAAGCCCTGGTTAGAGGGGAGTGAGTTATACATGGCTAGAAACAGCTCAATCCCGGAGCAACTCGGATGCCACCTCCCTTGTGCTAATTACCCTTCAGCCCAAACCGCCTCTGCGAACACCAGAGACTGCAGCAGCCTGTGAGCCAGCAGCGCCAGGGGAAAGCACAGCCACGCACAAAACAGACACGTAACCAGCCACAAATCCTCTCTTTCCTGTGTATATATATATATATGTATATATTGGCATATGTGTCATTAAGTGTAGTAAGAGAATAAAAGTTTTATATTATTTACATCCACTTCTAGGAAGGGGTGGGAGGGATTTACTTTTATTATTTGTTATTATAAATGGACTTTGCTACGATGCAGCTCATGAAACTCCTCTTCCACACACGTAGCAGAAAGCCAGTGTCACGTTGCTCTGGCGGGAATGGGGTGGGATGTTCGGGGATGGGGACGGCACCCTCCGTCAGTGGCAGCCGCATGATTTCACCACCATGTTGCGGTGCTTCTTGAGGATGACGTTGTTGTTGCTGTCATAGTAGAGGACGGAGGTGGCGCTGAGCTTCGTGGGGGCACAGCATGCCTTGGGCACAGCCTCGGGCTTCATAAGGTGGACCTGGGGGATGGACGAAGCCTGTGAGCGCTGGCAGAACGTGGCTCCGGGAGGAAGAAAAAGCATCAAACCAACTCTGAATTGCTAAAAAACTGGGTGAATGGGGAGATTATTTCCAGCTTTTTTTGCAAAAATATTTATTCTAAACCCTGGGCAGTCCTTGCTGCCGTTTATATTGGATCAGGGCTTGTGGCAGTGCATGGGCCAGGCAGCCCCTTCATTAATCTGGGGTTTCTGGGCCCTTTTCTCACTGTAAATAGGCAAAACGCTTTTAAAAAAATAAAAATCAGGCAGCGCAAGTCTCACTCCTGCGTGGGTGGGGGGTGCTGGATGCTGTTGCAATAGAGATTCTCCTTCGGGGCTCGGTGCTGCCCCAAATTTAACATATTGCAGTAGAATCTTAAGTACACAAGACCTTTCTGAACACAGAAAGGTTTCCTCCCCTGCTCAGGCCACGCATTATCCCAGTAATTCCCCGTACGGCGTAAGCTGGGAGGTTCACAGGCTGCCGGACGCGTGCAGCCCTCGCCGGCTTTACCCGACATGTGCGATTAATTTATTGCAGGGGCAGCCGAGCTCTCCTAGTTCGGAAGTCCGGTGTTTTTGCTGTCAAACCCTGCTATTTGCAGCACCGGCTGGGGCTGGCACAGCTCCCCGGCCGCGCTTGCCCCGGCGCTTCCCAGAAGGGCCGGATCCGGGTGCCAGGTGATTCACATCCTGCCCAAACGGCTCCGTTTTGGGAAAAGTGTTGGGTTTAGGGGCGATGGGTGGGTGTAGGGAGGGAAGGGGACCCCTCCCTGCCACTGCCAGGACCATGCCCAGCCCCGGACAGGGCCTCTGGCAGCTTTGTCAATGCAAAAATTAAACCCCGCTAGGCAACACCTTCAAAGGCTCGGCCGAGGACTCAGCGCTCCCTGTAATTAGCCACGAACACCGGAGCCGGTGTGACTCTGCCATTGGGAAATCAAACACTCACAGGGCAGGAAATTCCAGAAATTAAAGCACTGGCTGGGATGCAGGGTGGGTTTGGGAAAAACGGGGCATTAAAGCCTTCCTGCTTAGAATATGCTGAGCCCAATGTTCGGGCGCTGAGCCAGAGCGGTGCTTCGTGGGGCCTCGGCTGAAACCCTCACGCACAGCTGGCGAGGAGGATGCACAGGCGACCCGGTGCCTTCGCCCGCCAGCTGACACGGCAGCGCCCATCCAGATGTGCACGTGCCCACCGACGCTTTACTGGGAGCTGGAGCTAAACTGCACCCTCTGACCTAAACACCCTCAAACGCAGGCGTGCCCAGCCCCAAATCCAGCTCTCCACTGGGACACGCCAGCCCCACAGCTGCTCCCCCCGGGCCCCCAGCATCCCCGCTGGGGCTGCCACTGCGGATCGCACTGACCAGGGACTGCAGGATGGCGTGGTTGGTGGCGTTCATGCAGGAGTCCAGGGGGAAGGCGCACTCCCCCTCACAGTAGTAGGCTGAGTACCCCTGCGGGGCGATCACCCAGTCCTGGGAAAAAAAATAATTAAAAAATAGGGTTTACACTGGTTATGCCATCGGCTTCATACTTTCTGCGCCCCTTCATCCATTCCCCATCTGCAAAAACCACCCAGCCAGCTCCTCCCCAGGTCTCCATAACAGCAGCAAGGGTTTATTTTGGTTTTTTTTTTTCAGAACGAGCCACGAGTTGTTCAGGGTCACTGGTGGGATGCGGGGCTGTGGCAGTTCAGGTTTGCCTTCCCAGCTCCCAGGATGGGGCTGCAGCAGCTCCCGGCTGCCCTGCACTGCTCCCACGGCTGCAGATCGCTTCATGGGCAGGAGAGGATGGGCTGGGGGGGAGGATGATGGGGTCTGGGGGTTTGGTTTTTTTTTTGCATTTACTTCTCCCGGTAGACAAGTACCAGCCAGCCGAGGTCCTGAAAGCTGACGTAGAGCTCGTGGCGCCGGCAGACCTGCCGCCCGTCCGTGGCATGGACATCGTCTGTGGGAGAGGGGACAGGCAGCATCAACCCCATGACGCCAGCATCCCGACCACCCCCCACCCAGCTGCAGCCACCCCTGCTCAAAGGTGGCACCGAACAGCCCGTATGCTCGGGGTTAGTTGGAAGAACAAAAGAAGAGGCGCCTCTGTCATTGCACAAATGGAAAAGAAGCTTCAGACCAGCCTGAAATTTATTGCTCCAACACCAGCACGAGGGGATTCAGCTTGGGAAGGGCTAAACCCCAGTTCTGCTCATGGCAGAGTTGGCTTCAAGGGCTTCCCAAGCTAAGTGAGTTCAGAAGAGCTGAGGCTTCTTGCTCCCCTCCCACCTGAGTGACTTCCCAGGGCCGCGACACCCTCCCAGGGTGATGATGCCCTCCCAGGGTGGCTTCAAAACCGAGGGCAACGATGCAAAAAGGCCATTATTCAGATACCCCAAAACTCTACAAAACACCATCCCCTTGAGGGCACCCGCCCCAGACCCACTGCACCTCCCAAACTGCAAACCACCCCAATGCTAAAAACCCAGAGCTCTTCGCTCTGCTCCCCTGGGCTGCATTTCTGGGTCAAAACTGGGATTCCTTGCAAGACAAAGCAGTAACAAAACGTCCCTTGATTACGGCAACAGCAGAGCCCATTTTATTTGACAGGGGCTGTTTTTCGCCCCGCAGGTTCTTACCAAAAATTCCCGGCAGCTTGTTTGGATGCGGGAGGTCGTTCGTTTTCTTGGGCTGCCGCCTCCTCGGGGGCTTGGCCGCCCGTGTAACCCGCGCGGGGCTGGGGCTCGCCCGGAAAAACGTCACCATGAAGGGCTGCTTGGAGCGGGGCCCCCGGCGCCCCAGCAGCCCCGCCGAGCCTGGGTCGACGCTGTGCCCTGCAGGGATGGGACCACGCACTGGTTTGCTTTCAGCATGAATTCATTCAGTTAAAGCAGGGAGGAGGGGGGGAAAACCCCAGAAGGAAATTTGCAGCTGAGAGCTGTGGTTTCAGCCCCCCCCCAAAAGTGGCTGGACCCCCCCCCGCCCCTCAGGGGCTCCTGCTCTGCTGGTCCCCACACCCCGGGGTGGTTGTATGATGGGCTACTCACAGAGGTGGTGCAGCCTCATCCTGCATGGCCACGACCACGCGATGGTCCCATAGAGCGATTCAGGGAGAAAAGCCAAGTGAGACCCACGCAACTGATTTTTCTCCCTTCATCTCTGGGGAGGAAAGCTCAGCCAGGAGGGAAGGGGATGGATGGGGCATCAACGGCTGCGCTTTCTCCCTACAAGGGAGCGGAGATGCTTTGTGTGCCTGCGCACCTGCAAAAGGCACCTTTTAACCTTTGGTGAGAAGAGGGTTAATCCTCCAGCACACACCCAAGGATCCTCCGGGTAAGGAGTTCATTAAGTGCTAATGGAGTTATTACAGCCCACACCAGGAACCCTATCAGCATGAAGGCCTTTGGGAGGCTTCCCTGCAACCCCAGTGCTGCCAGCTTCTAGCGCCAGCTGTTCTCCATCACAGCTGGAAATGTAAAATTGCTGCCTGCCATGGTACCGAGAGGGGAGATAAGAGGGCTCCAATTCCTGGCGATTTGACCCCAAAAGCTGCGGGTAGGCTGGGCAGGCTTACCATCATCCGTCTCCACATAGAGTCGCAACCCCAGGTTGTATTTCCGATCCACTAACCAGTGGTTGCTGGCAGCCGTGACGTCAAACACCAGCCAGCCCTCGGTCCCGGCACGCAAGTCCTGGACATCCAGCAGGAACAGGTCAGACTCCCTGTGGAGACGGGGAAAAAGAACCTGAGCAGGTGAGTAATGGTACCCACAGGGCACCAGCACCAGCGATTATTCATGGAAATGAGTCCTCGGTGCCTGTGTCCATACAGGTCCTGGTGCAGCAGGGTCAGGATGGAGGCTCCCAGTGCCTCTGGCTGTGCCGCACATGATGGTGGCACCTTGGCAGCTGCCCTGGGAAAAGCATCATCCCAGCGCCAGCCGAAAAGCCAAGGTGAGACATTGTCCAGTGAGAAAGCGTGGGAACAGCCGGGCACGGCAGTGCTGCTTCCCTCAAGCGTTTGCGTGGTGGTGGGAAGGGAAAGTGCCAGGGCTGGTGCTCACTGGGGGGGGGGCCCATCCCCACCTTCATCCCCGTCCCTGTCTCCATCCCTACCCTCTTAATTCCCATCTCCACCCTCATATACATCCGCGTCTCCTTCCTCATCCCCATCCTTGCCCCTGCCTCCACCCCCATCCCATCCCTGTCCCCATCACCTGTTGGAGTGCTCGGCGGCGATCTCGTAGATGCTGACGTGGAGGGTGTCGTTGGCATGGCGGGTGACACCCCGCGCCTTGTAGATGCGAAACTCGGCGGCCGTCACCGACTCGCCCGTGGGCACCTGGGTCAGGTCGAATCTGAACTCCTTCCAGTACGGCTTCGGCGAGAACATGTCCCGGTCCTGCTCGACTGCGGAGCAAAGGGGTCAGGGAGGGCCGTGCTGGGCCGTCACCGTGCCAATGACCGCCCTGACGGGCTGGCCAGAGCCTGCAGCTCCCCGCTGAGTCCCACCGACCCGATTCGCCCCCGATTTGGGGGCAGAGCCTGCTGGCTCCAGGCCCCTCACCCCGCTGAGCTCTTGGCTGCTGCTGCAAATTCCCATCTCGCCTCTCCCGAGAGTTTTAATCTTGATGCAGCTCCCCTGTTTTTGCACAATCCCCCCCAAATTTATTTCACTGTAAACCCGCCAGCCTCCCAGCCCTCTTTCTTTATTATTAATTAGAAAAAACACTATAAAAAGCATGAAGGCTTGGCTATGGTGGTGCACAGAGAAGCTGCCCCTCGTGCTGTGATTTAGGGCCTGCAGCCCTTTGCACTTCTCCAAAGGGTGAAAAACCCACCCAAAACCCCAAGTTCTGGGGGGTTGGCGGGACTGCCTGGAGCAGAAATTAGGGTTTTTGCAAGCTTTTCTGGTTGCAGGTGCTTGGGGAGCAAAATCTGGACAGTCTGGGGCTCACTGGGGCCACCGCCGGGCGTCACAAGTCCCCTCTCCCTGCCGGCTTCGGGCTCCTGAAATGTAAAGATTTTCAGACTATGGGAGACGGAGGCAGAGGGACTGTCAGGTCACGGCTCTGTAAAAATAAACCCTCACTTTTTACTGAAAATACCTACTTTCTGCAGAAATCTAGTGCATGTTGGGAAAGGAAAAATCTGGTGGTGTTTTTTTTTTATTAAGTCCATACAGGAAAAACCGCCGTCTTTCTTTACAGTAATGCAGCCCCTCACAGTTTCTCTAATATGTAATTATTTTCTGCAAATTGTTTTTTAAAAATATTCCAGGCTGCCATGACTGAACACAATTAAAGTGATTAAAAGCTCCTCCTGCTTCAGGCACAAAAGCAACGTAACAAATCTGACCCAGCGCTTACTTTTAAAAGTAAACCAAAACAAATAAATAAATTAAAAAGCATGTTTTAAATGCATTTTTTAACTGATTCCAGGGGGGAAAATTATTCCAAATTTAATATACCATAAATTGGCCATCCTTGTTTATACAGGGGGAGCAGCATGGCGCAACTCCAAACCGAACACTGAGATTTTAATTATGCAGCCATGGATTTTTTTTTATTCCCATCTTTTTTTTTTTTCCCTTTTTCTTCCTTTTTTTAAGAAAAAAACCCCACATTCCCTCCAGCTACTGGGCTCACCACAAGTTATGTTATAAAAAAAGCCCGGGGCCAGGCGGGCCGGGGCGGATGCGGAGAGCGCTTCCTGCTCCGGCGGGGAGGCTGCCCGGCCGGCGGCCAGCTGCAGGCAGGAGGATGCTGTGGGGAGCGGGATCTGTCCCATGAACCCCCCTGGGGGGGGGGACACCAGCCCCCCGACCCTGCTGCAGCCCCTCAGGGGCTCCCCAGACCTTTTTTGCCATTTCTTCCACTGACCCATCACTGATGGTTTAATATTCTTGGGCCATTAAAGATGCTGCTGAGGCTGGCGATGCCGCATGGCTCTTGGGAAATCCATAAACCCCCCCAAAACACAACCAGAGGAATCCCCTCCTTTTTTTTTTTCATTGATAAACCCGCAGCGGGAAGTCCTGCGGTCAGTCCAGGGACACCCAGGTGCAAAGCGATGTCCCCTCGGGTATTTTTGGCCACCTGGACAGTTCATGAGCCACTTGGGTCACCCCTTTGCTCCCTGGCATCAGGCAAGACCCAGCCAGACTAAATACCGGCTCAGAAATCACCACAATCTTCCCAGGCCAAGTGTCTTTGGTAAAGTGATGCTGTGGGACTGCTCGGGTGGATCCAGAGAAGTGGGGGTGATGGGGGGTGGGGCAGGGGTGTTTGTGGCAGAGCCAAGGAGATCACAGGTACTGGGTGGCAAAGAAAAAGCCCCCAGGGTGAATTTCAGCCCCAGAGAAGGGTGAAAACCTTTGCTAAAGCAGCAGGTTGTTATGAAAGCTTTGCAGCTCTGTGCTGTGGAGGTGATGGAGGAGACCGGGGCCAAAGGCAGCGGGGGGTAAGCTGGTGGGGAGGGAAGCCCAGGGACACCCTGGCCAGGGATCTGAAATGCTAAAGACCACGATTAGCCTTGCACCTTGATGAACCAAATGAGTTGGACTTAATAGCAAGCTGACTAGTGTTTGCGATAGCAGACTAAGAGGAATCCCTGCTTTCTCCCCCGTTTTGTGGGGCTGAAGAGGCAACCCCCTTGGAAGGGCAGGACCAAGGGTGAAGCATCCTCTCCTGTGCCGACACAGGGTTTGTGCAGCAGAGGAGGGCGATGGGGCTGGCACCGGCCACGCAGCGCTTAGCAAACAGCAACCCCGGTTGGTGATCGGCAGGCTGGAGAAGGTTTAATATCGCTGTGTTTTCTGGCAAACCCATAAATGGCTGCAAAATTACAGCCCTGTAGCGGGGGAGCGCACATAGCAGCCCGAAAGCACCCACTGCCTTTTGTCCAGGCAGAAAAGTGGGTGCCAAAATGCTGTTGGTGCTGGGGGTGTGTGAGAATGATGGGCCCTCCCCGGCCGGCCGGGAGCTTGTCGTGCCTGGGAACCTGCTATTGATTCGAGGCGGGTTGACTCAGCCGCACCGCCAACCCTCAATTAGCTGTGGGCGGATTATCCGGATTGCGGATGAGGCACACTAAAAAAACCCAACCCAAGCTCTTTGCTCTCCTTGCCCCCTCCTTTGGCATTTACTGTCTCGCCCCTAAGAGCTGCCGCATCTTTCCTCAAAGCTGAACGCCACAACTATGCCGCGTGCTCCCACCACCCCAAAAAATATATTAAAAAGTATTATATACATACATAAATATCTATATGGCTGTGAGGTCATGCAGCCGCTGGCAGGGCATGCCCAGCTCCAGCCGGGCTGAGCCCCACTGAGCCTCCCAGCCCCAGCGCGCTCCCAGTCTCTTCCCAGAGATGGGGCGATGGGGCTGCTTGCCCTTCGTCCTGTTCCCCAAGTTATTTTTAGCTGCACTTTTTCATTGTAAACTTTCTCTGTTTCTATAAACTGCGCATCAGTCGTAATTACTGGTCCTGGCTGCTCCCAATGGTCCCCATGATCATTTCAGACACTAAATTAAAAGGAAATGCCAGGATATTCAACCACATCAAGCGCTCTGAATCCTAAAATAGGTTTAAAGGAGATGCAAGGAAGATGTTATCCTTCACTTGCAAGCAGGAAAAAATAAGCTCCAGAGGCTTTCTGAAGCAGGGAGAGATTTAGGAGTTTTCCCAAGTGCTGCGAAATATAGCCGAACCTCTGCCAGGCTCCCACTTTGTCTCACGAGCGCTTGCTGCATCCTCCCAAGATGAACACTGGGAGCTGCAGGACACAGGGCTTGGCACCGGGCACCCCCAGCCCGGCTGCATGTGGCTGTGAGGCAGCCTTGGCCCCCTGCTTGCACCCCCCCAGCCCTACAAACAGCCAGCCAGGAGCACGGGGGTCACAGCTTTCCCCATTTAAAACACGCGTGGTGGGTGCGTACAGAGCACCAACACCTCTGCGCGGGCTCCTCTTGTGTTACCAGGACAGCTGCCATGCGTCCCTTGCCTGCACCAGGCTTTCTGGTGGAGCCACCGTGGATGCCCAGAAAAGGAGGCACAAATGGCCGCAAAATGAAGTGAGGAGCGGGAAAATCCTGACCCCGCTGCTGACAGCAGTTGGATTTCAGCGGTAATCGTGTGGGGGTGAAGGCAAGCGCC
Organism: Phalacrocorax carbo; assembly: GCF_963921805.1. Lineage (NCBI taxonomy): Eukaryota > Metazoa > Chordata > Aves > Suliformes > Phalacrocoracidae > Phalacrocorax > Phalacrocorax carbo. The sequence goes on along the minus strand of NC_087534.1, from coordinate 3,300,740 downwards.
TGCACGGGTGCTGAGGCCAGCAGCGGGCGATGCTCTGCCAGCATGGGGAGCGGAGCAACACACCTCAGCTCCCCGGCTAAATTAAAGAGGTTGCCATGAGCTCCCACCCCGCGCTAATGGCTCCTTGCAGCGCCCAGGGCACTGCATCTATTTTTGCGAAGGCGGCAGTGAGCGCTGCCCTGCCGTCCTCCCCCAGCGCTCCCCAGGAAGCAAATCCAGTGAAGCCAGGATTTGACATAAAGATGTCCAGAGCTGCCTCACAGCTTCATCTGAAACAGCCACGGGGGGAGTCCGGCCACATGCCCGGGCAGCAGCGGATGCTGGGGAGGGAAAGGGAGGACGTGTGTGTTGCGGTGTCGATGGGCGGTCCTGGGGGGCGCGGGCACGCTGCAGCACTACGAGCCTCCTCCTCGCCTTCCCGTTACAAACCTCTCAGCGCCGTGATTATACCCTGCACGTAACCGTGACTCACAACTGGTGGCTCAGCCCCGGCCGAGCAGAAATCTCAAAGCCCATCCTTACCCCAGGCTTAAAAATACAACCCACCTGACTCCTTCAGTTAGCACACAGAAATAGCATGGGCCAGGCTTATACGAAGTGCTTTATCTTCACACCAAGAGGCAGCGAACAGGGTGGGATGGGTGGATCCATCATCACCAAACCCAACTGAAGGTGCCCGGTGGCCGCCCATCGCCTGAGGGCCCTCGCTGCCCCCGGCCCCGCCACCTGCCCAGGCCAGCAGGCAGGCAGGGCGTTCTGCCTGCCCAGATCGGGACGTGTTTGTGCGCCGGGGAGGTTTGTCATTTCCCCTTCCCAGGAAAAAGGTGTGCCGCTGGGAGACGCGCTCCGGCCCGGCTCACACAGGGCTACGCAGGGTGGCTGGGAGCAAAGAGGTCCGAGTGCCCAATGGAGCCCCAACTTACTGCATTTGCATGTCCCATAAGAGTAATTGTGCAGCAAATTATGCATGCAAATGAAAGCTAGCCTTCTCCCACAAAAATTTATTTAATTAACATGAAGGGGCTGACAAAGCCGCAGAAATCAAAGCCATTCAAATTGAAGGCTGGAACTGTGTTCCCCAACTCTCCCTGCTGCTCCAGGAGCACCAGGAAGGGGAGTGGCACCAGCACCCTTGTGCCAGCACCCCTGCGCCAGCACCAACGCCTCTCGGGCAGCTTCCCCGAACAGCCCACCCTGGCTGTCATCAAACCTGGCCATTTTAAAGCACTCTTTGGTGCTTGCGTGGTCTTGAGTGTTGAAGGAGCTGGGATTTGGTGCCCCAGCATTGCCTCCCTTGGCCCTGGCTTCCCTGGGATGCTGAGCGCCCACAGCCCCAAAAGCACTAGATGGGAGCTGGGTGCTGGGTGCCTGCTCCCGTGGGCACCCCCGACCACCGCCTGGTGCAGCAGGGTCTGTCCAGGGAGCTCCCTCGCCTCTTTACATCCTTATGTGGTAGAGGGAATGTAAGAATGGCTGGAGAGGACTTGGGAGACGACCCACAGCCCTCACTCACCCATACCTCCTCCTGAGGGTGCAGATTCCCTCCCTGCACTCCCCAGGGCAGATTTCTCCCCATTCTCAGACCACTGGCTGTGAGGGACCCCATGCAGGGCCTGGAGGGGTGCGGGGGAAGAGAGGGCCCCTGGCTGGTCCTCGGCGGTTCCATGGTGAGGCCCCTTCCCACTGCACGCCCTTTGGCACACCACGGTGCAGCAGCTGAATCCAGCCTTGCTCCGCGGAGGCAACCTCAAGCCCAGGGACACTGGCCACATCTGTGGCTCGTGGGCCAGGACGCTGCTCCATGCTTACTGACATCCCCCTGCCCCTCACCGCATCCCCCAGCCTTTGCACAAATGCTCCCCAAAAGCCTTGTGCTTGGCCCAGACACCCGAACACCCTTTCAAGCAACGAGCAGCGGAAAAGCTCCATATCCAAATGCCTGATCTGCTTGTCCCGCTGGGCTCGGGCCACCCCAATGCCTGCCCTCATGGGGGGACCCCTTGCACCCCGCGTGCTCACGGCCCTGCTGATGCTGGCTGGAAACAGTGCTGCTTTCGCCGCCACTCACGCAACTGCCTGGAAATAGGACGGTGGCTGGAGCCTGGCATTGCTCAGTAACCAGCTGGACGGGATTCCAGCAATAATTAGCAACCTTGAGGATTTTATTTTGAACCGTGATTCAGTGTCCCTCCACGGGTACTTCAGTCCACCCTGCTGCTGGCACGAGAGCTGCTGTCCTGCCTGTGAGCTCCGCTCCCTCTGCGGCCAGTTCACGCGTGCCCACCCAACTGGGGAGTGCAGGGTGGGCGACGCGGCTCCCTCGAGCAGGACACGCTCCCTCATGCCGCGGTGCTTCCCAGCCTCCCTCCGCGGTGTTACGCTGGAGTTAGCGTTCGGGGGGAAGCAGCCCAGTTCATTGCAACTTGGGGACAAGCTCAGCGAGTTGACCCGGCTCGGTCCCACCCGCCGGCCCTCAGCCCGACCCTCGCTGGACGACTTTCCCCCCTCTCCACTTTTTGACGTAGAGCTGGGTTTCGAGCCGAGGCTGTGCACAACCTGCCAGGGACCTCAGCGGCTCTCTCCCAGCACCCAGGGTGCAGCCCCATGACCACCGCGTCCCTCACAGCCGCTCTCCCGCTCTTATTAAGCTCAGTTCTGCTCAAAAGAGCCTTTTCTGAGCCGGGACACGCTGAGGCAGCACCTCGGGAACCGGGGGATGCTCGGAGCAATCAGCTCCGCAGCCACGGTCCCCTGCCCGCAGCCAGGGACGAGCTTTGCTCCGCGGGCTTTGGGCCGGGGTCAGTTCAGCAGCCAGGGCTGGGCTGGCAGCGGGGCTCCGGGCCGTGCCCAGCCCCGACGGTGCGGCCGCCGCAGCCCCGTGCGCCCCGTCCTGCCGTGCGCCGCTCCCCGGTGAGCCCCCGGTGCCTCCCCAGTGCCCCCCGATGCCACTCCGGTGCCCCCCGGTGCCTCCCCGGCGCTGCGGGAGGACTTGCAACCCCAAGTCCTCCCGGGGCGATGCGCTGCCCTGAGCGGGGCTCGGCCGCCGCCTCCGCCGCTCCCGGTGCTACCGCGACCGCCCGGTCCCCCCGCAAGCTCCGGTCCTGCCCGTGCGCCCTTGGTCTGCTCCGGTGCCCCCGGTCCGTCCGGGCTCCCCGAGCCCTCCGGTTCTGCCCAAGCCGGCTGGATCCTGCCCGTGCGCCCCGGCGTCCCCGCAAGCTCCGGCGCCCCCGCACGCCCGGTCCCCCCGCACGCCCGGTGTCCCGCACACTCCGGACCCCCCGCACTCCCCGGTGCGGCGCTCACCCATGTTGACGAGGCTAACGACGGTGTCGGCGCGGCTGACGACGCTACCGGGCGGGGGGCTCTGGGTGCTGAGCCCGGTCAGCACCGGCCGCGACACCGCCGCCTCCTCCTCCTCCTCCTCCGCTTCCTCCTCGCCGGCCACGGCGTGGTAGAGGTCGAGCATGAAGAGCGGCGCGGCGGCGGCGGGGGCGCGGGCGGCGGCGGGGGTCCGCGGCCGGGGCCGGCCGGGCAGCCCCAGCACGGCCAGGATCTCCCGCTGCACGTCCCGCCGCTCGCCGCCGCTCAGCCGCCGCTGGAGGAACCCGGCGGCGTGGAGGCGGCGGCGGAGGACGCTGCCGCTGCCCAGCTGGCACAGCACCGCCGCCGCCCAGAGCAGCGCCAGGGCCCCCAGCGGCCCCCGGCCCGCCGCCGCCCCGCGCCCCGGCCCCATGGCACCGCCGCCGCCCCGGCCCCCCGCCCCGGCCCCCCCGCCCCGCCGCCCGCCCGGTGCGGTGCGGTGCGGCCCCGGGCACCGGCACGGGCACGGTCCCGGCCCGCCCCGGCGGGGCGAGGGAAAGGGACGGACCCGCCGGCGGCGCCGCCCCGGCCGCGGCTCCGGGACGGCCCGGCCCTCCCCGCCCGGCGGCCCCGGGGAAGGGGGGCATCGCTGGGCACGCGGAGCCGTGGGCTGCCACCCCGAGGGATGCTCAGCCTCGTGGGTTGGAACACCCGAGCCCATGGGCACCCATCCCCAGGGATGCTCTGCCCTGTGGGCACCCAACCCATGAACACCCAAGCCCATGAACACCCGAGCCCATGGGGACCCATCCCCAGGGAAGCTCTGCCTTGTGGGCACCCAACCCATGAACACCCAAGCCCATGAACACCCGAGCCCATGAACACCGGAGCCCATGGGCACCCATCCCCAGGGATGCTCTGCCTTGTGGGCACCCAACCCATGAACACCCAAGCCCATGAACACCCGAGCCCATGAACACCGGAGCCCATGGGCACCCATCCCCAGGGATGCTCTGCCCTGTGGGCACCCAACCCATGAACATCCAAGCCCATGGCACCCAGCCCATGGGTACCCATCCCCAGGGAAGCTCTGCCTTGTGGGCACCCAACCCATGAACATCCAAGCCCATGAACACCCGAGCCCATGAACACCCGAGCCCATGGGCACCCATCTACAGGGAAGCTCTGCCTTGTGGGCACCCAACCCATGAACATCCAAGCCCATGAACACCCGAGCCCATGAACACCCGAGCCCATGGGCACCCATCTACAGGGATGCTCTGCCTTGTGGGCACCCAACCCATGAACACCCGAGCCCATGGGCACCCATCTACATGGATGCTCTGCCTTGTGGGCACCCAACCCATGAACACCCAAGCCCATGAACACCCGAGCCCATGGGCACCCATCTACAGGGAAGCTCTGCCTTGTGGGCACCCAACCCATGAACACCCAAGCCCATGAACACCCGAGCCCATGGCACCCAGCCCAAGGGATTCTCTGCCTTGTGGGCACCCAACCCATGAACACCCAAGCCCATGAACACCCGAGCCCATGGGCACCCATCTACAGGGAAGCTCTGCCTTGTGGGCACCCAACCCATGAACACCCAAGCCCATGGGCACCCAGCCCAAGGGAAGCTCTGCCTTGTGGGCACCCAACCCATGAACACCCAAGCCCATGGGCACCCAGCCCAAGGGAAGCTCTGCCTTGTGGGCACCCAACCCATGAACACCCGAGCCCATGGGCACCTGAGCCCAAGGGAAGCTCTGCCTTGTGGGCACCCAAGCCCATGAACACCCAAGCCCATGGGCACCCGAGCCCATGGGCACCCATCCCCAGGGAAGCTCTGCCTTGTGGGCACCCAACCCATGAACACCCAAGCCCATTGGCAGCCAAATCCATGGACACCCAGCCCTATGGATACTCACCTCCGTGGGCACTCGACCCCACGGGCATCCACTCCCATGGCCGCCCAAACCCATGGGCTCCCAACCTGTGCGTCCACCCTCACAGGCACCCACTTCAGCAGCACGCACCCCCCGCACTGGGTACTCACCCTGTCCACCCACCCCTACGGACACCCACTCCCCGGACACTGACCTCACCGAGCACCCACCTTACCAACACCCAACCCCACCACGCACGCACCTCACCAGGCGCTCCTGCTGGCAAACACCCACCCCAAGAGGTACCCTCATCGGTCGGCCCCCTCACGGGCGGGCACCCACCTTGCCAGCAGGTACCCACACCACCGAGCGCCCTCGCCAGCACCCACCCACCCACCTGGGCCTTCGAATTTCCGGGCTGGCTCCATTCTGCAAGGAAACCTGCACGCACACAGCCCACGGCTGGCACAGCCGTCGCCTCCCCGCACGGAATGAGCAGCTCCAGCTCTCGTATTTAAAAATCTAACACTGTGGAATAAAGGAGGCAAGATTGTTTATTACCGCAAGCAATTTTAATACAAAAATGTGTCTGGTTTTTAAACAATTCATTGGTAGAGCTTCAATTTTGCCTCAATTTAAACCAATTGAGAGAATCACACAGCAACACGGTCAGAGCCGGAGAGGAACAATATTTAATAAATACAGGAGCTCTGCAGAGCCCTCTCCCCCGGCCCGTCTCCTGGTCACTTGGTCAGTTTGATTTTATTACAAAGAAAAAGTAGCGTACAAAAGCGAGACAGGACTTGTAGCAAGTGTGCTGGTGAGACTCATTTCAAGGACAAGCGACTGTGCGTGTAAGTCCAGATTTCTTCTAGGAGCAGAGGTCACATCAATCTCAGCCTGGTTGGAAGTGGAATGACCAGTTAAATAATAAATAGGAAAAAGAGATGCAGATAAATAGCGATTCTGTGGGGAACATCTTGGGTCGGTCTCCTAGGCCATCAGTCCAGAAGAATCCTCCGATTAGTAGGACCCACCACCGCTAAGGGATGCATCTGAGTGATCCAGACCTGCAATCTTACCAGCGTGCTCTCCTCCGGCCAGCTTCAGCGTGAACCCCCTCCCCAAACCCATCACCACGTGTTTGTTCTTTAAAAACAAAGTTGTCGGGACAGTATTTTCAAGACAGCAATTGTCATGACCTTTGCTGTAGTGTGTGCAAATTTTATTAAATCAAACTCCTGCTTTCTTCAGGTAAAACCACATAGCTTTAAAAAAATGGAAACATAAGCCCCAAGTCCCCTCACCTCATGTTTCTCTGGTTGAGGTATCTGTGATTTACAAAAAGAGAGTTCCTTGAACACTGTAGGATTCAGGTCTTTGTTTTTAAATATAATTTACCTTGCTGAGACAGCAAGTTAAGTTTATAAAGATGCATTTAGGAAACAATCCTAAAAGATAAAGCAGGTTCGCACCCTGCACCGCGCAGAAATCCTATTTATATTTTAGTTTTTCTTTACACTTTCACATCTTGGCCTTTATTTTTTTTTTTTGCTTCCTTTTTTTTTTTTCTTTTTTTTTTTTTTTTTTCTTTCTCTCCCATATTTCAGTTTTCCAAGCCCCTCTCTGAACAGGGGTTGCCGAGTGGCAATTTTTATCTACATAAATATTCACATGAAAATAGTAACTTACAAAAAAGGAAAAAAAAAAACAAACCCCAAATAAGGCAGCTTCATAACACAACTTTCTTTTACACTTTTAACAATATAGTTTCTCCCATTTAGAATAAATATACATCCAATGTACGTAGCAGGGTTAAAAATTGGACACAGGTTGGGTTTTCTTTCTTTCGGGAGGGCGGGGGTACAGTATTATCTTTTAGGGCCTGGAGTTTTTGGGGTGGCAGTGGTTGTTTTCTTGGACATGGTTGGGATTTTGGAGGGTTTGGCCATCCCCCGGCGCGAGCCGCCCTGCCCGCCGGCCGCGCTGCTCTCCGAAGTGTCCGAGCACGCCGACTGCGTTTCCAGCAGGTCAAAATCGGAGGCGTCGCTTCCCCGCCGGCTGCTGGCCCGGCTGCCCGTGCGGCTCCCGGCGCGGCTGGTGGGACGACTGGCTGTCTTTTTAGGATCTGCAAGGGGAGCCGAGAGAGCCGTGAGCAGGCGGGAGGAAGAGGAGGAGGTTTCCCCGCCATCCCCGGACCGACCGGCACCCAAATCCCCGGCACCGCTGCGGCTGCTTTCAACCACCCGCCCAGCACCCCTGAAACAAGGTGGGGGTTCAGCACCAGGACCGGTTCATTCCTGAGCTGCGAGCGAAGCAGCAGCACGCCCTCGCGCTGCAAAGCCGCTGCAGCACCCCCCCTCGCAGGCAGGGACACAGCGGTGGGCATCAGCCTCCCCACCTCGCCGCGGGCTCCCAAAATCCGTAGTATTTTCTGTGCCAATTTAAGCAACTAAGTAGGAACAGCAGCGGCAGGAGTTTTTCAGTCTTTGCACCTGAAACTTACCTGCCCGACTGGTTTTGGCACCTGTAGAGACTGGTGAGGAGCTGTTACTGGTGTCCCCAGCCAGGGAGGTTCGGCTGGAGTGGAAGGTGGGTCGCTTCAGCTTGCTGCCCGCGGAGGGGGTCACCTTGGGAGGAAGCACACAGAGAGCGTCTTTTAGGTGTCACCTGGGCCGTAACGGGCCGAGATCACGGCCGAGATGGGCACCTTGGCAAAACGATTCTGACATTTAAGAAACACCCATCTTAATCGTCAAGGAGAACACAAGCTGTCGTTTCAGCAGCCGCTAATAAAAAAGGAAAAAGCCCGGATCCTAAAAATTTGGAGGGCAACAGCAGTTTGTGTGCTGCAAGCTGATGCACAGCTATTTGTTGGAAAAAGGATAAAAGCAAAGCTGCCATCCACCCGGAGGACGACAGCATCATCTGGGCTCAAAAACTCCACAAAGAGAAAGTGAAATCTTGCAAAAATAGGTATTTTAGCATCTAAGCAGTTCGGAGCCACTTTGGAAGGTCAAATGTAACGCAGTGTCTTGAGAAAGGCATCCCGGTGTAGGGAGGCATCAGAGCAGCGTGATTCTGCGAGGTGGAGGGACGTCGCCCCGGTGCCGGTGCCCCGGGCCGGTCCGTGCACCCACCACCCAAGGGCAGACAGATTTGAAGAGCGAGGCACCAGCGACATAAACCGCAGCAAATCAGCTTCGGTCGCATCCTGAAACGGTGCTTTCCCTGACCTTTAAGATGTTGCAAATGCAGACAGGGGGTGGAAAAGCAGCACAACAGGCAGCTCTGCTCCCGCCGCTGCGGAAGAAAGCGAGGGGGCGAAGGGGACGGCGCCGGGCAGGGCAGGGCGCCGGCGGGGCGAGGGCACCCGGATCCAGCTGGAAGGGGCAGCTCCAGTTTCTATACACCAAGCAAAGCTCGGGGTTTGGGGCAGCGCCGCAGGAAAGCGACGTCCCGCGGTGCCCCCCCGGGGTTTGGGGAGGCACCGCTGCGCTGCAGGGACGGGTCCAGCCCAGCTGCGTCCCTGGACGGATGTACATTATTACCGGAGAGCAATTCCCAAGGAGCTTTAAAGCAACAGCTGGAGAGGTTTCCTTCCACCTCCTGCTATTTTGTGGTTTTTTTTTGGAAACTCAGAAATCTTGGGGTGTCATGAAACTGGAGCTGCAGCGGGGGGGAGGGCGGTGGGAGAGGGGCGGCCGAGCAGCCTGCTCCCCTCTGGGCACTGGGGGAATTAAAATCCGTCCACACGTGACTGCGAAGGTACCATTTTCATCACCAGAGATTTCAATTCTCGTTCTTGATCCTATTTTACGAACAAGTTAACAGCAGCAAGCAGGCAATTTAGGGCAACTGGGGAAGCGCTCCTGACCTTCTGATGATTTAAAAGTAATTCCTTTTCTGCGTGAAAGCATCGCGGAGCAAGACGCAGTTATCTTGCCAGCGCACACCACCACGCAGTGAATCACCGAGATCTGCCAGGTGTTTTTTCATCACTGATTCACAAGGTCAGGAAAGTCCACGAGGAGGCTGAAACTTTAGGGAGATCAGAGCCTCAGCCCGAACTCATCCTCCTGGGAGCATCAAGCCAGTGACAGTGGCGGCCGCACCGCACGTGCTTCAACACGGTGATAAATACAAGTGCTTCATAAAAATGAAGGCGATGTGGTTACTGTGCATGCACTGTAGCTGATTTTTCAAGTCTCAACTCGGCTGCTGGATTTCAATTTCAAGCCAAACACGGCTGCTTTTCAACGCTTACAAGCTATTAAAGCTTGGAAAGTTTCTTTTTTTATTTTTTTTTTAAAAGCACAAGAGGAGAAATGTCACACTCTTGGTTTGAAAGCAGGTAAATGTGAATCACAAGCAGTTGCGCTTTACTCTAGAGTCGACGTTTTATTTAATCCGAGTTAGAAACCCATGAAAAACGCTAACAGTCAGAGCGTTAGCGGTGCTAACAAGAGCTGCTCTACCACGAGGAAAGCGTTAAAACAGGCAAGGGAGCAGGACTTCTCCGTGCCAGTGGCACTCCAGCCTGTCAGCGGGTCCTTGGGGCTGTGAGACCATACTCTACCTCGGCGCTCAAGAGCTGGAAGTCGGAATAATCGAATCCCCTCAGGGGGGTGCCCGCTTTACTGTTTATCAACCAGGGTTTGTCATAACATCGAGAGAAGTGATGTGGAGTCTGTGAAATGGAAAATCCAAGGAGGGGGAGGAGAGGTGGAAATGAGTGGAGAAAAAAAAAAAAGAAACGGAAAAGTATCTGGAATGGGGGAAACGGCACTAAAATGAAACAAGAACCGAACGGGAAATATATAAATTAAAATAAAGGGAAAAAACCCAAACAGATGATGAAATTAAACATGCACGGGCAGACAATGTGGTGGGAAAGGAGAGATGATGGTGATGGCTTCTTTCTGTGCGCCAGCCGGCCACCACTGCTGCCGCACAGCCCTGCCTCGGGGACCAGGAGCCTTCGGCTGCACGGCGAGAGCCGGGGACCCTTCTGCGGAGCCGCGAGCGCCCAGCTTGGGCTGAAAACCTCTCCTGCACCGTCCTGCCCCACCCATCCCGCAAGGACCGCGGGGTTCTTCCTGCCGACACCACGAACGTCCTCCAGAGACCAGAGTAACCGCCAAGCCCCTGATCCCCAACCTTCCTCCTCCTCCTCCTCACACCCCCTGCAGCTCCTCACCTCACCAGGTCGGGTTTGGAGGCCACCAGTTTCTAAAGGAGAAGAAAGAGGAAGGTTTCACGCGCGAACCCCACCTTGGCTCCGCTGGCTGGAGTTGCGGGGGAGGATGGCATGGAGGCGCAGCTGTGGTTGCTCTGGCTGGCACTGGAACTGGATCGCGTCGGGGAGGCTGCGCGGGAGGACGGTTTTGATCTTCGGCCTCGCGATCGGAATGGTGTCATTCCCTGGGAGGCTCCCTCCGGCAAGATGAATTTCTCTCGGAGTTCAAGGTTGGTCCGTCCTCGTGCTGGAAGGGGACAAAGGAGAGGAGACCTGAGGTGCGCGGGAACCCAACATGATTTCTGGGCTCGGGAGGCTCCGGGGTCGGAGCACGCGTCCTTGCGCTCTCTTCCAGAGCCCACCGCCGAGGGCAAGTGGACGGCAGCGAGACCGTCCTGGCGCTCTGGCTCTGCCCTAACCCTCTCCTGCCACGGATCAGCTCTTTGAGAAGCCGTCCGATTAAAAGCTGCCCGAGGCTCACGAAGTCAAACTGGATGCCCCATTACTCCTTAGTGTCTTGGGGAAAACAATCCCGATGGCCTTGAACACACCATGTTACAACAGCGGCCAACGGCATCTTTAACACAGCTTAAAAATAGTAATAGCAGCTTTGAAGGGTTGTGATCCTCCTCTCTCAGAGCTCTGGGCAGCTCTTCACCAGCTTTTGGGGAGAGAATAGAGACAAGTGACCGCCCATTGAAAGCCATTAGAATTTTCATCCAAACACCCCAAAGAGCTGAAGGGCGTCCCTTCGACAAGCAAGGGGTAACCAAGCAGGGAGAAGGTCTGCGGCCTTCAGCTTCTGGGCCAGCTGATGTGTGCCAACGTGTTTCATACTCGTGGCACCCAAACAGAGAGCAAGGGCGTGCGCCGAGCCCTACGGGACACAAGAGCGATTTTAGAGTCAATTCATTACGGCCCAGAAAGCCAAGGAAGCAATTGCAGAAGGGAAGCACCATGCTGAGATAACCGAGGGATGGAAATAACCGCGATGTCAGCGCTGGAAAACAGCTGCTGCAAAGCATGAACGGGGGAGGAGGAGGTTCCTCCAGATGCCAGAGGAGCAGGAAAGCCCTGAAGGCTCCCCAAAGCAAGCGGTACGCACTGTAAATCACGCTGCTTTCAGCAACAGCCGTCAGACAGCAGGAGCAAGAAATGGTTAGGCAGCGGCTCGAAGAAGACATACCCGAAGCAATTAACATCTCGGAGACCCCAGTGAGACAGGGACATATGGAGGACAGACCTAAGCTCTCCAAAATATGCAGTGGGCTGGATATCAAACGCTCCTTCCCTGCTGGAGCAACGGGGCGGAAAGGAGGGGTTCTGGTCCCCTCTCCCAGGTGCCTGCTCTCCTCTTCGCCAGAGCAGAGCTGCTCATCCCACCGTCCCCCCCGCGAGCTGCACTAGGGGATGCTCCTGCGAGGGCTCCCAGCTGCGGGAAGCAGAGATTGGCATTTCTGATGAGAAAACAGGTCAGATTCCTGCTTTCTTGCACCTTGATGCACTTCATTCCTGGCCATTCCCCTTGTTATTCCTTCTCCGTCCCCTGGTCACGGCTCTTGGCCGGCCGCAGCAGAGTATCACTTCCATCCCAAAAGCTCTCACAACAGTAAAATCTCAAGACTGAAGGTGTTGGAAAGGAGACGATCCTGGTTCTCCATGCCCACAGTATGCAGCCCTGGTCTGTGTTATCCCAACCGTCCCTTGCAAATGTGCACCACCAAACCAGTTCCAGCAAACACTGCTCAGCCCTAAAACCCCAAGATCTAGGTGGTTCTTCCCTTCTAACGTGCTGCTGTGTTTTCCTTAAGCTCAGTTCATCTAGGAGCTTCTTGCACTTGAATTCTCCTGTACTAATGTTGATCTGAAACATCTTTTTTGTTTCACTGCCAGGCTGGTCACTCCGCGGAACACTCTTGTGCAAGGTGATGCTTATCTACACACAGCATGACGCAGCGCTCAAAATCCACCAGAGAAATCCAACCCAGCCCTGAACAGCCCCATGGACAACCACTTCTAAATGCAGCTCTTTTACCACTCAAATCTGGCACGTGGCAATCCAGGAAAAAGGAGGAAAAGCTCCATCTTATGGGTGGAGCTGGGGGAAGAAAGGTAATTTCATGGGAGTAGAAGAAGATCCAGCACCGTCAGCGGCTCTCGCTGCAAGCAGGTATTGAGGTTGCACGGTCCTGCACAGCTCAGGGTTTCTAAATCAGTTCCTTATGCCGCTGCTCTAAAGACAACAAATGAACTGAGAATATTTGTATTAGAAGTGCATCAGAGAGAAATCAACTAGTTCAAAGTCACAGGAGAAACGTCTCCTCGTTCACTAGGACAGGGCTGGACCGTTGGCCCCCCGTGGCCACAGCCCGGTGCGGCAGCACCATGGGTTCACGGATCCTGGGCTGGAGCATCTTCTCCCCAGAGTGTCTCAGACCAGGATTTTCCATCTCCTGGCTTTGAACCTTTTGAATTCTTCCAGGTCACATGCAATAAGCTTACTCCCTTATCCACAGAGCCACACGTACGCACCGACCGCTCCAAAGGGAAGCCGAGACCCCCAGCACGGCAACGCAGCTCTGCTCGCTGGGGTCGTAAAAACAAGAAACACAACCTTTCCCTCTCCTCCTCCCAAGGCACGTGGCTAAATGCTGCGAGATTTGCTGCAGTATCCTCAAATCTCGTGATTTTAAGTTCTACGGTTTGCTTTGGATCTGTTTTCTCCAGCCCCCGCCCGTTATTTGGATAACCCAGACCCGCTCCTCTGCTACATCTGGCCACTCACAGTCACAGCAGGCAAGTTCTCAAACTCCCCTCACGGGGCGAGAAGACCCCAGTTGTATAAAACCCAGGAATTGCCTTACCTCTGCAAGGATCATTCTTCACTAAAAACTCATCCAGGGCCATCCATCCTCCTCCGACACGAACCATGACCGTGCTCCGCAGGATACGGACCAGCCGCAGCTGCTGGGAATCGCCGAACTGCGGAGCCAAGAAACAACTCGGTCAAGGGGGACACGACCAGGGACACTCGGCTCCTTCCCGCAGGAGGCTGCACCAAGTACTTTTACTGATGTGTTGAACACTTTTAAGGTGTCTCCAGATAGCTTCAGGAGTTTTTCCTACTGTGTGGTTTTAAAGTGATGAAACAACCCAAATCCTTTCATTTTAAAGTTGGAAAGAGAGAATTTTTTAGAGCAGCAAATGAGAATTTGGAATTTGGTCTTTGGATGCGTTTTCTCAGCCAAAATTGTAGTTTTTCCTTTTATTACGCAGGAGACAGAGTTTGGCGATGCAATGGTCCTCCTGGTGCAGCCCACGTGGAAAAGAGCCGGCTGATTCAGATCACCGAGTGCTGGTGAATCAGCGAGGCAAGCAGTGCTACGTCACCACTGAGCGAGAAACCTCTTATCATCAAGTCTGAAGTCCAGGGATTTCACCAAGCCTCAGACTTGACCCCACAGGCCAGAAAGCCCCCGCCGCAGAGATCGCGCCAGTGAGGATGTTTTGGCGAGTGCAGAGTGATGGGAATCCAGGCAGGAATCCCGCAGCAATGTTGATTAGTGATTGCAATGTTCATTAGTGATTTTAAACACCTGCAATTTCAAACAAGTGCACCCTGAATCAGAAGCATGTGTTTGTTTTTCAAAGACCCCTAAGTCTCCCAGACAGCCAAGCCCAGGCTCCTGGTTGCCCTCTGCATGGGGCAGGCGGCAGAGCTGGTGCGGGACATCGGGAGCCTTGCTCGAATGTAGCAGCTCTGCATCCAGGTCTCTACATCCAGGTCTACAGAGCACCTGCTGTGAGAGAAGATAGGGGAACCAGCCTTTGAAAGCAAGACCATCTTCAGAACAATTAAAAAAAAAATAGTAAAAAATAAGCTGCGACGTTTTTCCTGAGTGGAAAAGAACGGAACAATCAAAAGATTAAACGAAAACAGAGTGCAAAGCCACACCGAGATGGGTCATGGCAGGCAGAGGGGCAGGAGGTAACAGCATCTCCGACCGTCCTTCCCGCGGGGATGTGGGTCCCTGGCGGGTCTCCCTGCCTGGGGGTCCTACCAAACGCGCTTGCCCCAGCGCCAGGGTGAAGGAGCTGCTGTAGCCACGCTGGGCATGGCCACGGTGTCTGCGGGCAGGGAGGAGGGCAGGGGAGCTGCCTTCCCTCTCCCCGGGCTCTACGTAAGGTGTCCTTCAAGAGCTAGTTCCGCATCAGGGAAAACCAGGGACATGTTAATTCTCATTTCCACTGCCACATTTACATTACTTCTCAGTTGCCATTGAAAATGTTTCTGTAACCGCTGCCTAAATTAAAGCCAGAGCTCTCTTGAATCCGTTCACTTCCAGCCTCGAGGTTTGTTTCATTTTGAGCACATTTTTGGTAGGGCTCCATCATTTCATGTGAAAAATATGCTTTTCTGTTCAAGCGGGGGCAGTGGGCACATCGTAACGAGACGTGATGCTCCAGTCCCATTAAAAAAACCCGAAAGCAAAGAGCTCTGCCCCCTGAACCAGCCGGCACTCACGCACGCTGCACCGCTCATCTCCGGTCACGACAGTAACGGGGACACATGCAGGTTTTGTGAGCCTTGCTCCAGTTAGGAGTTACTCAGTGATGGGATGAGGGTTTAGTTATTGTTACCTACAGGATTAAAGGGGTGGACTCGGCATTCTCATTCCGCAGTGACTGCGATCCAAACCCACCAGCGCCTGGTACAGCCCTCGTGCAGGTAATTGTACCCCCGTGATTTTATCCGGGCTGGCCGCTCCCTGAAGGAGGGCAGTCCCGGGCACGAGCCCATCAGCATCTCAGTGCTCCCCACCGCAGGGTGCTCTAATTTGCCACTGGTTACCATCAACATCCCCAGCGTATCCAAGAAAGGAGCCACGGAGAGAAAAAACTCTCAATTTTTGTCAAATCCCGCTTTTTCCAATGAATTTTTTCCCTTTTTTCTGCCCAATGCCGTCTCTTTTTTGGGTGGCCCTCCCAGCTCGGGCACTCCTCTGTACCAGGCTCTGCTGAGCAGCGCTCACAGATCGCATCCTCCCACAGCAAAGGACAGAGCAGCATCACGGACACACAAAGCTACGTTTGTTAAAAAAAAAAACAACAAACAACAAAAAAACAACAACAACAACAAAAAAAAGAGGTGAGAGACAGCATCGCAAGGCAAACTGTACCTGATTGCCGAGGAAGAACTACGGAGGGAGAGGAGTTGTGGAGGGAGAGGGGATGGGGTGGGGGGAAGGAAAGTTGAGAGGAAGAGGAGGGGAAAGAAAAACAAGAAAAACATTTATGGGATTAACAGCGTAATAATAATGAAAACTGTTAACTGCAGGTAGTTAGAAATCTGTCGGGTTTACACTATTTGGGCGTAGGGTAGAAGCTCGGGGAACCTGGGGCCGGTGCAGCCGGAGGGAGCGAGCGCTGCGGCTCGGCTCCTCCCGGACGGAGCATCAGCCCTGAAAACAGCGGGCAGGAAAGCGGGCAGCTCTGCTGCCAGCTCGCTTCACCAGCTCACCCCGGTGAACGATTTGAAACATAAACAGCCAGCCCGTTACAAAGAGATTCTTTAAGGAAATTATTCTCCTTCTTCGGGAGCGAGCTAAGAAAAACACAGGCGTAAGGTACACTCATCCATGAGGCAAACTTCAAGGGCGGCTGCCGGTGGAGTGAATGCAGCGTTTCACGGGGCCGGCGGGACGGCTGCCCCAGAACAGGGCCACTTTTATGCTCTCCCGATTCGGGGAACGCCCTGGGGCTGAGGACGGTGCTGGGCAAACACGGCTCAGCCACCTCCGCCGGGAGCCGGCGTGCCGGAGGATGAGGTTTCTGTCTCGCCCCAGGGAGCCCAGGGGGGTCCCCCTGCACCAGGCTGGGCACCCCACCAGTGATCCCACCCCCGGTGGGGATGGGGAGCAGGATTTGTGCTGCTGGGGCAGCATTCGGCCCCCTCTGCCTTACCCGGTATTTGTTCTCGCCGATCTGCTCCACTTGAAATCTCTTGGCACACTTGCACTGGGCCACTTGCCTGGTGACCTGCCATCACCAACAAGAGAGGTAAGGGACCAGGATTTCGGGAGTCTCCCCCAGTCCAAGGCACCGCTTGGATAACACACAGCCCTGAGCAGCTTTTCCTCCAAAAGCAAGGCAGCTACTGGCAGTACCAGCCAATTATTTTGGCTCAGCACCACCACAATCCTTTTTTTTCTCCTCCTTTTTGTCTTCCCCCGCTGCCCACCTGCAGCCCGAACCAGCCCACACCCCCCAGCGCCCATCTCTTTCGGTGCTCTACCTCATCTTCGATCTTGTCGGCGTCAGTGGTGGGGCGGTAGGCATCCTTGTTGGGGTGGAGAGCGGCCACAAACTCGTAGTAATCGATGTAGCCGTCACCGTCACGGTCAAAGATGTCGGCCACCGCCGTCATCTCCAGCTTCGTGGTTGGGAATTCTGGAAGGAGAGGGAAATGAGCAGCCGATGCAGGGACTTCACTCCGGGTGGGTTGTCGGAGCACGGTCTGCATCTTTGCCCTCGAGCAGGGTCAACCTTGTCACACCGAGGTGGCCATTTTCCGAGCTTGTTTCAGGCAGGCAGGGACTTACTAGAGGCCAGGATGCCATCGATGAACTCCTGCCGGGTGATCTTCCCATCTTGGTCTTTGTCGATGCGCCGGAAGAAGTCCATGACGCGGGATTTCTTGTGGTTCATCCAGCGCATATACTTCTTTCGCCAGACATCGAAGTCGAAGTTTGCAAACTCCTTCAACTGGAAGGAAACCCGTGAGAGTCAGAGCGGGGAAACCCCCGAAGAGCAGCACCCCTGGCTCTACAGCACCCTAAACCAGCAGCCTTCAGGTGAGCCCGTGCCTGAGCTCCCAATGCTAACGCTCACTGCCTGCCCTCCCGGGAAGGTTTATCTGGGTTTATCCAGATGATCCCCATTAACGAGGGGGCCGCTCAAATCCACTTTCCAGAACAGAAGGACACACAGTGTAGCCGACAGCCACCACATGGACCGTGCATCACGGAACCATCGACACGGGACACAGCACCCCCCACGGTGGTATACGTACACATATGCAGAGGTATCAGCTACTTGCACACGGACACACACGCCCCCCATCTCTGCTCGGGCATTTGGGGATGCTTCCTCACTCCGATTTCGCCTAACGACTCGCCAGGCTCTGCCCGGGACAAACACCCATTGCTGGCACCATTTTGGGCAAGTCTCCCCTCTCCCTCTCAGCAGCCACGAAGGGATTTCTTGCTCGTCTTCCAGGTAAGACAGCGGCTGGGGCACATCTCAGCTCTGCAAACCCTGGCCCCGCGGCTCTGCCGCCAGCCTCTGACGAGCCACTCACCCTCCAACTTAAGCTAACGCCCTTTTTATCCCCCCTCGAAGGACTCCCATGACCCCAACAGCTAAAGCAGCTCACAGCAAGGTAATGCAACAATTTTTAGCAATTTTTTTTTTTTCTCTAAACATTCTTGGAGTTAAAAGCAACAAAGAAAAAACATTAATACGCATAAACTGAACTGACCTACAGCAAAAGCAACAAAAAACAAAAACACTCACTTCTGGGCATAGCTGCTTTGTTAAGCATAAATAAAAACAAAAATTACATTAGATGTTTGGATAAGATAGAGACAGTAATCGTTAAACTAATTACTAGGAGTAAAGCAGGCCTGGCTGTCATTACCTCTACAGATACTGACTGCAGGGGCACAAAGCAGTTCGTTAATGGGCAGTTAGGTACAGAAGGCAGTTTTCAGCCTTAATATTTGAGGAGTTATTTTTTTCTTTTTTCTTTTAGCATTTTCAGAAAGGCAGCAGGAACCGCCTGCAAGGGCTGGGCAATCCAAGAGGCAGCACGACGTTAAAATGCTTCTCGCACCTCCCCGGCGAGCAACCCCCAGCACCGCTCCCCCCGCGCCCAGAGCAGCCGGTGGCCGTTACCTCCTCCAGTCTGTCCAGGGCATCGTTGAGCTTCCGCTGCCGCTCCAGCGCCAGCAGCCAGACCTGCTGCCAGCGGGCCGAGAGCTGGTTTATCCGGGGGTTCTTCGTTTCCGACTGGGAGATAATGGGCATGCTGGGGGGAGCGGCCTGACTCAAGGATTTTCCTGGAAAAAGGGAGAAAAGGAATTGTTTGAGGTGGTGTTGATGGGTTCTCAGCAAGGCTGAGTGGTTCAGGAAAGAGCAGCAATGAAATACATTTTATTCTTCAAAAAGAAAACCTCCCACGGCGTCGCTGCCTGCTCTCTGAAGGGTCGCAGCGTCCCCGGGTAGGAGGAGGGGGTGACGGACGGCTCTACACCCAACCCCTCCAGCACTCCCCTTGCACTTGGGAATTCACAACAGACCCTGACTTCAAGAAACAACACATAAGAAGACCCCAAAACCTCATCACAAAGCAACTGCAGAGAGGAAGAGAAGAGCAGCGACAGCCCGAGCTTCCCCAGGCGCAGCACACCCCAGCACGGGCATTTTGGCAAATGCCACCTGGATTTTCCCCTCCTGACAAGTTTCAGCTGCCTTCCTGGTGGCTGTCAGTGCAGGATGCCTTGTTAATTGATAATCAGAGTTAATTAGTTTCCTATGCGTTTCATTTCCTCCCATCGTAGCACATTTCAAAGGCTGCGTATCGAGCGGAGACGTACTGTTGCTGCGGGACTTCTCGATGAAAGGCCCGTGGGGGGGCTCTGTAGCCTTCCTCTTGTATGTCTTCGTGACCCGGTCCACGTCTGGCTGTTTCCGTGTCATCTCCTCCATAAAGGACTGTCAAAATAGAGAAGGGACAAGAAAACCATTGCAGTTTCAAGATGTTTTCAGTCTCCTGTTGCTTCAGATCCTGGCTGGGACATGCCAAGCCCATAGAGGAGACGCGAGCATTAAGCACCAGCGATGGGGGCTTGTGGTCAAGCTACTGCACAGCGCTGGCTTGGATCTGCAAAGCTGGAGTTTGTCCCCGGGGCTGGCCTTGCTCCCAGGTGACAGCTCCGTTTGGGTCACATCCTGTTTAAATAGGGACTTCCAAGAGAAATCAATGCCTCCTCCATGGAGGAGCAGGAAAGCACCCCCCTGCCGCCCCTCTCCCAAATTCCTGCTGTGTTTGGCCCTGGGCTCACCTGGTGTTCGGAGATGAGGGCTTTGACCTGATCAATATTTTGTGGCATGGGCTCCTGGTCCCGCTGGATCAGGGTTGTCTCAGCCCACTGGATCCAAGCCAGGAGCTCTTCCAGAAGCTCCGCATTTGCCACCAGCTCGGAAAGCGCAGACTCCAGTCTCTGCTGGTGCTGCTTCGCCCACGTGAGAACCTGTTGGAGGAGCAGAGGTGACCGTTAGCCCAGGATGGGAAACCAGGGGCAGGAGCCAACACTGCACGGCTGTCCCCGGCGGCGGGGTCCACCACCGCCTCTCGCCTCCAGCCTGGAGCAAAGCCTGGCGGACTCACCTCCTCGAACCTGGCTCGGATGATGGTGATCCAGTGTTTGATCGTGGTGATGCAGTCGGGGTGGCAGGCGGCCAGGATGACCTCCCCCATGCCCACCGCCGCGTTCACGTCCACTCTCTTCTCCTCCACTTTCTTCATGAACTCCTGAAAGGCCCAAATGAATTATTTTGCAATATTCTCCCCCATAAATTTTGCTCGGGTTGCGTTTCAGAGCTCCCCGCTACCTTGTGCGTGTCAATGAGGGACTGCAACGCCTCAGCGTCGTCGGGAAGCGCTCCCCGAAAGCGCAGGGACTGCTCTGCCTCCGAGAGCCACTCGAGCAGCATGTGCACGGCCGTCCTGAACTCCTCTGCCTGTGGCGACAAAAGCACAGACGTCAGCCCTCCTCCTCCTGAAATGGGCCGCTCAATTCACTGCTGAGAGCTGGAGAGACAAAGGGCTCAAAGGGACTTTAAAAACAAATAAAAAAAAAAGGGGGGGGTGGTGGGTGGAAGCCATGTCTGTCGGCCTGGGTTTGTGCAGCACCAGCGGACGATCCCGCAGCGGCCGGGCACCTCCCTCCCCTCGGCATCAGCTGCACTGAAGAACTACATATTATTTAAAAACAGCACAACTACCTATGTTCTGACCAATTTGGCACCTGGGTAGTTTATTCTGTAAATTGCCTACTTGACATAAAAATTACTTAAGAGCCTTTGACTTTTATTTATCTTCAGTCTAGGTGTCCTGCACTGGACATTAGCAAACACCAGCCTGGACAGTCTCTGATCACTGCTCTGTTCCTGCCATGCGCAGTGATGAGATCTTTTCATCCTCCCTTTTCAAATCAGCCTTTATATCGGCTCTTCTTTGAGAAAAAAGAACAAGTAAATAACTGACACCAACCCACTGCTTTGCAGTTCTCATTGCTAACTGCTGCAGGGCTGGGGTGTCCTGCTCGGCCGGGAGATCAGTCACTGGGCAAAACCTCTTCTCCGAGGGTTGCGTTGACCTCCCGGCACAAACCCGCAGCCCAGGCGAAGCTCTCCAGGACCATTTCCACCCGTAGCCTTCTGCTCACCTGCTTCAAGGCCTGTTCCAGACGGGTTTGTTTGGACACGGACAGCTTGCACACTGTGTCCCACCGGTTGCTCAGCTCCTGAAGCTGCACCTTCACCCAGGTCGTGTCGTCCCGGCTGTTCTCGATGAGCTCACGGCCGGAGCGCTTGAGCACCTGGACCGTCCCCGTGCGCTTCCCCAGCTCTTTCTGGAAGACCTGGATGGAGAAAGGGCAGAAGGCGAGCAGGGCCAGTAAGTCCCAGTAGGTTGTTTCATGTGGGGAATAAAAGAGGGAGAACATCTGAAAATAGCTTGTAACATGGGTTTGGCACCTGCATCAGGGATCCGCCACAACCTGGTGTGATGGGAGGGCGGCAGGCAGGGAGCTAGAGAGCGCAAGCAGCTCCCGAGCACGTTTTGGTGTAAGTACGTGGGCAGGAGCCCCAGCTTTCCAGCCTGGCAGAAGCAGTCGTGACCTGGAGCGGGCGAGCTCCAGCCCAGGAGCTCTGGCTGCAATGCAACGCTGCCTTGAACGGATGCCCAAGCCCTGTCTGGGGATTTCAACCTATGACCTAATCCAAACCCAGGAGCACCAGTCTCCAAGACACGCTGGAGAAAACTGCCAAGACCAAAGTTTATAAAGAACTATAAATTCAGCCACCTTTTCAAAACTAAACTCTCAACAGATCTGACTGGTAGCATCTCAGAAAAACAGAATTCAAGCTCCTGCAAACTACATAAAAGTTTCTTCCCACTTGTTCACTCTGTTTTTGCCTTCCTTGTCCACCACAGCAAAGCAAAGCAGCAAGACACGCAGCTCTGCAGCAAGGCTCCAACCCCGGCTCCTCCATTCTTTGGCTTTTAGGGAAGACAAGCCCTAGTCATGTCCCAGAGAAGAGCTGGGAAAGGCGCTCTCACCTTGTGAGCATCCATCAGGTTCATGACCAGATCCAGGTCACCATGGACAGGCTGGTCTTCAGCTAACTGGGGTTCCACCTTGTAGAGCCAGTCCACCAAGGCCTGCAGCGCATCCATGAACTGGCCGGAGAACAAGAGGGCTTCTTCCAGCTTGTGCTGCCTGAAAAACAAACACCCCAGTGAACTTCCACGAAGAAATTCACATCCTTTTGCCACGTCCCAGCGACCTCCTCCAGCCACCCCATGAAATCGCCTCCCCTCCTCTGCTCTCCACTTGGGCGAGTCCTTGGCAAACAAACGCTGTCGGTACAACGCTGGGGCTGGATGTACCTTTCCACAGATTTGCCGCACACTGTGTCCCACTTATCCCGGACTTCTCCCAGTAAATTGTCCAGCTTTTGAGTGTCATCTGGAAGCAAGGCTTTTTCTTTGAGGGCTCTGCCCGTCCTGATGGTGGTGTCGTAGACGGGCTGCTTCCCCCCAAGCGTCTTCTGGAACTCCTGGGAACCAGAGGGAAAACAAAACTGTTTCAGAAAGCCTGGCCATGCCTTTCTGAAGATACGCGCTGCTTGTGAAGATCCCCAGCTGAACATTTTTCCATGGCAGCAGTAAGCGTGACGTGCTTTTCCCCTGTCGTGATGGCAGAGGAGGTGCTGCCCTGCTCCCCGTCACAACAAAGCATCCTTCCACCCAGCGGCCAGCGCCGGTGTCGCTTTGGTGAAGCTCTACCTTGTGCTTGGAGAGCTGGAGTTTGATTTTGTCAGGATCATTGGAAATCTCCAGCTCCGAGTCCAGGTGATTCTCTGCATCCTCCAGCCAATCAATCAGTTTCTTCCAAGCTTCGTGGAACTGCAAAGAACAGGAGCAAGTCTGAAACTTAACACTGGCAGTGTTCCCAGTCCCCTTCTGGTCTTGAGACCCCTTGCTCCCCAAGGCTGGCCATACTTCGGGGTTGCACCCTCCCCTTATTTCTCACCTGCTTGGCTCGCTTCCTGGCATCATCAAGAGCCCGTCCCCGCTCCACCGAGCGCTGGACAACCTTCTCCCAGCGGGACTGGACGCTCACCAGCAGGTTCTTGATCAATACCACATCCTGTTTTTGACTGAGAAACTTCAACTGGTTCCCGGTTTGATCCAGCTCGATGATCCGATCCCGATGAGCGTTTACCTCGTTAGCGAACACCTGCGAACGGCAAAGATGTCCTCTTATCTGCAAGGGAGCTGGGCGTGCCTGTAAGCAGCCCGTGGGCGCAGGGGCGATGAGGTGCCACCCTTGCTGCCACCATCCTGGGGGGCCACTGGGTGCTCGCGGTGCCGGTACCTTGTGCTCGTCGATCTGGGCCAGCACGGCGTTGAGGATGAGGCTGGCTGGAGGCGCGATGTTCAGGCTCTGCTCGGCCAGCGTGAGCCAGTTGATGAAGTCCTGGAGGGAGTTCTGGAAGTCTGTGGCCAGGGCCAGGGCCTCCTCCAGCTTCGCCTGCCGCAGCAGGGAGGGAGAAAGGGAGGGGGGAAAAAACACAACACGAAGGGTGAGAGCTCACGATCTGCGGTTTCGCAGACAGAGGCAGCCTTTGTGTCCCTGCCGAAACGTCCTTCTAACAGGAACCTCATCGCCTCGGCCCGGGAACGCGACTTGTTTACCAATGGGAGGGGGTTTCAGTGAAAGCCACCGCTTTCTTTCAAAACAAGAATCACCCCTGAAAGGGGAGACCTTCATCGGCACACAAGCAGCTGCGTCACCCTCAGCTTCCTGAGAAAGGGATCACCATGGGGAGGGCGGCTCGGAAAAGGAGGTGGATGATATTTCGACAGTAACAGCTGCAGCACCGCAAATTTATTCTGGGCTGAGGCCACCACGTCCCTTGTTTCATCTCATCACCGGCCAAAAGCCTAGGATGGAGTCAGCTCGGAGGAGGATTTGGCCTGCTGTCTCGCAGAGGACCAACAAAGCCTGCCTTTCAGAGCCGCAGGAGGTTTCTTCCCACCTCTCCTCCAAATTAACCCAAAACACAGTTTTACTCTCATTTTCTATGTGATTTAACCAACTCTGATGACTATCGAGAAGAAAAAAAACCCCAGCTTGATGCTTAGACAGCACCATCTGAAAGACAAATTCAACCTGTGCAACCAAGAGAGAGCTTGTCCAAAATAAACCAAACCCCAGCCCTCCCTCCATCCCTCCCGGGAAAGCAGAGCAGCAAAGCAGGGAGCAACTGCTGTCAGACCAGCTCACGGGGCAAGGGCGGACGCCGACGTTACCTTTCTCTCCTCCATCTTGGTGCTGACCAGACACCATTTCTGCTCCAGCAGCGCTACGCTCTGCTCCGTCTTTGAGCCAGAACCAGAGTCGTCGCGGTTCAGCAGCATCAGTCGCCCCTTGGCCAGCAGCTGACTGTAGACGTCCTCCTTGGCTTTGAGCTGGCCGTACAGCTCCTGCACGGGAGGCATCACCGAAGCGTCAGACAAAGGTAGAGCTCGGAGAGCGGCAGCGACTTGCTGCGACTCAGGGTGACGAGAAAATTAGGTTCAGGGCAGGCCAAGTGCCAGCAGCGTGTCACTTTGAGCAGAGAAAGGTGCTTAAAGCATTGTGATGCTTGTCCCAGGCATCAAGTGCAAAATTATCTGTAAGAAGAGGCCAGAGAAGCACTCTTCTTCCCATCAGATAGAGAAGGGAGAGGTTTTGATGCCGATATTTGAGACAGGAGCTTGCTGAATTGAAAGCATTAAAAATCTCTCCTAAGAAATTACCATGTGGGCATTGAGTTGTTCCCGGGCAGTTTCTGGCAGACCTCCTGTGGGTTTAGACGCCAACAATTGGCTCTCCATCCTCGTTAGCCACAGGAGGAAGTCTTCAATCTCACCATGGAAACCCTGGGCCTGTTCGGGAACATATAATCGGCCACAGATCAGATGACATCAGCCACCATTGATCATATGCCAGGGTTAACGCTGTGCTTGCTTCAAAACCAGATAAAGAGGCAGAGCTGGATGTACCAGCACATTAAGGAGGGCCCTACATCGTACATCCTTAACCAGGCGGGTGTGCCTGGTCCCCGCTGTGCTTCCGGGCAGGCACCAAACCACTCTAGGAGTCAGAGTTAAATGAAAAACTTGCAGAAAAACATCCCAGTGTCTCCCTAACTCCTCCTGCCTTGAAAGCGAAGGGGGAAGCGGACCCTCGGCAGCAATCCACTGCACAGGGGGTACCGCCGACGTCTCTCCCTGACCTGCTGGAGCGTGGACTGCAGCTGCTGCTCCCTCTCCTCCGTCTTCTGCAGCACAGACTCCCAGCACGAGTTCAGCTTCTCCAGGCGGTTTCGCAGGCTGCTGGCATCGTCCCCTGCGCTCGACTCCAGCAGCTCGTTGCCCGCTTTGTTCACCGTCTCCACGGTCGCTTGGTGGGCCAGGACGTCGTTCTTCAGCACCTGCATGAGATGTGGTGGGCAAACGTTAGACGTCTCTCTAAAACACCCTGTTAATTCCTGCACGCTCTCATGGACTTGGACCAACTCAAACCCTTCATGAGAAATAAAATCCTGCAACGGGAATAGACTAAAATCGGACCTGGAGTGGGAGTACTCACGTGGTGCTTTGCAAGTTCAACCTCGATGACTTTTGGGTCTCCATTGATGGGCTTTTGTGCGTCGAGCAGCTCCTCGGTGTGGGTCAGCCAGGCCATCAGCTCCGCCAACGCGTGCTGGAACTGGCCGAGTGCCAGGAGAGCGGCTTCTAACTTGTGCTGGGCAAGGACAGGGATGGAAAAGGAAAGTTTAAGTCAGGAAGGAAGGGGAGCATCCCAGCGAGTCTCAGCCCCGCACTTACGAGAGCCCAGATCTCTCTACCTGTCTGTGAGCAATTTTCTCGCCCAAATTCTCCCAGAGATGTTTCAGCTCTGTCAGTGGTTCCTTTATGATGTCTCTGTCTGTCTCATCTGTCGCTTTTTTTAGCATCAGTTCACCTTGGTGATTAAGCTTTTCCATCTCAATCTGCTGCTGGTAAACCTCCATTTTAAACTCCTGCCAAAACAAGCAGGACAAAAACCAGAACAAAATGAATCACTGGAGCGCAAGCTCTGCGATGCAAAGCAAGTACCGGAGAACCGGTCCCACTCCACCCGTGTACCTTCATCTCGTTCATTTGCTCCTTAACAGTGTTGAGGTCAGTGCCGACAGGAGACATGTTGCAGAGTTTGATCACGGCGTTATCCAGCCAGTCAAACATGGCCTGAAAGGGGTGCAGACGCCGTTAGCACAAGGGATGGCAAAGCGTGCTCCCCCTGCCTGCGTCACCCCGCACACGCTTTTGCAAGCTCCTTCCTCCCGCCTCCTGCTTCCAACAGGAGGACCTGACAGCAGCCAGGCTCATCCTGCTCCTTCATGCAGAAATTAAGAGAGATTTGGGAACACAAATGCCATCAAGTATCTGCTCGTCCTTGGAGCTGGGTGTTAGGCTCAGGCTCTACCAGAGGCTGCAAACACCCATGAGACATCTCCTTGCTTTGCATTAGTACAAATCCCAGCACAACTCCAGGGAGAGGACTCGCAGTGGTGTTCCCAAGGTCTACCCGCCCCACAGAAACAGCCCTGCCTCTTACTTGAAGCGTATCTTGATATTGCACAGCTGACTGCATGGCTTCTTCAAGCTTTTCAAGCCTCTCCTTCCAGGTTTTGTTGAGATTTTCCCACGCGTTGTTCATCTGCGGAACACAAGATTGCCCACAAAATTCGTTAGGCTCTTCTACTGGAGCTCCCACTTGCTTCTACCTGATTTTATCTGAAGGAGAGGCTGATGGTTTTCC
This sequence comes from Phalacrocorax carbo, assembly GCF_963921805.1. NCBI lineage: Eukaryota > Metazoa > Chordata > Aves > Suliformes > Phalacrocoracidae > Phalacrocorax > Phalacrocorax carbo. Next base: position 3,274,107 of record NC_087534.1, on the reverse strand, counting down.
TACCTCATCAATGCTCTTTTTCACTTCTGGTTTCTCAGTTTCGCCACAGGCAAAAATTAAATCAGTTCCAAGGAGTCGGATGAACTCCAGCTCTTCGTGCAAGCTGTCCGTCTCCTCTTTAATAGTCTGCGTGTAGCACAGAGACAAAAGAAAAATGGATGTTGTTAAATGACCTTCCAAAATTGCCCCGTGAACAGGAGGGCTAAAGCGTGGAGAGTCCTTCCAGCTCTGGTGTCCTGCACACTGGCCGACAGCCCGACGCCGGACCCCAGGACAAGGTTACCCAGCGAGCAGAGGGCTGTCCTGCTCACCAGGCTTGTCACCACCAACCCGCTCTGCTCCCACCTCTGGCCGCCGTGGCAATGCCGTTGTGCCCAGGGGTTGGGGGAACCAAAACAAGAACATCTGTTTTTAGCTTGATGTGTGCCTGAACTGCCTGGCTGAAGACGTTGTTTACAGGAGATGTACTGTTTACAGGAGTATTTTGTCAATATAGGAATTAGTTTTTGAGACTCAAAAGTTGTAAACCAAAGCCAGAATGGTTATAAAAGGGAAATAGCAAGGACAAACTTAGCAAAGCCTAAAGAAACATCCCCGCTCCCCAAGGTCCAAGTCAAGGCAAATCCACCTGAAGAGGATTTCACTGCTTATTTGAAACAGCCAAACAACAACAAACAAATCCAAGCCCATCCAGCTTTACAATTATCTCCTGTCTAACCAAAATCTAAATATACACTTCCCACGCTAGGCAGCACTCAGATGCCTTCCACTCAGACTGGGAGCAGAACCGTGCAAACTTCCACATCACTCAAAACAAGTGGGCACACAACTCTGACCACACGCTTGATAAGCTTCCCAAAACAGTAGCAGATAAAGCGATTTAAGCATCACTTCCCTGTCTGGAACAGGGGGCGGTGGTGGCAGCGAGGGATATGTGAAATACACTCTGGTTTTTCCCTTGCAGTTCCAAATTGCAATGGAAATAACATTTCATAATCTGCCTGCCTGCCTACAAAACTGTTTTACAGCCACTGTTGCCCATACTCATATCTGAGATCTACCCCGATTTAGCTTACAAGCTGGGTGCAGACAAGTTCCATAGAGGGGCAGAGTCCCATGGTCCTCACCTCTGCTGCTTCCACCTGCTGCTTGATGATGGAGGGGTCAATGCCCGGGCTCTCCAGGTCGTGAACGATGTCCTGCGTGTCTTTGATGGTAGTCAGGAGGGCTGCCATGTCGTACCAGAACTTCTCGGCAAGCTCCAGGACATCAAGGAACTTCATTTCACGTTCCTCTGCCCGAGCTTTGATGTCTTCCCAGAAGAAGACCATCTGATCCAACTTATCCTGGATTACTGAGGAAGGGAGTGAAAACATTCAGTGAAGAAGGAAACCTTTCTACAGCTCAAAAGCATTTTGCAAACACTTTCCACTTAGAAATAGCCAACAGAATATTCAAACGGGAATTACAGATGACCAGGACTATCAGAGCATTAACTCAGAGATACTGAGGGACATGAGAAACTCCAGCTTGCAGAAATAAACCCTTTATTTAAGTGCAGGCAAGCTCAGGCCAAATCTGCCCACACACTCTTCTCCAATGAACCTCTGTTCTGGCCACCTCTAGCGTGAAGTCTACGCTCACTCAGTCCACGAGCTGACTGTTGAGCTGCCAAGAAAGGTGCCAATTAGTGCCAATCGTGTTGACAAGTCTTTTTGTGCTGGGGATGCTCCTTCCCTCCATTAGATGCTGAATCGACACCAACAAATCGTTTCACAGGGGCCACCGACGGTTGCCACAAGAGACCAGCTCGGGGTGATGGCTCAGCCGTGCTGCGCTGGAACCTCTGCCCCAGCAGCCACAAACGCTTCTTTCTCCTCTGGCTGATACCACCCTGTCTGCTCCAGATGGAAGCAGGCACCAGGTATCTGCGTGCAGAGGACTAACCCTTCCTCCTAAGGCCAAGAGACTCTCTGAAATACACCCCTGGGACACCAAAGCCTCCCCCACGGCGACGGAGCCAAGGTTTGGCCAGCTTCTCCTACCCAAACCATGCACTGGGGTTAAATCCACCCCAGGATACCTTTTGCTGCCAGGTCCTTGTCCGTTCCTTGCGATCGGCCAATGAGCTCTTCCCCGCGGCGTTTCAGAGCCTCGAAGGAGGGCTGCAGCTTCTCCAGCTCCACCGTGGCGTTTTTGTTCTCACTGATGCACTCCCGGATCTTATCGACCTCGGCGGGGATGAGGGGCGGCATGCGCAGGCGGGAGGAGAGGGTCTCCAGGGTCTCCAGCATGGGCTCGATCTTATCATGGAACTGGAGAAGAGCAAGTCCATTAGGGCAGGAGAGACGAGATTAAGCAACGCTGCGTCACTCCCTGCGTGTGCAACAGCCCTTAGCGCTGCTCCCAGCGGCCTCTCGGAGAGGACAAACATTGCCTGCGACAGCAGTTAAACCCGCAGCCTCCTGTTTACACCTGCCTCTGCTTTCCTCTGCTGCCAACAGCCCCCAGGCTGCGCCAGCTCAAACCGTACATCAGCCATAGACTCCCAGAGCCGGCACAGGCAACTGCGAACCAAACACGGCAGCGATTTGTCAGCGGGTCCAACCCTACAAAATCCACATTTTTGACCCCTGTCCTGCTTACTGCGGACAGGCAGCGTGGCAAGAACACCCAATCCCGTTTGCTCGAGCATCCGCGCAAAGACGCTGCTGGAAAAGCGCCTGTGTTTGGTGCTGACGGAAATCTCCGCTCGGGGCAACGCCAGCAAGAAAACCACGCCGGCAGGGTCAGCGGGGGACGGCGGAAGGCTGCATGCGCAGGGGGAGGAGGGAGCTGCCACGGAGCTGGGGCTTCGACAAAAGCAGAACCAGAAAGCCGGGAGTGAGAGAGGACGGGGGTCTAGCAGGGATTATTATCATTAATCTTAAAGAAAAGTCAACTTTGGCCTTAAAGATCCCAAATCATCTCTGCTGGTGAGGACAGCTCTGCACTCTGGCTGCCAGCTCTGGTCCCTCCCTGCAGGACATCGGCGTCGGCGCTCGCCGAGGCCAAGCTCTAACAGCAGAGAGGGGATGGGCTCTCGGTGCAAAGCTGATCAGGGGCACGCTGGCTCAGCCAACAAGCAGGAGCAAACCGGCAAGTCCAGCTAGAGCAGAAAGCTCCACGCGTCAGCGTAAACCGCTCTGAAAGCAAAACCTCTGCTTTGCAGGAAGCACTCCCAGCGGAAGCTGGCCACGGCTGAGACCAGGCGGCAACGCAACGAAAGCCATCTCAGAAATGGGATTTCAGGCCCCCGGACTTAATATTTAAGCATGTTCTGCTGAGCTGTGCGTGGACCAGAAATAAAAGTCCGGGTGTAAAATAGAATCAGCCCAAAGAAAGAGTGTAAATGAACATCTGTGGTGGTGGGGCTTACCTCCGTAATCTGCAATGGTGGGGCGCAGTCAACACAAGAATGAAATGGGACCATGTGGGGAGGACGGGCACAGGCAGCAACACACACAGATAACACATTCCACAATGGGAGTGAGAGATGAGACGGGAGGGGGGTGTGGGGGGAAAAACTCGGAGTTAATACAAGTGCAAACCAAGAGAAGTGACTACACAATACAGGAATAAAAAAAAATAAAACACCCAGACATGACAAGAACCAACCGTGCTACGGTAACACGGGGTGAAATGAAACATAACTAGGGGTCATCAACCCTCGGCAGCAGGAACTCTTCACCCCTTTTCTGGACTTTAGGATCTAAAGTCTCTGCCCTTCCTTTTGTGTCTCTGCTCCTGTAGTCACTGACCTTCTCTGGAGATGCCCAGACCCATACAAAGGACCCCATGGCTGCTCGCTGCACACAGCTTATCAGAAATGAAACTTATCTCTCCAAGCTCTTTAGAGAGGCTCTCCGGGCCCTTCCAACCTTGGGTGGATGCCAAAACAGCCCCTTTGAACGAGCATCGTTATTGAGGTTGTAAAAATTTATTACCCTATTTACTATGTCAAGATTCAAACGCCTTCTCCTCTGCTTTCACAGCCAGTGCTGAGCAGCAGGAAACTACCCTGGAGGTGTCTGACCACGTTGTGCCTTATAAAGGGTTTTACAATTGTAACACGCAGAATAAACCCGCATTTCAAAGCGTGTGGCTTCCCCAGGGGACTGCGATAGGAAGACTCGGCTCCTTTGCACCCCAGCGTACCTGGGTGGACTGCGAGACAGCTTCGTCGAGCGCGAGAGCCCGCTGGCACACCTCCTCCTTGATTTTGGCATACATGGCCTCCGCCGTCGAGTATTTCTTCTGCACCATCTCCCCTTCCTCGGTGTTGAGGTCCTTCAGCTGCGGTCCGATTTTCAGCAGCTTGTCAATATGAGGCTTATGTTCAGCAATGGACTCTCTCAGTTGCTAGGGAGTGGGGGGGGGGAAGACATTTGTTTAGAAATCTATTGAAAGCCGCTGCTTATTTATTTCATGCAACGCTCCAAGAGCGCTGATTGTATCTGTTAGTGAACTCACACCGTGGATATCTTGACCCAGCATCTGCCAAGCACATGGCACTCGGCTCTTCCTAACATGGCCACAGCTCTGCACGCGCCGGCGGCACGGCGCCCGGCACGGCCGGCTCCTGACCCTCCCCGCAGCCCCACGGGGGGCACCACTGAGAAAGCTCGCTTTGCAGCCCTCTACCCTAAAAGCACAAAGCGGTTTTCCCTGACAGAGTCAGGCAGGAGATCCGAAGGCAGCCGGGCTCCCTTGGGTGCAATTTGTATTTTAGTATGAAGTGCTCCAACGTAACTCGTGATTTCCACACGTACGCTCCCGACACACTTGTATTACATAGGCAGGATCCCCAAAAAGAAGAGTATGGGTTGAAAAAAAAAAAAAAAAATGAGAAAAATTAAGAAAAAAGGCGCCCTTGCCCCTGCGAGCGCTGCGTCACCGTTTAAGGTAGAGGAACCGATGGTGCAGGGGATGCAAATGTCCTCTTACCCTCATGTCCTCCTGCTGCTGCTTGAGCTGCTCGTGGTCGATGGCCGGCGGGGGCAGCTGGGAGATGAGGGCTTGCGTCTCCTCGATCCAGGGGTTCAGCTCCTCGTAGGTCTCCCAGAACTGGTTGACCAGGACCTGGGCGCGCTCCAAGCGAGCGTAGCGCTCCGAGTTGAGCTGGCTCACGGCTTCGTACTGCTGCACCAGGGACTCGGTTTTCTCCTAAAAAGAGAGGGAGGAGGGTAAGAGCGAGGGATGCAAAAGGGCCCCGGAATGGCGCCAGCTGCACGCTGCGAGCTGGAAGAGCGGGAGGTGCCTTTGGTGGCCTTCCACGCGCGCAAGCTGTAATTCCAATTAAATCAGCCTCAGAAATCTCTGTTGCCCCCTCTCATCCCCAAACACTGCAATAAAAATATGCAATAAAAGAGAGTAATAAATGTAAAGAGATTTCTGCTAACGCTGGTGGGAATAACTGAAGATGGAGTAATTTTAAACTACTTCAGCCTTTGCAAGAGCCGAGCATTCCCCTCTCTCCCCTCTCTGTCTCCCCTGTCGTGGTAAATGGCAGAGGGAGGCTCACCTGGAGAACAGCTTTTTGTTCCTCCCCGCACGTCCCAAAGATCTCATTGCGCTGGCTGAACAGTTCATCCATAGAGTCTTTGTGCCGAATAATGTCGATGGAAAAAGCCTGCAGAAAGGAAACGTCCAAAGAAAGGAAAGAAATCAGAGCCGAGCCCAACCTCTCCCCACAGCCCATCCATGGGACCCTCCTGCCTGCGCCCGCTGTAGCAGGCAGCAGAGCTCAGCAAGGCAGAGACCGCATAAAACTCAGCACAAGTGTCCTGCGGCACACTGAAAATCTGGCTGAAAACGCAGATTACGGCATGTTTTTCTCATGACTCATCTACATCAACCTCTCTCTTTCAAAGGCCTGAAAACAGCTCTTGAAATGAGGTATCAGTCAACTTCCCCACCCAGGGTCCCCACCAGAGGAAAAGCTCCACCACCCATTTGTTAGAGAACACGTTAATCCCCCAGAACGATGCTCTTCAGAACGGCATCTACCCATAATTTTGCCGTTCCCAAGGTCCACGCGATTAACAGCGGGAAACCAAGCTAAGCTCAATTTAACTTAACGCTTGACGGTTCTGTCCCCCTCCCTTATAACAATGCCTTAGTTTTCTTCTTTTTCTTAAATCCAATAAGCCTGTACACTGCTCTGATTGCCGGGGCTGGTAAGGGAAGAAAAGGGCCGTTTATTTAAAGTGCACGTTCTTTCAGGCATGAGCTCATCTCAAAGATATAAAAAAAACCCCCAGCGTCTCTTTGTTCCACGTCTGGCTGCCGGGAGGGAAACGAGGAGTCCCCCACTGCAAGGAACAATGAGGAAAAAGCAAATGTAAAAGCACCCTCATTAATCAATATATACATTTCTCTAAACCCTTCCTGCTGCCAGCGCCTGCAAGACCCCGGCTGAGCTTGCTCCAGCAGCCGCAGCGAAAGCCTTTGGAAGGAGCAGCTCTCTCGAGGGGAGTCCAGGCAAGAGCGTCCATCCAGCCCTAAACGGCCGCGCAAAGGTTTCGGCTCCTGCAAACGGACAGCAGGCTTTTTCCTTCAGAAGCCCAACGCTTCCTTTCCCTAAATCCTCTTTCTTCCTTCCTTTTTGGCTTTTACTTACCAAGGACAAAAGTTGCATCTCTCCTGGTGCTCCGGGCTCAGCGCTACAAACCCCAGGGTAAAGCTGCCCCCCCCAAACCCCAGCCCATCACCCAAACCACGTCCCTCCCGCTGCCCACGTCCCCGCCGGCAGCGAGTGCGCACGTACCTTCTGCACCTGCAGCTGAGCCGTCGTCTGGTCTTGCTCCAGGCGGATGGGACCGAGAGCCATCAGCTTCCGCTTGGTCTCAGCCACCCAGGCCAGCTCCGCGTCGGCCGCCTGCTCGTACTGGCACACGGGAGAGGACACAGGTTAGTGACGGGCAGCCGGGGTGGAGCACGTGGCAAACCGGGAGACATCGGGGGACACAGCGGGACACGGGGGACGAATGCCTCGCCTGGGCGTTCAGAGGTGGGGAGGAGAAGGGGACACTGGCGGGGACACAGGTTTCTGACTCCAAGCTCCCCTCCGAGAGCAGCCACAGCCGCTGTCCCATGGCCGGCGGCTCCTGCAGCTGGTTTCGGGGCATGAAGCATCACTGAACCACGAGCGCTCAGCGCAGCAGAGCACGGTGGAGCAGCCACCTCCCTCTACACCCTCCCTGCCCGCAGGGAAAGAGGCGCCTCTATTTTACACAATCGTTTTGCTCACACATTCAGCTTTGTTGGCTCAGCGCTCGAAGCCAGCGAGGGCACTTTTCACAGCGCTCCACAGCCTCCAGCCTGTGCAGAACGAGCCTTTTTTGAGAGGACTGTTTGCCTGGAACAAATCCCCGAGCTATCACAACAGGGGATGACATTTTTCCAGGCTTGAAAGTCACCTGTCATCGGTTTTACACCATTGGCTTCACCCATGCAGGCAGGATAAGAGGGTGCTGCCTCGGAGTTACCCTCTCCAAATCACACACAGCAGGACGGGTCAGAAACCAGCCCCGCCACCACACGCCGCTGGTGGGGCCAGTTCATTCCTTGGTGTTCCCGCTGGGATCTGGCCCTCCCGTCGGGCTGCGCTCCCTACCCCTCATGCTACCATTGCGCTGCACGAGCTGGAGCGGTGCCGAGCCGCTCGCTCCCACTCTGCCAAGAAACCCTGTCAGCCTCCGGCGGGGTTATTAAATTACCTGTTGGGACCTCTGAATGGCAGCATCGATCTCTTCCACCCTCTGCTTGATGGTGTCGCTGACCAGCTTGTAGCGCTCATTGGTGTCCGACACAAGTTTATCCAGCCCTTCGCGGGCTCGCCAGGGAACCAGCTCCAAGAGAGCTCGGCTCACCTCGTTCACCGTGTCCAGGACGAGCCTGTGCTCCATCACCTCCTTCTTCAGCTCCTGTGGAAGGCACCCATGGACACACGCCCTTCTCAGTGCTCTGCAGGTGACGCCCCTCTCCAGCTCCTCCCCGGCCTCTCAAAACAGCGAGCAAACCCCCGCCGGCTGCTCTGCCAGCCCCCACCTTTTGCCTCTGCTGGAACTGGGGTATCTGCTCGCCGGCGGGGGACTGTCCCCCGCTGGAAGCCAGCTCATCCTCCACTTTGCTCATCCAGCTGGTGAGCTCCTCGTGCGTGGACTGGAACTTGGTGGCCAGCTGCCGAGCCTGCTCCAGCGTGCGCAGCGCCTTGGAGCTGGCAGCGGTGATGTCCGAATAGCGGGTCTTAATTCCATCCAGCTTCTCCTGGATCAGCAACACCTCCTCCCCTGGAAGACAGCAGCCAGGGGCAAATGATGCTGGGCTGGGGGTGCTGCAGAAGCCATCTGCCCCGTTTCCCCCATTTTAAATAGCTAATTTCAGTCCCACTTTTCTTTCTATCAGTGCAACTTCGCAGCCTATTTTTACAGCCAGGAAGCTACTCTTAGAGCTGACATTTTCTACCAGCCCGCGTAACGTCCACCTCCTCCCTGCAATAGGATGGAAGCGTGTTGCGAAGCCTGGCTTTGCCACAAGCCCCGAAGGCACAGCTCAGTTCTCAACTGATGTGTCACAGCTCCACGAGAAAAGGTCCAGTTTGCTCTTTACTGCTATTTCCGAGAGGACAAGAAACTGCAAGCCAAATTCTTTGTAATCACTCTTCCTGCTACCCGGCTCCCACAAGGACAGAGGTCTGTACATCTGCTCCGAGCAGACCACATCTGAAGGAAATGCATCGCCCCGACCTTTCTTCCCACTCATAAACATAAACTCACACCCACGTGGCAACAGCAACAACTGCTCAGCATGGGAAAGCAATATTAGGAAAGGGCTGGGTGTATTTTTAACCTCTTTCCATGTGATTTAGCAGCTGGATGCAATGAGAAAACCCTCCCTCATGTTGCAGGGCTGCTCGGTGCTGAGCATCACCATGCCGGTGGTGGGAATCACCCGCTCATGAAGACGTGAGGCTAGTACTCGGGATTTACTAAGCTGGAGTGCCTGCGGCTCGGCGTCCAGGTCTGGGTGCAAAGCACTTATTTTGGGAGCAGCCAAAGGAAATTAGACCTGAGGGAGAACAGCCTTCCCCTGAACAACGCACCACTGCAGAGCATGGACTTCCCAGGGAAGACCACATGGAGGACGGGGGGCTTCCCAGACCCCTGGATGGGGCAGAGCGTGCCCAGATCTTCACGTTACCTGTGGTTTGCTTCAGAAGAGCTTGCCCATTTCTAATGGCTTGGTCCACGTTCTTCTTCCTGTTCACGATTTCCTCATTCAAAGCCTGGCGAGAAAGGCAAATTAGGGTTATCCTCTGCGGGCAGGTCCCCAAGTGCTGCTGGCCAGAGATGCTAAGCAGAGCACAAACTGCTCCTACCGAGCACGGGAAGGGTGGACAACAGATCTGATACTTGTCCAGTCAACCTTCTCCTGCTGCGGGACATAACGGGGCTTCTGGGCCCCAAAGGCTCAAGTCTTAGAGCAAACCCATCCCAGCCCATTAGATACGTGTTACCGAAGAACGTGCCCTTGTATTAGACATAACCTCACTCTTGAACAGAGCTTGCAGGGCCCCCGGGGAGCGGAAGCAGACGGCTTCCTCGGTGGCCAGCCTGGCTCGGAAAACCCACTGGGCTTTTCAAGCTCTCATTCTTGGAAACAGCATCCAACTTTCTAAAGGCATAGGGTGGCCAAGCTCGCTCAGACATTGTTCACAAAGCAAATGAATCATCTGAAGTTTCTCCCCCGGGAAACCCATTTTTGGGGCCACAATTATTGTTTTTAACACATGAAATCTCTTTACACTTCTCCAAGCCTAGAAGGGAACCAGCAGCGGAACAAGCTTCGCAAAATTAAAGTCAGACCAGAAACAAAAACAAAACCAGATAAATGCAACAAAATAAACAACATAAACATGGAAGAAAATGGAAAATACCAGCTGGTCGGCATGCTGCTTCTGCAGGACGTCCCGTTTGTAATCCTTTACGGATACCGAGCCGAGCTTGTCCTCGACCTCAGCCAGCCAGTTGAGCACTTCCACCTCCTCCTCCCCAAAGAGCCTGGCGTTAGACAGCGCCTGATCCAGCAGCGCTGCCTTCCGGCAGCACCGGTCGTGGACCTCGCTGTAGCGGGTCTGCAGAGAGTCTAGCTTCTCTGCCAGCAGCCTCCGCTCAGCGGCACAGCTCAGGGAGGAGAGGGACTGCCCGACACCGACCGCCCGAGACACGTCGGCCGCGTGGCTCTCTATCTCTTCCGCTAGAGCCTGAATGCCGGGAGGATAAAATGGACAACAGAAAGGAAAATGAGTGATAAAATGGATTAAAAAAAAACCCAAACCAACCAAACAACAACATAAAAGGGGAAACAGAAACAATGAATGCAACTGATGGAATGAAGGAGAAACTAAACCCGCCCGTGAACGGGCAAAGAGCATCAAAATAAAAAAGGTTTAAAAGAAACAGAAGAATTGGAATTGGTTTTCTATCCAGAGCCAGATATCCAGATTCACAGCGAGGTGCAAAGACGTCAGTTTAATATTTACCCACACTGGTGGGTTAGGGTTGCCAGCCTTCTCTGTACACAAAGCAGCCTGGATAACTCCAACACTTGTTCGTGCCAAAAACCCCTTCGCCATAGCAGAAACAACCACCTGAGCAGGACCCGATACCCACCACCTCCATCGGCAGCTCCCGCTCACACACGGGTCCTACCTTGTGCCGACTGATCTGCTGCTGGATTTTGGCAGTCTGGGTACCGATGGGCTCAGAGTTGGCCAGTTTCTTCTCCGTCACCGACAGCCAGTCTGCCACAGGCTCCGTGGTTTCGTGGAACTGCTTTGCCAGGACCAAGATGTCCTCCAGCTGCTTCTGCCTATAGTAAGGACGTAATAAACCACTAAGGAGCAGCTCTCTGTTGGAGCCAGGCATGGGAAGCAGCGCTGAGCGATGGGAAGAGGGAACCGAAGCAGCCCTGTTTGGTCCGAGGGCAACGGCAGGATAAGCTTTTTCCTGCAGCTGTGCCTTGAGGGTTCCAGTTCACCCCCAGGAGAAGGCAGCAGAAAAGCCCCCACATTGTGCTGCTTTTCCTCCATTCCTATCACTATCTCTGAGATCCTCTGACATGCTCAGCTTGTGGCCGGGGTCTTGGTGCTTCAGAGCTGCTGAGCTTCTGTTCAAAGACAGCTCGGCACAGGTACAAGTCCTAGACAGACACTGGGAGATCAAATCTGGCCCTCAGAAGTGACTTTATAACCTCAAATATTAGCTTATGTAGCAACAAGGAACTCATAAACGAGATTCAGGCAGCAGAAAGGTGTCAACAGGATGTTGCTGCTAAAGCTAGATGTTAACACTTAGAGGAATAAAAATAACATCCATCCCCTGCAGGGAATTTATTTAATCTGAGCTCTCCCCTGCCACTGTAAACCACCGCTATCAGCTTCAGCTCCCAAACAGGCTTTGATTTCTCATGTTTTCCAGCTGTTTCCATGTTTCCAGGATGTATCTGCACAGAAATCTCCGCCAACTTCCCGCGTGTTGTAACCCCAAGCTCCGGGGCACCGTGAATCGCAGGACCAGCTGGCCCCGTGTTTTCGGCCGGCAGCTCAGACCCCCTCACCTGCCGGCCGCCCTGCCCAGCAGCCCTGCCCAGCGCCGCTCCAGGCTCTCCAGCTGGCCGACGATCTTCTCCCGATCCGCAGGCTCGGCCGACTGCGCGATCCTCCCTCCCTCCGCTTGGATCATCTCAACGGTGGCTTTGCGATCGTCTAGGAGTCGCTGGAGCAGCTTTAGCATCGGCAGTGAAACAGAACAGGGTAAGAGTTACCAGATTGGATCAGCGGAACCTCTTCTAGCCCTCAGAGATAGCAAATCTCTAATTATGGCTGAAAACCACCGTAAGCACAGAGCTGAGACCAAAGCCAGCCCCGTGGGAATGCCTCTGCCATCAAAACCAGTTCAAAAAATAATAATAATATAATAATATGCTTTAACTTTTGGCCAGCCCTGAAGTGGTCAGGCAGTTGGACTAGATGATCATTCTAGCTCTGTTCCAACGGAAATATTCTACTCTAAAAGAGATTCAAAGCACTTCTGTGCCACAGTTTTCCGAGGCTTACCCGTGACTGCCACCCCCATCCCAAACTTATCAAGTTTTTAACTTTCACTTTAAATAAACTTCCTCTTCATAGTCTCAATGCATCGGACCAAGCCTCGGTAAGAATTCATTTCTACATCGTTTCACCACGACCACCCTTGAACTTCCCTCCGCCTGCTCGCGAGGGCAGGTGCCGAGCCGGGCTGTTAATGCCTGCAAACCCCGCCACGCCTCGGGTCGGTTCTTACAGTTTGTACATTCATTTTGTCCGAACACCCAAACCATTACCTACAGCGCCAGCTTGCTCCTGACGCAGCAGAATTACCAGCACAAACAACACTTAGGGCTGGAAAAACACGGCCGACCAGCAAAACCAGCAAACTTCAAGAGGCAGTGGGACAATAAAGTAACGCGGGTGATTTAGACGATGGAGATAGCAAGTGTGGGCAGAAGAGCTGCCCGGTTATTGCATTAGGATGTGGGGAGCCAGAAGATCCACCGTGAAAGAAGCAGGCTTGTGGACATCCCAGCTACACCTTATCTGTTACAGCTGGACCCCCAAAATATTGTCTGTCTGTCTTTCCAGAGCTCCCCCTCCCATCGAGCCAATCGTTGCCCTGTGCTTGCTCACCTTCTGCTCCTGGATCTGGGCTTTCACCACCTTGTACTCCGCAGAGGGAGGCTTCTGGTTGGAGATGAGCTCCTCGGTGTCTGCCAGCCAGCTCAGCAACGGCTCCAGGGCGTCCTGAAACTTCCCGCAGTGCAACAGGGCCTCTTGCAGCTGAGCAACTCTTTGGGCCACCTGCACCCCAAGCACAACCCCACTGCATGGTCAGGCTGGTGATGCAACGACACCGGAGCCTCAGCTCCCTGTCCACGACCCCCTCCTTCTACCAAACCCCAACAGTGCCGACAGAAACCAGTTACAGCCCCTCCCCACGCTCTCACCTTCTTGTTGAGGGTGTTCCAGCGGGTGTTGATTTCCTCCATGTCATGCTCCAGCCCTTGGACATCACAGTTTTTCCCGGCGCTTTGGATGAGTCCTTGACCAACTCCATTGACTTGCTGTAGTTTTAGCTGAAGAGGATCCACTTGCTCCTTCTGGAACAGCTGGGGATAGGAAGGGTGGGAGAGAAAAGGTATTTATAACCCGTGAGCTGCTCTTACAGCCCCTCCATCATTCAACAGATACAACAGGCTTTCTTCTCTAGAGAAGATGCGGTAGCTGCTTGCACTGACTTCATTAGTTGTGCAACTCTGTCTGAAGTCCTCCCTCGCCTTGACCCAGTAACACAGATGTTGCAGGCATTCCCTGGTGGGGAGCACAGCTCAGCATCCATACGCATCCACCTCTGCTTTTAAATGGGTAAGTCCCCTTTTTCCAAGCACCAGGGTGAGGTGGAGAGAACAAATTGGGCAAGAAATGAGAGCATCGGCTCTGGTCATCCATAAGATTGGGAAATAATGCTCCCGGGGAAAAACCCAAAGCAATTCTCACAGTGATGCTATTGAGAACAGAGACCTGACAACACATGAGTTTTGTTAACCACGAAATTACAGACACCAAGAAGCTGGCTGTATTTCGAAAGACAAAGGCAATAGGCAATTAATGTGCTAGTCATTTACTGCACCGCGGATTTGGCATGGTCCTGCCTGGGAATCCTGTGGGGAAAAGCTTTCTGAACAAAAAAAAAATTTGATAGGGAAGGGGGAGGAGAGCGAATGAAGCTCCCCATTGTAAAGAGAGGCAGCAGGGAAAATCCTGCTTCCGCGAAGGAGATAAGCGCTCTTTATCAGAGCTGTGGATCTGCTGTAACCAGCCGCCTGTGCACGGTCCCTCTCCGGCGCTGCTGGGGCGGCTGCACAGCCCGGCCCCAAGGGACAAGCCTGCTGCTTCCCCACGGCGAATAGCACAAGGGAGCGGAGTCCTTCCCCTGGTCCCTTGGCCCACGAGCCCATCCAGAGCACCGGTCACCCCGCACCCAACGCCGGACAGGATCAGAGCCCTTGGCCCTCTTGCAACATTTTCTCTTCGGGAAGCGGAGGGGACTGCAGCCAGCCGCCTGCTTTCTCAAGCGTGCCTCCTCCTCACGTGCCCGAGAATATACGAACATTGGCGGCATTGAAAAATTCCCACTCGGATGCAAGATCTCTCCTAGCAGAGCAGCAGCTCGTGGGTGGCACAGCTCTCTGGACCCAGCAATTGCTTTGCCTCCAAAGGAACACAAGGCAGGCGAAAAGCCCCAAACACACAAACCCCCCCAAACACACACACCCCCCCAAAGTTCCCAGGCTGAGCAAGGGGGGCTGCCTTGACTTTCTTTGTCCCATTTTCAAAGAAAAAACACTATTCCGTCCCATGGGAGCTCTGTTACTCGAGGGCAGGGAGGTATCACTCCAGGACACAAAATGAAGGGTGTGCTGGCAGACACTGTCCAGAGCCCTTTGCTCAGGGAGAATTATACCACGGTTATAAGAAATAAATGGTGACATGAAATCACCAGTTCTTTGGCCACTTCTCCTGTTACTGTTTGTATATGGAGCTGGCTGTTAGAGCAGCCAAACCCACAAAAGGACCAGGCTGATAAGGCTGGCATGCCGGGCTGGGTCCCAGCCCTCCGCACGCTGCAAAAACAAACTCCAGGGCTTCAAACCAGCCGGACAGGGAGGGAGGGAGCCCCGCAGAAAGCCCGGCCATCAGACCACGGATACCTGCAACACGCGAATCGGTACAGCCCGAGAGCACGATGCTGTACAAGGATCGTTACAAAGATAATCACACTAATGGCCTGAGGAGTGAGCATGTCAGACACGCTTGTTTTCCTTCGCTCAGGAAAGATTCCGGCGATTTCGTTCGTTAACCTCACTGTGACTCAGCTCTGAAACAAATATTTAACGTACACCCTTTGCTAGGCAGGGAAAGGCGCAGAGCGAGGTGTCCTGCCCAGGCGAAGCGGCTGGACAGACATCTTGGCGAGCAGAAGGACATCTGCTCCACCACACCTCCTCCTCGCTCCCAGAAAACGCTTTCCAAAGCATCCCCTCGCTTTCTGCTTCCCTCATTTCCCAGGCAGCTGCGCTCCTTAACCCCACCACTGCCGAACGCCGAGCGCGGCCCCGTGCTGGGAAGAACATCGCCCCGGTGCCAACCCGGAGCTGCCAACAGGTTGAACAACATTTGAGCAAGGGGAAGTTTACAAAGTTAACAACCAGAGATGCTGCACTTAAAATAAGGACCCCGCCAGCGAGGCCACGCTGACACCGAAACAGTGAATTTCAGCCAACAGACGTACAACGGCAAGAACCCAACAGCTCTTTTGCCTCGCTAAGGTCCGCGCCGGGTGCCCCAGCCCGTGCTCGCATGGACCCCCCCATGTGAAAACATCTCTCCAAGCCCCTCCACGTGCATTTCTTAAATGGGTGGCACAGTCCAAAGGATGACTAATTGCTACCGAATCGGGCTTTTCGGCGCTGACTAACTTCTGATGTCTCCTTAGCGATATTCCTCCTAATCCAGATGGCAGTAAATCAGCGCTCGGCTGTGGGAACTCCACCACCGAGGTCTCTCCAGGCAAAAGCTGTGAGCACAGCACGGTAAAGCAAATCCCCAGACGCCAGAGAGAATTTGAGCCCCTTCCCACACATGTTCAGAGCCTCAGCACCTTATTACTCACTTAAAAAGCTACAGAAAGCAGTGACTGCACAGGACAGGAATTATTTGCACTGAATTTGTTTTACAGGATTCTCTCTTCTGATAGATTTTCTGCCTCAAAGACGGGAACCACCCCGCCAGGACCCGGCGAGGTTTTTCTGAAGCCTGTGATTTACATCTGAGTGACCATAATGTATTTTAATAAGCCAAAAAAGTTTAAGACAATTGTTTAGATAATTAGCGATAGTCTTTTGCCTCCTCTGCTTATAAAAAACACACAGTTCCCCCCAAAACTTTTTGCCTGCCAAATTCAAGCCGGCTTCAGGAGGGAGAAGGCTGTTTCAAAACCTGAACCCTGCAGATCGTGGCTGTGAGTTACCGAGCACGGTCCCACCTCCCACCCACCCCTCAAGTGCAAAATAAAGCAACTTCTGCGCCTGAAACCCCGTCTGCGAGCGCCCGAGCAACAAATACCTCGTTATCTGGAACGAATCCATCTGGTAAAGCGGGAGGCCCTTCTGCGATGAGAGCGGTGGCGGAGTGTCCCTCCGTGCCTGCAGGCACCTCTTCCTCGCAGGGTGCTGGGGAAGGGGCACCCCCGCAGCTGGGGGGATGGAGGGTGTCCCCCGGCACGGCCCCGGGGAGGGTTTGTGCGGTGGGTGCCGCGGTGGACGGTGTGCCCAGCAGCTCCTGCAGCTCTGGGGCGGTGGGTCCTTCTGGGGGTGGTGGGAAGGCAGAGGGGAGACCCTCCGTGCCTGGCAGCATGGAGGCACCGTCCCAAGCTGCCACCTCCTCTGCAGGCACTCTTGCAACGGGATCATCCTCCAGAGCCACCGGTTCAGCAGATAGGTGCTCTGGAATGGGCAGCACAACCACATTGGCAAAGTCCTCTGTATCCCCTAAGGCCACTACCAGCCCCCCCGCTGCCAGCGGTGCAGGGCCACCACCGAGACCCCTGACACTGGAGACAAGTGGGTCGGCCGCTTCTGGTGGCACAGCGGCAACAGGCACGTCAGCGAATGGTGGTGGGGCATCCAGAAGCTCTTCCACCGCAAAGGGCACGGCAGTGGTGGTGGCACCTGGAGGTGGGTGCTCAGAATGTGGTTCCTCAGCACCCGTGGCTGGTGGTGTCTCCTGAGCCGGGGGCTCTGGGACAGCCACATCTGCCAGTGCTGACGGGTCAGCGGGAACATAAAGCACCCCAACATCCCATGGAATGGCATCAGGAGCAGGCTGCTTCACAAAGGCAGATGTGTTGGGAAGCTCTTCGGGGGCTGCCGGGCTGGTAGCACACAGGAGCCCCTCACCCAGCACCACGCTATGGCACTGTGCTGCCGGCCGGTCCTCCCAGCCGCAGGCAAACAGCAACTCCAGGTCTCCTGGCTGCAGGATGGCTGCTGGTGCCTCCCCGTGCGTGACAGCCACCTCCACGGGGGACCCCGCAGCGTGGGCAGTCCCCTCCAGAGCCAGGCCCTGGCCCAGGGGAACTGTTTCCCGGGTAAGGTCCTCAACAGGCGCCGGCGAGATCGTCAGAGCCTCAGAGCCTGGCTCTGATGCAGAGCCGGCGTGGAAAGGCAGCAAACTATGGTGAGCATCCTCAGTTTCTTCCGGATGAGCCTGGCCCTCAGCTCCATCACTCTCTGATCCCAAATCGGCGGCCTCATCCTCAGAAACCAGTTCTGGGACATCCCAGCTGGTGAGCTCTGTCCTTCCAGGAAGAAGGTGACAGGTCCCAGATGGATCTGTTCCCTCGACACCATCCTCACCGTGCTGCGGCGGGGACTGTGGCTCCTCCGCCACCGTGTCAGGAGCTGGGGGCTGGCAGGGGGACACTTGGCCAGGACAGGTCTCCTCAGGGAGTTGCGATACCTCCCTGTCATGGACCAGCAAGTCTTGGTTATCCTCACCCCACCCCACGGGAGCACTGGGGTAACCAGCTCCCTCCAAGCCAGAGGCTGGACGTGTGCCCATCTCAGGGGATGGCATCCCACCAGCCACCAGCACCGCCACTGCGCAGCCATCCACGAGCTCCAGGTCCCCCAGTGGGTCAGATGCATCCTCCTCCGCTAGTGCTGGAGAGCACTGCCGGAGGGAGCCCAGCCCCGCCGCATCCACGGGGCTGGGTGAGGCCCCTCCATCCGAGTCCGTCGGGGTGACGGCTGAGGTGTCCCTTTCTGAGAAGGGCTCTGTCGCTGGCTCCAGCATGCTCAGCACCTGCGAGCTGCAGGTGACATCAAAGTCCTCCAGATCCGACACGACGGCAGAGTCCGAAGCGCTGATGTCCAAAGGGGCCCTGTGCTGACACGCTTCGAGCGCCGCCCCAGCCAGTTTGGCCAAATCTGGGTCCAGCTCCTCTGAGTCCATCGGGGAGACCTGAACCTCCAGGCAGCCGGGAGTGGCCCCATCGCCCTCATCCTCATTCAGGCACTGCTCTTCCAGCTCCAGGAACATTTGCACTGAGTCCGTGTCAGACAACTCGGGACCCGCGGGGCTGGCCGAGCGCTCCGAACCCGGAGCAAAGTCCTCAGCCTCGCACTGCACCGCTGCATCCTCGGTACAGCACGCGCTGCTGGCAAGGGGGCTGCTGGCACCCCCTGGGGATGCGCAGGACCGGGAGCCCCCCGGGCTGGGGGCAGAGCTGTCCACCGGAGGAGCAAATTGTTCCCTTTCTTCAGAAATATCTGCCAAGCAACAGCTCTTCTTCTCCTCTGCCTTTCCTCTCTCTGACAGCGTCGCCTCCTCCCACTCCTCCATCATCACCCAGCGCTCGTCCTCCTCAAATCTCAGCTCAGACTCCGTTTTCTCCCTGAGATTGGAGGTGATGAGAATATCCAGTCCCGCATCCAGCAGCTCTTCGCTAAGGCACGGAGAGAGGTTGACGTTCTCCACTGTACAGTCTGACTCGGAGGCCTCCAGGGTCTCCTGGTGCCCATCGCTGAGGCTTCCCTTGATGAAATTCTTCCTGGCTCGCGGCCACGTGGCACTGGGAAGCCGGCGAGCCCTGGCCAGGTCCCCGGGGCGACCACGGCCATCACCGACGTTCAGTAGGGGCTGGCGCTCATCCCGGGCACCACTGTAGCCATCCGCGCCGAACTGCTTGGCTGATAGAGCCTCCGCGGCACCAGATGACTTGGAGACGTGCTCCAAGGTGAGAGACTCAGACATGGGCTCGCCATGGTCGGGCTGGCCCGGGCGCTCGGCAAGCATGGCACTCGACTCCCGCTTATCCCGCAGGGAAGGGTTGGAGGCGCCTGCTTCCGACACTTCGCTCAGCGAAGCCCCCATCCTTTCCGCAAATTCGGTGAAGTTTGGCGGCATGAAGGATTTCCACGACCGCCGGTTGACGTTCTCCTTCCTCTCGGGGTTCGGTCGTCTCCTTGGTGGAGCTGGTGCCGGCTTGGAGACGTCGCTGCTGAGCTTCAGCGCGTCGAAGATGACTCGCTCGTCCAACTTCTTTGGTTCTGGCGCCCTCGACTCGAAGACATTGGCAGCTCCCAGAGTCCCATTGCTGGATATGGTGCTGCCATCCCCCTTACCGAGGGTGCTCTTGGAAAGCTGGTTGAGCTTCGATCCCTGATCGATTTGCTCGTTAATTCTCATTGTGTCATATATCGACCTCTGGGGCACATAGCAATCCTCTATATAACCATCCTCCTCCTCGCCCTTCCCCAGGCAAGTGCGGTTCTGCCGTAAACAGTCTGGCCGGCTAAGTGGTTTGCCCATGCTCTCGTCCTTACGGATGACGAAACCGCCCCGGCAACCTTTCGCCCGCCACCGCAGGAAGCATCACACGGCCAGCAGGTCCCAAACCCACCGTGGCAGACTCTAATCCCAAAGCCGCGACGCTACGGGGATGGGAGGGTGCACCGGCAGCACCGCGCCGGCTCAGCAGCCCGGCCGGCGGTTCCGAGCAGCGAAACAGCCCATCTCATCCCCCCGACCCCCCTAAAAAACCCCCATCCATCGGCAAAAACCATCCAAATCCAACAGCTTCAATAAAATATTCCCAATCGCCGTTTGCAACAGAAACCGTGGAAGAGTTTCAAGCTCTTAAATTATCCCGTTTGTCCTTCTTTAATAACAAAGGCACTACTTGTCCCGGCCGCTCACGTATCGCAGCCCGAGCGGCGAGCGGCTCCGCGCATTTTCTGCCCAGCTCTAAGTCCCGTGGAAGTCCAGCTGGTCTGAATTAGCCTCTCCCCCCAACTCTCGTGTTTTCATTTGAACTGAGCTTGTCAGCGGATATTCGTGCAAGTTTAAACACAGGAAGTTCTTCATTCAGGGCAAACTCGGAGGTTTCCTGTCTCAAAAACATGATGGCATTGTTGTTCCCGTCACCCTGCTGCGATGCCCGGGGCCACCGAGACCCCCAAAATCCAGCCGGTTGCCGCACGATGGTCGGGACACGCCGCGAAGTCCTGCGGCGGCGGTGGAGGAAGGCTGCTGGGTCTTCGCTTTTTTTTTTTTTCCTCTTTCTCCCCAGGAAAAAAAAAAAAAAAAGGCTATAAAACGCATCCAAAAATGGCAAGGGGACGGAGCGGCACGAAATCCCCCAAGTTGCCGGGAGCCAGCGGGCGGACGAGGAGCAGCCGCGGCCGGAGCCTCCTCCTGCTGCTGCTGCTGCTGCTTCTTCCTCCTCCTCCTCCTCCTCCTCCCGGCCCCTCTCGCACTAACTTTCCCGGCGGCCGGTGGCGGGCTGCGGCGGCTCCGCGCCGCCGGGCGGCCCGGCCATGGCGGGGGGGGTGGGCGGGGGGGGGGAGCGGCGGGGGCCGGTCCCCGCGGCGAGGACGGGGGGGAACGGGGCCGGGGACACAGCGGGGCCGCCCTCCCCTTCCCCTTCTTCCCCTTCCCCGCCGCTCTCGCCCCTTTTGTGCGCGGTTCAGCGGCCGGGCCGGGGGCGGGGGGCTCCGCGTCGCCCCCGCGGGCAGCCCCCGGCCGGCGCGGGGGGATGCATGGCGCTCCCGGGCCGCTGCCTTCCTCCTCCTCCTCCTCCTCCGCCGCCGCCGCCGCCCGCTCTCCTTCCCGCCGGCGGAACAAAAGGCCGAGCCGCGCAGGCCGCCGCACGCCCCGGCCCCGCCGCCGCCGCCGCCGCCGCCAGCACCGGGCTCCCGCGGAGCTGCCAGCCCCGGCGGAGGGCGGGGGGAGGCGGGGGCGGCGCCGCGGGGCGGAGCGGGGCGGGAAGCGCCGGGGCCGCCCCCTCCCCCGGGCGCCGCGGCCCCTTCCACCCCCCCGCCGCCCTTCCCCGAGCTCCCCCCCCCCCCCGCCCCGCACCGGGCCCGGGGAGGGGGTACCGGAGCCCGACCCGGGGGTGTTGGGGGGGGGGTGTCTCCGCGGGCGGCGGCAGCCCGGGGCTGGCCCCTTCCCCGCCCCGCCGGGGCTGGCCCCTCCTCCGGGGGGAGGCGGCAGCCCCCGACAAAGAGCAGCAACGCCCTGGCTCGGCGGCGGCTCGGGCTCCCCCCGCGCACCGGCCCCGCCGAGCCCCGCGTTCCCCCGGCCCTTTGTCCGCTCCCGGGACCGGGTTTTCCCCCCGATACAACATTTTCAAGGCGCTTCCCAAACGAGCCCCACGCTGGGAGGGGGCCTGCCCCCTCCCCCCCCTCCGGGTCCCCCTTCCCCTCACACCCGCCCCTGCACAAAGAACCGAGTTATTAAACCACCAAAAAAAAAAAAAAACCAGAAAAAAACCCAAAAACCCCAAAACCCAACCCCAAAGTACCATTTTTTTTGCCTTTCCTGAAGCCGCATCGCCCCGCCAGCGCTACCAACCGCTCTGCCAAAAACCCACCCGCAACTTGCCGCCGCACGGCTCGCCGGCTCCTTGTCCTATGAACTATTACAGCCCCAGCTCTGGGTCAGCACCGTGCTCCCCCCCACCCCATCACCCCCTTTTTTTCCCCCCCTCCTCAACCCTTGGGTTTAAGAGATGGGGAACATCGAAAGCGGTTGCCGTGGGGCTGGGAGAGAGAGGCAGCCCGGGCGCGTGAATCACCGCTGCGAAGTGATGCTGAGGGAAGTCACAGACTTGGGAGAGAAAAACAGGAGGGCTCGAAACAGCCTCCACGCATCTCCAGGCAACAACCCGCCCCACCAGCCACCCAGCCTGCTACTTCGGGGATGAATTATAGCGTCGGGATAAAAATACAAGAGGCCAGGCAGGTGCTTAATACATAAAAACATGCACCGTGCGCCCCGATAGTGCCAACGCTGGGAGACGCCGACCTCGGTCTGCACTTTGCCGGGCCATGGGTCCACCAAAAGCCTTCCCGTCCGGCTGTGGGGAGCCATGGCCGTGTTACAGCCGAAAGGGTGAAGCCAAGGGAGAGCTGAAAAGCCTGATTTTTCAGATGTGCTGCAGGTGCCTCCTCGTCTCCGAAAACATCGGGGCTTGGCCAAAGCGGTGGCACGGCTGCGGTAGGAACCTGGCTTCCCTATTGCCGAGCCCTCGGACCCTTCGTCCCTGAGTGCCCCGACACCGACTGCGCTCGCAGCAACTCCAGCACCGCGTTCCCCAAGGGACTTTTTCCTTTCGGAGAGATGCTTTGTGGAAGGGGAGGGTTCAGGGCTGTGGAGAAGCGCCCGTTAAACGGCCCAAAGCACTCAGCGGGGCTGGTCGCACCCCGGGAGATCTTTGGAAACCCCTTTTCTTATTTCAGTGATTAAATATGAACACGGAAAAGAGCGGGAGCAGAGACCTGGGAGGGGTGTATGAGCAGTCTCCCCTTTGCCCATCCACAGCTCTCCCCTCCACGTCCCCCCAAGCCCTCTGAGATGGACAGATGGACAGTCAGGGCTGGCCCCAGAGCCTCCCCTGGCCCTGGCTGCCCACACTGCAAGAGCGTCCCAAAGCCCAGATTTTTATACTTGGCGGGGGACACACCAGCTCTTGGTCTGCCTTATTAATCCAGCACAGCTGAAACAACAGGGGCAGGGCGGCCGCGCCGTGCCAGCGCTCCGGCAAAGCCGCTCCCGGCTCCCCCGCTACCACCTTGGCCGGGAGCTGGCGGAGCAGGACCGTTACCGCTCCGGGGCCCCTCCGCAAGGAATCCCAGGCATCCGGGCTGGGGCACGGAGGCTTTTTGTTCCACTGCGAAGAAGGAACGATCTCGACGTGGAGCTGCCGTTTCACAGCCAGAAATTCTTTTCCCATTTCCTCACCGAGTCACGTGCCAGAAGCGAGCCAAGCCTTCCTCCAACACATCCCCCGTCTCTAAAACCATTAGGGAAATATTCGGCAAGTACTAAAGCCAATTAAAAACCTGCCGTGCTTGGCCTGAAGATCCCGGCCGGAGCTCTTGCAGGTTCCCTAAGTCATGGCTTTAAGCCACCAAGTGCCACCCCAGCGATGGGGACAGAAGCCGAAGGGTGCTGGGAATCGCGACTTCAGGGCTTTGCTCGAGCTTTGTGTTGGTGCAAGGGAAGGATGGGGCAGGACACAAAGGTCCTGTCTGAATTTTTGTCCTTTCGGGTGTCCCCGAGCAGCTCTGGCACACGGAGCCCTGCCAGCAGCAAGTGCTGGGACTGAAATAACGGGCTGATAGATCTCCGGAGCCGCAGCCCCAAGCTTGGGAGAGCGCGTCTGCTCGCTCCGCAGCACGCCAGACCTGCGGTGCGGCGGCGGTGGGCAGAAGGGACCACCAGGGCCCCTCATCTGGTGTTTGTCAGTCACCAAACCTCCTCCCGCCCACCCTGCTACCAGCACGGGTTGGCCAAACCGAAGGTGGGGTTCACAGCTACGGACGATGCACTTGGGCGCTGGGATGCCCGTGCTCCGGCAGCCGGCCTGTACTGGGGAGAGCACCAAACAGCTCTACCATCACGCAGCCCAGACCCGCTCGTGCCCCAGAGCCACCCCAGGCCACCCAACAGCCACATCCTGCAGATACAGACCCTCAGCTAAAACCCACCCAGAGGTTTTCCCAGGCTTGTTCCAAGTAGGAGCATCCCCATTCGTCTCCCGGGCCCATAGGTTTCAAGCCTTCCTCATATGGCCACCGGCCCCGGCGCGCGGGGACGCGTGCCTTCCCCGTCACAGGGTGATGTCACCCTGTTTACGACTGCATTACATCCTGCCCGCCGCTGCCGCCACTGTTTACATGGGAAAGCAGTATTTGGAAACCAATATATTTTTAGCTTTCTTTTAATGCATCTCAGCAACTGGAAATAAGGGACCTGTGTTATGTGACGAGCAAGAGAGCCCAAAGACAGCTCAAGATCTCTGATGGACACAATGCTAATGAGCCCAAGGTACAAGCAAGAGCCTTTCTCATCCTCAAAGCTCCCTTCCTCTTCACCTTGGTGCCCGCCTGCCTGGGGCAGTGCAGCACCCGCTCGCCCAGCCTGGCTGAGGGCAGGAGATCCCGCCTTTGCACCATGAGCTCTGTCCCTCCGGGTTTTGCTGACTGTGTCCCCCACATCCAACTCCGTGTGGGTCACCGTGTCCCCCATGTCTGGCTCTGTGAGGGTCACCAAGCTGGTGGTGGCAGGAGGGACCGCTGGGTTGGGACACGGCCCCACGTCCAAGCAAGGCAGAGGGGATAAACCCTGAGAGCCTCCAGCCCGACAGAGGGACCTGGGGTAGGTTTCAGCCTCCCCCAGACACCATGATAAAAGCACAAAGCCAAATCACGCACACCTAAAATCTGTCTTAGAAACGGCTTTTTAGGTTTTGCTGGGATTTTTACTGGAGGATTCATGTTTTTTAAAGCCGTTACTGCATTTGTCAGAAGGTCTGAGGGATTTCTTTATCTCCTTTTCAGTGCCGTTGCTCTCCTAAACTCGCTCCTTTTGCCAAATCTTTGCGATTGCCATTTCGGCACCGCGTGGGCAAGCCCTGAGCTCCCAGCCTGTTCCACCCGGGCTAATCCCATCCCACCGTGCGAGGCTGGGTGCTCCCTTATCCCCTTGGCTTACAGCTGACTTCAAACCGATTTCATGTCAGGTCCTCTGCCACCACGCAATCCCTCTCTCTTCAAAGGCTACGGCTGTTCGTGATGCACCTTTCAAGCAGCGATTTGCAACCTGTAGCCCGTTAATTTGGGACTCTCCTCCGCAAGGCTGGGGGAGGAAGCCTGGGTTGGCTCCATGGGGGTCTGCACCTCCACCGGAAAAGTTTTAGAAAGAGGTTGAAAAACCAAACTCCCAGAGAAACATTCTGCAGTTTGGATGTACTGATGCGGCGAGCACTGCATTTTAAAATTTACTTTATTTTTCCAAGGGTGCAGGAGCTGCATCACAGCACTTTCCTTGCAAGGCAGCTAATATAGATGTTGATATAAATAATTCTCCTGAATGAAGCCCGGAGCCCACGTGTTGCAGCAGTGCTCAGGCACAGCCCCACACCGTGGCATTCAGCGACTGATCGCTGTGGAGCCCAGGGCTCCCCCGGAGCCCTGCCTGTGTACACAGGGCACCCCGAAATAGCCCGGGAGTAACCCGGGCTGGGACTGCGAATGAAGGGTAGAGCCACGTGCCGGGGCGGTGGGTCCTTGCGGCTGAGGGCTTGGCTGGGCACGGGAGGTGCAATCTGCTGAAATGCCCATTTTTGTCCTCGGCTGCCCAGTTTTCCTGCAAATCCCCCTCTGCAGCTGCCAGGCTTTGCTCTGGTGCTGCGTGAGGGTGGATGAAGCACGCCGGGCTCTCTGGCTTCACGCTGCCAGTGACCCAGCACCCACGGGCAGGGTGCTGCCGCCCCGCTGCCCACCCTGGGGAAATGGAAAGCTGCAGAAGCTGATCCTCACCTGGTATCAGAGTAATTGGGGAGAGCTGGGAGAGCCAAGGGATGGGGTGATTAATCAACTGCTCTGGAGGCTCTTTAGGCAGTGAGGTAAGTGCAGTATCATCCAGAGAATCCTCTGGATGGGAGACATTTTAAAC
The DNA here is from genome assembly GCF_963921805.1 of Phalacrocorax carbo. Lineage (NCBI taxonomy): Eukaryota > Metazoa > Chordata > Aves > Suliformes > Phalacrocoracidae > Phalacrocorax > Phalacrocorax carbo. The sequence goes on along the minus strand of NC_087534.1, from coordinate 3,248,444 downwards.
CACTCCTTCGGCAGAAGAATTGACAATTGTTCTTGAAACACTGTGGTGACTAATCCAAGCCTGAGCCCCTCCCCAGAGAAGCCCCTGCGTGCTCCAGACCCAGAGGCCACAGATCACTCCTTTCCCTGGCAGAGACTCGCTTGGATGCTGTAGGTGATGGGAAAGTCCTATGTTCACTCCACCACGTGCTTCCCCACGGATCCCCCCTCCATGGCTGCATCCCGCCAGGATCGGGCTCCTCTCCCTCCCCTGCTCAGCCCTTGCAGACTAAAGGTTCCCATCTCCTCCTCCCTTGGATCCTCAGCTCTCCCGGTCTTGTGCAAAGCTGGTATTTTTAGTATCTCCTGGAAACGCTGCGAAGTGTCACCACCACCAGCTAACAAGCGCTCCTGCGAGAGGACATTCCTACGGCCATCTCCCTCAGCTGAGACCTGGCAGCGTCACCAAAGCATCTCCAAGTGGGTGGCTTTGGAGCAATGACCTAAGCTGGCTCCTGAAAGAGACTGATCACAGCCTAAGTGTTTTACGGTCAAGAAAAGAAAAAATAAAAAAGCCTGGCTATGATTTGGTCGGTCTCAGCAGCTCCCAGCTTAATTTGCTCTTGCTCTCAGCTTGCTCGGGATCAGGAAGGTGCCTGTGCCGCTCTGCCTGCCCGCTGACAAGTCAAGGTCAAAACCCACCCACATGGTGGGCGAGGCCGAGCTCTGGGGACTCGTTTGCTCTTCCCTTATTTGCAATAAAATTTATTTCCAAGGAACGAGGAGGCTGCAGGGGCCACTTGTGCTCAAGTGCCTCTTGTGCAAACGCGTTTATTTGCAACACCCCCAGATTATCAGGTTAGAAGTGCACCGAACACCGTCAAGGCTTTGCAGCCCCAGCCAAGGTCAGCGACAGCCCCGTCACCCGGCGCAGCCCATGCTTATCACCCCCCATTTATCATCCTCTTCTCCAACGAGGGGAGATGGTGCCTTTAAGGCAGCTTAACAGCTGTCAGAGAGGAGGCATTTTTGCGTGTGTTGCTGATGCTCAAAATACTAGCCAGAGATACTTTAAGTAGGTCTGGAAAGCGTTCAACGAGAAGACACCGTCGTGCAGCCTGTCCCTGCTCCAAGCCCAGTCCCACCCAGCTGCTCCCAACTGGACGACTGTCGGGAGCCGCACGCATTCCTCCGGGGGCACAGAAGGGTTAAAAATACCCTCGGCCAGGCTGGGGCACAGCAAGTGGCAGTGTCCCCTCCCTGTCCCATCCCATCCCAGAAACCCACCTCCCTTCTCCCACCCACCCCTGAAGCCCCCGCCGGCGATGTACCCCCAGCTGTGGGGTCTTTGGCTATATGATCGGGTGCAGAGTTACCCAAAACGCCTCCCGGGAGGCGCGGGCCGGGTGCTCGGGCACTGCCTGCGAGCCCGCGTGCCTGCTAGCAGCGGCTAATGCGCCGTCTCGAGAAATTAAGGCTTTGAGTGTAAGTGCTTTGGTGTAAATACCTCGCACACGGATTCATTCCTACTCTCTGGTTCAGCCTTGCGATCCCCAGATGGGATGCAGGTTTTTCCTCTGCCCATCCTCGAGAGCAGCTCTGCAGCAGCAGGAGCAGAGCTGCCGGTCCCAGAGATAGAATCGTAGAATCACAGAATTGTTTATGTTGGAAAAGACCCTTAAAGATCATCACACGCTCATCTTACAAAGGAATATCACAACACGCCACTTGTGTAATCAGGGACCGCGCTCGCCCCGGCGCACACTCGGCAAACGTGAATGGGATAAACTTCTGGGAAGAAACCACCCATTTCAGTCCTCCTGCAAAATAAACCACTGTGAAACACCGCACGGCGCTGAGCAGCCAAGCCCCCGTCCCGTGTCTGCCCTGGGCACCAGTGCCCCGAGCAACGCCAAGAGCTCAGGTGGGGATTGCGATGCCCGTGGGCTCCTTTGTACCCCGAAGGCCACGTGCCACCAGCAGCCCCCCCCCCCTGAAAAGCAGCAGCCTCCGGCAGCGGCACCTGGGAGAAACCCAGGGACACCGGGCATGAGGCAGATACTAGCAACAGCGGCATTTCTGATAGCGCCGTTGAGTCAGCTCCTCGTCTGAAAGGTTGGGGGAACTAAGAGTCATAAATAGAGCGCCGCGGAAAGCCGCCGTCCTCCCGCGGCGAAGGGGGGCAGCGGCAGGGAGAGCGCGGGAGCACGTGCGGGCTCGCACCGAGCGCCAGCTAATTGCTGCTTTTGCTTAGGGTGAAGCGAGGAGGACCCGGAGCAGGGTTAGAGCGAGCGGCAGCTGAATGGGAAGATGAGTAATGCTGTTTAGGGCTTTACTCACTCACTGCATCAGCCCTCCTGGGATTTCTTTCCTGATTTTTTTTTTATTTAAGCAGACAAAGAGGGTGCTGGAGGCACAAGGGCTCCGCAGGCCCCGGACGACCTGACCTGCTCTAAAACATAACAGCAGCGCGGCTTCAGTTATCGCTGTCTAGGGATTCTCCCTCCCCCTCTCCATCGTCCAGCATAAAACCTTTATTGGCGTGAAGCTGTGCCCAAGTTCACTGCATTGAGCAACTCCAGTTTCAAATAACCCCCCCCAAAAAATCCACGGCAGGAGGAGAAGCAGCAGCCCAAAATCCCATCTCTTCCCTCTGCTCCGCCCGACGTGCCCTGGCAACGCCGTCACCCACGGGGGTCAGATGCTGGGGGCCCTTGCCCCCCACAGCAGACCCCCTCCTGCTCCCCCCCTTCTCTCCGGCTGGGGTAAGGGTGGGGTTTAATTAATACTCGGAGGCGAGATCCTGGATAAGCGGCACGGCGGGTGCCAGCTGCGGCAGGTCCCGGCTCGCCGGCATTCCTCTGCCGTGCCCCAGCGCCGCCAGCAGACGTGGGGCGAAGCGCAGCTGCGGTGGGGGCCGCGGCGCGGCATCAGGAGGGGGCCGGCGGTCGATGGAGGTCCAGCCGCTCATGGAGGCGTCACCACGTGTTTTCCCCTTCAGCCAGCTGCATCGGCACCAGTTTGCACGTGACAGTGACTGTTTGGTTATGTCAAGTTCGACGCTTTTTCTTGGGTTTCATTTTGGGTCAAGTTCTCTAGATTCTCGCAGAAATCCCTTCTGGCCATTGAGCACAACTCAGAAGGAAGGCAGGCTGCCCCGTTCCTGCCCTCATCTTCGTCACAGGGAGAAAAGTGTCCCTAGCAAACCCAAACAACTCTGGCATGATATGACTGGGGAAGCAGTGACATCCGTCCACTCCTGAGCATCGATTTACCTTGCGGCAAGCCTAAAACCTCCGCTGGTGCCTTTGACCCCGGGTTGAGCGTTACGCTCTGCTTTGTAGGTGAAATGTGGCAACGTCAGAGTTTGTCCAAAAACAACACGGTGACTCAAAGAGGGTCCAGCTCAGAAATGCCGACATTAAGTACCAGCCAGGCTTTGAAAACCAAGTTCAAAATCCACCGTATAAAAGATAAAGTAAACAAAACCAGGAGGCCAAGTTACCCCAGCACAGATGCCTTCGCAAAAAACACCAAAGAATTTGATTCCATCCGCTCTCCGCCGCCCTGGCTGACGGATGCTCTTCGGCCAGACAGGACGAGCCCATGCCTGGGGCTTCTTGGCACCACCGCTCCGAAGGAGCGAACCTCACCTCTGCTTCTTGGGTGTGTAAAGGCAGATCAGCCCCTTGCACTGAATGGCACAAGCTTTATCTGAAGCACAGCGCTAGTTTCCCAATCTTTGGAAGGAAGGGCTGTAACCTGGGATCGTCGAGCTCAGGGGGTGCTGATGCTGGGGAGCCCATGATGGAGAAAACCCCTAACACCTTCGCGTGACGCTTCATCTCTCATCCCTACCTGGGGAATCGCTTCCCCGAGGAATTCTGCTGTTTGCTAAACTGAATCAACATAGCTGTTATGTTTAGTAACATTTCAACTGTTGCTCATTTGATTCCAGTCATTAAAATTTAATATTAGCATAAGCTTTGAGAAACCTGAGCTGACAGCAGCGAGAGCGGAGGGGGAAGAAATGCCCTGGCCTGAAAGCTCCTCCGAGGAGCTCTCGCTGGTGGCTGTGGCTCGTCCTTCGCGGTGAAGAGCCTGACTCAGCCATGTGATGCTCACGGAGACACGGCGCCGAAAGACTCTTCCAACTTTTAGTACCCTTTTATAGAAAAAAGGGGCTCCTCAGAGAGACAGCAATGGAAAGACAGTTGCTTGGGTTAAACTCATGCTGAAGATCAGGAATTAAAGATGAGGTCCTTTTGCTCTGACAGCTTAACATAAGCTAAAAACATGTTATTTCTTCTGTAGCATAGCTGCATCTGAAGCGATCCATCAGGATGTCCATATAAGCACAGACTCCAAACCACAGAAATGCCTTTCAGCTGCACTTGATCTCACCATAACGCTAGGGGATAGACTAGATGACCCCCTTAAAGTCTCTCCCAGATGGGTTTCTTACAGTCCTCTAACAACATGGTGCTCCGAGCCAGTCCCTACCCAGTTTTCCCCCACCCGCTGAAGGCCAGGTCCACCCTACGTCTCCGTCCTGGCTTCCGACGGCCACAGGAGCTGGCGTGGGCTCAGCCCCCCGGTGTAGCCATCCCCACCATCGCACCCGCTCGCTGAACCGAAACACCTCCTGCAAACAAAGCTTCCTCCCGAGCAAGATCCAACAGCTGCTTCCCAGCCTCCCGCCTCCGAGAAACCCGGCCAGGAGCAGCACTTACTGCGGGAGAGGGCTCATCTCTCCCGTAGCCAGGATTAGTCCCCCTGTGACCTGGGAGAGGGACCGGGGGGGTGGGGGGAGAGGAAATGCACGGGTGGCAGTTCTCCAAAAGTTTAGGGTTTCTTGTAGGTTGTGGCCATTTGGGACAAGTTTGAGGGGTGTTTGCAGGCAGGAAGAGAAAAATATATGGGAAGCTTCAAGTATAAGTTGCTTTGAAAGTCATCTGTTCGTGGCGTCCGTCAGAGCCTTCGATATATCTTCTTTATTAAAATCTGGACACAATGAGTCCAGAAGTGCCCACCTTTGTCAGGGCTGCATTGGCAACGTGCCTGGAGCCCTGGGGCCACACCTAATTTGCATCTCATTTACACAGATGTTCATTAAAATTAATGCCTTAAGACATAATATCTGCCCGCATTTGAGCCTTCTGGACAGACGGACTGCGACTGCTCCTGGAGAGCCTCAGCCCCCCACCTCCTCCTCCCCATGCCCAGCTGCATCGTCCCCACACTGCGCCGGGGAGCACTGCCCGGCTGGGGGGCTGCCTCTGGTCCCCGCAGACACACCGTGCACGCATCTTGTTTGCAGCCCAAGAAGGGAGACGGTTGTGATATTGTCTTAGGCGTAGAGAAATAAAGGCCCGGTGCAACCGAAAAAAGCCCCCCGTGCTCCCCGCTTCCCCAGAGCCCAAGCCAGACTTCTTCACCGCTCTCCCTCCTGCACGTCTGGAGTACAGGCGGTCCCTGCCTGTACGCTGCGATGCCCTTCCACGTGCAGATCAGTATCTGGGATTACATTTCCCCTTGGAGAGAACTGTAAAATGAGGCTTTGCAAAGATCTGCTTTGCAACATTTACGATTCGTGCAAAAATGCTTGCTCTCTGGATGAACCGTGCATGGGAGGAATGCTGCTGCGTAACCGCGATTGCTCCATCCGCCCTTCTTCCTTCTCCCCCATTTTATTCTCAGCCATTACACAGCAAAACCCTACCATCACTGCTGCAACTTCCATTTTTTCCACAAAGACCCCAACTACACCGTGCAGGCCTTGATGGCCAACAAATGACTCCTGTGGTAAGGACACGTCACTCCCCAAAGCACCTTTGGCTCGTGCAGCCCAGGACACTGTTGTCTTAAAGGGTCATCCTCAAGGTCACCGAGATATACACCGTGTGCAAGCGCTCGGTGGGTTAAGCCGTGCCTGCCAGCCCCGCTCGCCAGCCCGGCCGACCAAGCAACCTGCACCAACGCTGGGTTTCATCATTGTTTCTAATAAGAACTGCTCTGCCGGGAATAATCCCTTGCTCTGCAGGTAAGTTTCACTGGTTTCAAGGACTAGGAAGTCCTTTTTGGATATATTTGTTCCAAGCAACTGTGTGGCGTTTAATGATGAAGTTAAATCCTTCCCATCAAGGCCAGCTCAACGCAAAATGTTACACAACGCAAGAGTTAACAGCAGCATGATCAGATGAGTTTGAGTTTGCCCCGTAAGCAACACTTCCAAGCTCTTTTTTTTTTCAGAGAGGCAATCCCCGAAACAGGAATACCTTGTCCTGGTGAAGGTTTCACAGAGCTATTAAGTGGTGGAACGGGATCAATTAGCCATGAGATGGAAAGTAAATGGCCGTAAAAATGCCTCCCCCTCCCAGCCCCCATTAACACCAGGAAACGAGCAGCCAGATGTAAATCAGCCCAATCATCAGCTACCGAGCACATCAGTAATAGAAGTTTCACAGCAAGAGAATTTCTAAGCAGTATTAATATAATTAACGTTGTGTAACAGCATGACCCGACACCACAATACCGTATAAAAAGATACCAAACACATCCAGCTCTTCCCTCTCTCAGCATTTCACATAAGCCTTGATGGTCTCTAGCAGCTCTTTGCTGGAAATACGAGCAGCCCACAGCAAAACTTCGCCTTCCTTTTATTCCCCGTGTGCGACCCTCATCCCACAGTTTATCTGTGGCTTTATTTGTACCCAGGGACCCCAAAAACTGACATATACACGTGCCAGATGAAGCGAACAACAAGCAGGTATAGACCAGGTAGAAACACCTACAGGATGATCTGGACTAGACTCTCAGATGAAGCCAACCTACACTTCAGACTGACTCAAAAACATCCCTCCCTCCCCCAAAACCCAAATGCCAACCACCTCCACAAGCCCACCAGCTACTGGCACGCCAACATTATACATCACAAGGAGAACAGGGAAAAGTTTTTTTTCCTCCCAATCACAAAATCTTCCCGCACCTTTTCACCGCAGACTATCAAGTCCAGCAGTTGATCTCCTATTCTCCAGAGCAAGGATATTTTAACATACCAAAAACGCTGGCATTATAGCAACGAACAACGAAGCCGCGACAGCTGGAAGACTAGAGGTCCTACACAAAAGACCACAACGCTAAACAGACCTTCAAACACCAAACACCGCTTAAGAAACGTGATAGCATAAAGTCTTACCTTGAAGTCTGCCAACTGCTGGTTGATGGTTTCCACCTCTGTTCCCACCACCCACTGCAACGCCTCGTTCTCCTCCGCTGCAGTTGTCATGTGGGTCAGCTCCTTCAGCCTGCTGTAAAAGTCCTCGACACGAGACAGTGTCGTTTCTACCTGTTCCTGACGGTTCTTGCCTCTCTCGGTCAGTTTGCTGCACTGTTTATTCAGCGTCTCCAGTTCACGTTTCAGTGCTAATAAATCGGGGCTCCCTTCATCCTCCAGCATCTTCTTACATTCACTTTCAGAAGCTTCGATGTCAGACTTCAACCTGTGGAGTTTGCCCAGGAATGTGCGAACGTCCTCTGCTTGGGACTGAAGGCTGTCAGAGTCTCTCCCGATGGGGCCCATGCTGTCTAACTCATCATCGAGATCTGCCAGTTGAGAGAACATCTCCCTCACCCGATTATTGAATTGGCCGATCCCTTCAAGCTTGTTTTCCATGAGCGTGCAGCAGTCATTTACTTTCTGCTTCACAGCTTTGAAGTCCTGCTGAGCCACCTCGGCTTGGCTTAAGAGCTGGGAACAGTCAGACCCATCTGGGGCATCTTCTACTAGACCTTGAGTGAAGTTTTTCAGATAATCCACTTGTGGCTCCAGGGCCTGCAGCACCTCCTGCTGTGCCCTGAGCTTCTCCAAATTCTTGTTGCTGCAGGCTTGCGGCCCTAGCGCATCATAGATCTCCAGCTGGTGCTTCGCCCCTTCCAGCTTCTTCTCGATGTTCTTGAAGCTCTCTTGAAACTCCTTCAGCCTCTGTGACATTTCTTCTATGGAGCCCGTCTTGGCTTGCAGCTCTTCTGTGATGGCATCCATCCTCTGGTTGATCCCAGCCTTTTCATCCCGAATGTCATCCTCATCAGCTTGAGAAGCGTCAATCAGGATGTCGGCAGCGCTGTTCAGCATCTCCAGCAAGGAGCGACGCTTCTCCACGTCACTCAGCATAGCCTTTGATCTCAGAAGAGTCGCCTCCAGCTGCACCGGATCCAGAGTTACCTCCAGCTCCGACATCTTTGCCTTGCAGTCCTCCACCCAAGGGAGGAGGTCCTCCGTGTGCCGTTGGTACTTCTGAGCTTTCTGCAAACAGTCCTTGAGCTTAGCGTGTCTATCAGCAGCCTGCTTGCTGAGCTCTTCCCAGTGTGTTTTGAGGCTGACCAACTGGTTTTGCAGAGTGGTCTTCTCCTCCCCAGGCTGGACAGAAAGCAGCAAAGATTCTCCCTCGGCTACAATCATCTCATAGGAGCCACTGTGTTGGTTGAGGCTCTTCTGGAACTCTTCTTGCTCCTGAATTTGGCTCTGTAGCCTCTCCAGTTTAGCAGAAATAGGTTGGCTCTGAGCTTGCTGGCACAGTTTGTCATCTAGCCAGGTCCTGAGTTCATCAAACATATGCTGGAACTGCTGGGAACTTGCAAGCGCAGTCTGCAGTCGGTTCATCCGGTCGGCTGAAATGGAAATAAGATTACAACGCGACAATTAAGCTGAAATCAAATAAGCAAAGTGCAATTATTTAAAATCATCTCAGATGCACCAACTGTGTTTTGATTAACAGGAAGGAGCTTTCCATTGCATCACTAGCCTTTTTGCTCACTGATGCGTGGATTTCTTAAGTAGTAAAGGCAATGGTAACGCAGTAGTCTCAGTTCTCCTGACTAGTCTCTAAACGCGACCTCTTAGAAACCAGAAGAGGCATCCCAAGATTAGAGGGTGGCCACTGGATCTTCTCCATGGCCACTGGATCTTCTCCATGCCCCATTCTGAATTTAGGGACCATTTTTTTTTCCCCAAGCACAGCACACACCGCACCGCCGAGCCACATCAGTGGGACTACACACCTCCGCTCGTCCTCCAAGCTCAGGTATGCCTGAAGTGTGAACTCTCCTGTGCTTAGTCACACATAAAACACCCATGAAGCAGCCTAAAAAATGATAAAATGGTACTTCCCCTACGAATCCTAGAAACCCAGTGATGGGAGAGCCCTGTGGCCAAAAGCAGGGGTGGAGTTCAATATCCCAGCATCTCCTAAGCAAGCTCTCCACGCTGTCTCACCTGCCAGGTCTTCCAGCCCTTTGAGAGGAAGCGCCACCGTCTCCAGACGTTTCCTTAACTCATCTTTGAGATACTGCTCTCCAATGAGGACAGAGAGGTCATCACAGAGGGTCTGAGCCTCCGCGATCTCCTCTTCCAGCTGCTCCAGATCCGAGCGGATCTCACTGGTTTCCTCCAGCTGCTGTTTCACGGCATCGGGCTGCGTGCTGACGGCAGACTGGCTGCTCAGGCGCTGTCCAACTGCCTTCACCTTCTCGGAGAGGCCCTGGAGGAGCTCCTGGTACTGGGTGCTCTTCACTATGGCTTGGTCAATTTGGCTGGAGCGGGAGTTGAGGCGTTCTGTTAGCTCGGACCATTTCTGATTAACCCCTTGGAGCTCTTCCCGCACTTGGTTAGTGGATGGAGAAACATCTCCAGGGCCAGTCAAGATGCTCTGAGCTGCTTGGTTGAGCTGCTCATGCTGTTGTCTGCGAGCTTCAAATTCCTTCAGCATAAACTGGAACAGAAATAAGGTAAAAAAGTTTGCATAAAACTGACAGCTCCGAGTACACACAGTCAAAACAAACCAGACCTCCAGGGGCTTCATCCAGCCCACGGAATCGGTAGGAACAAGCCCTGGGGTGGGACGGCAATTGAGCTGGGAAGACCACGATTTACTGTGACCTTGCAACATAAAAAGCTGGGAGGGGGCTGCGACTCCAGTCCTTTGCTCTCTCTGTTATTTGTCCGACTGCTGTGTAATGTAACATAAACCAGTTAGATGAGAAGGAAATCTAATTATGCTAACTGGGGCATTTTATTTTATGATGTGGCCCGTTACGGACATGTTAGGATTTGGAAGCAGGAGGCACAGAAAGGGCAGGCTGCCAGGCAGAGGGGCAGCATTAGCAAGTCCTGCAGAGCGTCAGCACAGGTCTTGTTTAAAGCAATTTCACTCTCCAAGAGGGGCCAAGTGATTCACTGATGAGTCAGTCCAGTGCAGGGAAGGGAGCTCGAGCGCTGCACCCATTTCAAGTTATTCACAGTAGTTTGTGCTCAGCAGGATTTGGAGCACTTGGGAGACGAGCCATGAGGTCTCCCAACACTCGCGGCACAGCAGAACACTTGCAAGACAAGTAACTCGGACTGCAATTTTCCACCTCACGTACTGGATGAGACACCCTTCCTCCTTGTCCTGAACCCACCGGGGAATGCATACGCAGCTCCCAGCTCACCTGGACCTGCTGCTTCTGTGCGTTCAGCATGTTCGGGTCGATGGAGAGGGGTCCCAGCACGCTCATCATCAGCTCCTTCTCCATGAGCCAGGGGCGCAGCTGGCCTTCGGCAGCCTGGAAGCTGGCCAGCTGGTTCGCCGACTCCTCCAGCTTCTGCTGCCGCTCAGCCGTCGCCTGGCTGGCTCTTTCCCACCTGCAATCTGAAAATACAGCTGCGTTGGCGGTGGTCGCGTTCCCGGCCAGCCCACCCCTCCATCGAGAAGTTTTACCCTCCCCATGGCTTCCCCAACGGGAAGCCTCCTCAGCTTTTCAATAAAACTAGCGTGGCTCTATTCACTCTCCATCTAATAAGCCATTACCCATTTCTAATGGCTACGTGGTCTTGAAGCTCATAATAAAAAACCTTGCAAGCAGGATTTCTGCACTCTAGTCACTACTGCCACGAGCTGGTCTGACCTTGGGTGAGCCATCTCACATCCCTGGCTCGATAAATGAGGATACTCTCATGTGTATCAGTCCTCACACAGCACATTCAGATCTCCTGGACGGAGAACTCCGTGAACGTGTTCCTGCTATTTCAAAGAAGAGAATCTCTGGGCTTCTTTTTAAATACAGTCTTGTTTAGTCAACATTTAATTACCTAGGATAGCCTTACTAATGACTAGAATTTTATATCAAGCAGTGAAGCTTTTAATCAAAATAATCAACCCATGTTGCTAATGCCTTTTTTTTTTTTTTTTAAAAAAAGAAGTAATTTAAGGAGGCAAGTCTCTAAAATATACATCCATCACAGAGATTTCATTAAACAGGACAGTGCTCATCTGAGAAACACCTTGTACACCAGACAGCTTAGAGATAAGTTTGCTATTTACTGAATTTTAATTAGAAGTGACTCTGCTCTGCTGTGACTTTGGAATCGCCCTGCAACCCCGAACCACTTCTAACGTGGTGTTTCAAGACAGACGCCTCACTAAGCGCTTCAGGCACTTACTCAGGTCCTCCTGCATCTTCTTCCAGTTTGCTGCTTCTGGAGAATCTGGATATTTCTCCAGCAAGCCAGAAAGCGCTTCCTTTACCTTCTGGATCTTCCCAGAATTCTGTTCCAATTCAGCCAGAAATGCCTGGAAAATAATCGTTTGAACTTCTTCAGATAGAGGGTAAAAGAATGAAATCACCGAGTAGGAACGAAGCAGCAGCTACAAGCTGGAGCTGGACAATTTCTGTCCTTTGTTCCTTAATGAAATCGCTTCATTTTATTAGCAATATCGTGAGCTATCTTGGCTCCAAGAGCAGGGAAAGGCTGGGAATTGCTTTCCAGGAGAAGCTGGAGTGGCCCAGCAACAAGGGCAACAGACACGCTCCCTTCCCCTGAGCCAAATGCCTGAAAGCAACGGGTCTAAAAGCAAAGCGGGTCGAGCACAGTGCGGGGGCTCCGGCTCCACAGACCCGCCTCTCATCCCTTCTGGGGAAACCCCTTCTTTAAACCAGGGCGGATCCTCATTGCTAATTCTTCCAGCCCTGCTGCAGTGAAGCCCACCTCCGGGATCCTTTGGGAGGGGGTGCTCAGATCCCCGTTTTTCCCTCTGGAGGAGAAGTTACCTTGTTGTGCTCAGCCTGGGCTCTCATCGTCTCTGTCTTGGTGGGCGAGGAGGAGGCATCCAGCTCCAACAGCGTTCGCTCCTTCGACTCCAGCCACTTCAGCATCGAGCTTGCCTCCTCCTGCACTTCTTGCATCTTCTCCAGCATGGCCGAGAGCTGCTGCTGGCGTTCCCGCAGCGCCGCGCCAAGGCCCTGGTACTGCTGGGTCACGTCCGACACATCGCACTGGATCTCGGTCAGATCTGTTTCCAAAAAGCAGCCTGAGATGAGGACCGCTGCCTGCATTGCCCATCTTGACCTGGACTATCAGGTACTAATCTAGCCCTGGGCAGCCACAGCTGGCCAAGCAGGAGAAGCAAAAGGCCACGCCGCCGTCCGTCTGTCTGCAGAGCAATGTCAGATTACCCTCACCTTTCATGCCAGAGGGGCCTTTCCAGTCGCACCACGTACACATGTTGACAGTTTGCAAACAAAGCAAATGCCTTTGCGTTTGTGAGACTGATGCAAGCTGAGCCCCCTTCCGCAATGTCACTGCTAATAGTGTTAAATAATTTGACACCAAAATAGAACGCCATTTTTATGCACCTAATACCTCATTGAACCAGTGAACTAAGAGCAGATAACAGGCAATAATCAAAATTGCTCTTCAAACTGAAGGGTTGGATGGATTATAATCCCTTGGAACGAATAAATTTAATTGCAGGCCTTAAAACGATCCCCCATTTATCAGCTTTTAACACCACCTGATGGGGCGTCAGGGTCTTGCCACTCCCCAAAGCTGCCCCTCTCCGTCCTTCAGCCTGACCTACATCCTCCACCACCACCTGCCCGTCCCGTGGCTCCGGCTACTGCACAGCACGGCCGAGGATTCACAAGCCTATTTAGAGGCTCATTTCACTTGTGCCGGGATGCTGACGGTGTCACATTGTGGTTTATATTCTCACGGATGGAAATGCACAGACAAAAACGGACAGAGAGGCGGCGAGGCGGCCTCGGCACGCGCGTGCCGGCACAGCGGGGACAGCGAGCTCACCTTTGCACGTGTGGTATCCGTTCACGCTGCCTACCGACCCTCCCGGAGCGGGCAGCGCAGCACCTGAGCAGAGGGGACGGAGACAGACAGAGGGACAAGACAGACGCATTAGGAATGCAGACAGCAAGCGACGAACAGCCCTCCACAACACGGACCACACTGGCCACCAAGCACAATCGCGGCGTCCCCGCGGGCCCACCCGCCTGGCGCTGGGGAACCCATCGGCTCGGTGCCGAGCGGTCGGCACTGGTCTGATCTGGAGCCTGTTTGTCTTTCCTCCTCCCGACACACCCGCGCTCCTCGCTTTCCTGGAGCTGCTCCTGCCTCGCTGGACCAGAAGCAGAAGGGCTGAGCCGTCTGGGGCTGGGCACCTCTCCCAGCACCACCCAAGGTGGACGTGGCACCTGTGTGGACCATAACACTGGGGGCCACTGGCCACCTCTCCACTCCTGCAAAGCTGCTACCCTGAGCATGACTTTGTGAATTACAAACTCAAGTGAGACTTCTGAATGCCTTCCTGAAGATATAAATTCCCCCATATTCTCCTTTTCTTATGGGATGAAGCTATTTAGACCTGCCTTGGTGCACAGACACACTCTCTTTGCCAAGGGGCTCCACGGAGGATGCGTCAGCGTTCCCTCCCTGGACACCAGGTATCGCAGCTACATTCACAACCAAAGAGGGATTCATCAGAATTATCGGGTAAATTGCTCTAATGACTCATTTTGAAACTTTCATGGATGTAAGGGGCTGCAGGTTCAGTCACCCCACGTGGGTGACTGTGTGGGTCACCCACAAAAGCCTCTCCCCACTTCTCTTGGAGGTTTCCCACTGAACTGCTCATCAAGTTAACCCTAACAAACATCTCTAGGCTGTGAACTCCCATAAATGCCCATCAACGATGAGAGTCCAGAGACTTGTTCTCATGAGCTGGAAGACATCTTTTAGTCGGCTTCCAAACGAACCAGACATAATCTCATTGCTTCACAGACTTGAAGCCAAGAAGGAGTCTAGTAAATCACATCTGAATATTGCAGTCTTAAATTTCATCCAGATATGAAACCTAATACCAGAGTTTGATTAAAACACTCCAGTCCCCAGGAAGCTGAAGCACATCACCAGGAGAAAGCAGGAGCCGCCTCCACGAGCTCCCTACGGGGCCGAGAGCCCGGACCCCCGTGCTGCGGCAGCCTGAGGCTCCCGTGCTCCATGTGAGCAGCGGTACGTGTCCCCACGCTGGGCTCACCGCACACGCGGGGTATTTCAGTGCTCGTTACGCTACAGCAAATCAAGCCAAGCTGGTGGGCTCCGAGCGCTCGGCTGACGCATTAGCAGAAGAAGAGGCAGCAATTCGACCACAGGGCTGAGCCCCATGATGCTTGGACCACCACAGGCCCTCTGATGTTTGTTAAAAAGGGGAAACAACCCCATTTTTTGCTTGAGGCAGGCTGAGAGAAGATGCAACGAGAGCAAACAGAGCTCTGAGGAAGGAGGCATCCCCAGGAGAGCCGGGCTGCGACTCACCTGCCTTGGATGGGGTGTCGGGGGCCGTAATCTCGACGATCAGGTTCTCCAGGAGGGTCCCTCTGCGGCTGATCTCCTCCACCTGGGCCCCCTTCCCCTCCCACTCCTCCAGGAGATCCTGGTCAAAAGCAAAGGCCGGGATCGGAGGCTGTGCTTGCCCCGCTGCAGCCCTCCTTCCCCGCCCATCACCTCTGCGGTGACTTGGTGGCACCGGGACGCGGCGCCCAGGGAACTGGCAAAGGTCACACCAGCACGTGGCAAGGAGACTGCACCCGGGAAGTGGGTGTCTCTACGCTTATTTTTCTCGAGGGGAATCAAAGAGCGAAAAGCTCTTCCCTCACTAGCGGGTCTGTCACAGGAAACCTTCTTCTCCCTCCTACTGTTTTGGGGACCTCCCTCCTCCTCTCGACACAACCCAGTCCAGTCCCCGCAGCTTTCGGCGGAGCCCCGTGGCACGCCGGAGCCCAGCGGCGTGCCGTGGGTGCGAGGGCCGTGGGTGACTCAGCAGACGCTGCTCTGCCTCTGAGTCAAACCCTTGGCATATCCTGATTTAAAGCATCACTGTTGGAGAGGAGCGGGGGCTTGGATGACGGGAGGCCATCATCCATGTCTAGCAAGGGGAAACACTCAGTGAAAATGAGTGTGCTCAGGTCTCCCACTCCCAAATCCCCGCTCTGAGCAGCAGGGGGAGGGAAGGGAAATTAAGCAGTGCCCTGGAGGACCTTCACACTGCTCCTTTCTGTGCAAGCCAGGGACCACTGGGTGCAAACACAGCAGGGGTTACAGAACAGCAGCGAGTACAGGGGAGCCCAGGATTCCTGAGGCTGTAAAACACCTCCCAGGGCTCTGCTTCCTGGGATTTATTCCACGTTCTGGTGTTTTCACACCCGCTGCCAAATTTCCTGATCTGGTTCCGCCTCCTGCTGCCCACCTGGATCTGCTGCCTGCGCTTTTGCAGCTCCTGGGTGCCCAGGGAGGTCTCGGCGGGCGGCATTTTGCCTTCGCTCTCCTTCAGCCACTTCCTCACAGCCCCAACCAGTTTCCGAAATTCGTCCAGTTGCTCCTGGCAGGACGACGCATCCTTTTCTCTGAGAGTGAAAGGGTTTCAGAGAGTCAGAGCTCGTGTTTTGCCTTGCAATTACCCCCACTTGAATGTAGCACAGTTGTGTCTCTAGGAGCCCTTCTTTTTATTATTATTATTAGATGTTGCTTAGGAACCGCGCACGCAGTGCCAGCCAAAGCGGGGCGCATGCCGCAGCCTGCCCTCCACTGCTGCTGGCCCCCCAAGCCGCGACCGGTGGCACTTTCGGGGCTGCTCCGGCACCACCGTGGGAATCACCACTGCCAACCTGCGCCGGCTCTGCGCCGCACTCTTTGTCCTGGGGGGAGTGAAGATTTCAGGAAGACAGGGCTCATTCATGGCCTCTCGCTCCAGGCAGCTGCAGCCCCGGGGAGGCCAGGCTCTGCCACCCCTCCTCCCCGGCCACAGCTCTCATCTATTCAGCCCGTCCCTGAGGAACAAGGCAGCCCCCGGAGGGGAGCCACGGGCCCCTCCGGCTCACCCTCGCCAACCGCAGCTGCGAGCAGCCTGCACAGGGCTGGCCAGAGGCAGTTCTCTGTGCGGTGCTGAATTTCTGGAGATTATTATGAGATTCATGTGCTTTTCCCCATCACCTTCCCTGTATTCACCAGGGAGGGTAGAGATACAGCCTGGGAGGTGTGACCCCCTGGGGACACAGGCAAGCTGTCCCTCCAATCCTGCTCAAGCTGCTGCTAAAGCTCTCCTTCACCCCCACTTTCGGGGACTCTGGGGACAGCCTGCTCTGCTCTGTCACCTCCCGGAGATCACGCCTCGGGCTGGCTCACGATCCCCCGCCAGCATCCCGCTCCCCTCCATCAAGATGCTCTGGGATAGAGCTGTGGCAGCCCACACGCCGGGAAACGCACAAACACCAGCTTCTGCAGCACCAGGAATTTTTCACAACGCCCCCAGCTGAGGCTTTTTTTAAAGCGTCAGCTGGAGCGAGCTGCCTTACATCTCCTGGTGTGGGAGGAGGGAGGCAGGAAGAGTTCTCTCGTGCCCCCCCATGGAAAGGAGATCTCCACCGGTTCTTGCTCTGACCACAAAGCCACTCCCAAACTCACCTCCCCAGAAACTGGCCAGCTCCCTGGGACTCACCTCTCTTTTGCCACTTTCTGCAGCTGCAAGAAGTCTTTCTTCAGGCTCTGCAGCTTCTCCTGCTGCTGGAAGGTACTGGGGGCGAAGCCACAGGAGCCCAGCTCCGCAGCCAGCTGCTCCAGGGCAGCCAGGTCCTCCTGGTGCTGCCTCATCTCCGAATTCAGTTCCTGCCAAGAGCAAAAGGTGATGCTGACCGTGCCCCTGCCAGCAGACGTGGGCAGAGGGGATGGACCGGACAGCCCCACACCCTGGCGAGCTGGAGACCCTCTGTGGGCAGCGCCATGAATTGCACCAGCACCGAACAGGTGGGCATGGCTCAGTCCCACCAGCTCCTCTGGCTCAGCAAAAAGTCCCACCTTCCCCAGTGCCGGTGTAAAGCCACGTGGTGAACGGGATGGGGGGCCCTAAACCAAGCCAAATCAACCCCCACAGCTCAAGTGTCAGGTTTTACACCAACTTCGAGCATTTCTGAGGCTGTGGTCAAACCACCCCACGTAGCAGAGCACTCGTAGGGAGCCAGGGAGAGAAATCCCATGCAGCCATGACCAGGACCCACAGCATCTCCGAGGGCTCTGTCACATCCTGCACCGTGCTTACTGCCAACACTCGGGCGTTTTGCTGTATTAATCTCGTGGAGTCTTTCATTGGTAAAACCTTGCTATATTTGGATTGGCCCCTAAGAGCCTGGCTAGAGATCCCTTCTGAAAACCAGCCTGGCTCCAGGGAAATGCCATTCCCCTCTCTCACTGCTGGAAACAGCCTCAGCCACTCCAGTCGCGCTCCCTTCCCCAGGCAAAGAGCCAGCACAGGTCCTGCAGATCCTGCCAGCCTGGGAGTGAAGCAGGGGCTGTTTGTCCAGGAAGAAATCACTGCAAAATGGCCTTGCTGTAGGAACCCAAGGCAGGTGGAGTCTTCTCTTCCTGCATCTCACCTGGATGTGCTGGGAGAAGTGAGCGATGTCCCGGTCCGGCTGGTTCCCGGATGCCAACATCCGCGCTCTGCTCTCCGTGAACTGCTGCAACTTCTCCGAGAGCCGCTCATACTGCTCGACCTTGGGGAGCAGGCCCTTCAGCAGGTCCTCCCTCTCCCGCTGCTGCTGGCACAGCCTGCCAAAATGCTCCGTCACCTCTGCCAGCTTGCCCTGCAGGGCAGAGGCCGTGGGGCTGTCTGCTGCCTCCATGAACCGCGTCACCATCTCGCGGGTGGCTTCCAGGCAGCTCTTCTGCCTGGCGATGTCCTGCTTCAGCTTCTGTGGTAAGCACACACAGAAAGGGATGCCATTTTAGGAAGGCTCTTGAGCAAAACTGAACTGGCATAAGCGGCTGCGTCGCCCTTGGGAAAGAATAGTCGGGCAAGAATAGTTTTCTATCCTGGTTCTCCTTTCCTTTCAGATCTCCCAACCTGCTCTGCCTTTTCCCGGTGCCTGATATCTAAGCCCTGCTTGTCAGCAGAAGAAAGACTTTCAACAGCTTTGTGCCTTGGCTTAAGGAACTTAAGTGAAGGTTCTGCTCATGTCCCTTTTTAGGGGTTTTTTTGTGCTTTCAGAATACTGTAGCTAACCCCCAGCAACTGCCTGCACAGTTCAGGCCCTGCAGACAGGCGTGTTTGAGGTGGGCGAGCTCAGGGCCAAGCCTTACCGTGCTCGTGGCAAGCGAGTCCTGGATGGAGGCAGAGGAGAGCACGGCTGGCTGCTCTCCCTCCAGGTTCTTCTCGATCTCAGCCACTGACTGGAGGAGGCTCTCCAGGCTCTCCTGGACGCTCTGGGACTGGGCGATGGATTTCTGCAGCAGGTCCGAGCGCTCGGCCATCTGCTGGGAGAGGCTCTGGAAGCGGCTTACGATGGCATCTGGAGAGTTCAGCGCAAAGGAGAGTAAGTAGCAAAGAGAGAAGCTCTGGTGCTCAGAGAGCAGCAAATATCACCTCTGGCTCCTACCAAACTCTCACTGACGACGAATCCCCATCCCCAAACTCAGCGGCCAGACAGGGGACCCAATGCCAACGGCCAGCCTGGATCTCAGCCGTCCCCACGTGCAAACACAAGCCCTGAAGATACGTTGCTGTGTGCCTTTGCCCCACCTTGCCCCAAAAGTGGGAGATTTCTTCTTTTCCCCCTCCCTGGTTGGTTTTCACACTCTCCCCAACCTTCCCTGCTAATGCAGGTGGCTGCTTTGCTCTGTACCTGTTGTTTCCTGAATGTACCCGTGGTCCGGGGCCGGCTCGCCTTGTACCTCCAGCAGGGACAGAGCTGCTTTCTGGAGCTTCTCCACCAGTACTTGATGCTCAGCGAGGTCTCCCTGCAGCTGCTGCTTTGACACGAGACAGGGCAAAGTCACCAGTGGGTCACACACAAGAGACCCGCAGCTGCGGGGAGCTCAGTGCTCCACTTAAACCCTGCTGAGGGATCCCGTTCATTTAAATCACAAAATTATTAATAATAATAACGTAGGTTGGACCTTCCTTCCTGGCTCAGAGGGTCTGAGCTGTCCCAGTGCCCAGCCACCCTCACGGGGGAGGAATGTCCCCCCATGTCCCTCTGGGACGTCCCCTGTGGCAGCCTGCGACTGCAGCCCCTGGTCCGTGCTCTGAGCACGTCTCACAAGGGTCTGGCTCCACCTGATCCGCAGCACCGGCACCTCTGGAGCCTGCACATACATCTTTGCACTCAACCAGCAAAAAAAGGCAAACAGATCGAGTCTCTTCCTTGCTGCTGACTGCACTGAGGCTGCTCAGGGCAGCGGCCGAAGTCCCAGCCAGGCTCCAGCCCTCCTCCGGGAGCTCACCCAAGGACCCCGTACCTTAGCGCTGGTGAGCTGTTTTTGCAGAACAGCCGGATCTGAAGAAACTGTCTCCGAGAGCAGTTTTCCAACGGCAGCTTCACTCTCCTGCAGCCACGTCCTGAGAGACTCCACCACCTCCTGGAACTGCTGGTAATGATCCAGCAAGGTGTTCAGGTGGGAGCCAAGCTTGGTGCACTGCAAAGGAGCAACAAGACGTAATGGGAGGATGCACACAAGCACAGAGCAACCTGGGCACCACTGGAAAATGCACAGAAATCATCAGGAAAGAAAAAAAAACAATAAAAAACAATCTTGCCATATGTGTTAAAGGAATTACAGGAGGCAACATGCAGACCAACACCAACACAGAGGGTGTTGCTCCTGCCCAAGCCTTGAAGAAGACAATCCCTGTCCTACACTCTACATATGTGCTAAAAGTCCAGCCAAACACTCTTGAGTTAAACACCCCTCTGCCATCCCTGCTCATTTGACATGCACGGGAGGAAAATGGCACCCAGGGTTTAACTCCCAGCCTCGCAAAGCCCTTCCTGTACCTTGGAGTGTAGCGTGGTGTATCGCTGCGTTGCGTCCTCCAGCTTGCTCTTGACAACGCTCCCAGACATCAGCGACCGGGACCCTGCGTCCCCAGCCGCTCCCTCTGCATCCAGCACCTTCTGCCCTGACATGGTAACAAACCGCAGGTCGCCTTTGTGGGAGATCACATCTTCTGAGAAGCTCCCCTGTCGCAGGAGCAGCTGCCGGAGGGCCCTGGGGTCGCTGTCCCCCTTGTACATCCCCTCCAGATCCTGCTCCGCTTGCTTCAGCCAAGCCTCGAACTCCCCGTGATCCCGCAAAAACTTCTGCAGCTCGTCCCGCAGGACTTGCACTTGCTTCAGCTGCGTTTCTGACTGCGAGAGGGAAGCTGCATACTGGTCCCTCAGCTCTGCCAGCCGGCCCTGCAGCCGGTCCCGCTCTTCCCCAGCCAGGCTGTGGCCATGCTTGTCCAGGAAAGCCTGCGCCGACTGCGTGGCCAGGATGACGTCCTGCTGCTGTGACAGCAGCTCCTGGTGTTGGGCCTGAAAGATGCCAGAGAGCAAAGGTGATGCTTGCGACCGACGGTCTCTGCCTGCCAGCAGGGGGTGGGTGCAGCGAGGCCACGCACGTGACTGAGCCTCCGCACCCTCCTACAGCCCCAGCAAGGTGGGGGAACACCCCAAGGCTGGGATACAGGCAGGTGCTCTGCCCTCAGGAGAGTAACCCCTTCTCTGACCACCACGGGCACCTCCTCTCGTTCCCCTGATCGCACCGCGCCATGGCAGCCACCCACCAACGCAGAGTGCATGTTCTCCAGGAAGCCAACGGGGACTTCCCACGTCTTCTATATGGAAAATCACGCTGAGCACGTGTTTCGGAAGCCAGACCCATCTAACACCCCATCCTGCTCCCAGCTGCACCAGCACCGGAGGCAGGGTCAGTGTGTCAGGCAGAAAGCTTTGAGAGGGACAAGTGTCGGTCCTGACCTTCAGCCTCTCGTACTGCTCATCCAGGCTCTTGGCAGCGCTGTCTGCTCCCACGACGTGGCCGTCGGGGACGTCCTGCGTGCCCGTCCCCGCTCGCACCCCTGGCGCTTGCTTGATGGGGTGCGGTCTGTACTCCAGGAGCCCTCCCTTCTGCTCCAGCGAGGCCACCCAGTTCAAAAGGGAATCTATCTTATTGCTGTTCTCCTCCAGCTCTTTGGCAGCTTTCACCTGAAACCACAAAGGAGAGGGAGACCAAACTCAACAAGGAAAAACCCCGAACAGTTTTCCAGCCACGGCAAACGCCTGACACACTCACAGACTTCCAGAACTCTTTGTGGCCCTCTGAAAGGATTGAAGGTGTAAAGAAGCTGTGAATAAACTCATCCTCTCTGCCATGTTGCATCTCTCACCCTGATACAGCCCAGAGCCCCCCCCGCGAAGGGCTGTGACTCCTCGCACGCAGGTGTGAACATCGCTTCCACCACCAGCGCGTGGAGGTGCTCGATGCTTACGCTCCCATTACGGGTCAGCCCAGCAAGGTGCCTTTTTCTCTCCCTTTTCCCCCACAACCAGCTCATCTGTGGCTGCAGTTCTCAAAGCATTTCATGACAGAAATGCCTGGGGGCACCCCACCTGGGAGACAGACAGCAAGGGACAGCAAACTGCTTTATGCCGCATCACCCAGACAAATGCCATGACCCCAGATGAACCCGATTACACCGACTGAACCTCACTGTTCACCTCAAGCAGAGCCTGGGGGCTACTGCTCTTTGCACGTTACCTTTTCAGTCTCCTGCTGCACTGCAGCAGTCACAGCACTCTCCAGCTCCTTCTGGGCCACCTCTGTCCTCTCCTGCAGGGACCGGTACTGCTCCTTGGCGCGCTGGAGCTTCTCTTGCAGTGCTGCCAGCTCCCCGGGCTCCATCTTCGCCTTGTTCTCCTCCAAAAACTCCTCTGTGCTTTTCAGGACGCTGGCGAAGGAGGCGGCTCGGGTGTGCATATTCCTCTGCAGCTCCTAGGGAGACGATGCCGTAAGGCTCCGTGAGCTCCTGCGGCAGCACTGAGCCTCTCCACCTTCTGACCTCCGTTTTTTAAAGCACCGACCTTAACATCGCTTTGCCTCTGCTGCAAGGCGGACAGGTCCCCTTCGCTGGCTGCTCTCTGCTGCTCTGCCAGCGTGTCCTCTGCTTGGTGCAGCCAGCGGCTCAGCTCGGCCAGGCTCTGCGCCCGGGCTGCCTGCTGCTCCTGCAGCGTCTGCGGGCAGAGGGAAGGGGAGAGGGGGCAGTTAGTACCCGTGCTGCACCTCCGGTCACGCACATCGCTGAAAGGCAAGGCGAGAGGTTACAGCTGGAGCAACTCCTGAAGATGAGGATGCAGCACAGAAAACAGCTTTTGCAGGTCTCCACGTGCTCCCTCTCCCTCTCAGGCTCACACGCCGCAGGAATGGGGCTGAGGTGCCGCGTCCCTGCCGAGCAGGAGCTGCTCACCGCACGTTTGCCACCACTCCAGCAGGTTTCTCTCAGTCCGCTCTTTGAGAAGCCCGTTCAGCTCCACGTGGAGCTACGCTCCAGGTCACGCACTCCTCTCTTGGGAGAGCTCAACCAGAAGTTTCTGTGCCTTTTCCATTCAACTCTACAAACATAAACTGCAGCAGAAACTCATCTAACGAGAGGTAACAACAACCTGAGGTCAGGCAGCACCACTGTGGAGCCCCAAACACCCTAAGTAGGCTGGTTTTTTGAGCCTGAGGTTGGAGGGGGAGCCCAGGAGAGAGAAAGCGTTTCTGTAGCTGATCCAGCTCCTCCGTTTTGCTGCCAGAGCACAATACAGAAGCGCCTGTTTGAGCAATTGAGCATGATGTGACCTGAGAGTCCCTGCAACGTTCCTGTTCCCCTTTCCCAGGGGAGATAAAGGTTTTTGAGTTTCACTGGGCATTTCAGCAAGGTGATGTACAAACTTGTGCAAAACACTGTGCTTGTTTCTCCCAGTCATAAGATAAACAACAGAAGCAAAATGAAAGAGCCTTCTTAAGAGCTCTTCAGCTGCAAAGTGAGTTCTTCCTGGGTTAGGATGGGCGCACACTCAATCTGAAAAAGCAAAGCAAACTGGTTAATATACACACACACACTCCAGAGAGGACAGGCAAGAGTTACAGAGAGCAACTGTTAATAAAAACCACAATAATCCTGTCTTGAATAAGAGGATCCATGCGGTGAAGGGTGCTGCAGCAATGCAGCAGAGACCTGAGGACTTGCTTTTGCAGCTGCCTGCTGCCTGGATACATCATCAGCTGTTTCTCTGGGACAGCAATACCTGACTTGTGCAGCAGAAATAAGACATTAAAGCTGCCAGGTGTCTGTGGTGGCCCCTCTGCACAGGGATTTTCTGGTGAGGTTACAGGGAGCAGGGTTTATTCCACCCAGCACAAAGCAACTCGATGTCTAGCAGAGGACTGCCCGGCTGTGCTACCCAGACCTTGGCAGGGCTCCATCTTTTGAGAGGAAAGCAACTTTTCGCCTGGGAGTTACGTGGTAGGAAGAAGAAAGACTTTAGAGGAAGCTCATGATATGCAATGAAAAGTCATAAACTGTGAGCAGCATGCACATGAAATCCCAAAACGAGGTGTCTCAGCGCACGTTCTTGTGGCCGGGAAGCGCTTCAGCGAGCAAACTGCAGCCAGGAAGCAGATGTCTCACAACCTTCACCTGATCCGTCTGCTCCACTTGCTGGAGACAGACCTGCAGGACCTCCACCCGAGCCGTCACATGCTCCGACAGGTCCCGGAAAGCCTTCTGCAGCTCATTGAGCAGCCTCAGCAGCTGCCTGCTCTGCTGAGGGGTCAAGTCCTGGGCATGCTCTGAGATAAGGAACTGGATGTCAAAGGCAGTGGCGTCGAGCTGAGACTTGGTGTCGGCGAGGGGCTCTTTCAGCTCCTGAATGGGAGAGAAAAGCCCTGTCAGGCAAAGTGACTCTGCAGCCAGAGATTGCCTGCACTGCCAGCTTCAGATGGGGCACGCGGAGAGGCAGCTGTGTGCACCCAAAATAAGTACTTTGTCACCAGAACAATATATTCCAGAAACCCCAAATGCTCCCAAAAGCACACTCGGCAGCGAGGTGACAGCATCTCACCGCAGCAATTTTCTAACGTGCCTCTGCCCCTGGCCTCCAGCACGTCACCATGGGGTTGCTCGGACCACGCCTGTAGGGCTGCCCTTGGGTCTGAAGACGACCCAGCCCTGGAGCTGCCAGCAGCCCCGTCCAGACCACGGTGACTCCATGTGCCACCACCTGCTCTCAAAGCCTTCGATCCCCTGACTTCAACGCCCAGGTGCTACCAACAAACAGGAACTGCTGAACTGACCAAATCTTGAAAGCCATCGCTAGAAGATGAATAAATGTGGAGAGGAGCCTGGAGTCCTTGCACAGTCGATGGGGACCAGGGCAGGTGTGATGGAGGGGGCTCTCAGAGCCCCCACGGAGGAAGCAGCTCTCTCCTCAACAGCCTGACGGGAATCCCTCCTGGTTGCTCAGCCCTCACCACACACCTGCATTTGAGCATGGTCCCCAAACAGCCAAAGCAGATGGTTTGTGTATTGTGGAAACAAATGACTTTGGAGCAAATACAATATTGTTGCTCCTCCCGTAACAAAGGCAAACCCTTGGTAGGCTCCAGGAGGGAGGCAGGATTAAAAGCTTCTCCTCTGCGCAGAGGACAGCAACTTCATCAGCCAGAAGGATTAGGGGCATTGCCATGGTTACCTTGTAGTGCTGGAGGCAGCGACTCAAGCTGTTCACATCGGTCGCGTGGTGGTAATCGCTGCCGTCCAGCGACTCTGCGGTGCCAGAGACCCAGCTCAGCAGCTGCCGGAGTTTGCCCTGGAGAGTCTCGTGATGTGCCAGGATTTTAGCCTTAAAAACAGAAATGCGTCATTTAAAGAAGGAGCAGAGTGCTCCGGGGAAGGAGCGTTGGGATGCTCGGAGGGCAGCAGGCAGCGGCGACAGTTGCCAGCTCTACCTTCTTGGTTTCTGCCACCCCGCGAAGGTTTTGCAGCCGGGACTCCAGGACATCACTCGCAGAGCTCAGAGACTTCTGGAGGTTCTTGGCATCCTTCTCCAAAGCCTTCAGTAATTGCTCAGGGACTTCTTCAGGGGGATTGGCCACAATCCACTTCACGGCGTCCAACTCCTGATTCACTGGGAAGCTCAGCTCCTGCAGCTCAGCACCCAGGGCCTGCGGCAAGACAGCATCATTATGTCTAAGATACGGTGACTTCATCTTCCCGCTGCCAAAACTGAGGAAAGGTTTTGGAGACCCAGCTCCTAACACTGCGTCTATCTCCTAGGAAGATTCATTAGCATCTCCAGCCCTGCTCAGCTGCCAGCACTCGCCTATCTTTCTCTAGGCTGTAAAATTCATTCCAGCCATGCTTAGGTTATTGTCTAAGCAGGGAGGAGAAGGTGAGCCAGAGGCAGTGACAGAGCGGGGAGGGACAGGGTTTGCATATAAATGCCTGTTAAACCTGAGACTAACCTCCCCGGCTGGCTCCCAGAAGCAGGGAGGAGGTGCAAGGGCTGTGTGTGAAGCTGGAGAGAGGAAGGACGAACCCTGCCCTGCCTAATGCCGGCCAACCCAGCCTCGCTCACCTCCGCCTGCTGCAGAAGATCGTGCAGGGCTGCCAAATTCTGCTCTGCCGGCTGCACCCGTTTGATTCTCATCTCGATATCTCGGAGCATGGAGAGATAGGATATAAGCTTCTCATCGTGCTCCAGACACATCTTCTTGCTGAACATGATCTAAAGAATCAAACAGTAAAACAAGACCGCAGAAAAAAAAAAGGATTATATATTATTCTCTTTTTTGAAGAAGAAATCTGTTAATAACATTCCTTTTCAGGGACTTTCCACTCACTAGCCTTATCTACAAGATTTACTACAGGAAAAATAAAACACAAGGCACTTTTTCCAACATAAGCTTATAAATGGCAAGAGATCTCTGGTGTTAAAGTGCCAAAAAAGAGTCTTACTTATTAGTCATTTGTAAGTAATGCTTTAGCAAAAAGAAGCCACAACTAAGCCTTGAGTGTTTTCAGTCATACATCACTGGGTCCTTTGCCAAATCCATTGCAGCTGATACTGCAACATCAAGCTCAAACATCCACTCCTCATTCTGTCTGTCCTCAGTGCTGAGGGCCTTGGAGAGATTTAACATCAAACACACACAAATAGCTCATAAAAAAAGTCAAAATAGCAAAAAGCATCAACTTACCTGGGCTGGTCTCGTGGATTCCCTCGAGGTTTCCAGCAGCTCCCCCTCCAGTATCACAGGTAAAAGCAAGCCCCGATCGCCAGGACCCAGCTGCCTGGTCCTCTCCTGGGGTGTTTCTCCTTGGGATTTTGGGGGAACAGGGGCACCTCCGTGGCCTGTGCTGATCTCCGCTGTTTGCTCTTGCCGTGTCTCTTCTTCAGGCTCAAGGACTGCAGAGATTTCCGGAACTTCTCTGGGTTCCTCTTTGATAATTAACTCATCGGGCAGTTCGCCTGCTGCAGGGGCCGCACTGGACATATCACGGGTAGTTTCCACCTTGGCGTTCTCCTGGGTCCTGTTGTCCTCTAGGCTCAATGCCACCGAGGAATCGTGACCATTTCTGATCCCACCTTTCATCACCTCTTGAGTTTCCCCTTGTCCTGGGAGGAGAGGGAACACCTGACCCCCAGCGAGGTTTTCTTTGTCTTTCTCAGAAATTGTCTTATTTTCTTCATCCCTGCTGCTCCCCATGTGCTTGGCTGTGTCTCTTGCCAATCCAGCAGCAGTCTTGGTGGTGGTTCCATGTTTTGGTTCTGGCGTGCTTGAGATGAAGTCCTCTTCCTCCTCCTTCTTCCCTGGGATTTCTTTGGAGATCAGAAAAGGAAGGGGCTGCTTTTCTGCAGCAGGTTTCTCTGGCTGAGCGCTGTCTCCTGAGATACCAGTCTGCTTTGCTTTCTTTTTCTTGCTTTTCTGTTTTGCGGTAGGTTTTAGCTCAGTTTCACTTGGTTTTTCTTGACCAACGAGACCTTCCACATCCAATCTCAGGGTTTCTCCTTTGATGTGCTTGACAGTTTTTTTACCCGCAAGCTCATCTCCTGCAGCCTTCATAGGGACGCCAATCTCAGGGGGTTCTCCGGGCTCTGTAGGACCCACCTCTCCCTTCCCTCGGCCCACAGTAACAGATTCTCTCAGGGCTGCTGGTGTTACCCCACCCAGGCTGCCCGCTTGCTCTCCTTGCTCAGAAGCCACCACTGCACCTTCTTCACCTGCGATAACTCCCTCTGCACTTACAAACCCTCTCATCCTCCTCCTCCGCCTCCTCTCCTCCTTGTCCTCTGCACTGTGAAGCACCTCCGTGTCCAAGAACGACTGCTCTTCCTGCAATCCCAGTCCTTGCACTTTCTCTGTCCCTCGATCTACTACTTCTCTCCTCAATCCCTTCCCCGAAGCTGCTCTCACCTGGGAGCTGCTTTTTGCAATCTCTTTTTCCATAGCCCTTAGCACCACCGTCTCTTCGGAGAGAGATGCTGTACCTAATACTGACGGGTATTCTGGAGTCAGTTCAACCTTTTCTCGGGGCTGATGTGTTACACCATCCTCCAAAGTCTCCTGAGGTTTTGATTTCCCTTCTTTTGGTGTCACTGTGGATCTCCTGGCGGCAGCACTTCCAGCCGTGTCGTAGCTGATGGCTTCGGATACGGCTTTATGCTCAGCACCATCAGACTCCTTAGCAGCACTGGTAGAGACGATGACATCTTCTTTTGGAGATATTTTTTCCATTTTTTCCTGGAAAAGGTGGGACTTATCTCCCTTGCAGACTTCAGAACCATATTTCTCTTCAGATATTTGCACCTCCTGAATACTGGCAGCTAATTTTTGGCTAATCAGTTCTTTTTCAACAGCTTCCTTTAAAGTCAATCTTTTCCCGCCGCTAGCATCAACAATTCCCCCGGTCCTCATCTGGTTGCTGGTGATGAGTTTGGCCATCTCCTCGTCCAGCAGCCCTTGCTCCACAGCAGCCCTCAGGGAGAGCCTCTTGCTGACAGTGCCCTCTACGATCCCGCCGCTGTCTGCCTGAGCCTGCAGCAACCGCAGAGTGGGCAGAGGGTCCACCTTCCCCAGCCTCACCGCCTCGGCGCACGTGAGCTTGTTCCCTGTCACCTCATCCTTGATGGCTCGGAAGGGATGGACCTCCAGATACCTCTGGCCAGATTCAATGTCGATTTTACACTTCTTGATGAACTCTGAGTAGGGAACGATCATGCAGGTCTCGGGATCTACAATTCCTTCTTTCATTTCTGGAGATGACAGGACTTTCTGCATAACCTGCTCAGGCAGCAAGCCCTCCTTCACCGCTTGACAGAGTGCCAGTCTCTGGCCAGAAGCAGAATCAAAAATGCTTCCACTCCCAGCCTGGATTTCTTGCACTTTCCTCTGGAAGTCTGGACCAACGAGCCCTAACGACACTGCCTGGGGCAAGGGCAGCTTCTCCTTCGTCACCGGATGAACATAGTCCTGCAGGCACACGCTTTCAGCTTTCGTGAGTTCGTTACATAGATCTTGATTGATTAAACCATGTTTCATTGCGTCATTTACTGAAAGCCTCGTTCCAGACATGTGATGGATTATTCCTCCATCAGCAATCTGCTTGGTCAAGAGCTGAAAAGCTTTTTCCTTTTTCAGGAGCCCTTTTTCAACAGCCTGTGCAATAGTCAAAGGCTGTTTCATTTTAGGATCCACAATTCCGCTGGTTTCAGCCTGTAAGCTAATGAGCTTCTGTCTGGTCACCTCATCGGTGCCTTTCCCTTTGGAAGCCTTCTCCAGCTTGGCCAGTTCTTTCTGACCTGTTGGCTCTATCAGGCCCATATTTGAAGCCAAAGTGACCGATACCTTTTTGCCACGTTTTAAGTCAACAATCCCTCCAGTAACCACCTGCCCTTCCAAGATCCTCATCGCCGTTTCCTTGTCCAGAAGGCCAACTGCAGCGGCGTCCTTGACAGAGTAGACAAAGTTATTGCCTGGGTCAAGAACGCCACTTATTGCTTTGTCGGGTGCGAATACCTTCTGGAGAAGCTTCTCATCCATCAGACCTTCTTCAATGACGTCCTCAGTGGTTAATGATTCACATGTATGTGAGTCAAAGAAGCCACTGAACATCTTCATTTTCTCCATTAGTTTCACAGCTGTGTGGCTGGGCACCGCTCCACAGGCTACTGCTTCATTTAGAAGAAGAGTCCTGCCCGTCTGCTCATGGATTATGCCACCACTTTGGAGCTGCGTTAAGAGCATTTCCAAAGTGTCCTCCGCTTCCCGCTCTGCAGGCGCTGGCAGGGACGTTTCATCAACACCCTCATCACCTGATACCACCTCCCCCTCTCCTTCTTCCACTTCCACTACACTTGCCGTGTTTTCACTTTGCCTCTCTCTTTGCTCTGCCTCTCCCATTTTAGGGGGCACAATCTCCTCCCCTCCCAGCAGGTCATTCGCAATTGGTTCCTTGTTTAGCAAATAAATCTCTGTAACATCTTCTGCCTCTAGTTCAGGTTCTTCCACATCCTGAGACCTCTCTGCCATGATCTCCTGTCTACCTCTACTTTCTGAAACATCCATCGATACGCAGATTTCACTTTTCACAACTGCCCCACTTTCCGATGCCCCCTTCTGATCTTTGATACTTTCCACTCCATCTACTGTAGGAGGCTTGGAGTCTTCTTCTGCCTCAATCATAATTTCCTCTGTTTCTCTGAATCCACCACCAAGGTCACCAGGACGTTCTGGCGTTGATAGTTCTACCTGATGTTTGTCCTTGCTTGTAGAAGCTCCTTGCTCTCTTCCAAATTCAGCATCAGTTTCACTCCTGATGGTAGCCTGTTCAGTATAGGTCTGCTTTTGCTCCTCCACAAGCAGGATATCTTCTGCATCCTCCAGCAGGAGGCCTTCGGGTCCCATCACCACCTCCCCATTCTCCAAAGCAGTTCTGGGTGGCAGGACCTTGTCTCTTTGTTCTTTTGAAGGAGCAAATTGAAACTCCATCTGCTGCAAAGCCAAACCATTGCAAGGCTCGCTTTCAAGTGCTGCATTTGCCTTTGCCTCCTCAAAACCTTCACCCCCTTCCAACATGTGTGCACAGGATCCATTTTCTTGGGTTTGGATGAGGGCTTTAGTGATATTGTTCAACTCTCCATCCACTAAGAGCAGCTTCTGGCCATCATGGATGTTGATATAGCTGTGAGTCATCAAGTGGAACATCAGCTTTTCGTCGTCACTCCTTAGCAGAGGGTCACTTTGCTCTCTGTGACCTGTGGGACTCCTTCCAGAAGAGCTCTGGCCATGCCTGCTTCTGCTTGGAGAGCCAGCAAGCTGCACGCTGGCCATGACATCGGGTATGGCTGTGGATTTCAGCTTCTTCACCACATCCCTCTCCAAGATGCCGTGTTCAACTGCTTTCTTCCAGGACAACACCTCAGTGGTTTCTGGTATAAAGACAGCCTTAATGAGTTGCCTCTTGCTGAGAATCTTGTAAATCAACTCTGTAGACAGGATTCCTTGCTCTAAAGCATCTGCAACCGGGACGATCTCTCCCGTCTCTGGCCACAGGAGCCCCATGAAGGACCACAGGGATTCCAGGACCACCAACGCAATCCTTGGTGCTACCAACTCCTTCCTTACAGCTTCATCAATTGTCAGTCTCTCTCCCGTGACGGTATCGATGATGCCACCTGTCTGAAGCTGACGGATAAGAAGCGTGCATGCCAAATCCTGGTCAATTAAATTATGTCTCACGGCCTCGTCCACCGTCAGCCTGTGCCCTGTCCTGGGGTCAACAATGCCACCAGCAAAGAGGTGGGCTTCCAGCAACCTGACCGTTACCTGCCTGTCTATCAGCCCTTCCTGGACTGCACGGAAGATGCTGACTTTTCTGCCTGATTTCAAGCTCACCATCCCACCCGCCAGCTGCTTGACTGGGAGCAGCCTCAGTCCAGTCTCTTGGTGGATGATGCATCGGTGCATGAGCTCGGGCAGACTGATTTTCTCAGCAGTGTTGGGGTCAATCAAATCCTTGCCACCCTCCAGGTGAGACAGAAGTTTGGAGTAAAGCTGGGGGGTAAGGAGCCTTTCTTGCACCGCTGTCTCCATGCTGATTCTGCCCTGACGGACTTTAAAACCCCCAGTGACGAGCTCAGCTTCAAGAATCTTTAGCCCAATGCTCTCACTGAGCCTCCCCTCCTCTATTGCAGCAACGACAGGTAGGAGCTGCCTCCCTTCATATCTGACTTCTTCCACCTGGTGCAGAGCATCCTTCAGTTCCTGCAGCACCTGGAACGTCCTGAGGTCGATGATATTTCTTGCCAGACCTTTCTCCAAGGAGAGTTTCTCATTGGTCTCTGGAACAACTAAGTCAGATGTGATAACCTGGGCCTCCAAGAGGACGAGGCCAGTGTCCTGATCTATAAGACCTCTCTGCATGGCACCAAAGACAGGGAATATTTCTACCGTGCCAAGATCGATCACTCCTGCCACTGCTTCATTGCCCTGGAACAGAAAGAGAAGGAAAAGAATTAAATCAAAATCAAGCATTGCCAGCACTCAGCTTGTAGGAGGTCCAGGGAGGTCTCAGTTTCCAAAAAAAAGTTTCAAAACCCTAAACAGGCTAGAAAGGAGTCCCAAGGTGTTTGAAATGCAACTCCAAAGGCATCCCAGCACGCAAATTGGTGCATTTGCTCACTTGCACATTGCCAGCAAGTTTTAACGCTCATCTAGTCCATCACCCAGGGCAGCACTTGAGAGGCTTCCAACATCCACCAACAGTAACGCAGCAAAGCGACAAGCAGCAAAACCCAGAAGTGCTCCTAATGCTCCATGAAGAAACAGGGAAGGAGACCAACAAGCACACCAAAGCCATTCAGCAACTCCTGCTTTAAAAAGGAAGGACAACAGAAGTCCACTGTGTACTCAGAGGAGAAAAAACCCCAAAGATGCCCACTTCAGGGTATCGGGGAGCCTCTCCCAGCGCAGCTTCCACCCTGACTCCTGCCATGCTTAAATCCTGCACTTCCCCAAGCAGATCTCAAGTGCCAGGACAGCCGGGGAACACCACAGAGCCCCGTGCCACGGAGCAGCTCCCCAGCCACACAGACCGGCCATGCACTAGGGCAGGAGCGCTGCATGCAGGGCAGCTCCCCACGCACCACCGACGGCGCCCACCCTGCCCTGCTCCAGCACCTCGACGTAGCTGCGCTCTTCAGAAAGGGCACGGAGGGAAATGTAAGGAGTTGGAGGTCCCAGCATGGAAACGGTGACAGATTGGGAACGGACCATCTGCTTTGGTGTTTCTGGAGGGGCTTTTCTGTTCTTGCTGGTGTCCCCACAGGGTCAGTAATAATTAGGATGACATGGCTCTTTGGATGGTTGGGCCTCTCCCAGTCCCACTGGCTGGGTCTCAGGTTGGCCCAAGCACTAAATGGTTTTTGTGGGGATAGGGAGGAGGGAATCTGGATTGTGGAATGAATTCCTTTTGCATCCTCAAGACCACCAGATTTTTTTTTAATCGGTAAGTCTAACAGCACAGGCGGCTGGGGGTGTTTGTAGCTGCGGCACAGCTCGGTTACGGCACAGCAGAGGATGCAGCCTCCACCAGGCTGGTTTGCAGCTTCCCCCACTGCCTTCTGCTGCAGAGACAGAGTGAATCTGCTGGGAAAACCTAAGCTCTCCACCATCATCGCCAGACTCGCGCATGCACGTTGGGAGATGAACAAGCCGTGGAAAGACAGAGAAGAGGAGGGAGAAAAAAGAGAAAGGTCAAAAAGGAGGTTGGAGGGAAGGGGGGGTAAAAGGCTTTTACTTACCCGAGTTGCAGGGTGTGCCTTGAGCAGTTAAAGACAGAGCCTTATGGAGCAGTTCAGCCGTATCACACACAGTGTAAAGCTTGGTGTTAGCGTCCAGCATGCGACTGTTTTGTTTGCAAAAAGAACCCCACACACAGGTCGTCCTCTTTCACTTTGTGTGTTTTGTTTGTTTAAATCCCGGAGGGTTAGTTAAACTTGTAAGCAAGGATGTCAGTTAATCTTAAAAACAGTTGACATGAAACACAAACTGTACAGGGACACATCATGCTCAATTTAGCGCGTTCTGCTTTGCATTTTTGTCTTTTATAACTTCTCTCTGACAGTTGGATGTTTCCAGCAAGCAAATGTTAAGAGTTCCTCATGCTCCCTCTACAGTGAAGCAACTGCACCGCACGAGAGCCGCAGGGATCGTCTCGTAGACGGGCCGGGGATCTACGGTGAAGCCCCGCTGCCACCTCTCGTTTTGTTTCCTGGGCTTTGCCGAGAGCGTGAGTGAAAACTGTTCTAGCCTGAGCCCCCAAGCGCACTTACGCTGTGGGAAAACAGCCCGGCAAGCCCTGGAGAAGGCTTTTGCTATAAAGTCACTTTCCTCCCAGGAGGGAGGAAAAGGGAAAGGAAGAGGCATCCTTTCCACAGGCAGGCTGCTCTCAGCTGCTCTCCCGGCAGCAGCAGCAGAAGCATCAACGCTGTGATGGCTTAGCGGCGACTAACGAGTTGGTTTGCTCACCGTAAGCTTTCTGCTGCCAGCATGAGGGCTAAAGGGCTTGCAATAGAAAGCCTTTACTGCACCGAGACACCTGAAATGTGCTATAAAGTCCAATTTGGAGAGAAACACTCTATGTTTAGGTGAAAGCTGGACAGGCAGATTTCAAACAAGCAGCCCCGTCGCCCTCTTCCCATAAGCAGCTCGAACAGGGCTTCACTCACGGACCCAACAGCCAAAACCTGCATCACGCATCCAGACCTGAGCGGGCCGTTGCTTCAGAGTACAGGGAGCCAGCAAGCAAACACACAAATATATCCATCGACACATGTATATACACTTATATAACACGTACACGTATATCTGTGAATGACCGAAGACAGCTCGTAACAGAGGCAATAAGGATGCGCTTTCAGCCCTCCCTACCCGGCGAAACAAGGATGGGGATTGATGGGAGCGCTGGTGGATGTGAACAGGGGATGGGTCCAGCTCCGGGTCGTGAAGGTCTCCCAGGTCAGCTGAGGGCCTGGATGGTGCAGTCGCTTCCCACTGGGGAGAGCAACTTCATTCAGCCACAGCTGAGACGAACCTCTCGCCAGACCCCGAGACATACGAGACCGCACGGGCAAACGCCCTTCTGCAGAAACCCACCTTCCTGCGTCTCCTGCAGGCAGGCAGCCTGTGAGATGGAGCCCTCTGCGGTTAAATCACTGAGCGGGCATTCCGCAGAGGACACAGAGGTCCATCTACATCCTTCCCCACCAAGCATGAACAAGCCAACCCCTGTGCACAGGGCAGAGCTCTGATGAAAACCATTGATTGCAAAGGACCTGGAAGGGAGCAGGTAAACGGCTCCTGCTTGGCCTCCAGGGACCAGCCCTGCCTGGGTGCTTCGGGTGATGCAGGGACAGAAGAGAAGGGAGGGCAACCACGTGCAAGTAAGAAAGTCGATGGGCTGTGAGCGGCCGGTGGTCATGAGACACGCGACCAGGCAAAACCTGTTGCACACCCTGAGGAGTGCCCTGTGTCCGTGCAGCCACGGGACCAAGCGGGGACCAGTACCTTGTGCTCTGCCTCCTGAGCCAGCTGGCTCTGGAGCTGCTGGAGCTGCTCCGTGGAGTCGCTGCAGAGTGCCTGGTAGGTCTCCTTGAGGGCACTGATCTGAGTGGAAATCTGTTCCTTCTCTGGATGGGAAAGCCTGCAAGGGGAAGGGGAAATCTCTCAGGGAAACTGCACAAACCAGCTCTGCAGAATTAACATGTTCTTCTGGTAAAGGAAAAGGCCAAACCCACCATGAGTCCCCTTTTCTCACTGCCCTACTCCTTGCCTGGCTCAGCTGAAACCAGCAAGGGTAATTGTGCTCAGCGAAAGCTGACCTGCACTGTAATGATTAAATCCCAAATATAAAGGGCTGGATTGCTGCTAAAGGGGATTAATATTGCCCCAACAGGATAAACAGGTTGCATATTTCATAGCTCTTGTTGCAGATAAGAAAGAAGACAACCATCACATACAGCTCATCACTGTTTTCAGCAGGAGTCAGGCACTGGACCCGAGGGACACCAGCCCACCAGCACCAGCCCTAAGGTATCTCATCTCCCCCCACTGCTCTCCCCGCCCGTCCCTTCCTCCGGCCACACTCACTTGTGGCTGTGTTTTGCCAGGAAGATTTGTGAGGTTTTGATGGCCTCAGAGACCTGCTCCTTCTTTGCAGCCAGCTCCTCATTCAGGGCCTGTCAAAATAAAAAACCAGAAAGAAGCTTAATTCAGCTGTGGAAAAAGAGCAGAAGTTAAGCAAACTGCCTGACGGTTGTCCCCGGTTTACCTGCTGCTCCGAGATGGATTTCTCGATGTCGCCCAGCTCTCTGCTCCCGGCAGCAGTCGCCCTGCCTTGTACGCTCTGCTTCAAGCCCAGAGCCCAGCCCAGGAGTTCCTTCACCTTGTCCACAT
Organism: Phalacrocorax carbo; assembly: GCF_963921805.1. Taxonomy (NCBI): domain Eukaryota; kingdom Metazoa; phylum Chordata; class Aves; order Suliformes; family Phalacrocoracidae; genus Phalacrocorax; species Phalacrocorax carbo. The sequence goes on along the minus strand of NC_087534.1, from coordinate 3,212,822 downwards.
GCTCCTGCTTCTCCTCCTCCACTACTTTCTGCAAAGACAGGAGGAAGATAACCACGTCAAAGGGGTCCCAGATTTCCAAAGATGGAGAGGTTTTTGGGGCAGCGCCCAAGACGTAACCTGAATGTGGAGCAGCATCCCTGGGGGTGCTAGGAAATGAGCCTGCACATTCTGAATAGAGTTGAGTTCCACAAAACACCCTTACCTCCTCCTCCTCCAGCCGCCGGAGAGCATCGCTGATATACTTCACGTGCTGCGTGGTTAGTGTTACCAGAGCTGTATAGCGAGTCCGCAAGTCCATGAACTGCGAAGGGAGAGAGAAACGGGGCGCATCAGCCACGACCGGCGGATCCAGAGCGACGTACTTTACAGTACACGACACGGATGCACCATCTCTCGCTTCGGGAAGCCCCCCAGGCACCTCGGCACACCCGGTACGGCATCAATGAAACGCAGCAAGTCTGATGGGGAGGGTTGTGGCCACACACGGCATGCTGCACAACACTGGAGCGAAAGGGAGACGCTGGTCACGGACACTGGGGCGGATGCTCAACTCTTACAGGAGGGCTACCGGGATCTTTAATATCCACACGGAGCAGACAGGACCTCGGGTCCCTAAAGGTCTCATCCCAAAGATCCACACACAGTAACGCTGCATGGCGCTCTGGTTATTTACCTCGCAAGGCTGAAGGGCTGAGCCGACCCCGCTGGATTTGACCCAGGGGTTCCCAGGAGTCTAGGTATTTCATACCTGGTGCTTAGAGCACTAAGCCATCCTCTCTGGCTATTGGAAAAAACAGCGAGGGTGGAAACTTTATTTATACAAGAGAGTTCAGCAGAAAGGAGCTCATTTCACAGCGGCTGCTCGGCAGTTTGCTCAGCATCGAAGAACCCCCTGCACAATTTCTCCCTGGCAAGGCTGGGCGGGCGGCCGCGCTCCTACCTCCTGCGTGATGGCGTCTGAGGACGAGAGCATGCGCCGGCGTTTCATGGGAGACTTCTGCTGCGACTCGACAAACGCCCTGTATGTCATGAGCTGCAGCTCGTAGTCCTGCAGACGCAACCAGGGGTGGAGAGACATGGAGCATGAGAGATGCGAACTGGGCTGGGGCCGTTTCTGCCCAGCCAGCCTCATCTAGGTGCAGGAGGGAACCCGTACCTTGACAGCAGCTGAGTATTGCTGGGAGAATTTCTGACACTGGTCCAGTTTGGCTTGATTTTTCTCGATTTCTGCAGCCAAAGCCTTCAACAACATTCAAAGCAAAAATGGTTGTCAGGACAGCTGCCGTGGGCTGAATTCCAGTCCCCATCCCTCCCCTTTTGGATAAAGTCTTTATCCTCTTCAATTTTTTATGCAAGACCTCATCTCCACCTCAAGCTAAGCAGAGTTCCTCTGCTTTCCAGACACCCAAATCAGGCCTGCAGCTTCTTCCCCACTGTGTTTCATATTTTCAAGCTCACAGATGAAAAGATTTTAGTAAAAGGAAAGAGGGGACACAGTCAGTGCAGCGACCACACCATTGAGACATCACAAGGTGCTCTCTTACGGTTTGCTGGCTCAGCTGCTCCGACAGCACCCGGCTGTCCTCCGCCTGCCCAGGCTTCATCAGCTCCTGCTGGACCGTGATCTCCTCGATCCACTGGATTAGGGCACTGTGGCACTGCCGGTAATCACTCAGCACCTCCTGGATGCTCTCCAGCTCCGCGTGGCTGAAACAAGAACCAGGACAAATAAGAGGAGGGCAAAATGCCACCATAAGCTATAGGGATAGCCCAGCCACCAGCGGGAATCCCATCTGGAAAAATATCGCTGCTAACAAGCCTGACCCAAGCTCTCAGCTGAAGCATGAAATCACATCTGCGAAAGGAGGCAGGAGGTTTCTCACCGGGTCTCAATCTGGGTGCAGACTCGCTGCCAGCGATCCCACAGCTGGCTCCCCTTCTCTTGATAGCGCTCGAGGTCAATGCTGCGCTCTTGTCTCAGCCGGTACAGCTGCTCTCCCACCACCTTTGCCTTCGCCATCTCCTCCTCCAATGTGGAGAAGACGGAGCTCTTGTCCTTCACTTCCCCAAGCCATTGCTGCAAAACCAGCAAGAGACAGCACCGGTTCAACGTCACGGAAAGCAAAAGGCACATTAAGTCAGAGACGCCCTCCTGCCCGGAGCTCGCAAGCCTGAGACAGGGTTTATCTTCCCGCTCTCCTTAACCTGCAAAGAACTGGCTGATTATAGGAGGTGCAAAATGGAGGGGACCATGGTCCCAGCTTGGAGCAAGTTAGGCCAGTTCATCCCATCCTACAGCAAGAGGACACGTAGCTGCCAAGATGCTCACACGTGCCAGCATGTGCCCTACAAGAGACAGCACAAGCCACGGCAGCTCCTTTACCTTTACAAAGCAATAAGGCATCCCATAAGCAGCACAAAATCCTCCCGGCAGCTATATTGAGGCAAGCAAAATGGCATACAGTACAAATTCAGCAGAGAAAGGGAAGGACCCCGCTTGACAAACGCCAAAGCGTTGGCTGGTTTCCGCGTGCCCGCCTTGGGAAGTGAACGGCACCAACCTGTAACGCCGCTCTGTGAGACTGAATCGCTGCCAGGTCAGCGGGCACTGCCTCCTCTTGGCTCAGCTTAACCTCATACCCTTTGACCAGAGACTCTGCTCCTTGGGTGTTACGAATAATAACATCGACTGTCTTCAACCTGGCAAATCAAACAGAGGCAGCACAATGACATGCAAAATTTCGCAGAGATCCTCTTGATCGCGAGGCTGTTTGCACCGTGTGCTGCGGAGGGATGGAGCTCAGCGCAAGGCGTGTTAGAGGGCCGGAAGAAAGGTCTTTAGCAGAATCAGGCAGATACAAAAAGGTATTTGGGAACAGAGGCACATCCCGACTCACTTGTCCAGGTAGATGGAAGACAGCCCATACATCTGGTCCATCTTGTTCACCACCAAGTCGAGTTCAGAACGCAAGTGGGGTGTGCTGGACCCCGCGGGTGCCTTGTTGAGGAAGCTGTAGCATCTCTCAGAAACAAACCGCAGGTCTGATTGCAGCCGCTGCAGATCCTCCTGCAGGCGCTGCGGGAGGAAGGGAAAGAACATGAAAGGAGAGCCCAAGCAGGCAGCGAAAAAGCAGGACGGCCCTTGGCAAAGGAGGTGGGTATGAAACGAAGCAGGGAGCCCACCTGGAGAGGTTTCCTGCTACTTGCTGTGCAGCAAGATCCTCTCGAACCCCACACAGTCACACACCCACCACCCACACGTTCACCCTGGAGAAGTTAAAAGCTATTTTTGGCACATGCTAAAGACGAGCGGCCACCACCCCCCGCCCCTCCACACCTTACAGCAGCAGGACTGACCTCCTGTTCTGCAATGCGGATGGTGTTTTCCTGGATAGTATCGCCATCTGCTCGGGCGCTGCTTGGGGACTGGATTCGGCTCAATAGCCTCTGCTCACATTCCTCCAGGCGCAGACGGATGTTCTTCAGCTCTGAGAGATACGTCCTGGCAACGGTCTCATCCTTGTCTTCTGCGAGTCACAGACAAACCAAAACTGCAGCTCAAACAATCCCGGCCGGTACCTGTCCCAGAGGGGACCTGCCGGGAGCCCCGGAGCCAAGTGCAGCATCACGCTGACACCGAGTCACCAGGCTCTCTGCTTAGATGGAAAACTAGTTAATCAAATCATCTCATTCAAATGCAGCTGAGAATGAGTCCAGCACAGGGGACCTCGCATGATGAAGCTGGAGCCCCCAGTCTTAGCGGGACTCGGTCCTGCTGCGTCAGGCCGGGAGCCACCCGCCGCTCTGAACAGCGGGACTGTGACTGCCACATATATTTTCTTAAAGATTAAATGCAGGAAGAAGTCCTTGCTCAGGATGTGTCCCAACTAATGACTAAAGCCATCTCCAACAGTTTAGGGTAAGAGGACTCAGCAGTTAAGCTGGAGCTGCAAAGCCAAGCCCTCTCTGCAGGAACGTTGCTGGACAAAGGCCGAACACTTGAATGGATGGAGAAATAAAGAGAGCAGCTGCTCACACCATCAACTAGCTGGCGCAGAGAAAAAAAAGAAAACTAAGCTATCTCATAAATCCTTTGTTTATGAGTCCCCACAGCTCCTGGTTAATCCATCAGCCCTTTGAAGCTCACCGTTTTCCATGGACTCCAGCAGCTGCCGGATGTGTTCCTTGGAAGACTCCACTTCCTCCTCCAGGCGCAGCCGGTCCGACACCGAGAAGAGCTCCGAGTCCCGGCTGTCCTGCAGGAAGTCCTCGTAGTGCGCCTGGAGGCTCTTCAGGGCTTGCTGGCACTCCCCTTGCGCTAAAGATCTGAGCTGCAAGTGGAAAAGCAGCACATCTAACCACCGGGAATAACTTCCTACACATCACTGAAGCCACCCTCCCCAGCTTGATCATCTTGATTTGCCAAGTGAGTATTTTCTCTTTAGAGGAGAAGGGGTAAGCTCCTCCCTATCAGCCTCATGCCTCCCTCCAGCCTTGCTCACTCGCTAATGAAACGTTAAGTCCACAATCCCTTATGCTTATTACAGTTCAGCAGCAAACTGCTGATGCTCTTTTTATCGGGAAAAACCACAATCATTTTGCTTGGAGGTTGTGTAACCTCCAAGCTCAGGTTTTCCCACTGTTCAACGTGCACAGCCCCTTGACTTCCCCAAGCCTGCAGTCTCTGGTCTTCCCTTTAACACTTCCTTTCCTCCTCAGCCCCATGAAGAAGCCCGGACAGTGAGCAACGCAGCCCCGGAGCCAGGCAGAGGCGTTCCTACCGTACCTTTTCCATGCTGAAGCTTTGCACCAGGGTTATGTCCTTCCGCAGGTAGTTCCAGGAGATGAGGCTCTTTGTGTTCATGTGGAGCTGGTGCCAGAGTGCCATCACTTTCTGGTACAGCTGTTCTACCCTGCAAGGGGAAGGAGCAGGTCGGTCAGCCCTGGACCCCCACAGCACGCTCAGCCCTCACCCTGTTAATCCACAGCCATCGCTGCCAGCCAGCAGCCCGTGAAGGCAGCGATCCCAGCCTGGCAGCCTGCAGCAGGTGATGCTCCTGCTGTTCGGTGCCAGAGACCCCCGGAGGGATCCCTCCTCTCAAATAATCATTTTCTCTTTTGCAAGCTACTGTAGCAGTTGCTGTGATGGAGTTCGCAGCTGTATAACCATGAGGGATTCCTTCCCTCACCCCGAATCACCTGTGCCACCCACTCCTATTCCTCCACCCCAGCTCCTCTCCCACTCCCAACCAGATCTGTCCCCTTCCCATGTCACCAAACCCTTCCCCATCTCCCTGCCTTCGCACCTCTGGGACTCCCCTGCAGCAGAGTCCAGCAAGTTACCTGCTGGCCACCTCGATGGCCTCTTTGTTGGGCGGAGGGATCAGGAAGCAGACAGAGGGCACCATGGCCTCGTTCCCCGTGGGACTGATCACCTTCCACTTGGTCCTCTGGGAATTGTCCTCCAGCACACACTCGTCGTTCCTGCAGATGGTGATCTGCAACGGCACCAGCACCACCCGGCCCATCAGAAACCGCCGGCGGGGCTGCACACGCCTGCCCGTGCTGCCAGCTCCCCTCCTGGGGGAAAGCCAGCTTCCACAAATATATACATATATATATTTTAATCAAGCAAAAGCCTGGCATAGTGCCAAGCAGTGCAGCACGCTCATGTCTGGAGAGGAAGGGACAAGGAGGTTAAACGGAGTTGGCTACCACCCACAGGCTTATTTGGCTGAGGCTGATGAAGCCCATCCTCCGTGGGGAAAAGGACTTTTGCTCCTGCCCAGAATAAATCTGAGACATGGAAATCTGCTGCAGGAAAAACAGCTGTGCTATTTCCCTCCTCCTGTCTTCCCACTCCGTTCCTACTTTCCATTGACAGACACTACAGAGCTCATCCTAAACCATCACTGCCTCGCCCCTGCCTTCCCCTTCAAAGTCACGCCGACACCCTTCCAGCCCTCACCTCGATCTGCCGATAGTCACAAACAGCCTTGATGGGGATCGTGCTCTTCACAAGGTGCTCCGGGTTCCTCGGCCGGAGCTGAACGATGGTTTTGGACCGTCCCACCAGGCTGGCGACGGAGCTCTTCGACTGAATGAGCTGCTCCTTCTCGTCCTGGCAGAAAGAAGGATGAAGGACGGGTTGCTCGAGGCAGGGGAGAAGAGGTCTCTCCCAGGCATCTCGGCACCCCCCACCCCATTGCTGGCCTGCAGGAGCTACGCTGGGATCTCAAGGGCTGAACAAACTTGTCAGGAGGATCCTGCTGCCCTAACGGGATGGGAAGAGGGGTCAGGAGATGGCATGGAAGGGAGAACAGACTTCCAGTCAGGGTGGGACCTCTCCACTACTACTCCCACTGCCCTGCAAAGCTGCATGCACACCTCTGGCTCTTTTGCTGCTAGGACAAGAAAACATTTTCTTTTAAAAGGGAAAAAAAAAAGAGAACACAGCATACACTAACATTAAAGTCCCAGGAGGTGTAAGGGGCCAAGAGCAGGACAAGCTCCAGCCCAAAGCCGGGGGCGTTTAGTTGTCTGGAGGAGACACCGCAGAAGCATGCTCCCTTTTCTAAAGCAAAGGATGAAGGCATGTTTAAACCAATGGCTGGAATGGGGATACGATGAATTACATGGATAAAACATCTCAGGAGAAGGGGCTAGCGGTGGAGTGATCGCACAGGTCTCTGGGTTTGGGGAGAAATTTGCCGGTTGGAGGAAGATGCTGCATAATTGATTCCCACAAGTCCCTGCTGGGTTCGGTGATGGGACAATGCAGGGGACAGGTGGCAATGCTCCCCTGGAAAAGTCTCTGGCACCGATGGAGACGTGTGCGGATCACGACACTGGCAGCTCGTGTGATTACTGGCAGCTCAGCCCGTTCTGGCTGCAGAAGTTTAAAAAGGATCCCAGAAAAATGTTCTCCCTCATGCTTGGTACTCTCAGGGTCGGTTAGTGCACTAACAACAGTGGAGGATAATTTAATGGTAAAAAAAAAAAAAAGAAAGAAAAGAATAAATGATTAAATAAACTACCTGTGCCTGTCCCAGGGAGCATGATTGGAAGAAATACAACTTTAACTTATTAGGTAAGAAAGAGTAATATAGCTGAGCTCAGGGCAGCTGCCCCAGTCCTGAGATCGTGGCCACTCTCTGGCTGCCCAGACAAGCCTCTCCCACCCCGGATGGCACCTGCCAGGCTTCTGGTGTTGCAGGGCTCGCAAATATGTACCCCAGGAGCCAAGCTGGCTGCTCCATGCCCTGGTAGTGCTGGAGGACAGACCAGGATGACCCCGAGACTATGACAGAGAGGATGGGACCTCCCAAGCCTCCAGGAGGGAAGACGACGAGCCCTAGCGCAGCTGATGCACCCATCACGAACACCCAGTAACGGCATCTCAGCTTCACTGGGGACACACTGGAAATCAGTGGTGTGCACTAAGAGCAAAGCCAAAGCAGCCACCTGCCTCCACACCCTCAGATGTCACCTCCTTCCACTTCCACCAGTGGCTCAGTGGTCAACCCACAGCCCAAATCCTCCCCCATCCCTGGTTTCAAACACCGTCAGATGCTTTGCTCCTTGGGGGTTTATTTTAGGTTGTTTTTTTCAGGCCAATTCAGACAAGAAGATCACAGCGCGATTGCCCATCATCTGCTCTCTGCTACGCCGCAGCTAAGCCAGGCCACGTGGTCAGAGACGAGCGCTGCCGAGCTCCCGAGCCCCAGCCCCGTGCCCCGTCGGGCTGCCCTGGCTCTCCCCCCGCCGGCACAGCGCGATGGATTAACATGGGATTTGGTCTGGATAAAGAGCACACATTTCTCTGCATCCCACCGCGCTCCTAGCAAGCACCAGCTCAAAAGCAGAAACGGGAGCATCCTATGGGCCCTGCGCAACACCTCCGACAGCGGAACACGACTGGCTCCATGCAGACCAGGATGGCATGATGGGCACTGATGGAGAAGAACCAGCTCCCACGTCAAGCTACGCGTTTGCACAGGCGGCACACACCGCCTGCTCCTCACCCCGAGGGTACAGAAAGACGCTGGACGGTGCCTCCAAGCAAAAGCAACCCATCGGCTGTCGTAACGACCGAGATCGGCTGCCATCGGCCGCGTTACCTCTGCGCAGCGGTGCAGCTGGGGTCACACAGACCCTGCGCCCCATGGCCATGTACAAACACATGCAGCAGCTCCAACAAAAAGCAGAACATTGACCGAGACGGGGAAACAAACCACGTAACAGGAATCCGCGTCGTTGCGGGAATAAAACAAGCCCAGTTTTCCCTGGGAAGCAAGAGGTGACCCAAGCAACGCTGCTGGACCGGAGCAAGAAGCCCACCCATCGCCCGCCCAGGGTGGCGGTGATGTCGGAGAACCCACCATGGAGTCCTGCAGCAGGTCCTCCAGCCGCGTCAGGCTCGTGTTATGGTCGCAAGAATACTTCCTTTTGATGGAGTCCTGCAGGTTGCGCAGGTAGGTCTCCGACTCCCGGGCGTCGCTGAAGAACTGCAAAGGCAAAGAGGGTCGTGGAAACCTGCACAAGTCCCCCAAGCAGTCAGCGGCACGCTGCAGGCAAGGCACCACCCCAACACCTCAACCAGCAGCTCCCCGTGCTATTCTGGCCTTAGGGCTGCAAGGCAGTGAGCATCCCACATGGATGGCCAGAACTACGTGGAAGTTGACCCCTTTTGCCCTAGCGAGCCACCCCCAGAGAGCAGCTAAGGAGAGAGAGGTGGTTCAGGAGAAAGCAGCCCCCATGAGCACCACAAATCCTCTACCCCAACGGCAGCAGCAGTGTATGAAGCTCACGCAGCGGGATGCAGTGGATGGTGAGCAGGGAAATTTGGGGTTCCCCACCCAAGTACCTGGAAATAGGCAGCGTTCTCCTTCACATGCTGTTCCACGCACAGGCAGAGCTGCTTAATCCACTGCCACTGAGTCTGCACGGCAGCACTGTAGGCCTGAGAAACACACGCACCAAACGGCGATGAATAACGAGCATTTACCAGCCCGGAGGGTCACAGGAAGGACACAGCTACAGCCGGCAGCATGTACATAAATGGGTAAGATCTGGATGTAACCAGGAGGGTTTGGACACAGGCAGGAAGAGCAGGAGACGACAGACCCTGGACCAGCGATGTCGGGGGCTGCGGCAGGCACAGGTTTGCTTTCTCCCACCCCAGAGAGAAACAACCAGGAGAAACACATCCCTGCAGCCTTTTGCTTCACCACTACAGTTTTCCTGGGAGCCTGGATAACTCCAAGGGAGCTGAGGCCATTCCCTGCATCACCTCGCTGCAGGAAAGGCTCATGCTCTGTACAAGTGTATCTGTGCCTTAAATTTGAGGTGAGGATTATTTGGGAACAGCCTCAAGCTTCTCATTGCACTCCCCACAATAAAACAGCTCTATCACTGCACCGATGTTCTTCTGCCACCACAAACCACTTTATCAGCCCTGGCTGCCCGTAAGGACACCCTGGGGTGGGACAGCAAGTTTCCCAACCCTGGGTGAGAAGATTTGGTGCCAGACGATTCTCGGGGCTCCGCCACATGCCCACTCACCTCTACGGTTTGCTTGGCCGGGTGGTTCTCCAGGGACAGCATCTCTGCCGTGTCTTGGAGGGAGCGGAAGATGTCCTGCTTCTCTTCCAGCTCCATCGTCAGCTCCTGCGTGAAGGACACAAGCAAAGTCCAAATCTCGGCTACAGGGAGCAGCCTCACTCGGGACACGTGTCCAACTAACACAACGCGCAGCATGGAAGCGCTGCAGTAAACACCAGGGGATCTCAGGGAAACCAGCACGGCTTATGGGAGCACCACAGCTGACTCCCATCAGGATGCTTCCTGGGCACCAAACACACCGGGCAGATGTAACACAGATACTGGAAACCTGCCTGGGGTTCTCTTCAGTTCCAGACAGTGTGATTGTAGAAAGGCAGCAATTTATTTATACTGCTTTAAAGAGGAATCAACTTTCCTCTTTAGTCAGACTTTTTTTTCCCCAGGTAGTTAAAGATGCCTTTAGCTCCAAATAGTGCTAAAAAGACTCGGCTGAACAAACACCTTTTTGCACTTTCTGCTCTAGGGAGAGCTCTTCCATCAGCTGCACTCACGAGCTACACACTCAGTGACTTGGGAGGGAGCATCCAACCTCTGGGGACCTCAGGTCTGTTGGTAGCTGAAGGTCCCACAGCGGATCACAAGCAGCAGCAGCGCAACCAAGAGAGCACGCATCCCACCAGCCCTTCCCCGGGCTCACTCACCGAGAAGTAGTTTTTCTTGGCCGCAATGTTAGGGTTGTTGTCGCTCCAGTCGTAGGCCAGTTCCTCCTCCTCCTTCTCGTTCAGCCAAATCAGCTCAGCAGTGGCCCGAGACACAAACCCGTGCAAGCTCTGGAGGTGTCTCAGCCGGAAGCTCGAGGTTTCCTGAACACAAGGAAGCGTGATTCCTCTTCCCTGCTCTGAAGGCGACCAGTTTCTTCCCTCCTCCCTCCTCCCCGGCCTCGGAGCAGGGATGCTCAGGAGCAGGGCAGCAGGGATGGACCCTGCGCTCCCCAGGCAGGGCTATAAACCCACTCGAAGCCCACTCACCATCAGCTTGCAGTACTGCGTCTCCAGCTTGCCAAGCGTCTCCATGTAGCTAGCGCGGAAATTCTGAGACATTTTACCCTGAAGGATGAAAAATGCTCCTGTTACCCGACACAGGATGGCATCACTTGAAACCGCACCTCTAAATCTTTCTCCCCAGTTTTGCAGGCGCAAAAGGAGGCACAGAGGATGGCTCAGGGCAGCAGCCTCTTGCACCGGCCCAGCGTCAGTTCCGAAGCTCCGTCCTTAGAAAACACCTCTGCCCCAGACACCTCTACCCACAAGAGCCGATCCTGATGCCCTCGCCCTCCCGCACACATTGTGCCATGCACTGTGTCCCCCAGCCCGTGCCACCATACCTCATACATCCGCGCCTCCTTTACACTGGAGCCCAGGTCCTCCACGCTGGTGTGGATGTGCCGCTGGGTCTCCAGCTGGGTTTCCACACTCGGCAGGTCGCTCCCCCACTCTGCCCGCTCCAGTCTCATCTGAAACAGGCCAAGAGGCCCAAGTCAGCCCCACTCATCTGTAGGAGCATATCTCAAAAGGACACAAGGGCAAGAAAGCCTCCGAGGTCACTCAAGAGGGAACAAACACCACGCCGGTCCTGGTGGAAGGTCCTAAGCTACTGCTCCAACACTGAATGACTTCTGGGACAGCCTACCCAAGCTCCACACCCCCATAAGACCAAAGGACTGACTAGATCAGTACAGATGTGCTTCCAGCTTTGAAAGGATCCTCTGATACCCGCTGATCAGCAGGATCATGAGAGAGAAAACCCAACTCAAGACAAAAGCGTCAGTGCCCTCCAGAAACTTTGAACCATCAAAGCAATTATTCACAGATAAAGGCAGGAAAAAGAGCCCAGACCAGCTTCCTACCTTCCCACATCAGAGTGAGCAGAGGCAGGTAATTTGGCCCGGCGAGGCAGCACTCACCTGCATTTCCTCCACCCAGGCCAGCAGCTCGTACACGAACCGGAGGCTGCCTTCGTCCTCGGAAGAGGAGATGGCCACCAGCTCCGTCCTGGTCATGGGCTTCCGGAACCAGGAGGCAGAGGAGGTGTGCAGCCCTTTCGTTGTCAGGGACTCGCCCTTCAAGTGTGTCGTACTCAGTGTGGAAGTGGGCACCAGCTCCAGGGTGGAGAAGTGGCCTTTCCTGTACAGGTTGGTGCATTCCAGTCTCAGCGTCACCAGCTCATCTTGCAGCCGCATGATCCTAGAGGAACAAGCACGGCACGGCTAAGAAGATGGATGCACACTCTTTCCTTCCACACAACAGAGCAGAGGAGCCCTTGTTTCTCCATCCGCAGAGCATCTTGGACACAGCCCCTCTCACCTGAACACCAGCTCCTCCAGCTGGTAGTAATTCTCATCCCGAAGGATCTGCACATCCACCTGTAGCTGGCGGATGAGCCCCTCGCACTCCTGCAGATACACGACCACGTCGGATTCGTACTGCACCGGCTGGCCCGACTCCAGGTGAGCAGCGTCCTGCACCGAGAGAGGAGACTGAGGGCTGGGTCCCCTCAGCCCAGGCTCGTGGACAGAGAGAACACGATAGCAGCCCAGAATCAACTCCGAGACTGAAAAGACCTTTTGATCCACAAGCTTGACGTGAGCAGAAGAACCCGAGTTCAGCGCTCACACCACGCCCAGGACATCCCCTTTAGAAAAGCTCCTGCAGATGAACTGAAAGTTTCTAGTGATATACGGGCTCCCGTGGTTAGTCCCATGGACAGTCACTTAAACGTGCATCTCATTTCTTGCTTGGGTTTAACTGTTTTTAGCTCCCAACCCTTACATCAACTTCTCCCAGAACAAAACACCCCTCTTCAGAAATCTATTCCCTACCCAGGCAGCTACAGTCTGCAACCGAGCCCCTTCCGCCAGTCTTCTAGACAAATAAAATAGATTTTTGGGTTTTTAAGCCTCACTATACAGCAAGCTTTGCCAGAACTGCAGTTCTCCTCCAAGCCAGCACCTCTGCAGACGTCCAGCCTCACTAGCTGCATCCCTGGAGGCAGCCTCTGCAGGGCAAGGCCATCCTCCTGCCTTCCTGCCCCTAAGGCCATCGTGCCATAGATTGCCAGGTATCCTCCACCACCCCTACAGCCCCTCTGGGATAGGCTCAACGCCAGAAGAGAAAGGAAAGCTGTCCAGGGGAACCCACCACCCCACGCAGAAGAGAGGGGAAGAAATGGACGTAAAAGAGGCAGGAAAGCAAAAAAAAAAAAAAAAAGAAAATAAATTAGGAGGGGGAAAATAACACCCCCCACTCACAGCCTGCAGCGTGTTCTTCGCAAGAGTGAGTTTTTCTTCACAGCTCAGAGCACCATTCTGGATTTTGTTAGCGATTTGTAGCAGCAATTCTAGCCTGCGATGGCAGAGGGAGAGAGAATGAGAGAGAGGCTTTGGGCCGTCCCTCCAGCCAGGGGAGCAGGGGACGTCCCCGCGGGGGACTCCGCGTGCCGCGGGCAGAGCACCGACCTCTCCACCGCCGGCCGCAGGAGCTTCTCGCGCTCCAGCATCTCTATGATGAGCTTGCCCCACTCCTCCTCCACGTCATTAGGGTGGTAGCCCTGGGGCAACTTGATGCGTCCAAATTCAATCCACACCTGGGGAAAACACAAACAGAATGGCATTTCCTACCTCCTCGAGCTGGCTAGAGAGAGATTACAGCAAGGGAAGTGGGGCTATAAGGCAACAGCTCTGCCTCCGCTCCTGCAGCGTGCTGCTTGCTACATCATTTACCCTGAGGGTTATTTCCACTTCTCCATTCCAAAATAAACCCAAACTGAGCACACTTTAGTCTTGCTAAAAGCACAACACTCCCACCTACAAGCCTCCGGGTAGCCACGATGATACTTACCTCTAACAGTTTGTAGAGTTCCTCTATCCTTCCCTTTTCCTGCTCTTTTGCTGGGATTTCAGTTTCTTTGAAGTGTATGTACTGGTTATAAAGTGCCTGGGATGAGAAAGGCACTGGGATCAGAAACCACCCTGGGGAATGCCACCACCCAGCTCTCAGCGCTGAGCACATGGGACACTGCGGATGGGCCTTGTCCAGGACCTACCTTTAGCTCTACAGGGTTCTGGGGGAAGGATTTATCTGACATGAGTATCGTGTGCTGCTTGATCCATGAGATGAGGGACTCCACACGGCTCTGGTACTCCAGCCACCTCGAATCCACCTCCTGCGGGGCGGGAGAGCGCTTGCAGAGCTCTGCCGGCGGGCAGGTCTCCGTGGGGGAGAGGCAGAGCCCAGCCCAGCCCAGCAGAGCACAGAGGGAACCGGGGTGCCATGGTCACAGCTACAGGGTGCATCATCCGCCTGTGCCTCCCTGCTGTGATGCCATCCCAGGTACAGGAAGGAAGGGGAGGAGGAGGAGCAGGAGGATGGTCCTCCTTGCAAGCTGGTCCCTGGAAGCCAGCTCAGCTTTCCCAAGAGCTCAAAACCCACGGCAGAACCAGCAGAGCCTGGAGAACACCGCAGCCCTACAGCCACACCGGCAGTTCTCAGGGCAGACATGTTAATGGGGAAGGCTCCTTCCTTCCCGAGCCCCTTCCACCCAGCATGGATACAGCGGATGGGGAACCTCCAAACCCTTCCCACAACAACCAGCTGCCTCCCAAATCGCTGTCCCAGCCTCCCAACCCACAGCGATGCTTACAATAGCGCTGATCCCTTCTCCTCCCTCAGGGACTTTGGGAAAGGCATCGTAGATTGAAGACACGTAAGTTATCACAGATTTCTCATCCGGAGAGGGGACGTCCACGTCTGACAGAGGGAAGCAGAAAGGCAGTGAGGAATGGGAGCGGGTGGAGAGGTCGTCATCTCCCCGCACCAGCCGCTTCCCCGGCCACCCACCTTCGGCATCCAGCAGCCGCGTGACCCCCAGCCGCTCGGCGATCTCGAAGGCCTGCTCCAGGTTCTCCCGGTTACTCTGGATCTGCACCCTCTCCATGTCCACCAGATCCGGCCTGCAAGACACGCACCATGGTCACAACGTTGGCAAACAGCACAAGATGCCCAGGGCAGAGGATCCCAGGCTGGTGGCTCTCCGAGGGGACCTGGCCTGCAGCACCCCCCCAGCTCAGCCCCTTTGGGAAGGGGATGTTCAGCCTGTGAAGGAAAACCTCCCCTTGGAGCAGCCCTCTCCAGTGCCGCTCTGTACCCAGCGTGCTGGGCTGGGACTGTGAGCCCTCCCGGGAAAGCGGTGAACAAAACAGCCCCAAAGCGGGGTGGTGGCACCTCTCTGGAGGACGTGGGCAGAGCCCTTTGCCCGTGGCAGAGAGGACGGGAGGCAGAAGGCAAACACCAGCAGTGATAACAGAACAACGCCAGCAAGCCGCAGCACAAACGAAGCGCAAATGAGCACGGCAGAGCCAGGAAGATCCCGGCCTTCGCACGCCACACCATCCCGGTGAGGTCTGCTCCCCACCACGCACCCCATCTCCTGCCTGCCCCTGCCTGCGGGAGCTTTGCGTGTCCTTTGCTGCCCATTCCTCCCAGCCACGAGCGAGCACAGAGCAGCACGGGAAGGCAGTGCTATTTCCAGTTACCAGGAGATGCTTTCTCACGGGGCCTTTGCTATTCTCTTTCAGGCACTCAAAGCCCTGCCAAGTCCCCCTGACCAGCCAGGGCAGAAGCCGGCCCCAGCTCTGACTCGCTGCCTATGCTGAGCAAGTGGAAGGTGTGCAGTGCTGTGCTGTCTCTCAAGGACCTGCAAGAGGTTTAATTGCTGCTCAGGAGAGCAACAAGATCCTTGGATGAAAGCGTGGATGGAAGTGTTGCTATTCCTGGAGAGCAGAATGGACAGCAGTAGCACGCAAAACACTGCAGCCCTCCCATACTCAAGAGTTTAAAAGCTTTGCTTTTTTGCCTCTCTCCCCAGCCTCATTCAAGATGTTTTTTCTTGCAACCTGATGTATTTGCTGCTCCTTCCAAGCATCTACCCCCAGTTACCTGGCAGAAGAGATGATTTCCAGGTGAAAAAGCCATTGCTCCCTGCAAGCCTCACCTACATCTCCAAGCATTCCAGACCATCACCAACCACACAACCACGTCTGCTGGCTCTGAGGTCCCCAGCCCTTCCGCCCACCCAGAACATCCTCTCCGCTGCTCCTTCCCACCTACCTGTATCTGTGGATGAGCGCGTTGAACATCTTCCCGTCGCTCCAGCATGATGAGAAGTTGGTGCACTTCACCCCGATGTAACCCGCCGTCACCTTCTGTGTCCACAGAAGCAGCTTCTCCTTGGCCGACATATCCCCTGACTCCCCGCTGATGTAGATGTCAGAGATCTGTAAGGAAGCGGCGCAGCCATGGGGTGATGAGGGAAGAAGAATGACCACCAAGCATGGCCAGCTTCTACGAGCTTAGCTGAGACCCGGCAGCTGCCAGGAAGGGCAGGAGGAAACTCGTGGTCACCGTGGGGAGGAGGGGACCCCACAGACGTGGGAAGGGACCACCAGACCAGCAGGAGAGCACTGGCATGCCAAGGTGTGGCGTGGTTTGGGCAGGCTGGAGATCCAGGCAGGCGAGGGAGGCACAGCCGTTTGCCAACCCCGTTTCGCGGGGGCACGCTTGGCCGTGCGTGCCGCACAGCACAGCCCTGCTGGCACAGGAGCCGCCACCGCCGGAGCCCGGCTTCCTACCACCACCGAGCTCACCGGAGCTGCTCCTCTGCCCAGGCTCCACTCTCGGGAGCGGCTGCTGCCACACGTGCTCCGAGCACACCAGGGAGCAGCGCTGCACAGCCAGCAGCCCACAGCCCGCCCCGGCGAGTCACACCGGCACCGTCCCCCCCTGGCTGGGGGCTGAGGGCGCAGCTCACCGGGAACGCAATGCCCAGGCGAGACGGGGGCTCAGGTGGGTCTCTTCGCACCCCGAACACGCTGTGCTGACAGCAACGCTTGCGTGCCCTCCTGTACAAACCCACCCCGCTGCCCGCTCCTGCCCAGCACCCTCGGACAGCCGGGGCTCACGCAGCAACAGTCAGCCCCATCCAGAAGCACCCCTGGCTGGGCGGCGAGGGAGCACCCAAGAGGGGACCACCAACACCATCCCTCGCTGGGGCTGCTGGTGTGGCAGGGGATGCTCCACCTGGAGCATCATGTTGTAAAGAAAATAAAAAACCCAAAACAACTTAAGGAGTGGGGAACAGCGCTCGGAGGTGTGGTTTGAGAAGATGCGCGGGGCAGAGGCCTCCCCTTGACCTCCAGCCAGGGGAGCTGCTTGGAGCAGCACCACCAGCTCCACCCCAGGGAGAAAAAGGCAAGGATGGGGAGAAGGCTGTCGCATCCCCCCTCTGCCTCGCCAAGCCTGGAGGGGCAGGTGCAGGGGGTGCTGGTGGCAGGGGTGCCGTGACCCACTTCCCCAACAAAAGAGACCGACAGTCACAGACCCCTCTTAGACAGACGCACAGGACTGGCTGCGAATCCCAGACTTGCACGTGACAAAACGCACGTGTCTCTGCATGCCAGCATATTTCTGATTGGCACGGCTTCCTCCTCGCCCATTCCCCCCCCCCGCCAGCTCCCCAATTAGTACAATTACCTCCCCTTAATTAAGGGGCAGACAAAGGGGAGGATGTGAGCCTTGCGTATTTTCCAGGGCGCCTGTGGAAAGGCAACCCGGGCTGTTTGCTCGCTGGATTCCTCCCGGCACTGCAGGGAGAAGGTGTGCCAGGACCCAGCCCCACCCGCCGCCTCTCTGAGCCCCCTCCGCCCTGAAAACACCCAGTTCTTTATTCACTGCAAAAACACACCGGGTTGGGTGCTGGCATTGCAAGGGTCCCAGCTGCCAGACATCCCTTTGCAGGCAGGAGGCAGAGACCTGCGGGATTAGCCGCCTCTCCCGCCGGCGGGGAGGATGCTGCCGAGGCACAGCACAGCACGGTGTAATTGGTATGCTGCAGCTCACCTCCCTCTCCCGAGCCTGATACTCTCATCACACACAAAACTGCTCTTTGTCAGCCGCTGCCACACCGCCGGCGCTGCCTTTAACTCCTCCAGCCCCGGGAATGGGTTTCCTTAGGGATGCCAGGACCCAGCACCCAGTGGCAGAGCCAGGATGGACCAGGTGACATGCTGGGCGAGCAGCAGGATGGGACCTTCCACGCCTGCAAGGAGCAGGGAGGGACCCACAAACCTCCACCTGCCCAGCACCCCCTTATTAATTAACCAGCAGCTCTTAATTAAGAGCAGAATGAAACCTTCTGCAAACCCACCCATCGGCTGTGCCCCGTCTGGGCGCGCTAGCGCTGCTGCCCATCGGGGAGCTCCTCACAGCACCCAGCTCGGATAAATCCTTTATTTTCAATCATTCACACTGCACCGGGGTTATCTGACCACTGGGCCTTTCCCTGAGGGTGTCTTTCCAGGAGACCCTCCCAGAGCCGCGCTTACGGAGGTGCAGGATGCGGCACCAGCTCCACCCTCCTTTCTTCACATGTCTGTGTCAGGACAAAGATTTAGGGAGGCACCGGAGAGAAGAGAGAGCAGAAACTCACAGGACCTGGGGCCAGCCCCTTCCAAACCCTCCCAACATCAGCCTTGTGCATCAAGCAACTGGTGGCAGGATGCTGAAGGCTGGAGGGAGGCTGTGACACTGGTCCCAACCCAGCAAAGGTATCGGGGAGCGCAGCCCCTTTCCTGCCCCTCCAACCACATGCTTATCCTGGGACCTGCAGAGCTTGGTCAAACCCAAAGGCGCCTTCAGCCCACCCTGTCACCCCCAAAGAGCAACCTCCAAAGAGCAACAAGGAGCTCCAAAACCAAACACAGCATCGTCCCCTCCTTTTCCTCTTGGAGCTCCCTCAGAGCAGGCAGAGCCCCTTCGCCTCCACGTCCACCCGCTGCTGCCCACCTGGAAGCTGAGTGCAGGCAGCAGGAAGGGGACACCCCAAACTCGCACCCGACCCAGCCCCGAGGGCACACGTGGCACCGCCGACAGCACGCACGCAGCCGACGACGGCAATCGCACGGCACCGAGAGCCCGTGACCGCCAGCCACACCCACCGGCCGCCCACGCCAGGAGCAGAGGACAGGACGGGTCCCCAGGGGATGCTTTCCTGGCAGAGATGCTCTCAGGGGAAAAGGCTTCGGGAGCTTCCTGCCCGAGTCCTCCCGCCCGCACTCAGCACAAGGTTGCACCTTGCTGAGATGACCATCCCCAGTGGCCACCAGGATCTGAGGTCCGCTGAACCAGGTCCCCCCACCCTGCTCCAAAAAGGGGGCGAGAGTACACACAGACACTGACCATTCCTCCGGCTGTCCCCGAGCTCCCCCTCCGAGCCCAGCCCTCCGCAGTGAGCCTGCGGCCACCTTCAGAGGAAGACGCCGCGGTCCCACCAGCTCCAGTGCCCTTGGCCGGCTGGCACGCCGGGTCGCTGCCGTACCCCGAGGAGCTCCGGGCCGCACCGCCGCTGCGCCCGCTGAAGGAGGACGGGCTGCGGGAGGCTGGCAGTCCATGCCCATCTCCCTCCCTGGCCTGAGACAATGGCAACCCTGAGGTTCTCCCCACGCTGGGGTTTTCTAGCTGGTCCACCATGGGGGACGGCGTAGACAGCTCCGAAACAGTGCCTGGCTCTGCTGTGGAGGAGCAGGTCCACAGGGCGCTGGAACTGGGATCGTTGGTACCTCCTCTTCCCCAGGCATCCAGGGCGCTACCGGCCACCACCTCCGGGCTCTTTGCGGGCTCCTCTCCAGACACGGTGCTCGCCGGGGACAGGAGCCTCTCCGCGCGGCCATCGGTACCCTCACGCAGGGGCAGCAGCACGGCCCGGCGGCTGCCCGCACCGCTCCTCTGCAGCTCAACCAGCCGGCTCACGGCTTTCTCGCAGTCCTTCTCGGCCGGGTTCTCCAGCAAGCGGGCAATGACAGTGGTGCCTTCCTCCGGGGAAGCCCCCGCCGCACCCTGCTGCCGCGGCTCCAGCACCAGGAGAGCTTTCTGCACCTCCCCCTGAAACCGCTCCTTCACCTGCACGATGAGCCCGGGGTGCAGAGATGCTGGGTTGGGGTCCCCGCCGCGATGCTGGCTCCCGGTGGGCTCCTCTCCTCCCTCCTGCCGGGGGACTGCCTTCAACTTCGGTGCCTCCTCATCCTCAGCCACCTCCAGGGCCGGGGGCTCCTCCTGAGGGGCTGCCTCTGGCATCGCTCTCCTCTTCCCCCTCCGCCTCCGTTTAAAGCGGACCCTTTTTTTGGGAGACAGCGGTGCCTTCCCTGCAGCTTTTTCCTTCTGCTCCTTAACGCAGCCCAGAGAATTCCCCATCTCCTCCTCCTCGGTGCCGGCAGTAACGCAGCTAAGCAAGTCGCCAGCTCCCAAATAAATCCCGAGCCAGGCTTCATCGGATCAAACGCACGCCGTACGCCGTGCCGCGGACTGCCCCTCGCCGCCGCTCCCTCCCACCAACCCTGCCGCTGCCGCCGCCGCTCCAGACAGCCATCTTACAGCCTGGGCGCTGCAAGAAGACAAATTCAAAGCATCTCACTGCAGTTCAGAAATCACTTGACCTAAAAGCAGAGGGAGCGGGGATTGGCTGCGGCGTCCTTCTCTCCAAATATGAGGTAATTGGAGCACGGCCCTCGCCAACACAAACAGGGAGCAGGAATCAGGCAGCGGAGCGGGGAGGGGGAGCTGGAGAGGCTGGGGAAAGGATTGGGGGGAGGTAAAAAGCACAAAACCCGGAGAAGGTTGGCAAAGGTAGCATAAAGGAAGGGGTGGGAGAGAAATGGGGGGAAAAAAAAGCAGGGAGGAGTCAGAGCATGCACGCCAACGGCTCCTGCAGGGGTGTTTCTCTCCAATTCCGGAGGTCTGCTCCTTAATTCTTAATGCCAAGAGCCCCAAGAGACCGGCTCGTGTGCCCACCCTCCTGCCAGGCTCACCCGGCTCTGAGCACAGAGGGGCAACCCAAGGTGCCCCGGGGAGCCGGCATCGCTTCAGGGAGCTGCAGTCACAGGCTCCCAACAGGCTACAACAGCACCGATGCTCCTGTCCCAGCCCAGCCCCGTGCCCTGCCTCTCTCCTGTAGCTCCTGCCCCGAACGCTGCCGAGGGCAGGGGTTTGAGGAGCACGCAGCATGCTGACCCCTCTCACTCGCTCAGAGGGACTGGAGAAGGGTAACACATGTCAAAAGCAGGGACGAGACAGAAAGCAGGGAGCAGGAGGCACTAGCCCACACCGAACCCCTCCCCAGGGCTCTCCCAGCCGCCTGTCCCCAGGCAGCGGCACTGGGACACAGGAGATTAAGAGGTTCACAATGGAGCTACAACCCCAGAAAAAATCCCGTTAGCGCAGGCGGGGAGAGGACACGCCAACTCGCCAGCACCAGCCCAGCTCCCCTGGGGGCCCCCCGTCACCCACCCAGTCCCCCCACGGCTGAGTCGCAGCGTCCCCTCCCAGGTGGGTGCGGAGGGGACCCAGGAGCTCCTGCTCAGGCTCTGCCATCCCCTCTGGTCCCCTGCAGCAGAGCATGCACCAGGGCAGGGCCACCCTGAGGACAGCGGGGGCAGGATGCCACCAGCCAGGGCCCCACCGGAGACGACGGTGACTCATCAGCATCCAGACCCTGCTCGACCCCGGATGCCTCCCAGGGCCAAAACACTGGCAGAGCGCCTCGTCAGCAGCCTTACACCCAGTTTATCCCCATGTTCCCTGCAAAAGCCTCTTCCTGAGAAATACAGCTCAGGAGGGGCTCGCCCAGCGCACGGGGCCAGCCTGGCCGCGCTGGCACAGGGCACACGGGTGGCCCACGCACGGCAGCAGCTCCCCAGGGCGCTGCCCACTCATCCTCTAAAAATGAAAAGCTTCCTTCTGAGGTCTCAAAGCCAGTGCTAGTCTTGTCTGAGAGATGCCAGCAGGAATACGGCAGGGAGCTGGGACGCAGCCGCTCCCAGGGGCTCGGTCCCGCAGCGGTGACAGCCCCAGAGCTAATGCCACATCACTAATGAGCTGCTGGCAGCAGCATCGCTAAGCAAGACCCACACGCCAATGCAGTGGTGGCATTAGGGGCCACATGTCATCCCTGAGGGCACCAAAGCTACAACCGGATAATTTGTGGCCATTAAGACCCATGACACTGTTTTGCAAGAGCATCTGTAGCACACAATTGCTGGAAACGGTCCTAAGTGTGTTCCCCAGCACCCCAGCTGGCTCCCAGAGCTTCTTCTGTCCCTGTCCTGAACCACTGCCACACAGCTGACATTTTCCATCCCAGTGAAAGATCCCATGGCTGTGCCGACCACCCAAAGGGCCAGGAGCACCTCGGGATAACAGCCCCGCGCAGGCATGAGCTCAGCCTGTGCCCTCCCCGCGGCCCCTTCTGAATTTGCTCTTCTCCTCCAGAGACTCAGCTGAGCAAACAGCTACCGCCAGCAACCCTGGTGCCAACCAGGAGGCCACTGCACACAACCCATCATTAATGATTTCATTATGTAAATGATGAGAAAAGGGCGTTGCTACTCTCCAACACCGGTCTCCATGACACTGCAACGTGTGTTGATCCTCCAGACCGATATGTGTGCTGGCATCGCCACGAAACGCCCGCACGCGGAGACGGATGCCAGCGCCCTGGGGAGACAGCGTACTCCCACCGTCCTCCCCGTGCCCTTCAGCAAGAAGCTCTCATGACCTACCTGGAAGTGGAGGATGATCGTCCATATGAGCCCCAGGGTGAGCTTGGGGTTGCCGTCTGTAATGTCATCATTGCGAATGTTCACCAGTTTCACCTGAAAGAGAAGCAACAGGGTCAAAGCTCCCCCGTCAGCCTCAGCCGCCGAGAGCATGCGGGAAAGCGTCCCTGACCACGCTGTCCCCAGGGCCACCCCCAGCGCTCCGACACGCAAGACGCCAGCGCCTCCCGAAGAGGCAGCGAGGTCAGCCCGTTCCCCTGCTTGGGAAGGGGGAAGGAAGGATTTTTCACGTCTCCTGCACTCTCTCTATCTAGAAGTGCTTTCCCAGCACTTAACGGCTTTATTTCAGCTCACATGGAGAAGTGCCTCGTCCCCAAAGCCCTAAGCACTAGTGCATAATTTAATAGCTACAGACCACAAAGCATGGTTAAAAGAGGATGGCCGAGCTTTATTAACTCCCTCCTGGGTTGAAAACCAGGCTGCTAATCGATCAGCCCTAACAAAGGCAGAAGCGCCAGCACTGCCCTCACTGAGGGTCCTTCCCCAGCACCCACTGAAAGCCCTGTCCTGGCAGACTCTCACCCCACGCAGTCCCAGAGCTGCTCCCTCCCGGTTGCTTTGCTCTAGGGGTGGTTCAAAGGCATGCGCAGTCCCCGAAACCCATGGAGATGCCTGCAGCACCGGGAGCATCGGCCTCGGTGCTTCCAGCAGATGCAGACCAGAGCGGTGCTGCCCGGCTGCTGCCCTTGCTCTCCTTGCAGCCACCTTCCCCGGAGCTGCTGCATGCTTCGGGCTCTTCTCCCCTGGTGGGCTCCCCACAGCGGTGTCCCCGCTCCCCAGGACGCAACGGGACCCCACAATCTCTCGCAGGAGCATCTGGGGTAAGATGTTCCAGCAAGGCCACTGTCACCAGGCCATCGTGCTTCAAAGGGAAAAAGCTGTTTCATCTACACAGAGAAACAAGCTCCCAAGAGCCGCCGGCAAAATATCTCTATCAAGGGGCTGGGGAGGAGGAGAGGAGGGGAGGGGCTGGAAGCAGCTCACCCTCCCTGGAGCAGGGCACGTGCTCAAATTTATTCAGCGCCCTCAGGCCAGCAGAGAGAGAAAAATCTCTGCTTCAGCATGAACTGGTACAATTTATCATCATCTTGGCGTATCTGAGGAGCATCACAGCGGGGAGACCTGACCCAACAGGAGGAACAGGACACCCAGCCCCAGGGCTGCGGGGGTTTCACCCGCAGAGCCAACAAGTCTCCAGATGCATCCCACTGCTCCCACTGCTCCAGGCGGGATCTGCCCCCAGGGTGTGGAGGTTGCCTCGTCTCTGCCAGCTGCACAAGCACTGCGGGGCCAGCACCTCCCAAAAGCTCGAGAGAAGGAGCCTGCACAGCGGGAAGGCACAGACATGCCGCAGCCACCCATCCCCACCACCGGGATCTGGGGGGGACCCCCAGGTGAGGCTTTCGGGGTGCAGAAAAGACTATCTGTGACATTTGCAAACCCCTTCCCAGAACTGAAGCCTGACCCTTCATTTTGTTACTAGTTTTTGTGCTGCGTGGGCAGTTCTGAGAGCACACGATGCCTACGGGGGAAAGTCCCCCTATGGCCATCCTCAACCAGCACCTCAGGGACGGGCCCACCCCAGGCTGATGCTGCTTCTTAACACCCTTCCCAAGCCCCAACCAGGACAAAGAACCGCAAATCCCCCAGCTCTGCTTCTGGATGAGCCTTAATCAGTCCTTACCTGTCGCTGCTTCAGGAAATCCAGGGCGATCTGCACATTCTGCAGCCGGTGGAAACGCATCCGTCCCTTCTCACGCGGCTGCAAGAGAGAGGCAGCAGCTTCAGGTCACGCTGGCTGGGCCGGGACAGCAGCACCCAACATGCACATCCCGCCCCCCCACATGCCCCTGGGAGCCGCCCACAGCGAGCCCCCACACTCAGCGTGCTGGTGTGACCCCCCAGCCCCGTGCACTCCACACCCCCTGCTCTACCTTCCTGCTCTGGAGGCAAATAAAGTCATTGCTCTGCACGATTCTGCTGAAACAGGGCAAAAAGCCCATGGTGGGGCACAGAGGTGGGAAGGCCCTGAGATCTCGACCTCCTCTGGGTGCTACAAGACCCAGGGGTCTGCATCCAGGCTCGGAGCCTGGCACTGCTTCACGGCCAGCAGCAGGCAGGGTTGGCTCAGCCTCTAGATCCCAGGAGGGGATCTCACCCATCCCAGGGTCAGCCAGGCAAGCTTAGCAAAGAGAGATTTACCCAAATGGGTGCAGAGTCCAACCTGTCCAGGTGGAAGCAGAGCAGGTCTGCTCCGCAGCAGGACTCGAAGCCCGAGGCAGGGACCGGCCGCGGGTCCCCACTGATGGCAGAGAAACCCCGACCTCGGCATCAGCCCCGCAGACCCAGCCCGGCTCCTCCCGCAGGCGGGCAGGGGCTGCGGCTCCAGGTACCATCTCTGAACCCTTGGGGAGGGGAGAAATGAGATGCCCTGGGCTGTGCTTGTCACTGCTGCTGCAGGTGGGGGGATTTTTTGAGGTACCCAGCGGCTGAGCTGTGGACAGGGGAAGGGTATGGGATGCTGGGTCTGCTTTGAATCAGCAGGAAGGAGAGACTCAATGCCCAGATCCTGATCCCAGACTCAATATGAGGTATCACCAGGATGCTCTGAACTGCTAGGACACCCCAAGTCCTCTGAGTCACCTTCCTTCCCCAGCCTGAAGGGAAGAGCTGTCCCTGCAAGAGAACATCTCCAGGGCTGCAGGGGGCTGGAGCCCAGCGGGAAGGTGCTACAGCCCCAGCCCCTCCTGTGCTGCTGCAGGAGGGAGGTGACACCATGCACAAGGGTCTCGTCACCCAGAGCAAAGGGGCTGGAAAACACATCTTCTCTTGCACCTGAGCAAGGTTTTGGGGTCCGGCCCCTTCGGGGTAACCCTCAGCTGGGGCCAGGCTGTGCTCACTCCCACCTCCACTCACATGCACGAGGTGGTCAGTCGCACCCCAGACCCCACGGTGGCACCGGCCCCACGAGAAGGTGCCCGTGCCCAGAGCCTGTCCATGCAGTGCAAGGTGAGCAGCCGTCACCGCAGCCCCCCCGAGGGGGCCCGGCCAGAAGCAGCGTGCACGACCCATCCCTGTCCCTGTCCCCTCGCGCCCCGTGGTGGGGACACATGCTGTCACATCAGGTGGGTGGCGCGCCCTGCCTGCAGGCCGACACTGCAATGCACACGCAGATAATCCAGTTAATGTGAACACAGCCCCGTAACGAGGACCGTGGCGTCGGCTTCCCCTCCGCAGACCCTCGCTCGGGGCGACCACCCTGGGCGAGCTGCGTGGGTTTTATCAAAAGACTCAGCTAAAACTGAAAAGAGGGGGAAATCAGAGCCGATGCTGGGCTGCAGTGGACTATCTGATGGCACTCCAGTGTCTGCCAGGGATATGCTGTGGCTGGGGCCAACTCAACCTACTTCTTCATCATCATCATCTTCCTCCTCACACTCTTCACTGCTTGCACGGCACCAGGCCGGCGCTTTCACCAGGCGAAGGCTCCTCTGAGCTGGCGGCTCTATTTGCTAATGAGGACGGGAGGGACAGCGGCGGTGGGAGGGTAACACAACAGGGAGACAGAATGGAAACCAAAACGCAACACCCAGGCAAAAGGGAAAATAAAAGGAAGGCAGCTGGATCTCCGGCACACCCCGGGCTCGAGCACGGAAATCTCCCCCTGGCTTTGAAAGCCAAAGTGAAGAGAAGGAAGCTGTCTGGATCACGAAAAGCTTGATCCAATTTTTCAGCCCCCACAAAAACTGATTTGGCATCTCAGGAGGGTAACGGACGGAGTTAGATCTTCGCCCAGATCCTATTTAGGGGAAAACTAAAATAATTCCTGCTGTGCTACCCTGTTGCAGGAATCAGGATCTTCCCAGAGCTGAGGGAACGTGTCAGTCTGAGAACGAGGAGGAGGAAGGACGACTCTACGATGCTCAAGATGCAGGAAGAGGTTTGCACGCCACCAACTGCTACAAATCCAGCTCGTGAGGAGCCGAGCACGGGGCAGGAGCGAGGAACATGCCCCCTGCCAAATCTGAGCTAAACTGCTGGGCATGCTCTCGCAGAGGCAGCTTCACTCAGAGCCACTATTATCTGTTATTTTAAATATAGAGCCAAATCTGGAAGAGGAAGGCGTGTAAGCCGTCACAAAAAGAGGGCTCTACTCAGGGCACTGGAAGCCAGTGGCTTTAATCACACAGTTTGGTCGTATCCAAGAGACCAGCCTGGGGAACACGGGTTTGAGTGAAAATAAATAAAATAAAAATAAAAATAATAAAAATAATAAATAATAATAAATTAATAATATAGTAATAATAATAAAAGAATCAGCGACAGACATTTGAAAACAAAACTATGGCATAAGAAACAACAGCTGATGGCTGGGAGCGGAGGGGAGCCGGGGGCGGACGGAGGGGGGGGCTCGTGGGGGCAGCAGTGTCGCTGCCCAGCCGTAGGGACTTACCAGCTTCACTCCCGACAGCACCTCCAGGAGGGAGATGAGGTTGTGGCCATCTCGCAAGTCTTCGTAGAGGTCGTTGATGTGCTTGCGCACCTGGGGAGAGCCGGGGAGGAAAAGCCGTCAGAACCGCGCGCCTCCCGCGCTCTGCCACTGTTTGCGAGAGCGCGGGAGGAAGGCGGCGGCACCCGCAAGCAGACGCCTCCCTCCAAGCCACGCGCATTTAAAATGGTTATTCCAGAATTATCGCTAAGGAAAGCAGCCTTCCGTTTCCCAAATGGCCTGGCAGAAGCTGCTGCCAATTTTACGCACGACATCAAACTGTTAAACCACCCGCGCCGCAGGCAGTCCCGTAACGTTGCGCTCAGACCTCTGCAGAAAGGGCAGCTCAGGCCCGAAGCGGCGGTTTAATTGCTTACGCTACCTTACGGCATCTCCCAAAACACGACATCTAGCTTCCGTCTGGGAGCAGAGGAGGCTCCTGTGGGGCAGCGCGGCTGTGCGCAGGCTGACACGTGCACCCTCTGTACCTGCTCTTCCCCCCAGACGCCCAGACTTTGACTTGGCTGGGAAGCCCCAGGTGTTTTCCCACAGCAGCCTCAAGATTTTTCTTTTTTCCCTCCTTTGTAAGATTTAGAAAGCAGCCAAAAGTTTGACACAGAGGTTTGCAAAGCTGGCAAGAAAACACAGCTGTGACACCTCACGCCCAAATAAATTTTTTCTCTTTTTTTTTTCTTTTTTCAAATGAAGAATTAATTAAAAAAAACCTGGCATTAACCAAGCAAAGCAGGAGGCACCTTGCGGTGCCATGCTAATTCTCCTTAGCTACCTACGGCTGCAAGCATCCCCCTTCACATACTTTGGGGGTTCCTCTCCACGCAGGAGCATGCCTTGAAAGACAAAAACGCCCCTTTGCCCTGGCAGGGGGCACGAGGGGGGAGCACCCCATGCTGGGATCCCCCCCCTCACCCCAGCCCCAAGCGGGAGGATGCACAAGCCTCGTGTTAAAGCAAGGTCTGGGTGCTGAGGAGGCAAACGTAATAAAAAGGGCTGCGTGATGATGTTACAGTGCCCTCCAAAGGAACCAGCACATTTCCACTGTCTCTGCTCTGAGTACAGATGTGTATGAACACCCAAATCCTATGCAGAAATTCCCCCCCCAAAAAAATATAAAATTTAAAAAGGCATTTATCTGCCAGTCCTGAGCCAGAACGGACAGACAGATGGTCATCTAACCAGCTTTATAATAAAATATGTGACTCTTACCTTCATCAAGTGTTTATTGACCCATTTAGTGAAGGTTTTCTTTTGGACTCTGTCCCGTTCATCTGTCAAAAGAAGACAAAGGCAGCTCTCGGTCAGTGTTTCTCATGCAGAAACTCAAATGACTTTGAAATGAGGGGAAGAGACAGAGGAATTGCCGCCGGTGCCAGGACTGCCGGACGGATCCTGCGCCCGCGCAGGGGAACAGAGGCTGCTTATTCACGGGTTAGTGCAGGACGGGGCCGTTCATGCGGCTCCAACGTCCCGCTGGGGCAGGGAGGTAGGAGCATCCACACAACTGAAACAAAACACGCTGCTTTTTGGGGGGAGAATAGTGTTATTCGAATAAAAGCAGCGTGGATGATTGGGATGGGTATAGCTGCAGCTGGCAGCGGCAACTGAACCCCAACATGTGTCCCCCCTGCCTGGGACCCCTGTGCCTCCTCGTCCCCCCCGGAGGCAGTGCAGGGAGGGAGGTGGGGTTTGCCCAAGCCCCCCTATTTTAGGAGGGTGCCACCCTGCCCTGCCTGCTCCCAAAAGGCTTTAACACATTATATAAACCCCACAGATGTCCCGTAACAGGCCTCTGCCAGGCACTAGCAATTAGCAGCTTATTCTGTCGTGGTAGTTTTGGTTCATTGGATTGTCAGGATTTAATGTTTATTTCTGTCCTGCGGCTCAGCCGAGGGCGCCCTGGCCGGATGCTGAGAGCTCTGAACACCATCAGGACAGGGTGACAACGTGGGTCCCCAGAGGGTCCCAGTCCCCAGGGAGCAGCAGGGGCGCCCACCAGCCCCACAGAGTGACGGGACGGGAGATTCGTGGTGATGCCAAGCAGCAATGTGGGATGGGGGAGCTGTCGGCAGGCTTTGCCCTGCCTGTTCTCAGTGCAAAAAGTAATATCACATGAAAAACAAAGGCAAACAAGGCAAAAGAAGAGGGCATGAGATGAGGCCACACGGCTGGAGAGTCCCACAGGGCGCAGCAGGGTCCCACTCAGCCCCTACCTCCCCACACCCTGGCAGCAAGGAAGGCTCAGGGCAACCTTGGCAGCAGGCCCTGTGCCAAACAGGATCTCCTGACTTAAACAAGACCATTTTGAAAGACAGAGAGTGCCTCAGTACTGACCCACGGCATGCGACCCCAAGCTCCCAAGCCCTGCCCCGTCCAGCTCAGGGGTCCCTGGGATAGAGTGGGAAAGAGCAAGCGCCGCTACCCCAAGACATCCCTTCGATATTTGGTGGCCTTTTACAACGGGGTTACAGCGTTGGTGGATAAGGGAAGAGCAACTGACGTCATCTACCCAGACTTGTGCAAAGCCTTTGACACCGCCCCGCACAACATCCTTGTCCCTAAACTGGTTAAACAGGGATTTGACGGATGGACCACTTGGTGGATAAGGAATTGGCTGGATGGTCACGCTCAAAGAGTTGCAGTCAATGGCTCGATGCCCAAGTGGAGACCTGTGAGGAGGGTGTTCCTCAGGGGCCGGGACTGGGACCGGCGCTGTTCAACCTCTTTGTCGGCGACACTGACAGTGGGACTGAGCGCACCCTCGGCGAGTTTGCCAACAACACCGAGCTGTGTGGTGCGGCCGACACACTGGAGGGGAGGGATGCCATCGGGAGGGACCATGACAGGCTTGAGAGGCAGTTTGTCCATGCAAACCTCATGAAGTTCAACAAGGCCAAGTGCAGGGCCCTGCACACGGGTCAGGGCAATCCCAAGCACAAACACAGGCTGGGCAGAGAATGGATTGAGAGCAGCTCTGAGGAGCATGACTTGGGGGCGGTGGTTGATGAGAAGCTCAACACGAGCTGACAATGTGCGCTCGCAGCCCAGAAGCCAGCTGTATCCTGGGCTGCATCCCCAGCAGCGTGGGCAGCAGGGCGACGGAGGGGGTTCTCCCCCTCTGCTCTGCTCTCGTGAGACCCCCCTGCAGAGCCGTGTCCAGCCCTGGGGCCCCCACGATAGGAAGGACATGGACCTGCTGGAGCGAGTCCAGAGGAGGCCATGAAGACGATCCAAGGGCTGGAGCACCTCTTCTATGAGGACAGGCTGAGAGCTGGGGTTGTTCAGCCTGGAGAAGAGAAGGCTGCAGGGGCACCTTAGAGCAGCCTTCCAGTACCTGAAGGGGCCTACAGGAAAGCTGGAGAGGGACTTTTTGCAAGGGCATGTAGTGATAGGACAAGGGGTGATGGTTTTACGCTGAAAGAGCGTAGATTTAGATTAGCTATAAGGAAGAAATTCTTCACTATGAGGGTGGTGAGGCACTGGCACAGGTTGCCCAGAGGAGTGGTGGATGCCCCATCCCTGGAAGTGTTCAAGGCCACGTTGGATGGGGCTTTGAGTTACCTGGTCTAGGGGAAGATGGCCCTGCCCATGGCAGGGGGGCTGGAACTAGATGATCTTTATGGTCCCTTCCAACCCAAAGCATTCTATGATTCCGACATCACTGTCCACCAGGCAGAAGCACCCCTTGCTCTGGTTTTAAGCCAAAAATCAAGAAAAAGGAAGAAAACCAGAATCTCTCAGCCCGGGCTCCCAGCCACACTGCATGTCCTGCCTGGATGGCCCCATGTCCCCCGTCATGGTGTGGGAGGGGTCACTGGGGGCTCCCTGCACTGGCCGAGCAGCCACGGCCCCAGGGGTCCTTGGGGAAACCTCCCCACATCTCAGTCCACGCAGATTTGAAAGCACCACCTAACAGCCTTCCTCCTCCAAATGCACCCCACGCTTCCCCCATCCGAAAGCACCGCAGTAAAACACGCGGCACCCCACCAGCACATCACCTCCCCTGCATCCCGCTCCGTCCCCTGGCCCAGGCGTGTAACCAGGTGCCGAAAACTATCCGCCGGTTGAACTACGGCTGCCCTCGCTCCCCACCCCGCCCGGCTCTCGCCTCGGCACAGCTTCCCGGGACGATGCGGCCGAGCCACAGAGCTGCCGCCTGGCACCACCGACCGCCGCCTGCAATAGGAAGCTGCGTCACCCCCACGTGTTTTTAGGGACCTTTCCTTCACCTCACCCCACCAGAGTCACGGTGCCGGGTCCCTTCCCAACCCTGGCGTTAATTCAGGGTGGATCAAGCTTGAGCCGTACCCCAGCCACGGCGCAGCACCAGCAGCACGGTGGGGGCTGCCCGCGGGCTGGGAAGGAGAGGGTGGTGGGTACTAACCGATGCAGCACATCCGGCACACCAGGCAGGCTCTCAGCTGCCTCCCCTCCCCGGAGAGATGCCGCCTCTCCATCGCCCGGGATGGGGAACGCTGGGTCCCGGCAAAACAGCGGCTGGCTCTTGGGGAAGGGTCTTCTGGCGGCACCACCCACTCGCCGACCTTGGCCCCAGCGCGTGCGGGTGGGTGACTTCTTGGCTGCAGCTCCTCCCACTGCATCACTTCCTACACCCGCTGCCCCTGGCACGGGCACCAGCCGTTCCTCCTCCGGGGCATCACCACAAACCCTGCCACGATGTCAACGGCTGCCTCACCCGCGCTTCCCCTGCTCCTCGCGCTTCTCCAGGTGCTCCCAGCCGAGGGTGCCGCTGGCGCGGCAGCTCCTCACCAACCTCAGGTTTTGCTCCAGCAAAATCCTCACCGTCCCGCAGGCCCGATGGCCAGCAAAGCTGCTCAGAAAGCTCCCAGCGAGGAAGGGGAGAGCTGCTCCCTCCTGCAAGCAAGCAAGAGGTGGTGCAGCTCCCGGCAGAGCCAGCGGGCTGGGGGTACGGAGGCAGGCTCGTCCCGCAGAGCCGGGCACTGCCTTGCCAGCAGGCTCTTGGCTTGTTTTCCCTCGTCTTGTTTTCCAGTTAATTGCACTGGGGACAGAAGGGACAATGCCAGGCTGTTCTCCCTGCTCCTTCCTGCCCGCCTCCAGCTTCTTCCCAAATCATTTCCCAGGTCCAAAATGCCGGAGCCGGGAACCAGCCACAGCCCCGCTCGGCATGCAGGGAGATAACGGGGGCCTCCTTATCACCACCTCTCTTCCTTTTTTTCTAAATATAATCCCTCTGCAGACCTTCCGCTGGCCAGAGCCCTGCTGCCCCGGCCAGGAAGGTGAGAGGATCCAGGCTGCTGCTGGGGGAAGGCGGGAGCATGTCCCCGAGCATCGCAGGGAGCACGTGGGGACAGGGACACGTCACTAAGTCCCACATGGAAGGTCTGCAGCAAGGCACCTCCGACACCGGCCCCAGGGAGGTGCCCACGGGCCAGCAGCTCCTCGGCACGCTCCCTCTTCCCAACTCCTGCATAAATGGGGTTTTTTTCTTCCTTTTTTTTTCCCTGTCTCACCACCTTTGGGTGGTTCCTGGACTCTAAGCAGATTACACCTCCCCACCCCACACCCGCGCTATCGTCTGAGCTAATAATAATGCAGTTACTGCCTACTACCAATATTAGGGCATTGCAAGCTTATCTCTCCCTGGGTAATCTTTTCCAGAGTTAGGCTGATAAGCAACTTGTTGCACCCCCACCGCCACGCTTGTCCTCTCCCCCGTGTAGCAGAGGTTCGCTGGCCCCAGCCAGCGAGCAGAGGGGACGGCCAGGCAGCAGGCAGGACATGGCGAGCGGGAAGGTTATGGTGGCTGGAGGAAATCTGCACCACTCTGAAGACAAGCCAGCGGCAGGTGAGGGCAGGAAAGGCTGACCGCGGAGCCTCGGGTCCCCTCGCACGCAGGGCATGGAGGGAAGCGGGTGGCACTGTCGCAGGGAACATCGCCGGCAAACGGAGACCCTGCTGCCAGCACCGGTGAAAACCACGGTCCTGAACTGAACATGCCTGTGTGCACACATCCATTAGCTGGCTTCCAGCACCGCTGATGCTATCAGAGCGGCGTGGATGCTTCCAGCTGCAAAGTGCTTTCATGTTGCTGCTTTCCCAAGACAGGTGAGACTTGCGCAGAGGCAAAAAACCCTGACAAGCCAGGCAACAACTCAGCCTGAGCCCAGCTGAGCCACAGCCATGGTGTCCCTGTCCCCACCGCTGCCCTGCCAGAGCCCAGCCCCAGGGACCAGTGTGGGACGGCCCCGGAGTGCTCCGAGACCTGTCCCAGCTGCTCCCTGGAGCAGGCGAGGAGCAGGGTTCAGCTGCCTGCACCTCAGCTGCCTGCACCTCAGGCCCAAACCCCTGCAGGACCACATATGCTGTTTAATTCCCTCGCCACTTCCTCTCCCCACCTTGCACGAGAGCGCAGACCACTGCATCCCCAAAACGGGCATCCCAAAGGCACCAGGGCGCTGCCTGCTCTCTCCCACAGCAGTGTCATCCCTCCACGGAGGGGCCAGAAGCAGGAAGGACCAAGGAGTGGAGGTGGCCGCCCAAGGGGGAGGTGGACTTTGGGGTTTTCTGGCTGCTGCTGGTCCCCCAAGTGAACCCAGCTAGCAGGGGGGAATAGGGAAAACCATCCTGCCCCACAGCTGGTTTCCAGCACCCTGAAACTGGGGGTATCAGCTGAGCATGGGATGAAAACCTCCCACTCACCATCCCTCGGACCCCAGGGTCCCCAGGCACTTGCCATGGTCACGGGGAGAGCTGCCACAGGCGCCAGGTGCAGGAGACCCTCCCACCACCCTGCACAGACATTTCCCCCCTCCCCATCTGCCTGCGGCAGCCTCCGTCCTGGCAGCCTGCCTGTCCCCAGCAGCTCCCAACACGCCCAGCCGGGAGCTGCCGCTCCCCCCAAGATCTCCCCTCCATCATCGCTGGCCTCGCTTGCTGTCAGACTCCATCATTCACCTCATCCTGCCTCAGGCTGCTGCAGCTAGAGCCTGATCCCACCCCTGGGTGCCGGCAGGACGGAGGGTGCCTGGCCAGGCACCCTCCCTAACCCTAACCCTGGCCGGGCACCCACCATCCCGCTGGTGCCCGGGGCTGAGACCCGGCTCTCCAGTGCTCCCCCGGGACGGCCCTTTGCCATCCTCGAGAGGGAGCCCATCATTTCAGCATCCCCCACTGGCTCCTTCAGCCTCTCCTGCTGGAACAAAGCCTGGAAGCGGCTCCTGAGCTTTCTGCTCCTGCTCATTAATTCCTGCTAAAGCCAAAGGAGTACAGCAGACATCAGATGGGGCACGGCCCTGGATGAGCTCACAGAGATCTTGGGGACATCTCTGAGCCCATGCTCAGTGTGAAAGCAGCTCTGTGCATTAAATAGTGAGAGCCAGCCTTGGGGTGAAGGAGGGTCTTGTTGTGCATAGATGTCTAGAAACAAATGTTGGAAGTGTTGAAACCCATCGCTTTCGCTTTGAACTCCTTCGAGGCAAGCAAAGAATGGGAATGTACCCTTTTTTTTTTTTTTTTTTAAGGCAGTACTTTTAAGATGGGGATATGCAGAAAATCTGTCTGGCTGAGGAGCACGAGGTATTTAAAATGTGCTGGCTGCCAACTTGCGGGCTGACATAATCCATCATGACAGCAGAGCCAACTGGGCAGGATTTACAGAGCCTTTCGAAACAGGGAGAGGAAACGGTGCCTGATTCAGCCTGGAAGAATGCACAGGAGATACCTGCAGCAGCAAACTACCCAGCACCTGGATATTTAATGAGGGAGACACCTGAGAAGCGGTGATGCAAAGGAGACCTGGGTGGATGCTCGGCCGAGCTGGACGAGCATCGCGGGCGTTACTTGTACAACAAAACCTTCTGCAAGATGACCCTCGTCTTCCAGGATGCTGCGCCCGTGGGGGTGGGTATTACCTGACCTTTACTGGGAAGGAGCGATAAAAGAAAACAGATATTAAATATATTTGCTGCTTGCAACACTTGCACCAGGATTTTTCCCAAAAGGGATGGATTTCTGCAGGGTGAAGCAGTGGGTCAGCACGGGGTAAGGAGCTGGGAGGAGACGGTTGCACTGGGAAGAGGCCAGGAGGTCCCTAGATGGAGCCGAGCACGACACTGCCCGGACACAGAGATTACTTAAGTGGACGGGGACAGCGGGTCAACAGGAGGAATTGCAGCAAGGCTGGGCTTAATGTGCAACAGGGACGCTTCTGCACATTTGTGCAACTCAGCCTCAATCTCTCTCTCCCAGCAGTTTTCAGGGAAGAAGGAAAAAGCGTATCCCACAAGCGATATTTGGGGACAAGTCCCTGTGCGCTGCCCAGGCTCTGTGGTCCCGCTCCTTCTCGTGGAAAAAGGGAAAGAAAAGGGAGAATCTGTCACGGACACTGGGAAAAGGCCCTGTGCGGAGGCACAGGAGAGAACAAGCCCTGCTGGAAAAAAAGAGGGAGGAATCAAAACAAACAAATCCCAGGAGGAAGAGGTCAAGACGGAGAAGGAGCTACTGAGTCCTTGTCCGGGGCCTGGAGCTATCACACGTCCCTGTAACGAATCCTCGCCCTCCTCGGGCAGTGGTCATGTGCAAGCCCTATTTTGGGAAACTGAGGCAGGGTCAGCCCCAGCTGCTCAGCGAGCCCGTGCCGGGAGGAGCTCCCAGGGCCCTGTCTCGCCGCTGCGGGTGTCGGTGGCTAACGGAGACGGTGCTGTCACAGCGAGGGGTAGCAGGGACGCCCACCTGTGCCGGGGCAGGAGCCAAGAGGCAGACCACCAGCCACGTGTCGCAGGCTCATGCCGAGACAAAAAGCAGCCCCGTCCCCAGCGGGACACCCCCATTCCAGCCGCTCCCACCCCTCACGTGCGCCGGGAACGGGTGGAGAGACCAAATTTAGGCACTGAAACATCTGCCCCCCCTCCCTTTCTGGCCCCCATGTGGGGACCAGGATGGCTGTGCCGGTAGGACCCCCGCCGCCGTGTCCCCCTCCCCAGCGGCCGTGTCCATCCCTGCCTCACCGCTGCCATGGTTCTCAGGGAGGGAAAACAAGCTGTGACCCTTGCCAGCGGCACGCCGGCCATCTTAGCCCTCTCCCCCCGCGGGGGCCGTCCCTACCTTCTCTGTTCCGGCTCCTCCAGTACAGGACGCCGGCGATGCCCAGGACGTGGCTCAGGACAAAGGCGGCGGGCGGCAGATAGGAGCTCTCCGAAAGAGGCATCGTCCCCTACTCCCAGCCCGTTATCCTGAGCCCGACTCCAAATTTCTTTCTCCCGAAGCTGCCGCTGCCGGAGGCCGGCATCGCTGGGAGGCTGAGGGGATGGGGGGGGCCGAGCCGCTGCCTGCAGAAACTTCCGAAACTTCCTGCCTGTGCCTCTGCCTCCAGCTGGCTGCGCCCCCGGAGCTGGCAGGGCTCAGGGACAGCCAGCGTCGCCGGGACGGGGCCAGGAAGGTTTGGGAGCTCGGCAGGGGGGTGGGTGGAGGAAGAAAGCGAGCCTCAGGCCAGCTCAAACTTCTTTCCTTGGTGTTCACGCGGCCAAACTTCGTCGTCGTCTCCCCCTCCCGCTCTTGGGAGGAGAGACGTCATCTCCTCAATTTCCATTCCCAGCCCCGCTGGAAGGTCGGCTGCTGCTCCGGCAGCCGCGGCGAAGGGGGATCGGCAGGAGCAGCTGCCGCGCCAGCATCACCGCAACGCCCCACTCTTTATGGGGGGGGGCTCAGGAGCACTAGATCTTGCCCCCTGCAGCGGGTGACAGCCATCAGCCTGGCCTGCCGTCTCCTGCCCGCAGACTGCCCCGTGATGCCAACCCACCAAGGGCAGCTGGGACAGAGGAGGGAGAGGCTGGGAGATACAGGCAGCACTTTGGCAGCATGTGAGCAGCAGCAGGCAGCTGCCTGCTGGGGGTCGGTACCCCGGGCTGGACCCAGCGCCAGTCTGCTCGCAGGAATCCCTCTGCCCAGCAAGAGTAGCAAAAGCAAAGTGACCAAATTTGGGCTTCTGGGAGTCAGGTACCCCAAGCGTGTTTCCCTCGCCCCCCCTGGATGCCCAAAGATAGATGTATTAAGTGCCAGGGCACCCCCCATGGGGAAATACCCACAAAAGATGCTCTAACACAAAAGGTAAAGGTTCGTCCACCTCCCCGCCCTCCCTGCAGCCAGGTGCCCCGCTCGCCACAAGCATCACATCGTGCACGGTGAGACTTTGCATCCCACCCTGTTTATTAACAGTGAGCACCGTGCTCGGCGTAACCCTGGGAGTTTCGTTTCTTTTCAGAACCGTTTCTAGCAGCGGAGGTACAGAAACAGCACAGAAACTGAGAGCGGCAAGCCCTGCCGCGGCACAGCCGTTACATCCCCCGGCCCGTTTGCCGTTGTAACCACGAGCAAACCAGGTGGAGAAGCTCCTTACAAAGCCTGTTGTGCTTTCACAGCCCCATCATGTGCCGCGTCCCCCCGCCAGACCCCAAGGGAAGAAACTTGCTCTTAGAAAGTTGTACAGAATTAAATGCTCATTTTTTGCCTTCGCCTTCCTACAAGAGGGGGTTGTTCTGCTGCCGGCGCTCGGCAGCGAAGGGGAAGGCCATTAAGGTGAGGACGGCGTGCCACAGCTCGGGGCCGCAGACCTGCGAAACACCAGCCCAGCTCGGGCTTTGCTGACAGAGGAGCCCGGGCTCGCACACAGCCCGCGTCGGACCAGCCGCCACCCAGCAGCTCCCGCTCCGCAGTGCGGGACGGTGAAACCACATGAGGTCTGGGGTGTCACCCAGATGCAAGCAGAGGTTTAAATTATATTTATAACCCCTGAGCCGCTCCCCAAACCCAACGGCCACAAGCTGGCCAGGCCCACTAAGAAAACCATAACTGAGCAAGACCTGATAGACCCAAACGTTGCACCGCTCCACGGGGGACCTGCACCACCCACGACCTCCTAACGCCGGTCAGGCTAACGAGACGGGCAATAGAAAATATAGAGAATTTCCCTCAGGCCTCGGCACCGTTTGCAATATATTTTTCAGAGCTTCAGCCCTGCCCAGATAAAAAATACCCTGGTATAGTTTTCATCTAAAGCAATCTGCTTTCTGTCAAAGCAGGGG
The DNA here is from genome assembly GCF_963921805.1 of Phalacrocorax carbo. Lineage (NCBI taxonomy): Eukaryota > Metazoa > Chordata > Aves > Suliformes > Phalacrocoracidae > Phalacrocorax > Phalacrocorax carbo. The sequence continues at coordinate 3,174,973 of NC_087534.1, read as the reverse complement.
AAGCGCTGCAGGAGTAACGACCCACCGGCAGGCATGAGGCCACCATAAATGTCCCCGCAGTGTGGCTCCGAGCGGGGCATTTAGTGCCCTGCAAGGCAGACGGCTGCGGCTGCTGGGGCTCGGATGCGCCGAGGGAAAAGGCTCTGGGAAACGGGAGCTGGTGTTCCCTATCCCCTCACCCCAGGCGCACCCATGGGGGCTCAGCTGCTCCTGTGCTTCCTGGGTGCTGCACACGCAGAGATAAAATGCACACAGAGCACTGCCAGCTGCTCCAGCCGGACTGGCCTTCGGGCGAAAGAAAATCTTTAAATATATATAATCATACAAAAAATTTAATATATAAACACATACATAAATAATCTATATTTATATATGTAAATACATCCCGCCCCTGCACCAGGACACTGGTGGTCCCCCACTTCACCCCACGCAGTGTAACACCGTTCCCCCCCTTCCCTTTCCACGCTCCCCTTGCCAGCACACGCTCGCCACAAGCCAGCCCGGCCGCCTCTCGCCGCTGCAGGAAGCCGGTAACGGCTGCAGCCCAGCCGGCGGCACACCCGGGGCGCCGGGAGCCAACGGCAGGTTTCGGGATGACCCACCAGGGCTCTGGGGGCCACCCAAACCCAGATGCAGCCGCCAGCACACCCCCCCCCCCCCCAGCTTGCCCCAGGGCAGCAGCCTCAGGCCGCCCCCCCTCTCCACCATGGGAACCACCCCACGCACCCAAAACACAAACAGCTCATTTTAGTTCCTTGCAAGGCGGCTTTTTCAGCTTCGACCATCGCCTTGGCCCGGAAAGGAAAGGGGTGGGGAGAGGACACGCATCTCCCGCCTGCAGAGGAATTTGGGGAACAGAGCGGCTGTGCCCCCCAGTGGGGGGGTCCCCACCTTGCAGGGCACCTCTGCACTTCACAGGGTGCCCTGCGGCAGCATTTTGCAGCCCTGTGCATCACCCAAAATGGTGTTACCCCCATCGCTGCCCCTACTCCCCCCCAGCACCCTGCCTGGGTCTTAGGGCACCCCGTGGGGACGGCTCTGGGGACATGGCTGCCCTGGCTCCCCCTCCGTGCTCTGGCCGTGCCTCTCGCCCGTAGCTGAGTCACCCCTGGCTCCAGCAAAGCATTTCTTGTCTGGGGCCAATCCACCCCCCCGCCATGCACCTCCCTGGTGAGTAATGCTCAGCCGACACGGCCTCGCCACGGCTGCCGGCTCCGGCATCTCCTTATATGACTGGGGAAGCTGCCGGGCAGCGGCGCACGGGAGCCGAGCTTCCCCGGCACCACTCCAGGGGGGGAGGCACCCCGGCATCGGGGCGGGCGATGCCGCAGGGATGCTCCCCCGGACTACCATGGCCTCCCAGAAGGCAGCTGAAGACCCATGGCCTCCAGCCAGGGAGACGCATCCCGGCCCTGGGAGGTGGCAGCCAGATGGCACTGTGGAAACGCCAAAGCGGGCATCACCGGATGGTGCTGGGGGTGGCGGAAAGAGCCAGAGCCGGCATCCGGCAGCACCGTACCTGGGTGAAGCACCTCTCCAGGGCTCTGCCTGAACCCCCCTGTGCCCAGGGCAGACAGGGGTGCCTACCAGTGCCCCCCAGCCAAGCCCAAAGTCCCTGCTCATCTCCCACAGGGGGCACCACTGGGCATGGAAGTGGCCACAAGCACAGCAGGGGACCCTGGAGTGTTTTAGAGTGGCTTCTCTGCCCCAAATAGGGGTCACCCCACACTAGGCAGGGGACACCCGCCTCCCACGGCAGGGAAAAGGGCTTGTCTGGCAGCAGTGTTGAGCACGCACAAACTCGTGACTGCAGTACAGGGCCCAGGTTTCCTGCTGTGCTTCCTCTGTGATGCTTTTCCCCTTTCTGTTGTTTTTTCCTCCTTTCTGGGTGCTTTGAGGGCAAATCTCGGTCATTTACGGCAGCAGCCATGAATTGCTGAGGAAGGGAAGGAGTCTTTGGGTTTCCGGATCAGGGATGCCCCAGGTAAATCGCAGACACGCATCGCCCGCTGCTCCCCGGCACGGCCCCGGGGCCAGGTCCTGCTCCGGAGTGGGGCAAGGAGCCTGGCTTGGCTCTGGCCTCTGCAGGGACTGAACGGTGGGCACAGCGCTCGAGCAAAGCCACTGCACCCCCAAACCAGGGGACTGAGCTCATGCCCCACACCGGTGCCCAGCCAGGGTCGTTTCACCCTGGACCGTGGCTTTTCCCCCTGCAAAACCCAGAGCTTGGCTAAACCCGCAGCATCACGCCCTCCTTGCAAACAACAACAAACGCTGCTGCAGACAGGCAGACAGCTCAGCGAGATGCATCCCCGGCTGCCGAGTGCATCCGCACGTGCCGGCGCACCCCCTCCTGCAAGCACAGACAGGGCCCTGCCGGGGTGCGGGGGCTCGCTCCACCCTGCCCGCGGCGCCAGGAGCCATGGGAAAGGAAAGCAAGAACAAAGATGACGTTTCTTGTGATCCGGGCTATTAAAAACAAGGTGGGACGAAGCAGGTCGCGGCTCCCGGCACTGCCCAGCGCATCCCCACAGGACAAGCTCCTCCACTTCGAATCAAAAAAAAAAACCTCTCCTCCTGCCGGTGAATCACCCGCCCGTGCGTGTGCGGGCAGAGCCGCCGATCCCCTCGCCATCCAGCGGGCCCCGACGCCCGGCCCTGCCCGCGCGCCTCCGGCTCCTGGCAGAGCAGGCACATTCCCCATGTTAAACATTTCCTCCTGGCTTTCATCCTCCCGAAGCAGCCACGGCCCCGCCAGGAGGGACGCGACAAGTCTACAGGGTCCCATGCTAGCCCCTCGGCATCCCCACCAAATTCCAGGGCTGAAAAAGGTCTGAAAAAATTGGGACTACCAAACCTCCCAGGCAGCAACGCTCCTCGTGGCCCTGGAAAAACCAACCTTCCGAACACTGTTTTTTTGTGCAAATAGGGGTTTTGGCCTGGGAGAAGTGTACGTGCAAGGGCTGAGGCTCCAAGTGCCCCATCGTCACCCCATGTTTGCACAGGGAACGCGGGGATTGAACTGGGCTTCACCAGTAACAACCCATCCAGCCCAGGGTTCAGGGGCCATTCTGCACCAGCCCTGCCCCAGACCAATATCTGTACCGAGAGGACGGCACAAGTGAATATTTAACTGCAAACCTCTCGGCAGAGGAGCTGCCCGCACTGCCAAGGGTCAGCTGGATGCGGCAAAGCAAGGGGAGAGGGAAGGGGGCTGCACAGGGGGAACCTCGGACCCCCCACCACCACCATCAGCAGTAAAATCTGAGCTCCGAGGAACCAGGGAAAGGAAGCGATGATGATAAGAGCGGAGATGTTCCCCTTTCCAGCAGACGTCTGGGCACCAAAATAAGAATTATATCTTAAAAGAAAAAAAAGACTTCCCTCCCCAAGGCAGAGCTGCCACCCTGCAGCCAGGGCTGCTTCGGGGTTGGGGGGGGACACGGGACAGGTCCCCAAGGACCACCTCGCTGCTGGGAGATGGGGGCAGAGGGCAGAGATGAGATGGTTCCCAGTAAGGCTGGACACAAACATCATTCCGGCCAGTTTTTATTCTGCAAAGCAAACAGCCAAGCTGGACTGCCACCTGCTCGCAGCTTAATCATTGCCCAGCAGCACGGCTCAGCATTAACTCCTGCTCCCAGGCAGGAGGAGTGCAAACCCCCCAGCACACCAGCACTTATGGAGTCTACAGGAATGTGACACCCAGACTGGGGCCAGTCCCCTCGGCCGGCCCCAGATGGGATGGACGGAGCCAACAGGAGGGCACAAGGCCTCCAGAAACTCTGAAATGACCCAAAAGGAGACCATTTCCCTTCGCAGCACCAGTGAGGAGGTGTGCTTGCCTGGCCCCCCACAGCTCTGCAGGAAGGTGAGCAGCCCCAGGGCACGGAGCTCCAGCCTCCTTTTCTTGGTGGGGTTTGCTTTTTGGTGCCCCAGACTGGGCACCTTTCCTAGGGCGTCCGTAGCCATCAGCGCTGCCAGCCCTGCTGCTCCCAGTGCAGGCAGGTTGCCTCCCCTCCACACATCCCCCAAAGTGACCCTGCTCTCCCACAACATGGACCCCAGCAGATCCTCACACCCAGCCGGTGGCTTTGCTGAACGACGTGCATGCAATGCCATCCTAGACACGTCTCATCCAGACCCTCTCCAACATGGCCCGGGCTTTTTAACCCTCCCTCTCGGCAGCAAACCAAACACGTCATGCTGAAGAGGTGGCGAGGGTGATCTCACTGCTTCTTTCCCAGTGTTAAAAACCTCCATCAATCCGCCCGCCTGCCCGGCAGCCTCCCCAGATGACTGCCGAGGCCGTTGGGTTCTTGCTGACACAGCGATTCAGGCATTATTTCACCGCTTCCCTTCTCAGAAGCCTCCCCTGGTTTGTCACCCCTCCGAGGACGCTGGCAGGGAGCCGCACTGCGCTTGCTCATTCAATGATGCCATGAAACTCACGGCCACGCACCCCGGGCTCCGGGAAAGTGCCGAACCCCACTGAGCCGGCATCGACTCGGTGGTGTCACCCTGCGAGGAACGGGCAGGAGAAAGCAGGGGACGGGGACAGGCAGTGGCTGGGTACCAGGCCACAGACAAAAGCCGCATGTCGCGAGGCAGACGCATGTGGTGAAGGCAGCTCTTGATGCCTATGGAGCTGCTGGGCGAGAGGGAGGAGGTGAAGCCGGCGCCGGAGGTGAGGAGGATGGGCATGCACACAGGGAGGGGCAGCAAAGGTCTCCTGGCAGAAAACACTCCTGTTTTTTGGGAGGGAGCAACATCATCCCAGCTCTGGGCGTGGAGGAAGGCTTGCTCGCGCGCCCACGTGCAAGAGGACATACACGTCTGCACGCTCTCCCAGGGGCCTGTGCTGACATGGCAAGGTGGCACCTTTCCCAGGCCGGGGGAGGAGGAGGAAGGTGATGCCATCTCCAGGTCCCTCCCTGCCCCTCCGGCCACAGGGACAACGCCGCACACCTCCACAGAGCCACTCTCTCCACGGCTGGGTAAACTCCCGCTCCGTAATTCCCAGCACACCCCGCCGGCACCTCAGCAGAGAGAAAGTCATGCAAAACCAAAACAAAATAAACACCAAAACCAAAAAAAACCCACCACAAGATTTGATGGAAGCCCCAAAGGTGAGCAGCAGAGCCCTGTGCTGGAGAACAGCCCCAGTCCTGGCCTCATCCTGCACCCACTCCCACTGCCTGCACAGGGGCTGAGCACTGGTAAAGACCCCAAGTCCTGGAAAAATCCCCCAAATGAAGTCCCAAGCCCCAGGCTCTCTCAGAGGAGCCAGACCCCCACGGCAGGGCAGCCGGCTGGGATGCGGAGCTGCGCCCCGGCACGGCCGAGCCCCGAGGTGGGACTGCAGGGATCCAGGTCAGAGCCGTGATGGTGGCATCATCGTCAGCCGCTCAAGGCCAAGCTTTGCACTTCCCACAGCAGCAGCTTAGGGAGCAGGAAAGCCAGGGGGCGGGGGGATCGCCAGCATCAAAACTCCTTTTCTACTGGCTAACAAAAGGCCCGGTGTCTCCGCAAAGAGGCTTGTTATTCCAACGCCAACCAAAGGCTGCTTGGCAGCGGGAGAAATAGGAAAACGTTAGGCTAGTGGGAACTGGCTGCGCTTTGTTTGGGGCGCGCTTGGGCGCTGTGTTTGTACAAGCTCCACGCAGCAGCTCACAACGCATGTGGGGGTGGTCAGGGCCGGGGTCCCCCCCAACCGGGCTGCCCGGGCATGGCCCCACTGACAGCCCCTGGCTCCGGACCCCCTCGCCCCGCTCCCTGCAAATAGTGATGCAAAACAGCAAGAGAAAAGGCACGAGGAACTTGCAGCCCAAGCTGCTGCTAGGAAACTGCGTCCCCCGCTTTGGCTGCCTTCTACCCCCCAGCTGTGCCCCACAAAGCAGCCCAGGGTTTGACTGGCCTCACCATGTTGCAAACATGAGGACAGCTGGGGGACCTGCAACCCCACAGCCTGCTTGGGACAGAAGACATGCAAAACCCTTAGAAATGGAAAGGGAAGAGAAGGAAGAAGCTGATTCTCTCCTTTTCCCCTGTAAATGGAGGGCAAGCAGGCAACCTTGAGCCCTAATCTCATTAGATGTCCCAAACTAAGCAGTGTGAAACCTGATTAGCGCCGTGCAGGAGGCGGGCAAAGGGGTGGCAGCTCGCTCCGCCAGCCAGCCCCAGCACCCTTCGACCAAAGATGGGGGATCCCGAGCCCCCGAGGCAGCCAGGGCTGGGGAGCAGGGCACCCAGAGCTCCCTCCCCACGGCACCCTGCGCCCGCCCGGGATCTGGAGGTGGCCCTGGTCCTTCCATGGTTGCTCTCCCGGAGCGTGAACGCTCCCAGGGATCACGCCCGTGGGCTCAGCCAGGCCTTTACTCATGGCCATGCCATGCTCTGAAGTGGTGCTTCATATTCCAGCTGCTGCCACCAGCTCCTGACCGGACTGGCTGTGGCATGCAGCAGCGTAGAGGAATCCGGGAGTAAGAGAAAAAAAAAACCAAACAAGAAGGCAGGAGCCTGAAACCTCTGTTCCCTAGAGACCCGCTCTCCTGCAGAAAAACTTAATCCCCATTAAAAAATAAATGAAATAATTCAGTTGCTAACTTCACTCTGCCTGCTTCATTCAAGCACTGGCACAGCACCAGATCTGCCTGATCCCACCAGCCTGGCCCAAGCCCATCAGATGCTCTTAGGAAGGCTCAGTTGGACCTTTCTGGAGCAAAAGCCATCTCTGGCAGCACCAGGCTGTGGTGGGGGAGCTGTAAATCGCCAGAGATCCTCAGTTAGAGCATGGCCCACCAGTACCCCAGCTGGCTGTGCTCCCCAGGGGACACCTCGCGGGGTGGCTGTGCTGGAGGAGAGGTGCCCACCCTTCCCTGGGGGCAACCAGCGCGTCCTCCTCCCCATGTGCAGGGAGGTGGGACCAGGAAAGCCACGTGCTGGAGGAACCAAAACCCACCACGGCCTCCACCCGCCGTGGCCAAGGCAGATGGTGGCCCTGGATCTCTTATCGCACCCGGCCACCTTGGGCAGCTCCAGCGCGGGCTGTTCCTCAAGGAAGCCATCATGTGATGGGACGAAAGCAAACGGCGACGGTGGCGCATGGGGACGAGCTGTGGCACTGCTCCAGCTCCAGCCCCACCATACATGCCAGGGCAGGATGCTGCTCCTGCCCCGATCCCCTCCCAAACACGTTACACCTGAGAAACCCTCATTTTTTAATATCAGAAACCCAGCAGAGGCAGGCACACGCATGCTGCAGAGGTGGGAAGAACAAGCACGGACCCACTCATGGCTGCCTGGCCACAGGAAAAAATCTGAGCCTGGTTCCCCAGGGGAAAGCACGTGGCAGCAACAAGGTCAGATGAAGCCAGGAGATTATCCGGCATGCACAGAAGAAGGCCGAGAAGATGCTGGATTTTATCTGGCTGCCAAGTAAACAACAAACTACTCAGAAAGTGAAACCAGCTGTCCTCGTGCCACTGGTAAAAGTAACCTGGCAATAAATTTGTAATCAAATTAGTTTCCTGAGCCAAGCTCAAGGCTCTCATCACCTTGGGGCCATGACAGCCGCTGCCCCAGGAAACCCGAGATGGAGACTGTGTGGAAAGGCTGGGTGACCCCAAACCCACCGGGGCAGCGGCTGTTGGGGCAGGGTCCATCCCGGAGCAGCATCCTTTGTCCCCAGCCTGGAGCCAGCAGAGCCTCCCATTTCCATCGCAGCCAGGAGGGCACAGGGGACCGGGATGCTCTCCAAACCCTTCGCCCCGAGCCGGCGGGGCTGACAACGATGGATGCTGGCACCGCGCCGGGGTTAGGGGTCTGGACTTACACACACAGGCATTTGCATATGAAATGCTCCCAGCTCCAATATCCGCTGCTGCCTCCACCTCCCTGGAGAGATGAATAGAGATGGGGGGAGACAGGGAGGCAGGGGAAAAGAAACCTCGCAGGCAATAAAACCTTCCTTTGCTCCAGCTTTGTCCAGTCCGGCAGCTCAAGGGCAGGCTGGCTGGGGCTGCTTTCAGTGCTGAAGACCATGCTTAGCTACACCACAAATGCCAAACCACGCCAGCAAGGGGCACAGCACAGCCGCGTCCACACCAGCAGAGCTAACCATAACCACCCGCAAAGGTGGGCACCCCCTCTGTGCTTGGACACACAGGGAAGCACCCCAGCAGTGCGAGAGGGGTGTTGTGGCCGCTCAAAGAGCCATCTCGCCTCTCCCGAGCATCCCCCGCCCACCACACGGTTTCCTCCGTCTCCCTGCACGGTAAACACAGCAGGTGACAGCCAGCAAGTCAGCACTGGTTGGTCAAGAGGCTGCAGAAAGAGACCAAAAACTGCAGATTTGGCTTCTTGGGCACTCGCCAGCCATGTTTTCGCATTCCCGTTACAGGCTCGCAAAAGCCAAGAAAGGGCCACGTGCGTCGGGATGCAGGAGCCAGTGCAGGCAGCCAGCGTTCCCAGCAAGGCTCTGGGCAGCACCTGGAGAGGGGAAGGCTGCCAGATCAGCTCCCAAAACCAGTCACCTTGTAAACGCTCTTAATAATGTCATGTCAGCTCCTCAGCACCTCATTCTCGCAGGCAGGAGGGGAATTTGCAGCGCAGCAGCTGGAGCTGGGGCCCGAAACCCCCTACATGAGCGCACGCACTTTAGCAGTGGCCCCCCAAAACACGGAGGGGGATCACTGGCACCCAAGTCCAGCACCCATCTGTGCTCCGGCTGCCGAGGGGCTGCGGACGGGAGGGCAAGCGCTGCATCGGGACAGAGCCGGCCACAGGCACACCCAGCCGGCACACAGCGACTGGGGGCTCCTTTCACATTGATTCCCGGTGCCAGCTGCAGCAAGGCTCAGGCAAAATTTATGACGGACATCACGCCAGCATAAGAAAGTGAATTATATTACTCCCAGACATGAAAACTCAGGGCAGCTGTCAGCTGTAGAGCTGCGGGATTAACCCTTCGCGTCAGTCCCAGCAGTGGCACGGGAGGGTGGGGAGGCTGCCAGCCCAACTGGTGACAACTCCCTTGGCTCCCTGCTAAATTAAACATTGAATTGATTCACCTTTGTTATACAGCGGGATCAGCTGGTAAAGCCCAGCCGTGCCGAGGCAGTGCTGTGAAAAGGAGCGAGTCAATAAGAGTGTTATTAGATGACAGGCGATGGCATCCCGGGCGCCTTCTGCTTTCCCCTCCGCCTTCTTTCTAGCAGGCAAACCCCAATCGCTGCCCGCAGCAAGTCACCACGAGGCCGGCTGCGAGTCCCAGAGCAAAAAGCTCCTCTGACAGCAGAGGGGGAAAAAAAATAAAGGGGGGGGGGAAAAAGCAAGGGAAGCATCCTCTCCTGCTGTAGCTGGAGCGCCAGGTAAACCGAGCCGCTCTCCCGCTGCCCCTGCGCCCGCAGGCCGGGCTTGCTGCCTGCTGCAGCCGGACAACAGCCGCCGGCCTCCAGCCACCTGCCGGGGCCAGCCCAGCACGATCGGGTGTCGCAGCCGGCTCTCTGGGGACAGCCTGCAAGGCAGGAGAGGCAGAGAAAGGAAAAGGGTTTCTGAAAGAAGCAAGGTGGGGGAGGAAATAACCGATCTGCACCCAGGCGCCACCGTGCACCCACAACTGGCGGGACCCACACAGGCGAAAACACCCTCTCCGGAGCCAGATCAGCTCCCGACCCATGGGAGCAGCAGCCAGCTCCGCTCCCCTTAGCAGGATTTTGAGCTCAATTTCTTTTCCAGTTGTTATTTGCAAAGCAGCTTCCCCTGCCTCCCTGCGTTACTTACAGGGCTGGGTTAGCCACTGCCCCAGTGCTTGCTTTGTGCCTAGACACACGGCTGGAAATCCAAATAAAACACAAAAGAGGGAAGTGAAGCAGAGCCATGGAAAGCACCACCCCTCCCGGCCGCCTCCATGGGAAGCCAGTGACTCCTCGGCATCCCAGGAGGGGACTCGATTTGCCTCAATCAGCGATCGATGGCAGATGGTCCGGGCTCTGCTGGAGCCCTCGGAGGAGGCGACGCCAGAGCGGCTCAGCCTCTCTCCGTGCTGCATATCCACACCACGGAGGGTGAGAAATACCTTTCAGGGTGCCAAGTCCATCCAGGAACTTCTTGTACTTCTCCAAGTTCATTTTCCAGCCGAGCCTAGCCCCACGCCTCAGCTGGGCGACATTGGGGCACCCACAACCCCCAGCTGCCGTCACCAGCTCGGCAGCCGCGCTGGCCTCACTGCTGTCGCCCTTTGGCCACCCGCAAGCCCAGCTGCGGCACGGCCCTTGCGTTTCCTTATTTGATGAAGCACATTAAAACCTCCCATGGCAGAGGCCACCCCCTTTTTTGCAAATGAGCCCAGCACCACCAGCAAGTGCCCCGCACCATCAGGGCTCCCGGCATCCCTTACTCCCCACCCTCCACGCCGGAGGTTTCTGGGATTGTATGTCCCAGGGATATTTCCAGCAAGGAGCACGTTCGAGGGAATTGGGAGGGGAAGGAAAAAAACCCAATAAGCTTTAAGACTGACAGGCAGAAGATGGGGAAAACAAAGTCGGTGGGTAGAGTATAGGGTCCCTGTCCTCATGGGATGGCAATAAAGCCACCCTGGTGACTCTGACACCAGGCTGGAAGAAGCCACCAGAAAAGCCCCTTTAAGCACTGGAAAAATGGCCAGGCAAGAACCAGGAGCAGGTGGGGGCTGGGTCCCTCCTGCCTTTGTCCCCCCACTCACCCCGCACCAGCAGTGAGGTGCTTCAAGCTAAAAAGGTGATTTACTCATTTTAAAGGCATATTTGGCAGCAGGCACCAGCCCAGCGTGATCCAAGGGGATCTCATCGCTGCCCTTCAGCAGGACTGGTGTCCAGCAGGCATGTCCCAGGACTTCTGTCAAATCAAATAATAAATATGAAAAATATCATCATCATCAGTGGTGTTGAAATGTGCTTGTCACGGAGGCAGATCACGCTCTCCCTGGGTCACCCCACAGCCTCTCCAGAAAGATCCCGGCAGATTGAGCAAGACCCACCGCACAGTGCAGGACCTGCCCGCCTGGGCTTCAGCACGGCTGGCACCTCCCCGCAGAGCCCTCCCGGCACACCCGCACGGCGCTGGAGCTTCTCCAGAGGGAGAGGAGGGAAACCAGAGCAAGGATGAATTGCAGGAGCCAAATCACCCCCCAGAAACCAGGGGTGCCAGCTCCTGGCATCTCACCGGGCAAGGAGGTTCCCCTGCTCTGCAGGTACCAGCACATGCATCCTCAGCTCCTTCACCGTGTGCTGGAGGAGCAGATCCACATGCTCCCAAAGCAAGCAGCATCCCATGGCAATGCCCTACATTATCCACAAAAGCTTTAATAAAACCTGTTTGCTCATCCAAGCGACCCCAGAGGGGGGACACAGGACCCCGCTCCTCCACAGCTCTGCAGACAGACGGACACCTCTCCAGGGACAGACGTGCACCGAGGGTATCACTTTCCTTTGCGAGCAGAGCAAACCCCGCGGGCCAGTTGCCGCTTGTGCCTCCGACAGCTGTCTGCTTGGGAACCGGAGAGCCAAAAATCGCTCCGGGAGCTCCAAGGGGCAAACAGGCAGGTGGCGAGGTGCCCCCCCACAGACCCCCACACTCCAGTTACACCGGGAGCCTCTGCACCACCCACGGTTGGGCTCGGGTGGGATGGAGGTGACACCCGAAGGACCCACCGCCATGGGAGGGAGCCGCCCGAGCCCCGGGGGATGCACAGGTCCGCAGCAGATGGGGCAGGAGCCCCTTCATCCCAGCGAGAGGGAGCCGACCGCATCGCCGGCGAGCGGCCACGTGGAACAGCCCGGCTGCGCCGGCCTCCGCCGAGGATTCACACGCAGGGCCGGAGCCGGAGGCGCCCAGCTGGCAGCAGGCGGTGGCAGCCCTCGCCCGCCAGCACGCCGCAGCCCGGCTGTGGCCCCGGCATCGCGGGGCCGCTCCTGCAGACATCCCCCCGCGCCTGCCGGCAGAGCCGGGAGCAGAATAACGTTGTTGTGAGAAGCCAAGTTGTCACCGCTAAAAATAGCACAATGGAATTTTCCTCTGAAGAAAAAAAAAATTTAAAAAAGATGATAAAAACCAACCCTGCTTCTTGCTGACAAAGGGGCTGCGAGAAGAAAGTGAGGAACAGCCCCGCGGAGGGGGTGTGGGGGGCACCATCTCCTTCCCCTCCATCGCCCCATGCAGGCACGGAGAGCAGAGCTCAGCGCGGGGGAGCGGGCGGCGCTGCCAACATCCCCGTTTTATTTATCTCCATCCTCCCCTTCCCGGCAAAGGGGACGCTCCAGGCACCACTGGGACAGCCACCGGACACAGCAATCAGGCAGCCGCTCCGAAATTACAGCGGCAGGAGGGAGCCGCGGCTGCTCCAGGCAAATCCTGGGTCCCCCCCAGCACCCCAGCTCTCCTCTCAGCACCCACCACGGCTTTGTACCTCCAGGGCGATAAGGGTAACGCCCCACACACAGGGGGTTCGGTGCCTGCCTCCTGCCCCACGCCCCAGCGTGCCACCTAACACCAAAGCAGCTCAGTGGTGCGGGAAGGCAGCCCAACACCCGCCGGGCCCCCCAAGCCGCATGGCGATGGGGAGAAGGGCACTTAATTCCCTCCGTTCCCCAGGGGAAGCAGGTCTGATGCTGCCAGACCCCATCCACATGCACCCCGGCTCCCTCTCCCCTCTGGGAATGCCAGGAATTCCTGGAGCAGGGAGGATCGCTCCAGCTGGCTCGATCAGCACACCGGGGTTGGGGGGAGCCCCCCCAGCTCCCAGGACAGCCACCGCACACCCAGTCAGCCAAGGAATCCCAGCATCTCCCAGCCCAGCAACTGCTCTCCGCAGCAGGAACGAGAAGCATCCCAAACAGCTGGTGAGGATGAAATATCTCCACGTGCAGCGTCTGGAGCCGCCTGCAATAAACCCTCCCGCGCCATGGCCGGCCCCAGCGCCCCGGGGCGGCACCCCACGGCGGGGGGTTTGCTCCCCAACGGGCACACGAGTAGGGGGGACAGCAGAGGACTGCGCTGCCCTTCCCCACCATCGCCAGCAGCGGTGCAGAGGCCATTCACACCATGCCGAGGACGCTGCCAGAGCCGGGGCACAGACGCGTGACCCACGGCAGCGGTGGGAGCAAGCCCGGGGCGCGGGATGCATTTATTTTAGGACAGCCTCGCCGGCAGGGCTGCTCCATCACTGCTCTGGCGAGCCCCCAGCGGGGACACAGCGATGGCCACGGCCACACCAGCTGACCCCAGCATCGCTCCCAGCGATCCTCACATCAACTGGTGCTCGAACCAGGGAGGTGGTGCAGGCAGGGGCTGCTAATTCATGCTAATCAGCTGGCGGGTCGGCTGCGGGCAGCGTGTGTAGTGTGGGACTGCCGGGCTGGGGAGCCAGCCTGGCCCTGCTCTGCACAGAAAGGAGTTGCTCCCACTGGACAGTTTTACCCGTACGGCTCTTGTAGCAAAACTGCCCAAGGTCAGCGCGAATCTCATTGCCGCGGGAGCCCTTGTATACAGTTTCCTGCAGGGAAAAATAAGCTGCTGGCAAAAGCACTTCTGAAAGGCCACCACGGACCTGAACAGCGATTAATAAAAACGAAGGCAGAAGTTACACCCTTATTTGACGTGACCAGAAGCCAGCAAAAAAATCCCACCGGGACTGAGGCAGAGGTGCAGCTCCACAGCCATGCAGGAGTGGGGCAGCCGGCTGGGAGGCAGCAAGGGCAGAGGAAGAGCCTGGGAGGGGGAAGAGGATGAGGCAGAGCTGGCTCTCGCCCCAACCGTGCCAAGACTCTGCGCTCAACCCAGGCAGGCGTCCCGGCAGAGCTTGAGGAAGGGGACAGGGGCCCCAGCAGAGCTCAAAGTGGGCAAGAACAGAGGCTGGGAGAGGAAAAGACCCACTCAGGTGCTGCAGGGGTGCAAAACACAGCATTCATCTCAGACAGGAGCCTGGCAAAGCTTCCCTGGCATTGGTAAAAAAATGCTTCATCTGAGCAGAGGGCAGGAGAGCAGGCGGCCGCTGCAAGCACACGGGCACAGCGCCAGCCCCACAGTCCACGCCGGCAGGCTCAGGCTCACGGGAGGGAAACAGGGTCCAACAGGAAATGAAATATGGAAATGCAGCATGTCATGCACAGGGAAACAACAAAACAAAAATGTGATTGTGCCCTGGCAGCACCCAGCCAGTCACCCTGAACTCACTGATAAACGGGGGTGTGTCAGGGGGGCACTCCCGGTGCTGCAAGGCCACGGCTGCAGGGACCGGGCCCGAACACAGGATGCTCGTTGCAGACGGACTCGTCTCACCGCTGCCAGTACCGATGGATCCAGGCTCCCATCAGCACTCTCGGAGCCTGCTCTGACTGGGTGAGAAGGAGCCCCAGCCTGTCCTGCCAGCCCTCCTGCTGGGATCAGCATCCCGCTTCTCACCCAAAATCTCCCAAACCATCTTGCCCAGCGGCCATCCCCACTTCCCCCCCTTCCAGGAATTGCTGGGCTTATCTGACGCAGGGGCAGGGCACACGTCTCAGATCACATCCGAAAACTTAGTTTACCATGTCTGCAGCCAGACATACATCAAATCTGACCCTCCCAGCCCCACCACACATCTCCTCCTTGGGAAACCAACGATGGAGGATCCCCCTCCCTGCCCCCAAACCGGCTGGGACCCATCCAGATGCACAAAAACCCACAACATGAGCTTGGAAACAAAACTTTCTGGCTTGTTAACACAAGTATCCTCTGTGCTTTGCAAACGCTGCCATGCAGAGGACCTCCTCAGTGGTTTCCCTCTCCAAACTGGAGCAAGTTTGACCATCCCCAAACCCCAGCAGTGGGTCCAGCCCCACCAGACAAGAGCAACGCTGAGATGCCAAATGTGGAGCTTCCAGCGAGCCTCAAGAAAGAACACCTGGAAGGAGAAGGGGATGCTCAAGATCAGCATCCAGCAGGGATGCTGCAAGCCTGGCTGCTCAGGATACGGGACAGGGGCTGCCCTGGGAGAGGGCCACGTCACCAGCACCTGCAGGAAAAAGCTACCAGAAAGCTGCTCTCCTTCCTGTACCGGGGAGACTGGCACCCTGCCTCCACCCCTTGCTCTCCCACCACCACCCAGCAGTGGCTCCGCTGGTTCCCACCCCACCCGCAGACTCTGACGGGATGGGAAAGGCGTGAGCAACCAGTCGGGGTGCGGAGAGGAGCCGGTTTGTAAGTCCTGCCCACAAACCTGTGAAGGTTGGATCTGCACCACCGTGCCAGGTAGGGGGGCACATCGTGGGTGACAGCCACCACCAGCCCCGGAGATCAGGGCTCCCACCACAGCCCCGCTCACGGCGGGCTGCCGGCCCCACCCCAGGTGTGCCATCACACCCACCGCTGCACCACCTCGCCCTGTGGGCAGCGATTGCCTCATCTGCACTGGAAAACTCAGGTAGCCTTGCCAGGATCCATCCACGGCACAGAGCTTCCCAAGGCAGCAACGTCCTGGGTACAGCTGAGCTGCAGGGAGGAGCACGGAAGGGCTGGATTTGAGCTCAGGGAGTGTGGTCCCACCTCGATGGGGGCAGCGCCAAGGAAACGCCGTCCCCTGTGGTCCCTGAGCTCGCTGGGGTGAGCGGAGCCTGCACCAGGCATCAGGCAGCCCTGCCCACGCTCCCCGTCACGGGCACACATCAGAGGCTGCTCATGGAAACCATCCCCGGGGAATATTAATGAGAATGCATTCGTGCTCCTTCCCAGAGAAGTGATGGATTCAAACCGACACCGCCCCGGTCACCCTCCTCAAACCGCAGCCACCGCAATGCCGAAGGCTGACCGGTCGCAAATCCCACCCCGGGTGCCGACTCTGTTCCCCAGCACCCACCAACATGGGTGGGATTAGTTCACGCCAAAGTGCCCCCTGAAACCTTCCTTCCAGGCCTTCCCTGGCTGAGCAGAGCCCCGGGAGGAGGCGCACAGCTTCCCGGCAGTGCCCGGTGCATCCTCCCCACTGCCCCACGCCTGTCCCAGCCCTCACGCTCCAGCCGGCAGCGAAACACTGCCCCGTGCAGGAACCAGCTCGGCCACAGCAGCTGGGCTGAGTCGGCGGGCCCAGGACATGCTCCCGGCCCTTCCATGCAGGAGAGACGGGGCAAAAAATAGCTTTACTGGGGTCCTTCCTCCTGCTTCTGCTCATCCTCACCCTGTCCAGGGGCACCAGCAGCCCCAGCACGGAGGAGCTGCTTCACACCCACCCCAAGCTCCAGTGCAGCCTCTCCCTGCACTGAGACAGGAGACACTGGAAACTGAAGTCCCCTGCTGCTTCCACAGCCTGGATTTATCTGGTTTAGGTGCATATAAAGGGACTTACCACCCTGGTATTCAACCAACGGTGTTAAGACACTTTAATAAAACCTCTTTTTCTACTTCCCTCTGGGAGGTTTCATGCCACTGGCATCAGCCACGGTATGTCCAGAGCAGTCTAAACTTAGCTGACACAAGCGAGACGAGCCTGGAAAGGAGGTTGGCCAGGAACCAGCAGACAGAGGTCAAAGACTCCGGTCTCGCCCCGAAGCATGAGCTGGGAAGGAAAAGACTCTGACGGGAATGCGTGCAGGCAGTGCTGAGAAGAGGAGTGAGAGAACAGCGCGAGCCCTTTCCAAACGCTCGGCGGCGAGCTGGCCGCTGAAACGAGATCAAAGCTTTCCGGCTCTCGCTGCCGCACGGCACCGTACACCGGCAGGAGTCACGCCGCGTCCCGGTGCCTGTGCCAGGGAGGTACCGCGGATGCGGCCACCTTGCACAGGCACCCACCATCCCAGCCTCCCCAGGGGCTTTTCTCCGGCAGCCCCAGGACCTGAAAGCAGGGCTCAGCCACGGTCCTGGTTCATTAGTGGGGTATCAGGACGAGGACAACTGCAATCACTTCTGCCGACTTTGTGACCAGGGATGCTGGTGGGCTGGGGGGAGGCACACGCCTCTCGGCGAGGCAAGCCCAACCTGGGAGGCACCGCGGGGTGCTTGGGATGGCAATGACTCCACTGCGAAGGCAGCAGAAAGCCGGCCGGGCGAGGAGGGGTGGATCCTCTCACCCAAAAAACCACCAACTTCATTTCCCTGTTGGCCAAAACAAAGACGAGCGAAACAGCACCTTCCACACCGCGTGCTCAGGCTCCACCTCAGACACCAGGGTCCGGCCATCCCTGGGGGCAGCCCAAGGCTCCTGCCACCTTCCTGAGCCCCCCTCGATCTCTGGTCCCCCCATACCAGGGAAGCCAGTGACCCCTCAGTGCATCCAAAAAATATCCACATTATCCAGTCCAATGGTGGAAAGCCGATGGTTTCCAGCCCAGTTTCCCCCAGGACTTGCTCAAGCCAGGGACTCTGCTCCGACAGCAGTGCTCGGCCACCCCTCTTCCCAGGTGATGAAGAGGAAGAAGGGCTTCCTTCCCCCTCCCTGGCGAGGAGTCACTGCCATGCTGGCACCGAGTCACCACCACGCCGCCGGTCCCACCAGCACTCTCACAGACTGCAGAGGACTCGCGCAGCCCGCCCAGGAACAATGTTTATGTTTGCGGGATGAAACCCCGGCGGCAGCAGCCCCGCATCAGGAGGCGGCCGCGATGCTGCCAGGCTGGCACAGCCCCTCGGCTGCAGCAACTGGGCACCCACGGCAAGGGGTCTTCAAGTCCTGAGACCCCAGCGCTGGGGTCTAGACACCCCTAGTTGTTTTTCTTATAGTGGAAGACAAGTGAAAAGAAAAAAAATTAAAATAAAAAAAGAAGTTTCTTCACAGATGGGGACTGCCAGGACTGCTGCCCACCACCAGGGAGGCTCCAGTCCCACGAGGAGGGGTCCCACGTGCTCTGGTTCATTTATACAAGGGTCCCACACCTCTTCTGTCCACCCTGGGCTCTCCTCCAGCCCCTTGGAAGGTTGTCCCCTCCCTACCAGGAGTCAGGTTAGGCGGACAAGGTGACAAGCCATCCCGTGCTGTCCCAGTCCAAACAAGCCAGGCCACGTGCCGGCACCACGGAGCGGGCAGAGACAGCGCCGGGGCTGGGAAAGGGCTTCTCTGACACTACAGCTCCAGGTTTCTACCTCCGATCACGAAAAGGGTTAATCATCATAAAGAAAGGATTTCACCAAGATTGATTAGTTAATGTTTACAGCGCTCTGAACAGGGAAAGCGTGACCCCTGCTCTGAGCAGAGCCAGCAGTGCTGCCTGCACCCTTGCACTGCCTGGCGTCCGGGGGGCTGCTGCAGCGCGGAGCCACGGGCCAGCTCTTGCTCTCCCGAGGGGACAGCAAGGGTCAGCATCCCCCAAAACATGACGGGAGGTATGCACCATGGCAACAGAAAGCAGCCCTTGGACGCTGAGCGCTGCTCCCTGGAAGGGAGGGCCAAGGCTTCCCTTCCCACTCAGACCCCTCTGACAAGCAGCAGCATCCAGAGGGGCCCCCAAAAGCTCCGCTGTCACCCCCGCGTTCCCACTGCTATTCTCACCGGCACCTGCAGCAGCGGTGCTGCACGTCCCAGCATGTGCTGCCACACCATGATCCAGCGATGAGGCAAGAGGGGCTGGAAGCCGCCCTGCACCATGCCTGCCTGGTACAGCCCTGGGAAACCGGCCCTCTGGCTTTCAACTGGGTCAAGACTGGTGAAGGTCTTGGCACTGGAGACCTTCCAGCTGCAGGTGTTGGGTGCTGTTGGGGGCAGCACAAGCCAGAGGGTGCTGTGCCCCCCAAGGATGCCATCAGCCGAAGGAAGCCATGATCAGGGCAGCTCTGCCACGCTCCAAGCACTGCAGGGTAGCACCGGAGCCTACACACCCCACCCCCACACCCCCACCTTGAGCCCCACTCCTGTCCCCTTCCTCATCCAACCCCCTCAGGCCCAGGGCGCAGCACTGCACAGCACCCAGTACCGGGTCCGCCGGCAGCAGGGACAGGTGCCCCCGCAGCGCCCACGCCAGCTCACGGCGCTGATGCAAACCTCCTTCCCCAGCACGCCTGGGAGCAGGAGCACCCCGGCGAGCACCGGTGCCGCAGCGATGCAGCACACCTACCCAGCACCCCGGCCCCTCTGTGCAGGCAGCTCTCCTCTGCCTACGGTGGGAGTTTTTATAAAGAAAGAAATCACGGGGATCTGCCAGCTGGTTAACCCCTGCTCGTCAGCAAAAGGCAGGATTTGCAGCTCACAGCACCAGCTCCAGGACCCTTCCCATGCGGCCAACCTCCCTGCCTCCAGACCTGTCCCGGCTTGCTCGACGGCAGAGGCCCTGCTGCTCAGATTGGGGTTTTTAGGCTATTTTCTATTAGAAACAGAATGGAGCTGTCTAACAGAAATGCAGGGAGACATTTGCAGTCTCCCCACGGCTCCCAGCTTCGGCAGCGCCAAGCGTCCTCCTTGCCCTCCGACAGCGTGAGCCGGTGCCAGCAGTGTTGGGCCTTGGGTGCAGCAGGTACAGGGTGGCCACCGCGAGCCAAACACTGACCTCACGGGTCTGCCCACGTGGCTCAGCCCCCAGCAGCCACATTTCGGTGAAAACACTCCATTTCTGCAGGATTAAGAGGGGGAGGGGAGAAGCCAGTGGAAAACTTGTTCCGGACAGGAAAAACCAAACCGTTCACAGGAGCTGGAACAGGGAAAAGCAGGGAAGAGACAACACATCCACCAGCACGGAGCCCAGTGATCCGAACTGGAGGCTCCCACCCAGCCCTTGCAGTGCGGGTGGGATGTCCCGGGAGGGGTGGGGAGCTGGGATGGGGTTGAAGGCAAAGGAAAGCTTTTCTAGAGTATAAACACTCATTTCCCCTACACCAAACAAGCACCACAAACAAGATCAAACAACACCCAGCAGGGTACTGCCAAGCTACTACCAGCTTTCTACCACAACCCGGTGTAGAAATGAGGCGTTTCCTAAAAAGTCCTCCTTGCTGGGGGAACCCAACCGCCCAACGAAGGCGCCGACGGCCAGAGCACGGGGCGGGCGAGGGGGGGCCCAGCCTGGCTTGGCCAGCGGTGCTCCAGCTGGACCGGCACAGACAGGCACTGTAATTTCATTTTCTTTTTTGGAACAAAGCAAACCGATGCAAACAACATCTCTTTCCATGCCAGCCACTGGCACCCGCCGCACCGTTTCCTCTGCGTCTCCACGCTGAACCCAACTACATCCAAGGGGCTCTTTATTAATAAAAGTTTGTCAAGTACTTGGACAAGCCCGAGTCACGTTATCCAGCGCCTTTCCAAGGCACCCGAAGAGGCTTTTATTCCCCGCTCCCTGTGAAAGCGGAGCGAGGCTGCGCGTTTCTCCCACCTCTGGGAGGTTTGAGTGGCACCCCCTGAATCGGGGAGCCGGGGAATCCATTATTCCCCTTTCTCTGCAGGCAGAAAGGAAAAGGAAACGGGTGCTGCGAGCGCCTGGCTCCTCTCGACTTGGCCATCCGCATTTTAAAGAGTCTTGGCTGCTAAACTTACAAAACAGAGCACTAGGAGCCCTGTGGGGCTGAAATCTGGGCTCCACGACAAGCCTATCTCTGCAGCAAGGAGAAGAAAAAATAATAAGAAGAAGAATGGAAATGCACGCAACTCCCGGAGATGAGCCACCGACATCAAAACTGCACACTCACTGCCGGTACCGACACCGACACAGCCACCGGCACGGCGGCCGGGGAGCGCGGCGGCCCTTCGTCCCTGCCCAGCTGCGGCTCAGGGAGAGGGAGCCCAGCCCCGGGGAGGGTACGGGAACACCGGGGCAGCCAGAGCAGGGATGGGGGACGGCGGGTCCCCACGTACCTTACGGCACCCTGAGGTAAGGGCACAGGTATGATGGATGTTGTGGTGCTCTGAGGGGTGAGGTGGGGGGCTGGAATGCCGGGCACCCCACATGGTGGACACCAGAGCCCCAGACACACCATGCAGGGGACGCAGGGAGCCCAGGAGCCCCACGCAGGGACACTGGGCCACCAGGCAGGCCACACAGGGGACACAGGGACCCCAGCAAGCCCACGCAGGGACCCCAGGGGACCCTACACAGGGGACACAGGGACCCCGGGTACATGACAGAGGGGACACTCAGACCCCGGGGGCACCCCACGCAGGGGACACCCGGGCCACCCCACGCAGGGAACACCAGGGCCACCCCACGCAGGGAACACCAGGGCCACCCCACGCAGGGAACACCAGGGCCACCCCACGCAGGGAACACCCGGGCCACCCCACGCAGGGGACACCCGGGCCACCCCACGCAGGGGACACCAGGGCCACCCCACGCAGGGGACACCAGGGCCACCCCACGCAGGGGACACCCGGGCCACCCCACGCAGGGGACACCCGGGCCCCGGGCACCCCACGCAGGACGCTCACCCAACCACCCCGCGCAAGCGGGACGCCGGGGGCCGGAGGACCCCCCCCGCGAGCCCCGGGGACACGCACGGGGACGGCGGCAGCTCGGTCCCGCGGGGCGGCCCCGCCGCGCTCCAGGCCCCACGGCGGGCCCGGCCGGCCCCGTACCTTTGTAGCGCTCCAGCACGTCCTCGTAGGCCTGGACGAACTCCTTCTCCTGGCTGCGGTTGGCCGGGAGCAGCCCCGGCACGTACCCGGCCATGGCGGCCCTTTGTGCCGGCGGCCCCGCTGCAGCTGCCGGCGCGGCGGCCAAGGCCGGTCTGCGTCCGGGCCGCTTCCGCCCGCGCCGCCGCCCGACCGGCGGCCACGCCCACCACCGGCGGCCACGCCCACGGGTCACGCCCCCCTCATGGGGCTGCTCCGCCCCCCGGCGGCGGCCCGGCCCCGCCGCGACCCCTGGCGGCGGCGCGCGGCAGCCCCGGGCCGGAGGGGCGGGGCGGGGCGGGGCGGGGCGGGGCGGGGCGGGGCGGGGCGGGGCGGGGCGGGGCGCACCGGGAGGTGACACCGACCGGGCAGGGACAGCCCGAGGCCCGGGCCCCCGGGGCCTCCCCGCGCCAGCGCTGGGGCCTGGCGCCGCGCTGCCTCCCGCAGCGCCCCGGGGGCCGCCAGTGGCCCCCAGCGCCCCCCAGTGCGCCTGGAGCGCGGCAGACCAGTGTGCCCAGAGCATCCCAGTGCACCCAGAACACTGCAGAGCAGTGCATCCCAGTGTGCCCAGAGCATCCCAGTGCACCCAGAACACTGCAGAGCAGTGCATCCCAGTGTGCCCAGAGCATCCCAGTGCACCCAGAACACTGCAGAGCAGTGCATCCCAGTGTGCCCAGAGCATCCCAGTGCACCCAGAACACTGCAGACCAGTGCATCCCAGTGAGCCCAGAGCATCCCAGTGCACCCAGAACACTGCAGACCAGTGCATCCCAGTGAGCCCAGGGCGCTGCATCCCAGTACATGCCAGTGAGCCCACAGCACTGCAGGCCAGTGCATCCCAGCATGCCCAGATCACTGCAGAGCAGTGCATCCCAGTGCACCCAGGGTGCTGGCAGACCAGTGCATCCCAGTGAGCCCAGTCAGTGGCAGACCAGTGCATCCCAGTGCACCCAGGGTGCTGGCAGACCAGTGCATCCCAGTGAGCCCCGTCAGTGGCAGACCAGGGCATCCCAGTGCACCCAGGGTGCTGGCAGACCAGTGCATCCCAGTGAGCCCAGTCAGTGGCAGACCAGGGCATCCCAGTGCACCCAGGGTGCTGGCAGACCAGTGCATCCCAGCATCTCTCAGTGCATCCCAGTACACTCTGTGCAACCAAAGCACTGCTTCCCACTGTGCCCAGAGCACTGCATCCCAGTGCATCCCAGTAGATCCTAGTGCCCCTCAGTGCACACAGGCTGGGGAACATCTCAGCTGCCCCCAGCCCCGCTGCCCACCAGGGTGGGGGGGCCCGCTCCTGCTGCGCACCTGAGCCCCACCAGGCCTGTGGCCGCCTCCAGCACGGGCACGGCTGCAGGGGGGGGATGTCAGCCCCACGGGGGTCCCCTGGGCAGTGACCCCACAAGGAGGCTGTGACAAAGGGTGGCCTCACATTGACCCAGCCCTGGCCCCACGTTTCACCCGTGGGGTGCCAGATGCTATTACAGCCCCCCCCCCCCATCAAAATAGCCCCACCAAGTCATTTAACCCAGCACCGCACGTGGTCGAAGGGCAGGATGGGTCAAACGCTGCTGGGGACGGGGTGCGCCGGGGGTGGCCCCGCTCTGGTTTTGCAAAACCTTCTCTTATTTCAGGCTGAGTTTTGTCAGGGTTTATCCCCCGGGTACTCCCACTGCGGGGCCGGGGGGCTCAGACTCCTGTCTCCTGGGCCAGGGTCTGTCCCGGGAAGGGAATGGGGTGCGGGAGATGCTTAGAGAGACCCAAGCCCCTCCGCATCACCTGGGGGGGCTGTGGGGGAAAGGGGGGGCCCCTTGGCATCACCCAGGGGGCTTCACCCAGGGGGCTGTGGGGGACGGGGGGGCATCACCAAGGGGCACAGCAGGGCCAGGGACAAACCCCCTGGGGGAACAGAGGTGGGGCCAGAGCCAAACCTGCCTGGCACCCCCATATCCACCAGAAACCCCACTCAGCCCCCCAAATCCCTGGAGGTCCTGGATGCAGCAGAGTGAAACCTCCCACAGAAACAGCCATTACTGGGGCACGAGGGTGACTGTCCCCAAGCCAGGGGACACTCCCGGCCCCCCAAGACCTGGCTCCCCTCGCTCAGCCAACAGGGCACCCCCTCCCCTGACCCAAGGCCGGCTGCAGCCCCCCGGGGAGCCCTGTCCCCCCCACCCGCCGGGGCAAATCCCAGCCTTTTTTGGCCAATGCAAGATGTTGCTTTTTCACCCTGGCTGCGCCGTTCCCATGGCAACCGGAGGGCCAGGCTCTGCCAGCTGGGTAACTATGGCAACGAGAAAAGCCCCATCCCACTCAGCCCAGCCATCGTGTGTCTCCCCACCATCACCCAGGGGCCTCCCGGCAGCACCCCGGGGTGGGGGGCAGCACCCCGCATGCCTCATGGGGATGGCAAGGGGCCACTGGTGGCAACTGCCATCACCATCATCCTCCTCCTCCTCCTGCAGCCCCTGGCCTGGGTGGGGGGGGATACACAAATCATCCCCCTCACCCCGACTTCAGAGCCATCTCCCCTTCACCACGGTGCCTTAATTAGGAAAAGTAATTAATGTCGCACCGAGCACCAGTGCCCGGCTGCATCCCCGTGGGGAGGAGGGTTTAAATCCGGGCGACCGCGGGGGCCTCATGGCGAGGCTGCCTTTGTGCCCAGCGGAGCCGAGGCACGGCAGCCGTTCTCGGGCGGCAGAGCATCCCGCCGGGCACGGGGATGTGGCTCCTCCGGCTCTGCCCGCGCAGCCACCCCGCGCAGAGCCCCGCGGAGGTGCCTGTGCTCGCAACGTCTGCCTGACCCAAAAATGCGTTCCCAGGGCAAGGGGAAATCTGGGCCGGCCAGCTGGCACTTATTAATTCCTCCTTGGGCACTGGGAGAGCTGCTCAAAACCTGCCCCGTCCCTACGAGCGGGCGGGTTTGCTGCTCCCAAGGCAGCGGAGAATAAGGGGGTTTGTTCCCACGTCTCCGAGGAAGCTGTTCAGACACATCTCCCTCCGCTCAGCCAAGGCGCTGCCTCTGCCAGTGGCTCGGGTGACGCTCCCGAATGACAAAGGACTCCCAGGAGCCTTTTCAAACAGACGAAGCACAGCCCTTGGAAAGCCCCCGCGATGCCTCTCCCATCACCCCTGCCCACTGCCTCCGTTGCCCGCTCACCCCTCGCACCCTTGTCCCCCCCGGCCCCTCTCACGCCAGCACCACTCAGCACCGCCCCAGGGCCCCAGCACCCCACCAGCAGACCGTGACCCTTGGCAGGACCAAGCACAAACAGGTTCAGGATGAAAGAGCCTTTTCTCCCAAAAGCAGCCCCTCCCGGCCGTCACCCTCACACTCTGCCAAGAGGCTGGAGCAAGACAAAGCAACACGGGGCCAGGGGCCGGACTCTGACCCCCCACGTCCCACTGCCCCTCTGCCTCCTCCATGCTACCGCCTTGCAGGGTGATGCCAGCAAAGCAGGGACCAGCTCCAGAGGCTGCCTGGGGACCCGGACCAGCACAAGAGGTGCCGGAGGAGCAGGCACAGACAGCCCGGCGAGGGGAGCAGCGTGTCCCAGCCCCCCGCACCGCAGCACCGGCACCTCCCGCAAGGTCCTCGCTGGCGCATCCCCACCCTGGGCATGGCCGCATCCTCCCTTCCTTGGCTCGGATGGCCAGAAGGGATGCAGAGACCATCAGGCCCCATGAACAACGAGGAGGAGGAGCACCCCAGGTCTGTGTGTGTCCCCCAAAACCACCAAAGTGCTAATGCTCCTGCGCCACATCTGCAAGGTCTATGGCTGGGCATGGGACAGGGCTCCCCGTCCCGTGCGACGCCCAGGCTCGGCTGGCTCCTCGGTGCCCCTTCGCAGGGGTCCCAGGGAGCCGAGCCCCGTCCCCAGGCACACCGAGGGGTGCCAGCTCCCTCGGGGCATGTTCCGCCAGCCGCCCTCCCAGGTCCCCGGCCCAGCCCAGTCCCCGAGCCCCTCGGCAGGGATGGGCACTGGGGCAGCCGGCGTGCTGCAGACAGTCCCGCTGAATAATGCAAGGATCTGAATCAATATTTCAGCTCATTTTCAAACCTGGTGACACAAAACTGTCTCCAAACTCTTTCTTCCCGGCTCAGCACTGTCTAGATGTACCTCGTGAGTTATTTTTAATGGGGAATCTGCATGAGACCAGATTTTGTGACATCCCCCTGCCTTTAATCATGGGCTGGATCCAGCCAGCATGACGACAAGCACTCGGCATCCCGGGCAGGCGGGGAGAAACGCAGCTGGGGGAATGGCTGTGCCTCAACAGGGTCTGGCCTTGGGGAGTGAGAGGGTGCTCAGCACCCAGCAGGATGGGGCTTTTGGGGCCGAGCTGATCCATGCGGGGTGATGGTACGGTGGGGTCCTGGCAGCTCGGCCATCTCCCAGCCTCAGCAGCGCTGGCCTTCGGGGCAGGGCCGGCCGCACCCTGCACATTTGCTTCCCCCAGCCCCAGACAGCATGTTTTCAGAAACAATCATTTGAATCAACTGGTTCTTCCTGCCCAGAGATGCCCGTGAGCCAGGATGGCACAACCTGCCCGCGTGGCACCGTGGCATGGCCAGAGCTGCCCACACGCCGCTGTGCCCGTGCAGGGAGGGCAGGCAGGGAGGGCAGGCAGCCAGCACCCACTGCCGCCCCTGCCCTAGCGGGATCTGCCCATGTGCTGGGTGCTGCAGACACGCAGGGGCCAAGGTCCCCTCACTCCCAGTGCCCCCAGTCTGAGGCCCCACAGGGTGCAGAGCCCAGCGCTGGGACCGACTTGCCTGTCGGCTGGGGGCTGGCAGGGGCAGGCAGGGCAGAGCGGGCACCTCGGGAGCTCGTTGCTCTCATGTATGCCTCCACCGGCAAGATGAAAGCTGGGCCTCGGGCTTCGCTTGGGGCAGCAGCCGGGAACAGCCCAGCCAGGGCTCGGCGGGGGCCCCTCAGCATGGCCCTGAATCCCTGTTTGCTCCAGCAACCACTGATCAAGCCCCTGATGGCCGTTTGTCCCAGGCAAAGAAGCAAATTCTGGCTTCGGTGCCAGAGGCTGCCACCTTGAGCGAAGTTCCTCCAGCCTCCCTCCAGCCTCCCTCCCCATGGCCCCAGAGCTGGGTCCCCGCCAGCCCCATCAACCGGCGCTTGGAGAAGGAGCCATCAGCCATGGTGGCTCCATCCCTGTCTTTGTTTCTCCTTCCCATCCCTTCCCCTGGGTGTGAGAGCCGCCAGCGAGCACTGCGGTGGTGCTGCAGGCGAGGGGACACGTGGGGCAGGGTCCCCTCCATGATGCAGCCGCGCAGGGACCCCAGGGTGTCCCAGTGACCATGGTGACAGGGCTGCCGACGGGCACTGCCGTGAGCAAGGAGCAGCCCCGGCTCCATCAACTGGGCAGGAATCACAAACCTCTCAGGGCAAATTCCTCCCTGGAGTCTGGCCGAGGGCATTGTTCCACCAAGGAGCCATTTAGTCCTTAATTAGGCATTTTAATGTCACCCAACCCCAGCGTTGGAGGTGCCCAGTCATCCCTTAACCCCAGCGTGCTGAGCGTATGAACCAACCCGCAGCCAGCCCTGCCCAAGCAGGACAAAGCCATCACAGAGCCAACCCGCCACCCCGGCCCTCGGCCACCAAAGGGCATATCCATCCCCCCTCCTCATCCCATCCATCCCCAGGCTCCCTGGGGAGCAGCAGGGGACAGGGAGAGCACCGAGACCATCTCAGCCACCGCTTGGGAAGCCCCATCTCCCCATCCTCGGGGGGACCCACTGCACAACAGGGTGCTGACTTACCTGCAACCCTGACGACAGCCCTCTCGGCTGGGTCCAGCACAGAGTCCTGGCTCTTCCGCTTCCTCTGCTCGTGGAGGGGTAAATTCCAGGGCAAGGTGTCCCCAGGTGGGCAGGGGGAGAGGCTGCCCGAGCGCTCACTGCGGTAGGAGCGCTCGCTCCGGCACGACCGCTCGCTCCGGCATGACCGCTCGCTGAGGGTCTCCTCGTCGGAGGACGACATGGCCCACGGCGTGGGCAGGAGGGCGGGCAGGACCTCCCCGCGGGCAGCAGCCTGCAGAAGGAGCAAACAGCGCGTGACGCCGGGCTGCCGGCCGTGGCTCCCTCCCCACCGTGGGCACTGGGCGTGATGGAGAAGGGACCATCCCGCCACGGATGTCTCTGCCCTCGTGCCTGTGCCCCAACACCCTCTTGGGGAGGCGAATCAGCCCTCCCAGAGCTCCTAAACACTGCCTCAGTTTCCCTCTTGCTGGTCTGATGGCTGGGGTTCCCGGGGAGAGGGGTGGTGGCACGGCCGCCCCTCTACCAGCAAATCTCACGCTGACATCCCCGGCACCAGCTCACAAAGCAAAGTCCAACCTTTTGGGCTTGATTTCTTTCTGCCTGGTACAAGAAGAAGCCATCAGATCGGCACTGCCCTTTGTACCTGCGTTTTTTTTCCCCTCTCAGAATGGGAACAGCTTTAAAAATCCTATTAATCGTGGTAGGGGAAAATGGTAGGGCTTTCTGTAGCAGGCAGGGAGCGAGCTGTGCCGCGTACACATGCTGGGCAAATAAGCACCTTGCATGAGACATATTTAAAATAATTCTCATTGTGTCCTCTAGCTCGACCAGGAAAAATGCACATGAAATGACTGAGACTCCTACAACCGATGTGCCGCGGCAGAGGAGCCGCCTCCATCGCGCGGAGCCTTTCCTTATTATCATCATTTAATCAGCAAAACAGGAACAAAGAGACCCAAAAAAACATTGAAAGAAAGGGAGAAAGGATTCCATGAGTCATTCACCCCCCCATCGAAAGCTGCAAAAAAATGAACCGTGGCCCAAACCCGCGTCTCCCCCGGCAGCCCCAACGCCTGCAGCGATGGGCTCAGCCCTCGCCCTGGTTTTGGGGGGACCCGCGGGTGTGGGGCTGGGGGGCTGCTTGTCCGGGGGAGGGGGAAGCCGGGTGCCCAGGGAGAGGCAGGGCCGGGGGCTGCGGGGGCTGCAGCCCGGGGTTGCGGTGCGGGCAGGGGGTGCAGCAGGTGCGGGAGGCAGCAGGGTGCGGGCACGGCTCTGCGGGGGACACGGGGCTGGCCTGGCCCCCTCCCAGCGTCCTGCCCACCCCCACGCCCCGGCATCCTCCGGTGCCCGGAGCCCCAGCCCAGCTCCGGCGGCTGCTGCCCCGCTTTCCCGGTCCGTCCCCATCCCCATCCGCCGCCTTTCCCGGCTCCATCCCCGCTCATCTCCTGCCCTTCCCCGGCCCATCCCCGCTCCATCCGCCGCCCTCCCCCGGTGCGCACCCCCCTGCCCGCAGCCCCGGCCCCGCTCACCCCCCGCCGGCGCCGCTCCCGCTCCCGCAGCCGCTCCCGGTACGGCCCCGCCGTGCGCTCCCGCCGCTCCCGCCGCCGCGGCGCCTCCCCCGGCCCGGCCCGGCCCTGCCCACCGGGGCGGCACGGAGCGGCGGGGGGGTCCCGACCGCCCCCCGCCCCGCGGAGCTCCGGGGACCGACCCCGGCGCCCGACCCCGGCGCCCGCCCTTGCACAGCCTGTCCCGGCACCCTCCGCCCCGGGCAACCCCCCCCGCGGGCTGCCCCTACCCCACCGTGCACCCCCACTGCACAGGGGTCCCCCCAAACCACCCAGCGGCTCCCCACACCCCACACAGCCCCCCTGCGCACCCCTTTCCCCCCCGTCCCAGCACCTCCCCTCCATCCCATCCTCTGGATGCCCCCCAGGCCCAGGGTAATTAGAGCACCCATCGATTGGGGCCGCTGCGGGAGCATGCGGGGTGATGTGAGCGGGGTGCAGGGGGACATGAGCGGGGACAGGGCTGGAGGGCAGCGCTGGGAAGGCCATGTGCTGCCCAGGGCCTCACCTGTGGGGCAACGAGGCATCCCAGCCCCGGCCGAGTCAATCCCGGCAGCAGCCGTGGCGCAGGCAGGGACACCAGCAGCAGCCCGAAGGGGTGCCTGAGCTGCAGGACAGCCCCAGCCGCTTGGCAGGAGTGAAGCAGGATAAACCGCTCCGGCTGACGGCAGATCCAGCCGCCCCGCACCGACGGCGGGACCCAGCGAGAAGCAACGTTGTGCCACGGCCCCGGGCCAGCGCGGCTGCTCCCACGGCGTCGCACGCGGCTGGGCCCAGCCCGTCGCCCCAGTCCCCCCGGGGTCTCGGCGCAGCCGGCTGCCCCACGGGCATCTCTCTCCCACCGGTTTTCAGATCTCATCCCAACAAGTCCCACTGCTTCCTGGCAGCCGTTTCCCTGAGTACCTGCAGCGAAGGGGTGGGACGCAGTGGAGGACACGGCACGGGGTGTGGTGACACTCCGCTCTTGGACATTTGGGACGTGGCCATAAAAGAGCACGTGTTGCCCCGCAGCCCTGCCCGGTCGCGCCCGGGATGGGGAGAGCGGCGCAGGAGGAAGCGCTCGGCCAAAACCCGCCCAGGTGTGGATGCACCAGTGGGATGGATCAAGCCCCCAGGTGCAGCGGCCGAGGCCTCGCAGACACGATCACCAGCTGGTTACGAGGGCACAAGCTCCCGGGGAGCCCCAGTAACGCTGCGGCCAGGCTGGGCTGGCTGGTGCTGGGGTGCCGCAGGCAGAATAAAGGATGTACTGGAAAATGGTGTCCTGGTGGGCTGGCACCAGCCTCACCGCCCTGGCACCACTTTCTCTTCCCTCCCCTCATGCAGGTCTCGCACCCCTGGTGTGGGTGGTCAGATCTGTAGTGGATGCTGATGGATAAATGCAGCTGCTGTGCTCAAGTGGGGGCTGTGGGTCCCGGCCCCACCAGGGACCCCAAAATCCACGAGAGCCGGGGAGCGGGGAGGGCTCGTCCCACTGGAGCCGGCAGCGTCAGACGCGTTGGGAGGAGGAAAGCGCCTGAAGAGCCAGACGCCGCTCGTGCCATTCCCAAAGCTCCCGGACGGGTTGGGTGGCCCAGGCGCCACGCGAAGGCCCCCGGCTGACGGCTCTGCCGGCCCCGCCGCGGCTCTCCCGGCCTCCGGCGCACACCGGGGCGATGGGCGCGACACCCCTGGCTGCCCCCGCTCCCACCCGTCGCAGCCAGGCACCGCTCGCCCTCGGGGCGCGGAACACACGGTTCACCGCACGGTCGGTGATGCAGGGTGATGTGTCCCTTTGTCACACCGCGCTCGGTGCCACCAGCCGGGCTCTGCCCGCCTCCCTCGCGGCACCCTCAGAGCAAAGCCGGCCAATTCGAACCATGTGGAACCCCGGAGGAGGGAGGGCCGCCGGGAGACGGTGCCTGTTCCAGCCTGCGCAGATTTCACACCCAAAACACCTTTCCAGAAATCCCTCACGGCGCCCGGCAGCGCTGGGTTATTTGTGCTACGAATCTGGGTTAAGATCGTGCGTTGTTTTGCCTACGTGGGGACGGGGAATCGTTATTTCAGGAGGAAGGGGGGAAGGCAGGCAGCGGGGGGGGGGGGGGTCCTCCCTAAATCATTCCATCTCCCCATTCCTGAGCTGTACAGCAATGTGGGACCCCCCACCCCGTCCCTGCCAGGGCCCTGTGGGCACCCGCCCGAGGGTGCCGAGGCCTTGGGGTCCCGCTCAGCATCCACGGGGGCGCAGGGAGACGTCTCCCAGGCGGTGGCTGTGCCAGTGCAGATCAGCCGGCCCTGCCCCCGGACCTGTCCTCTCTCCCTCATTAAAACCTTCGCCCAAGCCCGCAGATGAAACCTGCCTTTTCCCATGACTTTTGATAAATTATTCATCTCCTGAGAGTTGTTTATTCCCCCTCTCCGAGGCAGAAGGGAGCTGCAGATGCTGCTGGAGGCTCCCGGCACATCCGGGGCTGCGGGAGCTGCAGGAGGTGGGGGCTCAGCCGCTCCCCGGACCCCAGCCTCCGCTGCTGGGTGGCTGAGGGTTGCAGGAAAATGGGAATGGGGGAACTGGGAGGAGGGAAGCTGCTGGCAAAGCAGCCGGTGAGGGATGCCAGAGCTGCCCTCGCCGGCTCCGGCCCGGCCAAGGCTGTGCCGGCGGCAGAAGCGGCTCCCCGGCAGAGATCTCCCAGCCAGCCTCAGCGCCTCCCACCCAGCGGGACACAGTTTCGCCCCACACTAAAAAAAATAAATGACAAAAAAAGAGAAAACAGTGAAATATAAATCTACTATACGCTGGAAATGAATCTCGTTCCGGGCTCCACGGTGAACTACATTCAGAAGCTGGGGATGCTCCAAATCCCTCTTCCCCGGGGGAAACTCGGTTGGGCTGATCGGACCCATTTTCGATCGCTGCTGCTTGGCCAGAGCCTCAGCCACAACCTCCCCCGGCCAGAGCTGGGAGGTGGTTTTTTTTTTTAAATCTCTCCATGAATTTGATTGTTTTCATCAGGTCTTTTATTATTTTCCTTATTGGCTGAAATTTCTAACAGAGCTTTTAACTACGACAAACAGATCCAATCCTCCCAGGCCCTGCTGTTTCACCACTCGCCCTTGGCCGTTAGCATCTATCGCCAGAACAATTAGATTTTGGATGGATCTAAGGAGCCGCTCGGGAGGCAGACGCGTTTAGATACACTTCAATATTTCCTCTGACATCTGGAAAGCTTGATGAGATGAGTCACTCTCGACACCAGCAAGTTGCTGGGCTTTTTGCTGAGCCCTTTTTTTTCCCCCCCCTCCCTGAAAAAGCAACCTTTCCCTTTCACAGCTTTTTCTTTCTTGCAAACCAGCAATGCCCAGGAACGTGCCAGCCCGGGCTGCGGCACGGCTCCGGGTGCCACCAGCCTTCGCAGCCGGCTCGCGAGGGGCTTGTGACGCCGCCACCGCCGACCTAACGACTGTCGCAGTGAAGCTGCCACCAGAAGAGTCGTTCGTGGGGCCGACCCTGCAAACCTGCTGCCTCCCCGAGGCCGCCTCCACCTCCCCGGCCCCTCTGCAGTGCGGAACGCTTCTCCAGGAAAGGGGAGGGAAATTAATTGCCGTCCGTAACGAGCGATTGCAATGAGGGGGTGCAGGCATGGCACGGGGGTCCCATGGATTTGACCTCCCGCCTGGCTCCACTCCCCAATTTTCCATCCTTGGTTGAAACCCAGGGGCTGATCCCAGGCGAATCATGGCCTGGCTCAGTGAGGAAACGGCTCCCAGTGCACCAGGGGCTTCCCACCGCGCCAGCACGGCTCAGCCCTGCTCGGTGCTTTCGTGGGGTGCAATGCTGGCCACCGTTGCGGTCCCCGTGTCCCCCCACTCACACGGTCCCAGCCCCACCACCTTTTCCTCCTCCCCAGAGCTCCCCCCCTCCCCGACAGCTCCGCGCAGCCGATGGCTCACGCAGCACGGTTTGATTTCTGTCCCCCACCACGGTTTCCCCTCAGTTAATCGTTCGTTAGCTCTGACGGCTGGTGGCTGCGGCAGCCCCCCACCCCGCGGAGCCCACAGACCCCCTGCCGGGAGCCTCGCAGGGCGTTTTCACCTGAAACCGTTCACTTTTGTGCCCGTTTCCTCACGCTGCTCTCGCATCTTTCCAGCGTTTCCCTCCGCCGCTGCCCAGGCAGCTCCCCCTCGCCTGCTTTTATAGTCAGAACGCTGTAATCCAGCCGAGTGTCAGCACGAGTACGTAAGTGCTGCCCTGCTCAAACTAATCACCACCAAACAGTTTTCATATCTGAAAGCGCCAAACAAAATCCCTGAGGATTATCAGCCCATTACACGCAGGGAGAGCAGCCTCCGGCAGCCCAGGGCCTCATCGGATCTGGGTTTTGGGGCTCTCCGATGCCGCCCTCCCCCAGCGCGAGGGAGAAACGTGGCTCCATCCAAGACGCAGCCGTGAATTAGCGTGAGCGGAGGGAACCCATCTGGGCCGCAGAAATCGATCCATCTGGGCCTGGGGGAAGGGAATAGGCTCCCGGCAGCACTGGGAAAGGCCGGTTCGGAGGGAGCTGCGGGAGAAGAGCTTGACAAGGAGCAGCAGAAATCCCCAGAAGGCCAAACCCCACTGAGACGGCACCTGCGAGACCGTCGCTGCCACAGCCCGCGTGGAACTGAGGAGAAAACCGGGGAAGTATCTTCCAGCACACATTGTTCAACCACGTGCAAATACCAAACCTCTCCTGGTTCAGGTCTCTGCCCTGAGCACCCCGGGATGGCACAGAGGCCGGGCACGGAGTCCCAAAACCACAGCACCCAGCTGCGGCCCGGCCTATCCGAGGGTGCGGCTCTCCCAGGGTCTGTGCCCAGAGTCAGGGCTCTGTGAGCATCTCCCCACCCCCAGACAGGGTCCGTGTGCCCACCAAGGGGTCTGAGCCCCTGGGAGCTCAAAGCGGCAGCAGCAGCTCCCTCTCTGCAGGCAGAGGAGGCGTCCCAGCCAGGAGAGCTTGGGTTTTCACTCCTGTCACAGTCCACGTTAGGTGATACTTAAATTTCAACTCCCCCCAAATTTCAGGCATGCACTACCTAAACCCAGACTGCTCCTCAAACCAGCTGTTCTCCTCCACCTGGTTAATCATTGACAAGGTGTTTGGAGAAAGAGGAGGTCTGCCACAGCCACCTTCGGCCCTCAGGAGAGGACACCTCTTCTGCAGAAGCGCGCGTCCAAAATACTGCTGATCCACTGGCAAAGGCGTCGGTGGGGCAGGAGTCGGAGACCTGCACCTGCGGCCAGGAGCGACAGCACCGCGCAGCCCCTCGGCACGGCTCGGTGAGGGGCACCGCCATCTCTGCCTGCCGGAGGTTACACCACGCTTGGGTCAACGTTTATCAACCCAACGTGGGGATTTGCGAGGATCAGGGAACTCATAGGCTCCACCTGCATCAAAGATTAAGGGTTAAACCCACAATCACCGGTATTAAGAACATGGATTAAAGCACCGATCTGTCCCCCCTCTACTGACAGGTACTCACCTGCTTTAATGCTGTTACAAAACCGTGCTGGATTTGGTGGAAAAGGGGAAATGCCCGCTGTGGGACTGGAGGAACACTGGCTGCGCTGGGCGTCCCACTGCCAGGGCGCAGTGTGGAGGGCCAGACCA
The DNA here is from genome assembly GCF_963921805.1 of Phalacrocorax carbo. Classification (NCBI taxonomy): domain Eukaryota; kingdom Metazoa; phylum Chordata; class Aves; order Suliformes; family Phalacrocoracidae; genus Phalacrocorax; species Phalacrocorax carbo. Next base: position 3,140,464 of record NC_087534.1, on the reverse strand, counting down.
CGGCAGGGCCACCCGCCAGCCGCCGCCAGCAGGGCCCAGCGCCGCCGCGGCGCTCAGAGGATCCCACTGACACACAGGATTTCAAAGCAAAGCCCCCAGCAAGGTCTGCCTCCAACACACTGAAAGGGCAGGAGAGAAACTGAATTCATCCGCTACCACCCTGAATCCAGGTGGAAGAGAGTTGTTTTAACCAGGTGTTCACCTCACACACCACTACTGCCAGCAGGAGAGTGACTGGGAACAGCCCAGCACACACCAGACCCATGATCTGGCTGTAAATTAAGATGAAGTTTGGCAGGACAAGCTTGGATAGGTTTGGTTTTTTAACTCTTTCAGATTATTCCTCGTTTCCAGCAGTGACTGCCGCCTGGGAGGCCTGCCCACGGGTCAGCGGGAGGCACGGGCTGCAAGCACAAAGGGAGAACTCACGACAGCCCATGGCACCAGCAGCTGCCGGTGGCTCCCTCCGGCTCCAGGAGCATTTCACCTCCTGCAGGGCACGTCCCCAGCACCGCTGTGGTGTTTTAGGGTGTCTTGAAAGCTCCCCTGGCAGCACCGCTACAGAGAGAGACCCTCGAGCCATGCTTTACTCTGAAAAAAACACAAGACAGAGCCAAATCCTGTTCCGAAGGAGACATTTACTAGCCCAAGCGAGGGTTGATGTGGTGTCACTCCCCTTCAGCAGGGGAGGAGCCCCCACGCAGACCCCACCCCACCACTACAGCATAACCCGGTTGTCCCATGGGTTTTCTTCCCAGAGGAGTTCCACGTCAGCGACTCCACAGGCGACAGACGGCCATGTCCGCCACGAATCAAGGCCGCGCATCCTCTTTGCCCTTGTGGTAGTCGGGCGGCGTGTACTTCCCTTCCTTGATCATCTTGTCCCTCTGCTCAAGGATGGTTCTGAGCCGCACGGCCTGGCAAAGCGCACACAAGAGGGTCATGGCAGACACACAACGGGGTCACAGCAGTCAGGGAAGCACTCTGGTGGGCCCCAGGGCAGGTCCTGGCAGTCCCCAGAACCCATGTGAATGTGGCACCTGTAATAACCCTGCCCTGGGGGGCTCCTCACATCTAACATGTGGGTTTGTGCCTTCTGCCAAAGACTTTAGGGCTTTCAGGCTGTTACAACACATTTTATTACTACTAATAATTGGGTTTTCAGCCCACAGCTGACCAGACAGTATTTTCTCCCCTTGCTGCTGCAGCTGAGGACTGACCGGGGCTGCTGCTGGAGCAGAGGCGGGCCGCATAGGCAGAGAGGAAGGGACTGCGGAGAGCTGAGCCCAAAGCCCAGCCCTTGGGGAAGAGGATGCTGCAGGGCCAGGACCCCTCACCTGCGGGGTGGGGCACGGTGCCTGCCCACCACCAGCCGGGAGGTGGTACCCGGCGGCTCCGGACACCGTCCCAGCGGGGTGCCCGATGACCAGGACCCCCCCCGGCAGCGCCCCCCACCCTGATCCCCCTCCCCAGCCGAGGCCGGAGGCCCCAAACCTTCTCAAGCGCTTGCCCTGGACCCTCAGCACCCTCTCCCCAGCCCGGCCCAAGGCCTCAGGCGTTCCCAGCCCCTCCCCCAGCCCGGCCAGGCCGCCCCCGTGCACCCCCCCCGCCCGGCGGCTCTCACCAGCTTGGTGCGGTGCATGCACTCCATGAAGTCCTCGTACTCGGGCTGGCACTCGCGGCGGGCGCGGGTCTGGCCCAGGCCGTGCCCGCACTCCACCCACTCGCGCTCGAAGGCGTGACAGGCCCCGGCCTTGCCGTAGGGCTGAGGCATGCTCTGCCGCAGCATCCACCGGTCCATATCGATGCCCAGCTGGTTCTGCAAATCCCAGAACGGCATGGCTCCGCGCTTAGTCGCGACACGGACGCTGTCACGACACTGACACCCTCAGAACTAATTACCACCCCCCGCCGAGCTCCGTCCTTCACGGGCCTTTCACGACACTGCCTGCTATCAAGCGCAACGACCGCCGCGACACCCACATCGCGCTTTACGGTTGGCCGAGCCAACGAGACGAGCGGCACGAGCGTCGCTCCCCGCTGACAGCGCACCCTGGCGGGGCGGAGGAGAAGCCTCCCGCCGCGCCCCAGCGCCCCCTGCCGGCCGCTGCGGCAGCCCCCGAGGCTCTCCCAGTACTCCCAGTGTCTTCCCAGTGCTCCCAGTGTCCCATTGCTCCCAGTGCACCCCAACCCCATACTTTAAGGTCCTCCCAGTGCCCCCCAGTTCCCCCAGTTCCCAGCTTTCAGAGTCTTGTGGCATCCTCTTTCCCTGGATTTATGGCCTCCCAGTCTCCATCTCCCCCTGCTGCAGTACCATACCTGTGCAGGACCCCTACCCACACCCCAGGAGCGGGGGGCTTCATCAGGGCTGACGAGCGCTTGGGGACCAAGGGGATGCCGCCGGGCCTGGGTCTTTCCCCCAGAAGCCACCCCCCTATTTCCCTACCCGCCCCAAATCCCAGGGGATGCCTGAACAGCATCCAAGGTTTGGGTGAACGGCCCCACCTTCCCTAACGAGCAAAGCCTCGTTACGCAGCCAACTGCTCATTGCTGACCGATTCTCGGCCGCCTCCAGCGCAGGGCGGGGAGGAAGAGCTGGGGGCTCGCCGCGCTCAGCAGCCATTTATTACCATAACTCTCAAATAAAAAAGAACCCAAACCTGCTTGGCACCACCCACCCACCCGTTCAGTAGGCACACGACACCACACGAGCAGGAGGAACGGGATTTATGGTGCATACTTCAAAGCCCTCGCCCACGGGTTCCCCGTGAGAGCAGAGCGGGGCGATGCCGGCAGCAGGCGCTGCCGCAGCCCGGCTGCCGTGGGACGTTTCCCGCGCCGGGTACCGGTGCTGCTCAGATGATGCTGGCCGGAGTGAAGACCGGGGTGACGCAGAGCGTGTCTGCCATCTCCCAGCCGCAGGACAGCGGGGTGCAGACGCTCTCGCGGTTGTCTTCTGTTTGCGGTGGCTTTCCCTGGAAGAGCTGGATGGCTTTCCTGCAAGTGGGAGACACCCAAGGGGGAGCAAGGGGAAGCAGCCCCTCACAAAATGCTGCAGGATGGGCCCCGGGGAAGGGGGAGGTCAGGGGCATTCACATCCCCCAGAGCAACAGCCCTGTCTACGTGGGCAGAGCTGAGCTGCCTGTGGCTTCCCCAGTGAAAAACTGGCTCAAGTCTGTCCATGTTTAAAAAAAAATGTGAGTTTTGCCTCTGAGGCCAGTTTTTTACCCTGAATCTCCAGGTTCTGGGACTCAGATTTGACCCTCTCCCTTGGGCAAAGAGGGAAAGACAGCGTCTCCCACGGGATTCATCCCTGCCCTGCTCAGACAGGACCGTCTCTTACCAGGCCACGCGGGACATGGCGTAGGTGATCTGTGGCTGGGGACAGCCCCCAAGCACGGATGAGGTTGCAATGGTGTAGGCACCCATATCCTCGAAAATCAGCCAGTCCCCAACCTGCAGCTCGGGCAGCTCCAGGCTGTCAGCAATGCAGTCCTCTGCATGTCCCGGGGGGCCCCAGAGGCTGCTGCTGTGCGCGGGGTGGTCTGGGCAGGGTTTCTGCAGGGGAGAGATGGAGCAGCCGCAGGGGATGAGGACACACTGGTGCCCAGTGACCTGCCTTGTCCCACCTGCCCTGAAGGCCTGACCCTGAGAGCCCATGGCCTCTGGCTACAGCCCTCCTGATTCACCACCATCGCCTCTTCCCACGGCCTCTGCTCTCCTCTGGCACCGAGCCTGGGGCCAGCCACGATGCAAGGGTCAGCTGAGGCGATGGGACGCAACGCAAGGGACCCACTGGACTTTCCTCAAACCGAGCCAGACCCTCACCTTGTGCAGCTGAGGTCTGGGGCAGGGGCTGTCAAACAGGAGGCAGCTGAAGGTGTCATAGATGCCATCGCTAAGGTGATAGACGAGGCTCTTCTTGCCACCAGACTCTTCCTCTGGAGGGGAGCAGGGACAGGGCTCAGCGGGGCTTGGGGACACAGGCGGGCCCATTCCGCTGTCCCACCTACCATCAGAGCCAGGCTGCTCCGTGGGAACCTCTTCCATGGCAGTGATGCTGGCAGCGAAGGTGAAGGCGGAGGTGACGTAGTATCGCCCAGGTCTCGCAACGATCTCCACCCCGCAGCCGTCTGGGAAATACAAGTCCAAGGCAGAGTTTATCATGGCAGCGATCTGGGTGGGAAGAAGATATTCCCTCTCGGTTAGCTTGGTCCCTCTGCAGGGAGCCAGACCCATGGGTGACCCTCCGGCCTCGCTCTCTGCATGCTGGGCACAGGTGTCGGGAGCCGTGTACCTCTTCGAACTGGGCTCTGGTGTCCTCAGTGCCAGGGAATCCCCCTCCAATGTCCAGGAGGTGCATCCGGTAGCCCAGCTCTGTGCCCATCTCGAAGACCAGCTGCGCCGCAGCCACAGACTGAGCGAAGGCCTGGGGCTCCAGACCGCAGCTCCCCAGGTGAAAGCTGAGGGCACAGTCCCTTTTTCAGCAGGGCTCACCCATCCCCAGGGAGCAGTGAGGGGACACAGCACTGGGATTATCACTCACTAAGGACAGCTCTGCGCTTCCCACACACCACCCCGAGTGAGACTGCCTGGCCTGCCCCACAAAGCCCCCCAGACCCTCTCTGAGGGCCAAACCTGCCCCAAACTGGTCCCAACAAGGGTCCCTCCCCAGATCACAACCTCCACCTCACTCCCAGCCAGAGCAGCCAGTGGCTCTGTGGACCCCTGCATTGTTCTGGCAAGGCAGAGCTCCCCACAGTCCCCTCCGACATGGGATAAGCACCCCTATGGAAAAAGGACCAGGTGCTGTACCTGATGCCAACAACCTCCACAGCCTGCTCCTTCGCTGTCTCTAGCAGGTGCCGGCAGGACTTGAGCGTGGTCCCAAACGTCATGCTCGGATGGGTAGAGGGGCTGGAGTCAGCAGCAATACCCAACAACATCCTGCAGAGCAAAGCCACTCTGTGCCTGGGATCTTCAGGCCCTCAGTCACCTCACAGCCATCTCCCCGGCTCCGACTCCAGCCTCCCACTGCAGCGGTGCTGCCAGACACCTACCTGGCATGAGGGTGGCTCCTGGCCACCTTGCTCAGCTCCACCTCGTTATCGAAGGTCATCAGCTGCACGCTGTGGTTGGCTGCGTATTTGATGTGGGCAACCTGCTTGCAGGGGCTGCTGTAGAAGATCTTGTCAGCTGGGACTCCGATGCCTTGAACCCGTGCGATCTCTGCCTGCAGAAAAAGGGCACGCATGTAGGCAGCTCCTCGGGACCGGCACTGCCCACGCCCGGCCACAGCCAGCCCTGGGCCTCGGCCAGCTTGCAGCATCGCGAAGGGCAAACCGCCAGCGTTGCAGCCTGGGCTTTTCCAGGGAAAATCCGCAAGACCTCAAAGGGATCGCAGCATACTTTGTCCTGGCAGGGGCAGGTTGTGGCAAGATGTTTACAAGCGGCATGAGACCAGGAGGAAAGAAAACCAGTGGGTTTAGCAGGCATGGGTTAGGGGCATGTGTACCCTGTGAGCTGCTGTGAGGATTACGGCTGCAGCACTGGTCTGAGCTGTCATGACTTTTTGCACTTTCTCCTCCTGGTAACACGTCTTATTTAATTACATACTAGTGGCTTAACTTTGGATCCTCCCTGGAAATCTGGCGGTGAGCAAATGAGAAGCAGGAGGGAGCAGAGAGCTCTAGGCTCAGCCTGAAAGGCACCAAGATTTGGATGGCTGCGGTAGTGGCACCCCAGGGATGTGCCCTGCCACCAGCCAAGCCTGCCAGCCAGGACACCAGTTCAGAGAAAGGAATGTCAGTCAAAGGGAACAAGCCTGAGTCACCAGGCAGAGAGGACCGGGATTTCTGGGCTGTGCTGGGAGGGTTCTGACAGCAGAGGGAGACTCCTGCCCCTGTAAATGTCATCTAGCAACTGAAAACTTAGGAAAGGAGGGTGAGCTCTGCCACTCTCCCACAAATGCCCAAAGGATGCTCATCCCGAGCTGTCCTCCCATGACCCTACCTTGTTGGTACAGGCGAAGCCTGCCCCCAGCTCAGCCAGCAGCCTTATCACTCCTTCGCTGCTGTTGCACTTAACTGGGAAGTAGGGTTTCACACGGGGCAAGGCCTTCAGGAAATGCAGGTATTTCTTCACAATGTCCCCAAGGTCTGCCACGAAGAAAGCTTGCTGGTCGGTCTAGGAGAAAGCCAGAGTGAGCAGGAGTCGGCTCCCCATGACTGCCTCTGCCGAGGGGGTTCGGCTGCTGGGAGCAGCAGAGCTGCCAGCCCTCACCGCCTGGCACAGCTCCACGAGGAGGTTCTCCAGGAGGTCTCTGGCGGTGAAGCCCTCCTCCACCATCATGAAGTTGGACTCGTTCAAGTACCCATTCATGGTCAAGGTGTGGTGACACTAGTTCAAAGCCTCCTTGAGTAGGGTATAGCTTCTAAGTATGAAACACACTGGAAAAAGAAAGGGAATATTAGAGGCAGGGCCCAGATGCTCCACCAGTGTACACCACCCAGCCTGCACCCCGAGGTGCTCCCTGTGCTTCCCACGGGCCGTACGTGGCAGCACTGCCCTCGGTAGAGCTCTCAGCTGCTCTCCTCCAAACCAGCGCCTCAGCTGAGAGCCCTACTGTGAGTTAAAGCATCTTCTCTAGGGGGAAGAGCTCTGCAGCTCAGAGATTTGTTTTGGCACACAGTAGCCCTGTCTTCTTCAGAGGCAGTTCAGGCACCAACACAGTTAACAACAAAGCCAACTTCTCTGCAAAGCAGATGGCCTATATAAGCCAGAACGTGTCCTTTCATGTTCAGGCATGTAGCTAGATCTGCTGTACCTTGCAGAGGGTGAAGATCCCTTGCGGTTTTCAAACAGCTGAAGACTCAGACCCACCTTCCCAGGCACACAAGCCCCATGAAAAGGGAGGCAGCTTTAAAGAGCACAGCACAGGCCACTCGCTGATGGCAGCTGACCTGGGGACAGTTTGGATCCGTGCTGTGGTTCCAGTTTCACATGTCTCCTGTGACTCAGGGTGTGGAACAAGGGGACAAGGTAAGCTGCACGGTGTTTCCTGGCTCACAGGCTCAGCAGAGCTTTAGCTTTAAGCTCACGTGCTTAGCTTTAACAATCTCCTCCCCTGGTTCTGGCTCATCTCATAACCCAAGGAGCTGAGAAGCTAGCACGAGCTTGCAGGAAACATTTCCACTCCAATAACTCAGATCTAGCTCCAGGGGTCTTATAGGAACATGGTCCCTCTGATCTGAAGCAAGCCGGAGCTTTCAGAGATTTAATTTCTCAGAGCTTTGCATCACTTCCTCCTCTGCAGAGACCTACTTACGACATTTCTGATCAGCACTAGGAGAAAGACCACACTGACCCTGGAGTGGCAGGGTGTTGTAATACATTGAGCAAGCACCACCAGTAAATTCCAGAGAGGGGGAATGAGGAGAAAAAATGGGGTTTGAAGCTCTTAGAATTTCATACTTGTGCAAGGAGAGCAACCCCTCCAGCCTTACCCTTCACTCCCCAAAGACATCGCTAACCAGCACCCAGCCCACCCTGGCCAGGCACAGAAATGATGAGCAATTAAGTGGGTCATTCCTGCCAGCCCTGGGCAAACGTGCCCCAGCCTCAGACGCCCCCTCCTTACCAAGGTCCAACGCCTCCCTCGCGGGTGACTAGGCGCGCTGCCAGGGGGGCCCCCCGAGGAACGCCGAGCTCCCGCAGCACCCCGAGGCACAGCTGCTGCTGGGGGTCCGAGGTCTCTGGGGAGAGGCAGCACGAGGTGTTAGCGGGGGACATGGGCACTGACAGCAGGGTGCCCTCCACCCACCATTCCCAAAACTCAGCATCTACAGGCAGCCCCCAGCGGCCCCCTCTGCACCATGCCAGGCAAGCCAGCTCCCCCAGCAGCCCCACACAGTCCTCCCACCCCATTACCTTAGAAATCATTTAAACAGATTATGCCCATGGATCGCTGAAGAGAACGAACTGGCCCCAGCAGCGGCTGTTTGTCCTGCCCTGGTTCCCTGACTGTCCCAGCCCCTGGACCAGCTATCCCTGCAGAAAAGGGGGGGGGCTCTGCACTCTGTATCCCAGCACCCCCCTCCCAGCTCTGCCTCACAACCGTGGCCATGGCAACCAAACCCAGCCACCCCATTGGCTGAGCTGCCTCCGAGCATCCTTCATTCTTTTCAGGGAACGCTCCCCACCTCACCCACCCCTTCCCAGGGCTGGGGCTGCCCCCAACAGACACCCCAGGCTCTCACTGAGTCCTTGCCACACCAGCAGCTCATTCCCACCCTGACAGCACGAAGGGCTGCAAGCCTGCCCACAGCCCCAGCCCTGGCGCAAGGGCATTCGTGGCTGTGTGTGCACGGTGTGCGCAGGGACCCTTGGGGGGGAGAAAGCCAAAAATACCTCTGAAATATTGCTGCCAGGGAAACGAGGCTTACTGCAGATAAAAGGCTGAGCAGCGCCTGTTTGGCTGGGGAGGTTGTCGGGAAGATGTCAGGGACTGATTCTGCTCTTGTTGCGCTGCTGCCAGTCTCGGTTGGTTCCCCAGCAGCAGACTCACCTCTGCCATATGTGCAGATGTGTCTGGTCCCTCAGTCCTGCCTTTGCCCGCATTTGTGCACCTAGAAACGGCTCCACTGCTCCAGCCCACAACCACCACAGGCTGAGGAAGGGATTTTTTTCTTCTGCTTGTTAATTTGCAATTCCCTCTTCAGTGTTGCTGAGGAGTCAATGTTCTGTGTGTGGAGGGGCAGCTGCATCCACTGAGGAGGTGAGAGGGGCAGACTTATCCTGCGTTCCTGTATTCAACGCTGCGGTGTTGGCTTTGCCATGGACTCTCCTGCAAACCAGGGCCAAGGAAGCTCTTGTCTCCTGTGAGATCCTGGCCTTTTTCCCGGTGCTCTGGCCCAGCACCCAGCCCTGGTTTGCACCATGCAGGATGGAGCGGAGCTCTGGGGAGAGTACCTCGCTGGGAGGAGGGCAGATTGGTACGGGCTCTCAGCAGCGCGGTGCAGAGCACCGCAGGGCCCACTCGTTTCTGGATGTGGTGCCGGGCAGTGCTGGGATACAGAGCCCACGCAGCGCAGCCGAATCCACCCCACGCAGGGGCCGACGGCACACGCAGCGCCACGGGGAGCACGGCGGGCTGCAGCCCGCGCGCTGCCGCCTAGCCACGCCCGCCACCGGTGGAGCCACGCCCGCTGCTGGGAAACCACGCCCACTACTGGAGAAACACCACCCATTACTTGGACAACCCCGCCCACTACTTGAGGAAACCCCGCCCACCAGCGGAGAAAACCCGCCCACTACTGGGAAGCCACACCCCCTACTTGCGGGAACCCCGCCCACTACTTGGGAAACCCCCCCCGTCCCCTACTTGAGAAACCCCGCCGCTAGCTGCGTAACCCCGCCCAGGCGGCGCGCGACGCCGGTGTCCCCGCCCCTCGGCCGCGGGGCTGGCGCGCAGTCGGTGGCGGCCATGGCTCCGAGCGCGCAGGCCGGTGGTGGTGGCGGCGGCGGCAGCGGGAAGGCCCCGGGCCCGGGGCTCCGGCAGGGCATCCGCGCCGTCCTGCTGGGGCCGCCCGGCGCTGGCAAGGGCACGCAGGTGAGGTGGGGGGTGCCGGGCTGAGGGGGCATGGCGGGGGGCCTGAGCCGCCTCCGCAGGGAGGCTCGGTGGGACCGGGCCGCCCGGCCCTCCCCACTACCGGGCCCGGTGTCACCGCCGCCGGCGGGAGGGGCGCGGGTGTCCAGGCCCCCTTTCCCCCGGCGAGGGACTGGGGCGTGCGGCCAGCGCCGTTCTGCAGGGCCCGGGGGTTCCCCTCCGCCGGCGGCTCAGGTGCGCGGACCCGCCGCCCCCAGGGACCGGGGCGCCGGGGCCCTTTGTCCCGGACCCCGTCCCTAGGGGGGCTCCGGTGCCCTGGCCCCGCTCCCGGGGCTCCCGGCACCTCAGGGCTGCGCGGCGGGCTCTGCCATGTGCTGGCCCTTCCCGCTGCCGCGGGTGGGGGCAAGGCCCCACCGGGACGGGGGGTCCCAACCCCGGCTGGGCCTCAGCCCCGTGGTCCTGGCTCGGAACCACCCCGGCGAGCTCACCTCGCCTCATCTCTGTTCTCTCCCGCAGGCTCCGAAGCTGGCCGAGGCCTACTGCGTCTGCCACCTGGCAACCGGGGACATGCTGCGGGCCATGGTGGCCTCGGGGTCCGAGCTGGGCAAGCGGCTCAAGGAGACGATGGATGCGGGGAAGCTGGTGGGTAGCGGTGAGATGTGCTGGGAGGGGAGATGGGCTGGCAGCACCTGGATCGAGAGCCGCCAGAATCCATCTCTTAATTAGAAGCCTTGGTGATAAAACCCAATTAGTGGAGGAAAGGCGGGTTGTAGGGTGAAGGCAGGGGTGGGAGTGGTTCTTATTATCCTGCAGGAGACATATCCTATATAAAAATCATTGCTCTTCCAACTTGCTCCTTGCTTACCAGCAGCCTGTCTGTCCCTGGCTGGTTTTTTCTGCCACAGTGCTTTTATGTTCACGGGGTGCAGTCTGGGTTGTGGCTCCTGAACGTTGAGGGAAGGTTTATCCTTGGAGCTGCAGGATGTTTCAGTCATGCTTTGCGGCTCCTGTGTCCCTTCACATGATGTCTGGACCCCTGTGGGGTGAAAGGTTTTGTTCAGAGGGTTCATCTATGCCCTAGCTCTTGCATAAATGCCATTTGCTCGTAACCGTAAAGTGAAAATAGACTTTGGGGGTGTTGCTGTGGTGGTTAGTGGGTGCTGCATAATGCTTTGTGAGAGAGACAACTTTGGATCCCCAAGAGACAAGTGTGGATCTTTGACGGGTAAATTTTCAGAGGATCTAATTATCTTACCAAAATGACTGAAATATTTTGGGGAAACTTGAAGGACACCAAATTGCAGCGACTTGCCCCAAAGGTAAGCGGTGTGGGGCAGATCTTGGGCATCGCTGCTGGCTGTCGCGGGCTTGTAACGCCCCACGGAGAATCTGCAGGCCCCAGGTAGCAAGAGCGACATGGCTTATCTCCAGCTTTCGCTCAAAGCTTGCATTGCGACACCGAGCCTGCAATATCCCAGCTGGTTATGAAAGATAGGGACGTTATCTGGCAAGGCTGGTGGTATCTGCCACGTGTGTGTGGCAGCCGGCACTGGGCTGCTTTGCAGGTGTATCGTAGCAGTGTACTCTGGCTCTGAGATAACTCAGCTGGGAGCACAGCAGTGTCGGAGCCTGGGATGGGTTTTTATGCTCGATTATGAAGCAGGACCCCTTTCTCTGGAAGGGGTAATCAGGAAGGCACAGAAGTGACTGCTGCTTTGCCCAAACTGCCCCCCCACCCCTATGCTCCAGGGCTCTTGTTTACAAGTGCTGTGACACCCTGATCCCCAGTCCTGCTGGGTCCCAGCTGTGTGTGCTGGAGAAAACAGTGCTGCTGAGGTGAGCTACTCCCAAATAAATAGCTATTGTCAGGGCTGCAGCATCTGGTGGTACTTTCCAAATGCTGTAGTGTACAAAAGGTACCGATCCCAGCTGTATGCTGAGATTGTGGTACGGGAAAAACTGTCCAGTGAGGCCAGAGCTTGTTGGCAATTATTGAGCGTTTACCATCACACGTGGTTTATGACAGTCAATGAGCAACTCACCTGGTTTGCCCTTCCTGGCCATGCCTGCCTGCTGAGGGGTATGTGTAGGTGAAGGTACAAAGTAACAGGAAATAAAGGTTATCTAGGGAATTTGTCTTCAAGCTGGGTCTCCCTTGAAATACGATGACCTTTGTAACAGTGAGGTTACGGCGCTGGTACAAGTCCCTGCACAGGCTGGAGTGTCCCTGGCATGAAACGTCTCATTAGCCGCGTCTTAGGGTTGACAGCCGTGGCACAGAGTGCTTCCCTGACATGGGCAGGTCTGAACATGCAGCTTTCACCCTGCTAACAGCAGTGCCCTGTGCTGTGGCCGCTGCCTCTGGGACCAGGAGCGGCTGTAAGAAGGGGCTGATGCAGCCTGGGCACTGGCATGAGTACAGCAGCTGTGTGTAAAATCAGGATGTTCCTCCTGACTGCCTGTGTGTTCCCTGCAGGTGAGTGATGAGATGGTGGTGGAGCTGATTGAGAACAACCTCGACTCCCCTCCCTGCAAGAACGGCTTCCTCCTGGACGGCTTCCCACGCACAGTGAAGCAGGCTGAAATGGTACGTGAGCTCCTGTTCAGGGACTGCTCTGGCATCTCCCCTTTCCCTGGAGACAGGGGACCCTCGGCTGTGCCTCTGCCCCTCTGAGTTGGGTGCTTTCTGTTGCAGCTGGATGAGCTCCTGGAGAAGAGGAAAGAGAAGCTGGACTCTGTAATTGAGTTCAGCATCCCTGACTCCTTGCTCATCCGGAGAATCACTGGACGGTAATTCTTCTCTCCCAAACACTCAGGGTTTCCTAGTTTAGGGGAAAGCATCCTGATTTTGAATCCTCGTGTCATTCTCACAGTGTTTAGGGCTAGCTGCGGTGCCGGTCTATATTAGATTTCTGCTCTGTTCAAGCCTTCCTGCCCTGATCCCTTGCCTGGTTTCCTGGGTCTGGGCCAGCCTTGAACAGAGCCCCTTCATTGCCCTATAAATAGGGGCTGCCTGTGTGAATCAGCGTCCTTGGTGACCCAGCTCAGCCTTTAAGCCTGATGTCTGACAGCTAATGTCTTGCTTCTCTGGAGCTATTACTGCTCCCTTACGCAGGACGTTGCATGTGCGTTCAGGCACTGCTGAACACCCTGGCCAGGGTCAGCTGTAGTCGTGAGGCACACAGATGTCTCCCACTGTTTGCTGTTGCACTGTGTCACCCTCACCTCCAGGAGCTCACCCCCTTCCCCAGTGAAGCATGAAGTAAAAAACCTGTTTCCATCTCCTAGCGCAGCAGCTTTTTTCAAGTGCCTGAAGAGGCCCTTGATACAGAAATAGCTAGAAGAGATTTTTCTTAATAGAGAAAGGCTAATCGGGTTGCTATAGCAGATGTTTCTGTGCTGTGGAGTGGCAGGTTCAGGAGACCTTGTCCTGGCACCGGGCTACTTTGCTGACACTTGCTTTCTGTCTTAGGCTGATTCACCCAGCAAGTGGCCGCTCTTACCACGAGGAGTTCAGACCCCCGAAAGAGCACATGAAGGACGATGTATGTGAGCTCCCAAGGCCGCAGCTTACGTTGCTTTGGGTTTAGCTGATGCTTTGCAGCGTTCCTGGAAAAACTAATCTCTTTCCTTCTCTCATACCTTCTGTCCTGGCTTTCTGGGGAGCGTGGGGAACTGCCTGGGCAGCCTGAGCCGACGGCACTGCGGGGAGCGAGGCCTGGAGGGATGAGTGAAGGGCATGGCCGTTCTGCAGAGCTGGCCCAGGCTCTGCCAGCCTCAGAACTTGTTGGACTCTGTCCATAGCTGAAGCTGCGGTGGGTTGTGACTGGTTTCCCTCCTGGGGAGCAACTGTAGCCGGTGTCTGCTCTTAAGGCTCCTTTTAGCAAGCAGAGTGGTGTGTAGGGGAAAGACCACGATGCTGAATCCTCTCTTCAGGACTGCTCTAGGACGTGTTTTGTCTGCCCTGGGTTCGCCCCGCTCCCTCCTGCAGACCTGGGGATCGCCTTTGCAGCTCCACATTGTAGCCTGTCTCGGAGGAGGGGAGCAGGGGTTGTCATAGCTGCAGAGAGAAGGGGGGAGCGTGCCAGGCTGCAGCTAGCTGGAGACTGTCCCCTTGCTTCTCCCAGGTCACTGGAGAGCCCCTGATCCGCCGTTCGGACGATAATGAAACAGCCTTGAAAACCCGCCTGAAGGCCTATCACACGCAGACTGCTCCCCTGGTCTCCTACTACAGCAAGCGAGGGATCCATACAACGGTGGATGCCTCCCAGTCTCCCGACATGGTGTTTGCTAACATCCTGGCAGCCTTCTCAAAAGCAACATGTAAAGACCTGGTTATGTTCATTTAGGGCTCCGTCCCAGGATGGAGCTCTCCCTTTTCTCTCTCTGTCTCTCCATCTCTGTCTCTGTCTCTCTGGGGCCAGGGAGGGTGAAGAGCTAAGCAGAGTAGAAGAGGAGGGGACAAGATGATGCAGCCCAGCGCAGGGCTGCGCTCATTCTCTATTAAACAAGCTGTTAACGGTCTCTCTCTCAGTATATGTGAATGTCAGTGTCTGCAGATGCCAGAGGTTTGGCCCCTAGAGGTCGCAGCGAGCCAGAGCACCAGCTGCCCGCTGCCAGAAATGGGGCTTGCATCCCTTTGGGTCAAAAGGCTTTTGTTTAATTCTAGCGCTGTAGCTCCCTGGAAGGAGCTGTACTTTCAGCTCCTCCTGGCTGCTCCACAGGGGACTAGCAGAAGGCTGGAGATCAGGACTGATCAGTGGGGGGAAGGACCTTCACTGGGTGCCGGATAGGTGATGCTCTCTGTCAGCAGCAGGAAATGAAACATGGGGTTGCCTGTGGGAAGCATGTGAAAGGCTGTGTGTGTGTCAGCTGGGGAGCAGCTGCAGGAGGGACATGTTGGCTGTGCACCTCAGTGCAGCCTGCTGCTGCGCGGGGCTGGGTGAGAACTCGTTCTTGTTGTACGTGTTTTTAGTCTCTGTGGGATGGCAGGATATCTGAGAGCACAGCCTGTCTTCCATGCTGATGGGGCTTGTGGGGCAGAAAGAGGCTGGGTGAAAGCTGGGGGCTTTCAGCCTCTCCTCATTTGTGGGCCCCAATACAGCAAATACTAGTGAGGTGCTTTGGGGGTTTTTTAACAACATGAAGTCTCTGGTCAGAGCCTGACAGTCACTGTGTGTGGCAAGTTGGGATCTCCTGAAGACAAGAAAAGGACTTGGGTTTTATCTCTTCACTCTTGCCTTGGCTTTGGCCAAGGAGATGAAAATGTGTTGAGCTTTTCCTGATTGCAAAGTCTAAATCCTTATTGCAAAACACATGATATTTTTTTTTCAAGGCCTGAGAGATGGTGTTATTAACCACTGGCTTAATGTGCCCTTGAGCCAATGACCTTTGTTATGAGATCATGGAAATGTACTTGTTTCTTGAGCAAATCAAACACTCCATCAGGCTGTCCCATTTGAGGAGGCCGTGTGCAGTGTGGTTAGTGCCCCAGCTTCTCAGGGCCATTACGCCGCCACATGGTGACCCTGCAAGGCCGGTGACGACCTTTGACCATGCGGGATTCCAGCCCTTCCTAGAGGACCCTGCTATAAATGCAGATTGGCTCAGATGAAACTTTGTCCTTTGGCCTTCCATGTATGTTTACTGATTTAGTGTTATTGAATACCCTCCTCTTTCGAGGAGACAGCCTGTCTCCCTCCTCTGCACTGAGCTGCTCTGGGCTGTGTGTCCAGATGCCTAATCCTCAGGAATCCCTTGCTCTTTTTCTTAGTAACTTCTCTTTTGTCTGAAAACTGCTTTCTGTCCTCATACATCATTTCCAGGAAAACAACCTCTTCCCTTCCAGCAAACTGGAAATAACACCAGGAACTGAAAGCAGTTGACTTTTGCACTTGAAAGCACATGACTGTGGGGAGACAGGGTTTGAAAGTAAACGGTGCTGGTTTCGTCAGCAACACGCGGTCCCCTGAGATCCCCCAGATGGCCGCTGCCTTGTCAATAGCCTCTGGATTTCCTGTGAAAGGGCAGCCCCGGCACGTGGCGTCAGCGTGCTGGGAGGTCGAGATAGCATTTAGTGTAGGACTGCTGTGCTCCAGCGGGGTGGAGAGGAAAGTGAGAGAGCTGCGCTGGCATCTCGGTGACTGTAGAGGAATTCTGAGTGGAAGTGACTTTTATCTTGGCATCTCGAGAGAGTCAAAGAGGAGAGCTGCAGCCCCCTACGTGCTGCCGTGATGGCAGGAGGGGTTCCTGGCCAGCTGGCGTTCTGGATTTGGTCATGGTTTTACTCCACAGCAAGAACAATGTGTTCTTCCACTCTCTGACCCTTTTCCCCTTTGTGCTCACTTTGCATCCAGCTCGCCAGCTTTTTCCTGCCATAAACCATGATTAATTTTGGGTTTTTCCCTAAATCTATTTTTTTTCTTTGTTCCCATTTATTCCAGCTGAGTGACTCCATGGGCCGGATGAGAGACCACCAAACGCTGCACGCTCTGCTACATCACCCATTGCAGCCCTCCCCTGGGTGCAGGGGAGGCAGGGAGGGCAGCTGGGAGGGGGGTTACAATTGATGGGAGGGGAATAAGGAGGTGGTAGACAAGGGGTTTGGGGGCTGATTTGGTTGGTTTTTGTTTGGGTTTCTTATTCAGCAGAATCATTGTGAAGAGGAGACGGCCTTCTCCTTAAAAATCACAGTTTGGGGAGGCAAAACAATTGTACAGAGTAAAACACCTCTGCCAGTGATCAGACACAGGTCCTTGACCTGTTAGGAGGGTAGGGCTAGATGCTGTTCCAGGCTTCTCCGGGACTTTCAGGGCTTGTCTCGTGGGCTCTTGGTACTCAGAGGCCACTGCAACATTTGCTGTGATTTTTCTGAAGTTGCTTCCTGTCAGCGAGGACCAAAATGAACAAAATGACTCATCATTTCTGAAATGGAAAGGAAAAAAGGATGCCATGGTCTTTTCCTGGAAGTTGTGTTTTTCTTGTTCTGCTGCATTCCTAAACCCTGGCATAGAGACTTCTCAACATTTCTCTGCTGCTGAACAGAGGGGCTGCGGCTCTAGTCCAAGCCTGCCTTACTTGGCAATGGGGTGGCTTTTCTGTGATCTTGACCAAGCTGGAATTCACATAATTCTGAAGAAATGCAAAAGAGACTTTCTTAAATGACTGCAAAAATAACACTTAATTGGTTTTTTGCATTTCTTTTTAGATCAAATGGTGCCTTGTCTAACCTCTGAATCAATAATAAAATAACCCCTTTACATTTTGTATCTGTTGCTGTGTCCTCTTTGACCTGCAGACTGTGGAAGACGAGCAGGCAGGTGACAGCATAGCTGACTAACAACTGAGCTGGGTGGATCCTCGGGCCTGATCCCATCTCAAGGATGTTGTTCTGAGCAGTTGAAAATGTGCCTTGTAATTCCTTTTATCTCTTTTCCTTGCTGAGTGTGTTCCAGTGCTTTGTATCACCATAGCAATGGTGTCTTCTGTTGCTCTTTTCTTCATGCGTGGTGCTGAAAGTGCTGAGCCCCTGTGTATCCTGACCCTTGCTGGTCAGAGCTCCTCTCAAGTATTTTTAACTGATGTAATTCCTAGCCTTTTCCCTCTCCCTTCACATCACCAGTGTGTGGAGGAGCTGATGTTATTTCCTTCTCTCCTCCTGCAGTAACTGGAAGCTACTTATCGTGTCTCCTCATTTGCTTTCTGCCTTTCATGCCTTGTTGCATCCCTCCCTTCCCCTCCACCGGTGCCCCTCTCTACTGTCTCTAGCTATGCGAGGGCAAAAGCTGTAACGCAAGAAACGAGAGCGTTTCCTGGCCTCCCTTTATCCTGCCTCCACAGGGACCCTGACCGTGGCTCTCTGAGGTATCTCAGAGGAAGGCTGTTCTTGGTGATGGAGGATCGCTGTTTTTCCGCAATGCCCTTGTACCCACCCTTGCAGCCCTGCTTGTGTTCAGGGCTTCGGTTTAGGGACTGTGGACAGGCACCAGAAAGGGCCAAGCTGCTGCATATGCCCACTTCCGCCAGAAACTGCTGTTTTTCAGCATAATAGGGCATTCTCAATCCTCTGCCATTCAGTCTCTGTGCTCTGGTGTTGCTATTACCTCTGCATTTAGCATTCTCTCTCTTGAAGGCAAGCTTGTGCCTCTCTGGCGTTGGTGGTGTTCTTCCCTTGTTTCTTTTGAGGGTGAATGTTAAACTGTGCTCTTCCTCGTTGTTTGGGATTGTGTCCTCTACTACTTGCCTGCTGTTGTTTTAAAAACCTGTTCTGCCTGCTCCTCCTGGCCTTCTAGTACGTGGCATGGATAAGTCTTGGCTCCTCTGAGCTGGGCTGCTTCTGTTTGATCCTTGCCTGAGTGTGGAGCATGAAATGAATCGTTGGGCTGCTGTGGGAAAGGCTGCTGCTGGGAGGCTGCTGTAGCTCAAGCCTACATCCTCTGTAGTTGGATCTGTTCTGTGACCTGTCTCTGTCACATTGACCTTGAATGTTTTCCACAGCACATGATGCTCTGCAGGTGCTGTAAATTCCTTCTGTTCAATGATTTCACTCCAAGCTGCTTATCAGGCACTCTTTTGAAAACTGTGTTCATATTTCATACGCGCAATTATTCAGCAACTATAAAAGGGGAAAATTGCTATATATAGCACAAGGACCAGCATCAAATAGGACACTGAATTCTCACTGATAGAGGAAGTGACCTGTTCTCTAATGCAGCAATATTTCTGCTGAAAAGGAACAGCATCTTGGATGGGGGGGAGGGATGAAAAGCCCTGGGCCATCTCTTTCCATTAAAAATGTGCTGCAGTCCTAAAAATACAGTATCTGCCCTTCTCCCTTCCTGATGAAACCATCTGCGAAAGAGAAATTGCAGAAAAACCTTTCACTGTGGATTTGCGGTTAGTAATAATGTGTCCACCGACTCCTGATGGTCTGGTTTGGAGCTGGTCTTAAGCTTCTGATTGATACCTGATCTCTGACCTTGACCTGGGAGTGAGAAGTCACTACAGAGCGCCTGCTGCGGGCAAGTAGCCCAAATCCCTTGTCTGCAGAGAGTTTGTACAATCATGGTACATGTGTGCACAGCTGTGAAACGGAGCACGTGGGGCTGAGGAACAAAGAACTGCCTGAGAGCAATGAATGGAGGGGGTGGAAACAGTGCTGGGGACACAGGTGGTAAGTGCTGTGAGGAAGGTAAGTGCCGGTTTTGTCTGAGCCTCTGCTCTCCCTCCTCTTCCACGTATGTTAAGCCACGCTTCCCCGAAGGCCATCACTGGCCTTTGTCTGCTGCTGTTCCCCCTTGTCGCCCTGCCCTTCCCGCGGTCCCCAGGCTCCTTAGGAAGAGCTGCAGTGGGTGATACCAAGCGAGGCCCTGGGAGGTGGAGGACCAGAGGATGGGATTCCCCCTCCTGTCGCTGTGGCAACCGTTGGGAAGGGAAGCAGCGGTGGGGTGCGATGGGCGGTGGCGTGGCGTGGAGGGGTGTGATGGGGAGGCTGCGGAGGCAGGGTTGCGCTGACATCACGCCGGGGAGGTGGTGCAGAAGGAAGGGGAGTGGGAAAGCGAGAGCCAGGGAGACTGCGGAGGGAAGGGAGCGGCCTCGGGAGTGGGCTCCGGGGAGAGGTAAGAGATGCTCGGGGGGAGCGGGTCAGGGTGGGCTCCATGAGCGGCTGCGGGATCAGAGCCTGCCACGGCATGTGTCTGGCTAACGTGCTGGTATGGGATGGCTCTTGGGCAGCAGCAATATTATACAATGCCTTAACAGCCTGGCACAGCAGGGCTTGGTTCTTGGACAGTGAGACCGGGTCAGAACAGAACCTGCCTGGCTGGTGCAGAAGCTGCAAATGTGTCCCCCCAGGATACCAGTGTGTGTCAGTGGTACCTGTGCTGGGAAGAGCCAGGAGTACCTGAAATCCCAGGATGGGCTAAAGAGACTGGGAGCGGCCCTGGTCCCTCTCTGGAGAAGGGGACCAGAGTTCCTTCTTGGGATTAGAGCACAAACCATTGATGAAATGAATCAGAAGTTTGGAGACCTGGTCCCCCTGAGCTGCATCTAGCTCGTAGGAGGCTGTAAACAGAGCTGGTGCACTGGGACAGAGCCCGGCAGCGTGCATTTGGGGTGGGAATCCTAAACTACACATCTCCAGCAGCCTCAGCATTTACCCTGCCTGTGTGGGAAGCGATAGTTCTGGGGAAGGCAGCCAGGTGCACAATTACTGCCGAGAGCTCTCTGGATGTGGATCCTGGGGCTCTGCAGACCTGGAAGGCAAAATTACCAAAGTCCTTGAAACCACTCTGGATGTCGTATTGCCTTTTAGCGTAACAGTTGCATAACGGGAGCCGATCTGCTAGCAGAGAGAACAAGGGGTGACGGTCACCTCTGTGCCCTGCAGCATCCCAGGGGTACCTATGAGCTGTGCTGGCCCATGGCCCTGGGCTGGATTTAATTTCTCTTCCTAATCCAAAAGCTGGGCTCATTCTTTAACACTTGAAAAAGCTGGTGGGTTTACAGCTCCAATTCCACAGCAGGGGGTTGTACGGACTCTACACCTACACACAGGCTGGGCAGCAGAGCCCTGCAGTACGTTAGCAAACTAGAAAGTGAGTTCATTAGCACCTGCTCAGTCTGTGCTAACCTGCCTTTGCCCATCAGGATCCTCGACGTGTATCTGAATGAGGAAAGTACATCTGTGGTCAGAAGCCCATTGCTGGTAACCCCTGTGGGTGTCGGAAACCAGTACTGGGGTGGAGATGAAAGAAGCACAAAGCAGAAACTCAGCAGGGCTGAAGAAGCCTTCTTTGAAATCTAAGAACAGGGAGAGGCCCATGCTCTTGTCACAACCGTTTTGTTGAAATAACTTTCATATGTTTCACACATCATTTAAAGGGCTGGGGGCAGCAGTGGGACCATGGAGAAATGTGGTCAGGAATGCCTGTGTGTGTATGAGAGCAGAACTGCAATAAGGAGCATAAATGTGCTTTAATTAGGGAAGGCTTGTTGCTGTGAGATGCACGATCCTCCCCCACGAAGGCAGAGGTGCTGGGACTATAGGGACTGTTTGGGAGTGGCCTGGGGTGGCCATACTGCTACTGCTTTTATGGTAACGCTGCAAACAGCAACACCTTGTGCTGCTGTCTGGGACTTCTGTGGGAGCAATGGGTCGGAGGCCCCATGCTTGGAGGCTTTTAGGAGCAGGCTGTGGTGTAGTCACCCAGGTGGCTGTGTGGGCAGCTGCGCTTCATGCCACTGCCATGGGTGGGCACGGGAGGAGAGGACCTGCTAGCAGCCCTCAGTGCCACCCAGGGCAGCTCTGGGTGGGCGCAGGCACTCCCAAATGAGACCCTGCCAGGCATGGCCTGGACCAGGCTCCTGGGGCACTTTGGGAAGGGCACGGGGAGGAGTTAAGGCTGCTTTTCTGCAGCTTCAGTCCCCAAGGTTCCAGTTCTGCACGGCTGGCAGCTAACACAGCTAGGACTGCTTGTAAGTCATGTTTCCACTTGATTTTTTCAAGGTTATTCAAAATATAGTGGGGAAGTGGCACTAGGACCTCCTACAAACAGAAAGGCGAAGTCAACCCTCCTAGTCCTTGACCTTCTCCACTGCTCAGCTGGCTTTCCTCGCTGTTCTCCCTATACTTGCCTACACTGCAAAAGGGATGATCATGTGAATATTACACAGCCTGGCATCTGCATATCAGCTGAAGCAGCTGAGTTTGACATGCTCCTAGTGTCTTCATGTGATCCTGTTCCACAGCCGTGCTGTATTACCTGTGTGCTTGGTCCCTTCCATAGGCTATCACAGCTAGACACACAATAATATAGAAACACACCAAACAGGAGCTTGTGCTCCTCTGGGTGTTTGTTCCCAGCCTGCAACACAAGCCCTCCTGGAAAAAGAGGGCTGTGGACCTGTGAGCCTCTGCAGAGGCCTGGGGTACTGGGAGGAGCTGCCCTTGTGCCAGTGTCCAGAAAGGGCCCTGGGAGCTGAGCCAGGTCCTGTGAGACATTTTAATCTTTCCTATTCCACAGTCTATCTTGGCTATGACTCCACTGCAGTGAATGTTTTCCAGTTCCTTTGGCTGGGGCATGCACAGGCGTCTACCTTGTGTTTGTTTTCACTCCTTATCTGGTACCACTGAGAGCAGGCAGTGCAGCAGCTGAGTCAAGGAGAGCAGGCTGGCGTGTTCCCACTACTGCCTGGGCCACCCTGGAGTCTTCTCTATCTTCTCCCTAAACTCCAGCTGAAATTTCCTTCTGCTGAGGTAGCTGGCTGTTGAATAGCTGTGGTTGCTTCAGTAATCAATAGTTCTCTGCTCTCTAAAGGAAATACTATCCCTTTAGCCAAATCAGCATTTCTCTGTTATAGACCTGGCCTTAACTCAGCTCAGGGGAGATCTAGGTGCATTCCCAACGTACCTGCTCAGAACCCTGCTCCTTTTCTTTCCTCCTGCCCGTGTTGTTTCTCTTCTCTGAGGCTAAGCAAGAAGGGCTGGAAGCACAAGGAAAAATTGCTGGAGCTGTTTGACCCTCTTTGGTCTCAGCCCTTCTCTTGGCTTTGTCCCAACAGCTCCTTCTCTGTGCTTGCTTCCCTAAGGAGGGCGGTGAGGATGGAGTCAACGGGATCCTCACGGCCAAGGGCATTGCTGATATGAATCCCAATCCATTGGCTCCCGGAGAGCTTCTTCCAGCTACTGCCAGCAGAAGAAAAGCTGTTCCCATCACACAGCAGGACCTGTATCCCAGAGAACCAGGGCTGGAAGACAAGGTGCCCATAGTAAGGCTTCATGGATGCAAATAAATTTTCCTTGTAAACAGGCAAAGGCACCAACTCCCTGGAGCTGGATTTCCACTGGTTCCATTCCAGGCAGTCAAAAGCTGGGCTGTGGCTCTGGGCTCCAGTTTCTTCCAACTGAAGGAGGCCACAGGGTTTGTTCTGCTGCTGGGGCAATTGAAACACCCTCGCTGTGCATTGTTAGTATCTTTGCACATCTCTGTTATTTCCAAACCAGAAAAGGTCACCGAGACCCAAGAGAAACCCACTTCCCTCCTTCAATGGAACTCCTCTTTCTGCCTTGCACATGCTTTTGTTGCCATCTCTTGCTTGCCAAATGCAGGAACAAACACTGGGGCTTGGCAGGGCTCAAAGCCTTGGCTTGTCAGATGGGAAAGAGGCGTTTTTGGTCCTCAGCCTGGGGACAGGGCTCTGCTCCATGTCCACTGCCAGGTTCTCCAGCTGCAATTTTGGTGTTCATCCCATGCTCAAAGCACTGTTCTTACGTGTCTGCGGATGGGCAGCACCCCTGGGTGCTGGGCTGTGAATCCTGCGGGAGATCTATGGAAAGTGGGCGGGAATAGCTGGAGCAAGACTCAGGACTATGTGAACCCCAGCATGTTGCTGTGGCTGAGCTGCACGTACAGTGGAAAGTGCAGGAATCAGTGCTGACTTGAGAGATTTTTCCCCAAATATGCATGATGGCAGGGGGCAGGAAAGGCAGACAGAGGCCTTGTAAAGTCAGGCTGTCTCTGCTTTGTTTAAATAGGGTTGTTATTGCCAGCAGTTGCCCCCTGAGAGACTGCAGGGCTTATGCTGGGGAGGGATCCTGTAGCTCAGAGACAGCTGGGAGGCACTTGGAAGCTACTGCTGTTTCAGTGGCAGGCGCTGGACTTTTCCTGGTGCTCAGGGAAACTGGGATGGCAGCCTGGATCAGAGAGGGCAAGGCTGGGCAGATGAGAGACTGCCGTAGCTGCTGCCTCCCTGTTAGAAGGATGCTTTGGAGCAACAGCAGGGCCTGATCTCAGAGAAGCATTGGAGGTCTTGGTGCACGCTGATTGCCCTGGAAACCTCCTACTCAATTTTCTGCTGTGCACAGTCCAGCCTCATCAGGCAGCACAGAGGCTAGCTTGCTTAAACACTGGCTAAGGCAACCCACAGATGACGTCAGCCCCAGAAAGGGAAGAGGGTTTCTCGTGGTGGTGAAGGGGTGAGGGAGAGGAGGGAGGAAGAAGAGGAATTTCCTGGCTGCGGTAAAGGTGGGTTCTGCTTGAAGAGAGTTAGAAAGAATGAGCTTGTGGTCATGGCATCATGCCAGGGGAAGGAAGGGGTGGGTCAGTAACAAACCCCGTTTACCTTTCCTTGCTGGCCCAGGAATGAAGGATGCACCAAACTATAGCTCCCCTATCCCCTTGCCCACCTTGTTCTACTGCAGAGAGAACAGAGCACTGGGGGAGCAGCCCTGGACTGAACCAGGCTGAGGGCAGGGGCTTGGCAACCAAGGGTCAGGCTGGGGAAAGATCTCTTCTGAGACCAGGGAACCCTGATCAAGCTGATTTTCAAAGTGAGACGCTCATACGTGTCCCACCTGGTTAGTGCTGGCTCAGCCCTCTGGAAAATGACACAGGTTTTCCTTGCTGCGGGGCCAGAGGGCTGTGCTGGGAGGGCTCCACTGCTCTCCCGTCCCGCTCCAGACGGGAGGTGCTGCTGGCAGGGTCCAGAATCACTTTTCTTTCCCCTTTTGACAGCTGTTGCTGGTTATGAAAATGGGAATGTTCCCGAGCCAGTTCTCGGCAGGAACTGCCCTTTCCAGAGCTGACTGCATGGGCTGTTTCTTCCTCTTCCCACCTCCTGAGAGTAGTCACAGATTTGGGTAGGTTCTCGTCTTGGCAAAGCACTGCCCTTCCCTGCTCCTCTTCCTCACGTGGTGCACAGGAGAGACCCGTGGCTGTGGCCTGTGAAGGGGGATGTTTGTTCCTTGGCCTCAGATCAATACAATTCTTGAGTCAATTCTCTCCCAAAGCACAAAGAAAGAAATAAGAAACACTGGGACCAGTCCTGCTGTGGAGATTTATAACTCGAGCTGTCAGTCTGTGAGTAAACCTTGTTCCTAGCCCAGAGATCCTGACACCAGCTACCGTTCCCTCTGCCAAGAGTACAGGATGGAGATCACACCTTGCAGGAGGGTGGTAGGGACATCACAGCGTCTTGCAGGAAAGTCATTATTTCTTGTCTCATCTGATGCGGAGGCCAAGTGAGTGTCCACAGCGCGGCCAAAGGAACACTGGGCAAAGCTTAGCAAAGGCAGGAATGAGATACAAGGGCTTATTGCTACTGGAAACTGTGGGTGTCCAAAGCTTAGCAAGATTTGGGATGGGGTCAAGCATCTCTGTAGGCATCAAGACTGTGCAGAACTTACCTCTGATTACAGACGCAGAAGGGTAGGACCACCTGGGGTTCATAGGTTAAGCCAGTTTCTAACAGAAAAGAGCAGAACTATCGGGAAAGGGAAATGACCTCACACTAGCTTACTTGCATTGTCCTTTACTCAGAGGACACTGGCAGCCCAGAAGTGGGTGGATTCAGGCCACATCCTAGCCAGCAGGTTAGGAGTTCCTTGGAAAGCCCAAATGGTGCAACTGAGGTAACTCAGAAAGAAGTTGTTTGGCTAATGCCAAGGTCAGTCCGAATAACTCGTTCCACTCTCTCTTCTACTTTTGTTGTGCAGTGAGGCAGGAAGCTGAAAAGTCCCCGGCTGCTTTTGGGACCCTGGGCAGCGGCAGAGAGCAGTGACCGCCCTGGTTCTGAGTAACAGATGAGTGTGAATGTGACCTGAATGAGTGAGTGACAGAAATTCTGTCACTGTGTGCCGTTAGGAGTCAGGGAGCCCCCCGTACTCAGTTCCCTCCCTGACTCCTAACGGCACACAGTGACAGAATTTCCTTGCTCTTTATTTCAGAGCTGAGGGAAAATTTCTGTCACCAGCGCTGAGTTAAATAAAAAGTTGGTAAATTCAGGCGGAAATGCAGCTTCATGCAGCAAGGTGCTAACCTTTGGAATTGCTTTGAGAGTTGGTTAAGTCAAATATGATAACTGTCTTGGAAATATCCCGATGGTTTTATGACCTTCAATAATGGCTGTACTTCTGTACCCAGACAAGGGTCACAGACTGCTCCAAGACATGACCAGTTCCTCTCAGAGGGATAAAGAAAGAATTTTCTTCCTGTCTTTCACTGTCCTGCTGTGATTGCCATTGCTCAGTTTCTGTAAACCATGGGAATTACCCCAGGCCAGAGCAGCATGGCTGGAGTGCTGAGCACACCACACAGCCTGTTCCCATGAACCCCACTTTGGTATGAGGATGATCCCTGTGTTACGGCACTTCTGGAGCTGCCGAGATGGTATGTGTTTTGCAAACTTTGCCTCTGAGACAAAGAAGTGCAGGGTTGTTACTGGGGGGGAAGAAGTACCATACCTGTGTCCTCAGGAGCAGATGGTAGGGTTTGAGCCCCATGCTAATATTCTCCCAGATGGTCCTGGCGAGACCTGAGATGTTTACATCTCTCCATGACCTCCTGGCAAGTGAGGGAGTGTGGACGTGTCTCTTCCCCTGCCAAGAGGTAAACAGTCCCTTTCACTTTTCTTATTTCACTTTTACCATCCCCGTCCCCAGTGCAGGGCTGTGAAGGTTGGGAGGTGGCTCTAAGAGGGTGTTGCTTCACAGTGACCTTCCCACAGCCATTGCTGAAAGGGCTCCAGGTAAGGAGAGGAGGCCCTGCTGAGAGCAATCGTGCTCTTGTCCTTGGAATTTCTGCTGAGACCTTTCGTTTCCCAGGTGTTAATAGGTGCTTTGTGGGATTGGGGCTCAAACCTCCTTTGTGGCCAAGCTTCAGCCACCACCTGCCCATGACAGCAGGTCCCTCTGGTGCTTAGTTCACTGGAGCCTTCTCCTATTAGCAGGTCACTGTGAGCAGTGGATTATACCCTGGCAACAGGGACACTGCAACATGCAAGCCCCGAAACTGCAGCGCCTGCTCCACTACACAGCAAAATAGGTCGTGCATCAGCAAATGAAAAAGGACAGATGGTGTCTGCTAATACAGCTTAGTTTATGGCCTGCAGGATTAACTCACTAGTTGTCATGTCTGCAGAAAATAGGAAATGGGTGGGTCGGGTCGAGGAAATGTGTGGTGTGCCCAGCCCTACCTGTGTTTTTAGGATGCAGCAGCTGGAAAGGATGTCAGAGATGCTGTGAGGTTTTGAGATGCTGTGAGGTTTTGAGATGCTGCTGAAGGGCTGCCAGTGTCTCTTTGGGGATCTGGGCACTAGAGCTAGTGCTTGTACCATGCCTTCCCAGCCAGCTCCGCTTCCCACGCTCCCACTACAAAGGTCAGCACTGTAGGGAGAAAGATGATGAGCAGTGCGGGGATCTCCAGCAGAGACAGGGATGCTGTTTGTGGTCTGTGCGCCAACAACAGCTCTGGAGGAGAAGCTTACAGCTTCCTGTCCTGCGCCAGCTGCAAGACAGCCTCCAGTTCAGCCTTTTGAACTCCCAAGCACCCATGTGTCTGCAGGAGTGAGACAGAAAGCTGAGGCAGAAGCCTCACATCTTTTCAATGCCTTCTCTGTGACACACTGTTCTCCTTTCCTGGAAATCAGGCCAGTGCCTCCTTGCAGAAATCGACCCTGTGCCTGTGCTCTAGCTTCTCTGCATCTGCTTTCTTGAGGGCAGGACAAGCCCTTCCTCAGTCCTCTGCAAATGGTCCTTCTGAAGATTTCACCTTGATCCTTGCTGCCTCTGCTGCGGCCAGGTTTGCTCACACCCTGCAAGATGCTGAGCACCCCGAAAACGAGCTGCCATCAGGGAGTGAGGAGAGAGGAGAGCCTCCAGAGCCAGTGCTAGGTCCCTGCCCTGTCACACCACCTCCGTGCCTCTTGCTGGTGGCACCTGGCTCTCCCCACTGAATGCCCAGCCACTGCCACCCCGGCACAGTGGGCCCCAGATGGGCAGCTGCCTGCTGCTATCAGAGGTTTTTGTTACCCCCGCGTTCTTCTAGCCACAACCAGCTGTCACAGGCACTGGGGTTTTCTCCAGTGACTAATTTGCCTGTGTTTATGCCAACACCAAACACATAATTGTCTGTTTAACAACTCGGGTGAGGAGGGAGTCTGGCTGCTTCCTCGTACTGTAGGGATCAGACCAGCACTTTCCTGATGGCAGCACCCTACTGTGCTAAACCTTCTCAGCTATAAATCCCCTATCATTAAGGACAGCAGGTTACCAGTAAGAGTGAATCGAGAGCAGGGATCATTGTTACTTCTATCCCCAAAGCTCTACAGTGAGTGTGCAGGACAACAGGTGTATAAAGAAATCAGAACAGCCTGTGCTTTTATTACAAAAGGAAATGCTTCTTTTGTAGAGGGGAAAAGCATGTCAGATTACTATTATAAGTAATTGCTTAATGCTCCCTACCTTTACGTCATTGCTGAAGTAGACAGTAGTTATCTCTGCGTCCCTGTTTGGGGTCTTCTTTCAATGCACGTGTGTCAGCAACGGAGCCAAGCCCATGGCCCTCCTGGCTGGCTGAGCCCTGGAAGAGTCAGGACGGTGAGCTACGTGGGCACACGAGCCTCCAAGTTCTGCCCCCTCAAAATCTCCCCACCTCCCACCTCTTTTATAAGCTGCTGACAAGACTTGCCATATGTGTAGGCGGCTCCCAAGCTTACAAGATGATTCCCCGCTCCCCCCACTTCCATCCATGAGCACGTTCAGGATTTCAAGGAGGGGGAGCTCAGCGTTCCTCCGTCTGCAGGCCTCTTCTGCAAGGGACGTGCAATGCTTTCAGAGAGCTCCATGTGGTAACTCTCTCCCTCCCAGGATTTCACATGACAGCATCTTCCCCAGAAAGTCACAGCAGGGAGCGGAAGACTGCTGTGCTGTGCATGTGGGTGTTAGGAGGGAGCAGAGCGGGATGGGGAGATGGTGGGGAGAGGAGGTGCAACCGCAGAGTAAAGCAGACCAATCCTTTCGGAAGAGCCTTGAATTTCTGATTCCAGGACTCCCATCTCCTGCCTTTTGCTCTTCACTTAAAATAATGTCAATCCTTGTTAAGTCCAGCGGAGAAAAAGGGAGTCAAGCAGAATAATCTCTTCCTTCCCTGAACACATCTCAGAGGACCCCGAGAGGAAAACGGAACATGAACTAACTAGACCAACCCAGAAAGCGTGTGCAGATTTGCACACTGGGGAGAGCCCTCCCCAGCCACTGGTGTCTTCCCTGGAGAGACATTAGCGGCCGTTAATGACATCTCCATCTGAGAAATGATCAGAGTGCATGTCATTACAAACCAGGGCTTCCCCAGGGCCCTAGCAGAAAATGACCCCGATGAGCTTCGGTTCTTGAATACACAGCTGCTACTTCGTGAATGCAAAGCACCCCTCACCACGGATCTCAAAGCTCTCAGGGTTAAGCTTTGCTGAACCCCTCTGACAGACCAAGACTGCCACCCCTGCTCTGCACACAGGGGAGCTGGGTGCCTGAGAGGAGGAATTAAGGGAGGCCCACATGCTCCTGGCACGACTCTCCAGGGCAGGCAGCTGGGACCAGACCCCCCCACCGCACCTCTGAGAGGTTTAAATCTACCTTTGTGCTGCTTGGGTCTGTCTGTCCCTCTCACCTTCATCTAGGTGGTGTGACTACAGCAACCTCTCAGGTTTGTCTGCAAGGTGTCACAGCACGTATCTGGCTGTGCCCCACGGTGGGTCCGCAGGAGACAGACCCTTGAAACTGTCTTCTGCATTTTGGCACTTGCAAATCCTGATGCATTTGGATCCCTTTAACAGCCCTGGCAGTCCCACCCGAGCAGGGCCAAAGGTCTTAACCTGCCCAGCAAGACCGGAGCTGAGTCATTCCAGAGTGCCCCTGTCCGGTAACAAGGAAGAATTCCTGGTGTAAAGCTTTTCCCCTCTTTCCCCCATTTCATCACGTCTGTGGCTACTTCAGAAACCAGAAATGTGAGCTGGATTTTCTCTAAATGCCATCTGCTCTGAACCACAGCCTGTGGCATGTGAATAACTGCCCATCCCTGCCTGGGTAAAGAGGGAGAAACCCTGAGGAGACCCAAGCACTTCTAGAGAAAAGAGTCTGTTCCAGGGAGTGGTTCACACCTCAGTGCCAGAATGACACGGAGGTTTCAGGTAGATTGAATCTTTGTGTGCCCCGAAATAGCTGTTTCGACATCCCCCTGTGTCCTGCAGGCCAGGGACAAGGGCAACAGGCAGTTATTCATCGTACCTGTGCTGTCTGGGTAACCAGGAAAGTGGGAGCAGACAAAGGGGATGTGGTAGGAACCAGAGTTTCTATTTTATCGGCTGCAAACCAGAGCCAGCGCGCCTGCATGCCAGCACCCCACCGCAGCAATATTCCCTGCCACGGCACACCCCAGTCCCTCCATGCAAATACTCCCAGTCTGAGAGCTGAGTTTCACAGTCCCTTCCCGGCAGCCAGCCTCTGCTTTCACTCTCTGAATTACAAAGGGGAGTTTTCATTACATCACCAGAGGCTCTTCCTCCTTGAAGCCAGTGGCAGAGCTGTCAGTCTGCGTTGTGGGGGTTTTTAGGGTGTGGGTGGCTGGGGTATTTCTCTGGAAAGTGACCCTGTGCCTGCCAAAGGCAGGTTCAGCCCAGCCCAGCCTCCCTGGAACGGCACTGGGCAGTGCGGGTTGGCTCCAACTGGTGCCTGGACAAAGCATGCCCGGCACGGCTGCTGGAGGCCTTCCTGGGAGATATGGCATTTTCAGGCGGTTTTAAAAGCCGCCTGTGCCAAATCCTGCCCTGATTTAAGCAGCAGGGTCAGAAGTCACTAGTCTTCCAGCTTCCTGCCAGCATAAGCAAAAGCAAATTTGCCTAACAGAGCTGGGATTTGCGGAGTGGTTCACTGAAGCGTTTGAATTCTTTCCCCTCCCCCCCTTTTTTTTTTTTTTTTGTTGTTATTGTTTGTCTTCAAATATCCCTCAGTTAAATGGTCAGACTGGTGACCGTTTCCCTGCAGCCCCAGGGAGGGGCTGAGCTGATCTCGCTCCCAATCCGGTGACTTTCCAGCCAGCCTCTTTCCGCCCTTCCCTGGCCTGGCAGCCCACTTCCATGCCTTCTCCCTCCCAGCCCCAAGCCCCAGCTGGTTTGGGGCTTTCCCCCTCCCCCCCCAGTTTGAATCAAAACAAACTACTGGGTTCAAACTGCTCCCTAGTCAGGAACGTGCTGAGCTGGAGCCTCTGCTCTTGGCAAGGGCTACAGAAAATCACCACAGAGAAACACCTCAGCCACAGTGAACTTGTTTTTAAGTAGGTGGTACGTCTGGACCACGGCAGGGTCAGGGCAGGTAGAAGTCTATCTCTGACCTCCATAAAGGCACTGAATTCCCTTAAACATTTAAGACTGGCAAGAGGTCTGCGCAGCTTGGGAGCGGGGAAGATGGCTCTAACGTCAGCATGAGCCCCTCGGATTTACCCTGGCCTCCCCCAGCCCTGTTTGTATCATGATTCCTCATATAAGGGAATGAGGAGTCATTTCTGCCCCATCAGCACATTGCGAGCTGATGCCTTTCCCAGAGAGTCCAGATGGTTTTGCTCTCTGTCTCTCTGTTTGTGTCTGTGCTACTGGTAATTCAGGCCTGTCTCACATTAGCTTTTGAGATGAAACCTGCCTACAATTAGTTACAGTCTGTGCTCTTGCGCTGCAAAGGACGTAGGGCTGAGCTGTCACAGCGCTGTCTGGGAGATCCGTCCCCCACACAAGTCCTGTTCAGGTTTCTCTATTTCAGTCAGGAGTGTGATTTTTCTAGTGAAATCATCAAACCAAGACAGTCTCTGCTACAGATGGGTAGCGACAGCCATTTAAAGATGCCTCATACCTGGCCTGTCTCAGCCAGGCATAGCTTATTTCAATATAATCTTGTTTCACACCAGTACAACACCTCTCCTTTCTTTTTCTGGCCTTCCTTTCCCACTAGTGAAATGGGGAGAGGATTCTTTCACATGTCAGTACACTCTGGGAGCTCTGCATCAGAAGCGCCAGGGAAATGCTAAGCATCTTCATGCCTGCCCATGACCTGCCAGCCTGCCAGGGACGGGAGCGCAGCAATTCACACTGCTCAGGGCCAGCATGCTCCACAGACACCTTTGTAACATCCCTCCCTCTCTTGGAGCAGAACTGTTTGGCTGCCTTGCTAAATTAGCTCGCTAATAACACGGTTCTTGATCCCAGGCAGGAATTTAACACTCTGAGGCCAATCCTAAGTGTGATCCAAAACATCCAGCTGGGCCAAAGCCATGTGTATTGTGGCAGAAATGCCGGAGCGCAGCAGGGGTGAGGGAGAGCTCACAAATGTCCGGGGACCATAAGCTCTAGCAAAGGACTTGGGTGCAGCAGGCATCTTGCGATAAGCACTAAGTGAAGGTGTATTGCAGACACAGAATTAATGAGGAAAAGTGCAGGGAAGGTAACAGGAGAGCTGAAGGGTATTAGGAGAGGAGGAGGCTTTATTTGTGTGCTCTTATGCGGGTGATTTACTCCCTCTGTGCCTTCATTCACTCATCCATCAAATGGGGAAGCATCATCATTATCTCTGCTGTACAGACAGGCACGGGGTCTTTGCCTACAGCAAGTCAGGCAGCACGAGCACTGAAACCCAGGTGCTTTCAACTGTCAGCCTGGGTTCAGTTCGCTAAACCTTGTTCTCCATCCCAGAGGCACTGAACGGGGCCCTCTGCAGCTGGGAAGGAGCCTGGTGGTAACTATGCAAATCAGCTTTGCTGAGAGAAATTATTTCAGTAATGGCGATAGCTGGAAGACAGTGATGAAGCCACACTTGTCTTGTCACATGAGTAACTACAGTCTGTCCAGTCAGAAGCTGACAGTCTACAGGGAAAGCAGCCCCTTCTGTGCTGATTTAACATGCACTTCATAGACACGGCAGATCTTTCTGCTTCGCCTCTCCTGCATAATAAGAGTCAGTGTCCTTCTTGTTAGCTTACCTGCCTCTGAACGGGGGACGAGGTTGGCAGACCCCTGTGGGCACGGGGGAACCCTGGAAGGAAACAGAGGCTTTTAAATTTCTGCATGACTGCAGTAAGAATGTGGGTTGTAATTTCAGTGCCTCTGTATGAAAGAGGCTAAACCCTGCACTTGGGGAAGAGTTCCTGGGTGAGTAAATCTCCACACGACTTCACAAATATTATAAAGGAGGGCCATGCAACAGATGGACAAGGTGCCCCAGCAGGTTAAATGAATTTAGAGGGGACTCCTGTGGCTATAGACCCCCTCCTCCAACAACAGGCATGGTAAAAAGCAAACAGCCCCCCACCTGCGCCTGGGAGAGCACCAGGCCCCTTCACAACACACTATTAGCGCCAGGCCTGGGATGGGGGGAAGCCTCTGGCTGGGTGAGGGCAGAGGCTGCGATGGCTCACCCGGGGTGGGCAGTGGTGCTCCGGGCAAGCCCTGCGGCCCCCTCAGTGCTGAGGGCGGGATGGTGAGGGGAGCCATCACAGAGTCATAAAGGTTGGAAAAGACCTCTGGGATCACCAAGTCCAACCGCCAACCCAACACCCCCAGGCCTCCTAAACCATGTCCCCAAGTGCCACATCTGCACATTTTTTGAACCCCCCCAGGGATGGTGACTCCCCACCTCTCTGGGCAGCCTGTGCCAGGGCCTGGCCACTCTTTCAGGAAAGACATTTCCCCTAATCTCCAATCTAACCTCCCCTGGCGCAGCTTGAGGCCGTTCCCTCTCACCTGTCACTGGTGACTTGGGAGCAGAGACCAGCCCCCCCCTCACTCCAGCCCCTCTCAGGCAGCTGCAGAGAGCGAGAAGGGCTCCCCTCAGCACCCCCTTCTCCAGGCTAAACCCCCCCAGCCCCCTCAGCTGCCCCCCAGCACACTTGTGCTCCAGACCCTGCCCCAGCCCCGCTGCCCTTCTCTGGACACGCTCCAGCCCCTCAAGGCCCTTCTTGTCCCGAGGGGCCCAAACCTGAGCCCAGCATTCGAGGTGGGGCCTCCCCAGGGCCGAGCACAGGGGCCCCATCCCTGCCCGGCCCCTGCTGGCCACACCAGCGCTGACACAAGCCCGGGGGCTGGTGGCCTCCTTGGCCACCCGGGCACTGCTGGCTCATGCCCAGCCGGCTGTCAGCCAGCACCCCCAGGGCCTTCTCCGCCGGGCACTTCCCAGCCCCTCTGCCCCAAGAGCCACGGTGCTGAGGGGAGCCGCTGAGGTACTTCAGAGCCACTTGGGGCATCGCTGCCGCGGGATGGGGACAGCCATCGCCTCCGCCTCCTTCTCCTTCTCCTTCTCCGGGCCGCGGGATCGGGCCCGCCCCGGGGCCGCTGCCCTCAACCAAAATGGCGGCGCCAGCGTCCGCTAAAGGGCAAGGCGGGGCGAGGCGGGGCGCCTTCGCAGTGGGCGGGGCGGGGAGGGGCGGGCGCGGTGTCGCACTCACTCGGCTCCGGGGCCGCTCTCGTTGCAGCGTGTGGTGGAGGCAGCGCCCGGAGCCCCCCCGCCTTCGCCCCCGGAACGACCCTCGCGCGGCGCTGCCGCGACGCCCGGAGCCCCGCCGCGGACGGACACCGCCGGCCGGTACCGGCCGCCCCGGTAGCCATGGGCTCCGAGCGGGACTCCGAGTCGCCGCGTTCCTCCTCCATCCACTCGGCCGCCGCCAAGTGCCCGAAGCCCGGCCGCCGCCGCCGTCTCTCCTTCCAGAGCGTCTTCTCAGCCGCCGCCGCCTCCGCCGCGGGCGGCCGCCGCCGCGCCAAGGCCGAGCCGCCTCCCGCCGCCCCGCCGCCGCCTCCCGCAGCCCCGCCGGCCCCGCCGCCCCCACCGCCGCCGCCCCCGCCGCCCCCCGAGGAAGCTCCGGTGGTCCCGGAGGGTGGCGGCGAAGAGGAGCTGGAGTGCCCGTTGTGCCTGGTGCGGCAACCGGCGGAGAACGCCCCGCGGCTGCTGTCGTGCCCGCACCGGTCGTGCGGGGCCTGCCTACGGCAGTACCTGCGCATCGAGATCACCGAATCCCGCGTCAACATCTGCTGCCCCGAGTGCAGCGAGCGCCTCAACCCCGCCGACATCCGCCGCCTCCTCCGGGACTCCCCGCACCTCGTCGCCAAGTACGAGGAGTTCATGCTGCGCCGCTGCCTGGCCGCAGACCCCGACTGCCGCTGGTGCCCGGCCCCCGACTGCGGGTGAGTGCCGGGGGGGACGCGGGGTCCCGCTGGGGTGCTGCCCCCTCCGCCCTGGGACAGCCTGGGGTGGGGGTGGGGCAGCTGTCCCCATAGGGTGCTGCTCCATCCCTCCGTCCTGGGGTGGCTCAGGGGAGGGACACCCCCACCCTGGTGGGGTGCTGTTCGTCCCCAGCAGGTCCTGGGGCAGCTGGGTGAAGTGGGACCTACTGTCCCCACAGGGTGCTGCTTGTCCCAGGAGGTCCCGGTACAGCTGGGGGTGGTGTCCCAGCTGGGATGGGCCTGGATCCAGTGTCCAGTGCTCATCCCTAGCAGGTCCTGGGGATGGCATCCTACCCACTGTCCTGCGGGGGTGCTGCCTGTCCCCACTGGGGTCTTAGGACAGCGCAGGGAGGGGTGGCTCACCCCAGTGGGGTGCTGCTGCTCACACACACTTCTGGTCCTACCGAACCCCATGATAGCCCTTATTGCAGGTGTTCATTGCTTGCTTGTCGGTGGGCTCTTCAGGACAGCTGGTGGGCCTTGGCTACCACAACCACACTCCGTTTATCCCTACTACCTCACTAGAACGCTAGGCTTTAACCTCAGGGATTGTGGAAATAGAGACAAATCGGCTATGAGTCGTAGGACTTGGAGGGGATTTTAGCTGAGCCATTGTTTCCCTAATTTAAAAGAAAGCTGTTGGGTTTTTTTCTGCACAGCCGGGAAACGTGGAATTTCCTGGCTGTATCACTGCGAGCTGTGGGGACGGCGCACAAGGACACCCCACAGCTTCCACGGTGGGGAAGGAGGAACCATAAACGATTGCTTTTTCCCATTGAGGACGTGAATGCATGGCACAGAGGAGTGATGTTGACTCATTAACCGTTGCTTAAGTGAGGAAGTGTCTGTCTGTCTGTCCAGAAGGCAGCCCAGCCAAGCTTGATGACTTTATAGTTATCTGCGTGTTGCTTTCATTTTCTCTTCTCTTTTCCTTCAGATGAACTCTGCTAGGTTTCTATTTCACCACAAGCCAAAGCTGCCTGGAAAAGGTCTTTGTTCGGGAAACTTAGAGAAGTGCTGCAAAGTTTAGCTTCAGCTCAGCTTGGATTGCAATTCTGGGTAGCAAGAACATGAAAGGAAAGTCTGACCTAGTAGTCAGAATGGAAAGTGTGGTGGGAGGGTTGTGAAGATTTAATCAGAGCGTTGTAATAGCCATCCTATGCAAATCGGTTAACCTGGCTCAGGTTACCCATTTCACAGCCTCTGAGCATCGCTGTAGAAGGGCTTGTCTCTTCAGAGGACAACGTTAATAGGGAGCAACAGCTTTGCTTCTTTCTGAAGCAAAATCGAGTGCTAGAGCTTGGTGTTTCAGTAGCACTGGGGATAAGATCAGGGAGATAGAGCAGTTTATGCTGCCCACAGAGGGAATACCCCTGCTGTTAGCCAGCTAGAGAAAATCCTGTACCTGCTTACCAAATGCGCAGCTCTTTGGCTGCTGTGATATTTATCTGTGTTCAGGATAAGGTGTAAATGCAATGTACGTCAGCCAGGCTGTCTGGTTGGAAGGAGCCAGCCCCAGCATGCCCTGGAGGGCATTGCCTCGTCGGGTCTGATCCAGCAGTTGCTTTGGGGCATTAGGGCAGACTGATGTCACGCAGAGCTCTTTGTGCAAGCAAAAGCCTCCTCCCTTGTTAGCCTGTTAGCAAGGTGAGCCAGACAATGTGCATGGGTATCCTTCTCTGAGCTGCCCAGCAGAAGCAAGAAGTGACCTGGCTGTTGGAACCCAGGCAGCTCTCGCGGGTCGCTCCGGACTGGTGCTACTAGTGTGTCTGTAGCACTAGAGCAAAGGCTGTTGGAACCAGCCCTCCAGCAGGGAGAGGAATTAATCGCCCTATTCATTCTTCCCAGCGAGCTTGTGTCGCTGTGCTTATGTAAAGTCAGGGCATGAATTATTTACAGCGGGCTTTCCCACTGTAGTAGTGCCGCTACACCGAGCCAGAACGGGAGCGTAGGGCTGGGGGCTCAGCACTGGGTGTCGCCCACCGCCGAGGTGACGGCAGCGATGGGCTGCTAGGCGATGGCAGACAAAACCCTGGGCGTGTGGCACGCAGCATCCTGTGCTTTCCACGCATACTGCAGTCTTTCGTAAATGAAAGAGCTTGGCTGTGCTGCTGGGGAGGAGGAGGAGGAGGACCAACACAACACCAGTGCATGTTGCCATGGAAACACTGGTCAATTGATGCGCCATCAATCGCAATACAAATAATTTTCTATGTTTGCAGCTTTTTTTCCCCCCCTCCTTGCTACAATCAGGCGGCATTGCTGTCTAGTGTTTGTCACGCTGCATCTCTCCTAGAAGCTTGGGAGAATAACAGAACCTTTAAAAAAAATGGAGCTGTGTAGGCTGAGCTCAGTGAATGAGGCTGGAGGCAACTGGTGAGGCTCTGACTCCTGCGGAGCAGCAGGAGGAAGGACGGAGGCAACTTGTGGCCATCCAAGGAGTGGGCTGGGAACGATGCTGTGCGATTCCTGGGGTCTCAGGGAGACACTCGCTGTCCTTGCTGTGTGGGGCAAAGTCAGTTTCCCTTTTCATCTGCTGGGGTAGAGCCTGGAAGTGGCTGTTTAATGCAGTGATGTGTCAGAGGTCAAGTGCGGAGGGGGCATGCGTTGGCTGTCCAGATCCCGCCATGGCTAATCCTCGGCACAGTGCTTCAACAGCCTCTTTCTAGTTGACCTTGAATTTGGGGATGTGTTATTTCTTTCCGTAATAGACAGCCATGTGGTTTGTTTCCCCACAGCTGTGGGCTTGTTAATTATATTTTTTGTTTCAGCTCTAGAAATAAAATATAAACGGTGATGTTCATTTCTCATTGGATTTGCTCGAGTGCCTAGAAAAACCCTGCATCTTTAGTGAGGGGTTAATTTGGAGCACGGGGTTGCTTAATATAAAACATTGAGCTTTCCTAGCCCTCTGTTATGGTTTGAAATAGCAGTGTGTCATAACACAGCTGGTCAGATGAAGGGTTGGTTTTTTTTGCCAGGGGTAAGTCTTTGGGTGTATGACAGTGGCAGGATAAGGACTCTTAGTGGGATCTTCCCTAGACAAGATACGTAGGAGTTAATGGGGGTCAAGTTTTGTCCCTCCCAAACCCCCAGGCCATCTGTATCCTGTCTCTCCTCCAATACTGGCTTCACGTGCAGGAGTGCGCTGCCGTTGATGCACGCGGCGACCCTGTAGTCCTGCCTCCCAGCCCCGCACTCGGCACAGAGATGTTGTTTCTTTGGCTATTATGTCCTACCCTGGCAGGATGAAGTTGCTCAAACTCCCACGGGATATGAATCATTGTGGTATGACACATTCAGCGGTTCTCATGCTGCTGCCTCTGAGAAGAGGCAATACAACTCGAGCTACACTACCTCTAAATATAAAAACCTTACATAGGAGTTATTCTCCTCTGACCGCTAACAAAAATACTGAGGACGAACAACAAAAATACCCTTTGCCATACTGGTGTTGCAGAACTGGAACGCGCTTCTGGAATTGCTCAGTTCAGCCCCTGCCAGTGGAAACAACCTCATCCTAGATGACCGTAAGCCAGCTTTCCTACAGCAGTGCTTGGTGATGCTGCTTAGACTTTTGTGTACGCAGCACGCTTCCTTCTGGAAGTGTCGCGCTACTATCGGAAGAAGTGAGCTGGTTGAACCTGGCCTCCCTCTCTTGCACGTTCAGTCAGTTTTACTCAAGTTTTGGCGTACTCCGGACGCAGAGTGTTGTTCTTCATTGCTCTTTAAAAAAGGAAATTCTGTGGAGATCAACAAGAGCTTGTTCTTGAGAGAGCTGCACATGGAAACCTGTTGTTCCACTTCTTTAGAATCATTCGGTTGATAGAAGTGCCCAGGACAAACTCAGCTTTCCTGGACTCCTCTGGGCCATATAGCATCTACCCCTATGCCTGTCCTAAGGACCTGGGGTATGTGTGTTTAGCCACAGGTGCCTGGACAGAGCAGTGTGAGCCTGTCCTAGGAGCTTGAATCGGTAGAAGCAGGAAGCTGTTAGCTGGGCACACCGGGCCAGACAAACCTCGTCTGTGTGAATTGACAGTGAGAACTGCCAGCAGTTACTGAGGAGAGAGTTCAATATTGTAAGCTGTCTCTATAAAAGGTATCTGCCCCAAGTAACCCAATTAGCACTACTTAATTTCAGGACCTGCAGTGCAAGCTACAGGACTGGAGAGAGCAGGAATTTGTCTAGAGTGCAGGCTGCTGTACAGACGGTGATCAGAAATTAGGTGAAAGATGGGAGAGGTGGGCTGATCGCCTGCTCTGCTGACCTGCCCCATGCGCCAGCCTTGCTGCAGGCTCCAGGGGTAGAGGCATGTGTCGCTCGGTGTAGCCTGAGATCTCACTGCAGCAGCTCTTCAACCAGCTGCTTTGAGCAGAGCAGCTCAGGCAGCGACAGCCTCCCGTGCCACCCCTGGGCAGGCTGAATTAAAGGGATCGCTGGACTGTTGCTCGATAACTTTGTCTTTTACTAATTCATCTGGTGTTTTCCTTCTCCAGTTATGCGGTTATTGCCTACGGCTGTGCCAGCTGCCCCAAGCTGACCTGCGAGAGGGATGGCTGCCAGACGGAGTTCTGCTATCACTGCAAACAGATATGGCATCCCAACCAAACCTGCGACATGGCTCGCCAGCAACGGGCACAGACGCTCCGAGTACGGACCAAGCACACATCAGGCCTCAGTTACGGACAGGAATCCGGGCCGGGTATGGATTCATGGGGGTTTTTTTTGGTTCCTCGGTGCTGTAGTTATGCCTGTGAGGCTGAGAAAGAGCCACCTGTGTGCAAAGCCCTGTCCTGTCAAAGCAGGGCGGGTGTTAGTGCCCTGTGGGGAGTGCAGCTGCATGGAACAGCTGAGGGTCTCCGGCAGCCATGGGTGAGAACAGCTGTGAAACTCAGAGTCATTTCCCCTTCTTGTCTGTGTTAGAACAAATCTGGCAGGCTCCTCCAAGAATGCAAAACAGATCAGTAGGTGATGATGTGCTTTGGGTCCTTCCACGTCATGGCAGCTCACCACATCGTCTGCCCCAGCTAGGCTTGTGGCTGTTTTGATCTTGGATGTTCTCGCTTCTTGCTGATCTAAACCCTGAACAAATAGGCACTCTTTAGCCTTGCAACTTCAGATTTGCCTGCTACGGTAGTAGAGAGTAGCGTTCATGCCTAGCTGAGTGTGAGGAGCCTCGCTCTGTGCACTGCTAGGTGTTAGTAATGTCGTACAAAAAAACCCACCAGCCTACAGACTCCTACACTGCCTGGTAGGAGCTGCTGCGTGTACTGAGTTAGTGTTCATTAAAAATAACTGTATTGACACTGGAGGTGGGCAGTAAGGCCATTTTGTAAAGTCCCACCCTACCCCCAAACAAAATACCCTGCTTTTCCTTCTATGTCAGGAGTTAAAATGTTAATACACTTAGAATGGAGCTGTCGTGGGTGGTTCAGAGGTGGCTTAGTGGTATGTGGAGGTTCAGCGTGCTCCAGTTAGAGGTCCCTGGTAATGGACAGCATAGATACTACCACAGCCTGCGGTACAAACCAGCAAGCGAAAAATAATTTCTGAGTTTTTACGCCCTTTTAAAGGAGAACCCTGTCAGGAAGAGCTTGGCCTTAGCCACTGAAAGAGAGGTTCTTGAGACAGTGGTTTTTCTCCACCCTGTTCTTGCTGGGTTCAATATAGTGATTAATAAGGTGCGAGCTGGTCTCAGCAGCTGGATTTCATATTGTCGAGGGTTGCAGAGGCTGCCAGCAAAACCCTGAACCACTGCACAGCCATTGCATAACTGCGATCAGATGACGCTTGAATTAAGGAAGAAATAAAGGACCCTTATCCTGCTCTGCCAGCAGCAAACTGGGGACTGGACAGCCTCTGCACCGGACTCCCGTGTGCGACGGTAGACCCGGTTTCCCTTTTGGCTGCTTTTGAAGGCCAGGTTTGGAGTTTCTCCGATGCCGCCTTCTCCCAAATTGTACTGTTGATTTTGGCCTGTGAATCACCTTAGTGGAGCAACTTAGTAATGGTTGTTCTTACGCTGTTGCCTTGGTTAGCTCAGGGCAGGTATGGCTTGTTCCCAGCATTAAAGCATGTTCTGGAATACATCCTGTTCAAGGCTAGGATCAGCTTTTAAAGTGACTGTTGTTCTCAGTCCCCGCTGTCCAGGCAAGCGGCTTCGGTGGGGTCTGTCTCATGAATATTATCTTCTTGCTCTGAAGATAAACGAAAGACACAACCGTCCCCGCTTTATCTGTGATTAGCGAAGGTGTTCTGCTTGCACAGAAAACAAGGGTTTCGGTGCGTAACGAGAACCCCGTCGTTGATTCTTCACGCTCGCAGCACAGTGCGACTCAATCCCGTGCTTCTTCCCCGTAGCTGATGACATCAAGCCGTGTCCGCGCTGCAGCGCTTACATCATCAAGATGAACGATGGGAGCTGTAACCACATGACCTGCGCGGTGTGTGGCTGCGAGTTCTGCTGGCTGTGTATGAAGGAGATCTCGGATCTGCATTACCTCAGGTGAGGAGGGAAGCGGGGTGCCTGGTTCCTGCTGGCAGGGTAGCACATGCCTCTCTGAGGCTGGCTGGTGGAGTTCACCTTTCATCCTCCTGCCTCTCCAATCAGTCCACAAAATTTTCTTCTTTCTGACCCAAAATGCTGAACTTTTCTTCCCACTTTACAGTAGGAGGGTGCTCTTCCACACCAAGAAAAGCTCTTCCTCACACAATTGTATTTGAGACCTCTTGGCATACTGGATATTAAGCATAGGCCTGGTAGTGTGATAATCACCGTGATGAACAACTTTATTTTTATGGGGGGCAAAAAGAAGAAAACATTTTTTAATGTTGTCTACCCATTTCCTAAATTTTGGGTTTTGGTCATGTGTAACTTGAACTTGGGGTTCTCAGGAACACTTAGGAATTGCTGTGGTTTTAATGTTTGGGTTTTTTTGCTTTTTTTTCCTTCCGTTAAGCCCCTCTGGCTGTACATTCTGGGGCAAAAAGCCATGGAGTCGTAAAAAGAAGATTCTCTGGCAGCTGGGCACATTGATCGGCGCTCCTGTAGGCATTTCCCTCATTGCTGGCATTGCCATTCCTGCTATGGTCATTGGCATCCCCGTGTATGTCGGGAGGAAGGTAAGGGTGGAGAGTACAAGCTCGGAGCTGAGGGATCTGGGGCTTTTGGGGCATTCTCTGTACTCAAGGCATCTGACCAGAAACTTATAGCTGATATGAAGGGTGGATCTTTTCACAGAGCCAAATCCAGTTGTCTCTTCTAAACCTTGACTTATTTTTTGGGCTTTGTGTGGGGAGAGGGAAGGTGGTGGCTGATAGCCCGTCAGGCTGAAGTGCTCTCAAACGCGTTTTGCATTGCTCTTGTGCCTTTTTCACCCATCCTGTGGTGATGGGCTCTATGGGACAGTGGCTGGACCCTTAGCATCACACTTTGGCTTGCCTAAGTCACTTGTGTGTTTTGATGCTGACTGCCTCAAACTGCATGATACTGTTGTGTGTCTGTACTGATAAAGAGGCGCTGAGAGGGAAGAAATGGCATGTCAGCACTATATTTGTAGCTGCTTCTTTTTCTTAAACACAGACCCACCTGCTAGATCTGATCTGTGAGGAGATCTGTGGTCAAGATGAGGTTCTTCAAGAGCTAGTGCAGCTGACGAGGCTGTAAAATCACAAGCTTATTAATGCCTTCTGCTGGTGTTTGCTCATGGCCAGGCGCTGTTCTCACCTGGTGCTTCTCCTTCTGTCAGATCCACAGCAGGTACGAGGGAAAGAAAACCTCTAAGCACAAGAGGAACTTGGCCATTACTGGTGGGGTCACCTTGTCTGTCATTGCCTCTCCAGTCATCGCTGCTGTCAGTGTTGGTAAGTGGGCGCAGTCCCTTTCCCTTCTGGTGGGCCAGTAGTCACCGAGACGGGTGGGTAGCCCAGCCCTGTGAGATGGGGGTGGCCGAAGGGCGTCTTGCAGACTGCCGCTGTGCGCATCCCTCCATTTCGCATCCAGGCTGCATGTCCTGGTGGGCCTGAGTTGGCCTAGAGCCAGCGCAGGGCTTGTCTGGAGCACCGGTTGCCTGTGCCGCAGCCCGTAGCGGAGTCCTTGACACACGGAGCTGTCTCTTATCCATGGACTGCTTTGGTGGCTGATGTCTTGGGGGTTCAGCCGAGGCTGTCTGTGCTCTTGGGGTTCCCTCATTCCGCACTGCAGCGACACAAACAAAGGGCTCCTCCACTGTCTATCTGCAAAATTGTGAACTAGGGCCTTTAAAAGCAGCGTAAACATAACTGAAAGACTCCCTACCCCAAAGCGTCCTTTCTGTCTGCCCAGCACAGCTCAGCCTTAAGCTCCTCTTAACTCAGCACGTCTTGCTCTGCAGGTATTGGAGTCCCCATCATGCTGGCTTACGTCTATGGTGTTGTGCCGATCTCGCTGTGCCGAGGAGGTGGTTGTGGCGTTAGCACCGCCAACGGAAAGGGTGTGAAAATTGAGTTTGATGAAGATGATGGACCAATCACAGGTAACGTGATAACTGGCAAAGGGAAGGGGGTGAAGCAAGACCCTGTCATTGCT
Source organism: Phalacrocorax carbo (assembly GCF_963921805.1). NCBI lineage: Eukaryota > Metazoa > Chordata > Aves > Suliformes > Phalacrocoracidae > Phalacrocorax > Phalacrocorax carbo. Next base: position 3,097,258 of record NC_087534.1, on the reverse strand, counting down.
TCTTGTAATGAAATGCTAGGGGGTCTTCACGTTTCCCAGATCTGAACCTCTGTCTTTACCTGAGTTTGGCTAGAAGCAGTTATTTGCTTCAGTCTTCTGGTGATCAGCTGCGTAGCTCTCAAAGCCAGATCTCGGTTCTTCCTTGCCCTGGACGAGGCAGGGAGGTAGCCTGAGCCGAGACACGTGCTGCCTGCTGTCTGACCCCCAGCTCTGCCAGCGCAGCCAAACGGTTCCCTTGCTGATTCTGATGCCTGTGTTCTTCTTCCCCGCAGTGGCTGATGCCTGGCGAGCCCTGAAGAACCCCAGCATTGGTGAAAGCAGCATCGAGGGGCTGACCAGCGTGCTGAGCACCAGCGGCAGCCCCACCGACGGGCTCAGCGTGATGCAGGGCAACTATAGTGAGACGGCCAGCTTCGCTGCCCTCTCAGGCGGTACCCTCAGTGGTGGTGTCCTCTTGGGAGGCAAGGGGAAGTACAGCAGGTAAGTGAACTGATGGGCACAGCAGGAAAGGGGTAGAGGCTCCCAAGGCCTGTGTTATTTAAGCAGGCTTATTTTGGGGAGGTGTCCGGGACTGTGAGCGGTCCTTCTTTGACCCAGGAGTCATTTCCTAGTATTCTTACTTCTTGGTCTGTTGTAGAATAACCAGTCCTAGCAGGCCAGGCTACTTCTGGAGTCAGTGCTAGGCTGGTTCTTGCAAGGAGGACAAAAGCTAAACAATTTTCTGTCCCTTCTGAGCTCCTTGAGATTGCAGAGCTGATGCTTCAGGTTAATTTGGAACAGCGCAGAGATGCCTGCATGGCCTGCTTAAAGATCTTGCAGTCTCTGATCTTAGCCTAGAGGCTTTGTTGCTTCCTGTTCTCCAGTGGCCTATAGCAAGCAGGGTCACTGCTTTCCAAGTCGGGAGGTTACACCACAGTTTTCCTCTAAACTTCCCTGTGAGTCAGTTTGCTGGGTAATTAGAGACACGTGTTGATATGGGAGCCAGGATATAATCATGGCTGTTTGCTGGATCTGTGGAAATCAGTTCTTCACAGGAATTATATGAGTCATAGATATAAACACAACTTTACCATCATCTTGGAAAACAGAATGGATTTACCTAAATGGAGCCAAAAATGAGACTAAATGAGAGGAACCATTGGGGTTAAACTCTGTCATGCAGAGCTGGGCCAGCACAGAGGGCCTCTTGCTTTCCCATGATGAACAGTGACTGTTTGGTACCCCTGGGGCACCATCTAAGACATTTCTGAGGAATCCTCTTCTTTCCGGCAGGCTGGAAGTTCAGGCAGATGTCCAGAAGGAGATTTTCCCCAAAGACTCGGTCAGCTTGGGGGCTATCAGCGACAACGCCAGCACTCGAGCCATGGCTGGTTCCATCATCAGCTCCTACAACCCCCAGGACAGGTAGGAGGAGGTGTGATGTTGAGAAGAGTGTTGGTAGTGGGTGTCCTGGAAAAAATCTGTGCTCTGCGAGGTGCTGCTGTGGGTGGCGAGATGACTGTAGCTGCACCAGCCCGCTCTTCTGTAGCTGGCAAGTAGATTGATCCTTTTACTTGCACAGAAGGACAACTGGGGATGATTTGGGAGCAGCTTTCATGTGTAATGTGGAGGCTGCGGAGAGGATCTGCAGCCCAGGACTCTCCAGGTCTGTTCCTGGATGCTCACGGGGACTCTGGTGCTTTCCCAGTTCATTTCCTGCCTCAGCCTGGGGATGATCTTGGCTGCCCTTAAGAGGACTCGAGGAAAGCAGCGAGTGCTGTTGTTTCCCAGGCGCCGTGGGGTGATGAGCAGCTTCGTGCTCACGTTTGGGAAACATGATCCTCTTGGTACAGTGAGGCAGTGCCGGGCAGTGACCCAGCTGAACCCAGTAACACAAGGGTGCGTGTTTCTGCAGGGAGTGCAATAACATGGAGATCCAGGTGGACATCGAAGCCAAACCAAGTCACTACCAGCTGGCCAGCGGCAGCAGCACAGAGGACTCTCTGCATGTCCACACCCAAATGGCAGAGAATGAGGAAGAGGAGGAGGTGGAGGAAGAGGAGGAGGATGGTGAGCAGGAGCAGATGTGCAAACACCAAAGCTGTGAGCAAAAGGACTGCATTGCCAGCAAAACCTGGGACATCACCCTGGCCCAGCCTGAGAGTATACGGAGTGACCTGGAGAGCTCCGACAGTCAGTCGGACGACGTGCCAGACCTTACCTCGGATGAATGCGACTCCCCCCACTCTCAGACTGCAGCAGCCTGCCCACAGACCCCCAAAGCTAGAGGTGCCGAGAGCCCAAGTGCCCACCTGAGCCACTGTGCCCAAGCCGAGGGCTGCAGGCTGGATGAAATAGTCAAACTGGAGTGCATCGAAGCCAGAGTATGAAGTGGCCTCCTGCTGAAAAGCACACTCGCTGTCATTGCATCTTTTGGGGCAGAGTTGTGTCCGTGTTGGCTTCTGTTTGCCATTCTCCAGCTGGGTCCCCGGCCTTGCCTTGGGGAGTTGCTGTTTCTTACATGACAAAAAAGGAAAAAAGAAAAAAAAAAAAATCCCATCCTCTTTTTGTTTTAATTTATTGGTTCAAGCTCTGTGAGGCGTGTAAGAGTGTAAATATGTACGTGTGTCTGTATGTCTGCAAACATCCTAAGGGACTATTTGAATAAAGACTCTGGTTGTCATTGGACTCGCATCCAGCTCATCCTTTCCAAAGATGTACAGTGAAATCCTCTGCCTGCCCTTGCTCAGGCGTTAGTGAACACTGCCCTAGCCCAAGGCATGGGGAAAATGAGGGCATCTCCTCTTCTGCCTCTAGAAAGTGACAGCCTTGTTCTGTCTGCAGCTGGGATGGGATGGGGCTGGGCCTGCTCTGTCCTGAAGCTGTAGCAGGGAGAGGTTTCTCTTCCCCCTCCCTGCGCAGCAGGGCTGTGTACAGGTGAAAAGAGGGGAAGGATGGGGACTGGTGTGCTGAGCCAAACTCCCAGTGCTGCTGGGTGTAAGAGATCTGAGGAGGGCGAGGGCTGAGCTGGTGCCTCAGGTTCATATTAGGGATGAGAGTCTTTGAGCTTTTGCCTAGACCAAGCCCTTCCCCAGACCAGCCCTGGGAGCCAGGGCCCCATGGCTGTCCCTGTAATTAAATTGTTGGTGCCTCATGTCTGCACCGAGCTTTGCAGAGGGCATTGCTTAGCAAAGATCTCTGATGAGCAAGGGAGGGCTCCCCAAAGCACTGGGGCTGGGCTGCTCTTCCCACAGCCACCTCGGCAAGCTGTTGGCCCCAGTCCCCCTCACTCAGTATCCTGCTATCAGTAACTTCCCTGGAAGCTTCATTAGGGCAACTGCCACCAAACTGGCTCCTCTGAGTCACCTTCTGGGAAGTCGGCACCAGCCCTGACCCCTCTGCTTTTCCCTCTCTCTGCAGGCCGGTCCCTGGTACCTGATGGTGCTGGTCTCTGCCCTGTGGTCCGGCAGCATCCCTGCCCCGAGGGGCTGCCCCTTCCCAGACCCTCAGCCCGTGGCCTCGGACCTGCCTGGCTGCATCCCAGCCTACTGCCATCGCTTTAGAGCGGACTGACCCGCGTGTGCTGGGGAGGTGGGGAAGGGGCTGAAGCGGTACGGTGTGGTGTATCGCCCTGGCATGGCACAGCTCAGCAGCAAGGGGAGCGCAGGGGTGGCGGAAGGGTTGTGCTTCCCCTTGACGGAGGCAGGCGAAGGTGGAGTTATCCCTTTGTTCCTCCCGGGGAGCTGGTCCGACAGGAATTGGAGCAGCAGCGGGGTGCAGCAGGCGAGTGGCTCCGCTGGCCTGCTCCTGCCCAGTGGTGGGGATCCCGATGGATCTGGCTGCCAACCCGGGTGCTGAGGGCAGGGCAGGCCCCGGGAGCATCGAGGGGCTCTGACGGCCTGATCCTGGCTGGGTGAAGATGTGTCAAGTGGGTGAGTCTGGTTCTGGCGTGGTGATTACGACATGAGGGTGTTCCAGACCTGCCTGCGGCTCCAGCACTGCCCTCCTGCAGGGGAAACTGAGGCAGGCAGGGAGGGGAGCTGAGGGGCTCGAACAGGGTCAGGGACAGGGCTGGGCTGAGCACCCAGGTGACGGTGGGTGCATGAGGAGAGCGGCCAAGGGGTGGGTCCCAACAGGGGAACAGCCCGGCTGCTGCTGCTGTCGCTCCTCAAAGCACCAGGTGCCAAAACCCAGTGCTGGAGCTGTTGTTTATGGGCAGCTGCTCTCCCCAGAGCTTCCTCATCGCTCCGGGGAGTCCTGGCCCTTCTCAGCACCATCAGGGATGCCTGACCCCATGGCTGCTGGCCCTGTGCTGCTGCTGCAGTCCCAGGAGAGCCGGCTGGAGCGGTGGTTTGCATACCTGGGCTGCCGGCATCTGCTGCCACCGTCGCCTCCTGCCTCACCACCCCGCCAACATGGGGCACGTCCTCTGGGGCTGTTCCCAAACATCCCCTGTCTGTGCTGAGCGTGATGCCAGGGTGAGAGGGATGGCTTGGTGCTGGCCACCTCACACCGTGCGACCTCCTTGCCCAGCCCTCCCGTCCCCTTTGTCTCAGGCCACCTTGATCCCAGCAGCCACCAAAGGGTCCTCATGAAAACGGGCCTCATCCTCCTCATCATTGGGCATCTCAACTTCATCACTGGCGCCTTTGTCCATGGCACTGTCCTCCGCTTCGTGGTCAACCCCCGGGACGCTATCTCCCTGCAGTACGCCGTCACCACCGCTGCCTCCATCATCTCTGCACTGCTGGTACCATGGGGTGCGGGGGGTGGGGTTGGGGGACATGGAGTGGCTGCAGGAGGATGCAGGACGGATGTGGTATGGATGCAGGCTGGAGAGAAGGTGGGATGAAGGAGGCTGTAGGATGGACACTGCTCCATCTCCCCTTCCCTGCTCTAAATAGGCCTTTCTAGCACAAAACTGGGGGGGGTTAAATGCACAGGGACTTGTCGCTAGGTGGAGGCTGGGGGAAATGGAGCTCTGCCCCCCCACCATACTGAATTGGCCAGATGAGCTTTCAGGGACAATGTCACCAGCGAAAGGGGATGGGTGACCCTGGGGTGGGCAGGCACCGTGCATCACTGACCTTCCCACGCTTCCTTGCAGACAATCTCCTGTGGAATAGCTGCCCTCATGCTGTCCCGCTACCTCAGCCCCTCCACCCTCGTAAGCACCCCCAGCCCCGCAGCCCCTCACCCCGCAGGCTGCAGCCATCCCATGGAGCGTGCACAGCCACCACATCGCCTTGCTCAAGGACTGTCCCCGGGGCGGGAGCCTGGACGGGCGGACGTGCATGGCCCCGGCTCGCCATGCTGCCTCTTCTCTCCCCTCCTGCAGAAATGGGCGGTTTTCGCCCTGAGCGCCAGCAGCAGCCTGGGCTGTCTGTCCTGCCTGCTGGGGCTGGCTGTCTCCATCGGGCTTACACTGGGCAGCCAGGGCCGGGTGCTGCTGGCCCCCTGCACCTTTGCCAACGTCGCCCTCACCCCGGTCTCCCGCGAGTGCCCCTTCGATCCCACCCGTGTCTATGTGAGTCCGGTGGGCTGGGGCTGTCTGCACTGGGCACGGGGGGATGCAGGTGGGGACCTGACACCCCATGTCCCTGCAGAGCTCCACCCTGTCCCTCTGGGTCATCTCCCTCCTGCTCTACTCGATGGAGATGATCTTCAGCATCCGCTGCTTTCTGCTCACCATCGACCTCCTCCGCCTCGGATGCTGCTGCTGCGGGGTGTACCGGAGGAAGGTGACTCCTGATCCCTGGGCTCAGCACCGACCCACTGCAGGGCTGGGATGGATCCAGCTGGGCACAGGGGCTCTGGGACACGGGTAGGACTTGCCAACCCAAAGCTTTCGTGCCCCCAGTCTCATTCTCATCATCCTCTTTGGCTTGCAGGTCTCCTTGCCGGCAGCCCCCGTGGAGAGCGCCGACCCCGGGCAGTGCCTGGACTTGCTGAGGCTGGACAGTGTGGAAACCGCCCAGCTCTGAGTGGGCCCCAGGGCTGACCCCATGGATGTGCCCTGGCCAGCCCTGCCCCACTCCAACCCCCAACAGCACCGCGATGGGACCTGGCTGCCCCCCAGCCAGGCTATCGGGCAGACATTTCTCCGGGATGCCACCAGCCAAGACACATGAGCCCATCCCTGTGGCCTCGGGTCACCTGCAGTGAGGGAGGTGACCAGGCTGGATCCAGACCCTGTGGGGAGGAACTTCCCCCTCAGCATTGATGGCCCCTTTCCCACCAGTGACTGCACTGACACAAAATTTATTCTGCAGGTATTAAAAGACCAGAAGCGTGTCCCCTCCCCGCGCCCCCCACCCGTGTGCTGGCCGTGGGGAAGGGGCTGGCCTGGCCCCGTGGCCATGGCAGCGTGTGCATGCGTGGAGGGTGCTGGAAGGCCCCTGAGCCACTGGGTCTTTGTCCCCTGGACCATGTCCCTGCATCCGCTGGAGATGCAGCGGTGCCTTTGCTGCCAGCCTTTCCCACCAGGCTGGGTTGTCCCCCTGCTTCAAGCCCCGGGTGCTGGGGGGGACCGTCCTCACTCAGGGCAGACCCTGCCTCCATCCTCCTTCCCCCAGGCGAGCCAGGGCAGGAGCCCACCTGGCGCTGGGGACCGTTCCCCCGGGCTCCCCCTTGCCCCAGCCTCATCCAGGCTCCAGCTCTCTCCCCACGAGGGGCCGTGGGGGCACGGCAGTGGGGACCACGGGGCCTGGGCAGGGGACAGTGGCAGTGGCTGGCTGCAGTGTTCAGGGGGTGGTGTGGGGCCGTGGGGGCCATGGGGGGCTGTGGGGGTCGGCAGGGCTCAGAGCTGCATGGCGCCGCTCGGGTCGCACTGCAGCAGGCGCACGATGGACGGGTCGCTCTTGGCACCTTTGATGAACTCCTCCAGCGAGAGCTTGCCTGCGGAGGGGGACACGGCTCAGCCCGGCAGCCACCACCCCACCCCGCGTGCGCACGCGGGACCAGAGACCTCCCGGCACCGTGGACACCCACCCACCCTGGATGAGCACCCCTGGGGTCCGCTCCCCAGGCTGCGGGGGCATGCCGAGCCTCTCCGGCTGCCGGGGCTCCCCCCGGCCACCCTGGCGGACGCACACCATTTAATCAGCCTGCGTGTGCCTCCTTCTAAGGCCCCCGGATTTAGCCATGAGACCTTTCCCTTAATCCCCTCCATCTCCTCTCATTTACCGTCATTATTAGTATCCATCTGTTGGAAGATTTTTTCCGTTCTTTTCTCCGGAGTCGATTCATCTTCGGGCATGTTCATCACAGAGGAGACCATTTTGTAGATGGCCTGGGAGCGGGAGACGGGGATGAGGGTGGGCACCTGCCATCGCCCACCCAGGACAGGGGACAGAGCTCTGGGCTTCACTGCCCTGGGAAGGGCGCTGGCATTTAAACCCTCCCTGTGCAATCAGGCTATGGGGAGCTTTAGCTCCCAGCGCAGCCGGGATGGATGCAAGCAGCAGCCCGAGGGAAACAACCTGGCTGCAGGAGGCAGTTGGAGCTGCTCCTGCAGGGAGGAGATGCCCACTGAGATGTCACCGCCATGGCCTTGTGAGTCACCTTCTGATGCCGATGCCACCAGGTTGCGGTCTGGGCAAGGCCCGCATCTGCTGTTAGTTTGCCGACAGCACATCCCTCTGCCCCAGGGTGCTTGGGGACGGCTGCCGTGCGCCCAGCCCTCCCCAGGAGCGTGGCGAGTGGGGCCAGTAGGAAGAGCCCTGGGCTGGGGTGACAAAGAGTTGTCCCCTGGACAGGGAAGGACCAGGGGATGCCCTGGGGTAGACTGATCCCTACAGCTGCAGAGCTCAGCGAGCAGTTCTCTGCAGACAGCAATAAGCTCCATCCCGGGCACCATCAAGCCCTGTGCCAGGGGTAACGGAGAGAGCATGTCCCCAGCCCGCCTGCATCCTGGGAGGGGACAGCCACCGTCATGCCAGGGTGACCCACTAGAAGCTGTGGTGGGGTGAGGGAGTACCTGCACGATCTCCAGCATCTCCTCCCGGCTGATGTAGCCGTTGCCATCCAGGTCATACATGCTGAAGGCCCACATGAGCTTCTGCTCCAGCTTCCCGCGGGAGGTGACGCTCAGGGCGATGATGAACTCTCGGAAGTCGATGGTGCCGTCGCCGTTGGTGTCGAAGGTGCGGAAGACGTGCTCGGCGAACTTGGAGGCGTCGCCGTAAGGGAAGAAGTTGGCGTAGATCTTCTTGAATTCCTCCACATTGAGCATGCCCGAGGGACAGTCCTTCAGAAAACCCTTGTACCAGCCCTGTAGCTCCAGGTCGGAGAACTCGGTGTTTTCCCGCAGGTCCTGGAGCATCTCGGGGCGCAGTTTGCTGTTCTGCTTCCCCATGCCGCTGGGACACAATGGCTGTCCCAGGGGATGAGCGCTGCAGCGGGGTAGGCGCCTGGCCCGGCTCGGGGGGGGGTCTCTCTGTGCTACAGGAGGGGAGAGGGATGGGGCAGCACTCCCTGGCAGCCCCCAGACACCCGGACAGACGCAGACGTGGATGTGGCCCCCTCCATCCCTGGCTGTCCTCTCTGAGCCGTCAGCCCTGGGGATCACCTGGTGCTGGGCAATGCCAGCCCCCCCGCATTTGCATAATAAGCCCGTGTAGCTCATTTGCATAATATATAAGCAATATATAGCTGGTATCTGGGGGGCAGAGGAGCCTGGAGGAGGGGAAGGGGCTGGATTCGGCCCCAGCAGTGTGCTAGCTGAGGCTCTGGGTCCAGCCCCAGCTTTGGGGCTGGCCAGATCTGGGTCAGCTCCCTTGGAAGGAGGGTTATTTTCAGCTCCTCCATTGCCTCTGTTAATATTTGATGCCTCTGGCTGGCACTGGAGCCCTGGGAAGGGCCTGGGGCTGCAGGGCTCTGCTTGGGGCCCCCCTCCTTACTTCAGGGTACGCACACCCCTGGGACACCCAGTGCACCCCATCCTGCTGGGGTCACCCCCAATGTGTGCAGAGGGGCAGGGAGGAGGTCAGGGTGGGTGCCCAGCATCTGGCCACACACCCCAGGTCCCCATGCCGGGGGCTCTGGGGAGACCTTGACCCGCTGCCCCCACCCCAGGCTGTGTTATGACCCATGTGCGGGGAGAGGATGGCCTCAGGGGGCTTCATGGATGCATGGGGGGACGTCAGTGCCTGGAGCACCCACTGTCTTACCCAAAGGAGGGAGGGGCCCCAGCACCCCCTGACCCCTCATCCTTTGGGATCACAGGGCAAACAGGACTCCCCAAGAGGAGCAGCCCAATAGGGTTGGACCCCCCTGATATGGGGTCTGGGACCCCACAGTGTCTCTCCATCCCCCCACCATGGCTCCATCCCCACTCCAGCAGCCCAAAGGAGGATCTGTGTGTCCTCACCCCACTGAGGGTTCCCCAGCCGGGTCCCCCTGGGGCTGGCAGGACCCCCAGCCCTGCTGCTGGGGAGCTGTGTCCCCTCCCCACTGGCCAGGGCAGCTCCTGCCGCTGGGAGGGGAGCCCGCGGGGGGTCAGCAGCCCAAGAGAGGTTTGGAAGGACCCCCCCAAAGCGGGCACCGCTGGAAGGGTGGTTGGGCACCCCCAGGGGAGATGATCCGGGTGCGGGGGGGCTACAGGGGATTCTCCCAGAACCCGGCATCCCCGGAGAGAGGGACACCCAAGGAAAGGTCCCCCGGGGGGGGGGGTGTGAATTACCAGGCACCCCCGGAAAGATGTGTCGGGGCGGGAGGGGGGCACAGGGCACCCCCGGTAAGGTGCGGGGTGGGGGGCTGCACAGCCGCCGGCGGGGAGGGACGTGCCCGGGAGCCGGCTCCGTGCCGGTGCCCCGATCTCCCCGGTCCCCCAGTGCCCCCCGGTGTCGTCCCCCCCACCGGGTCCTCCCGTCCCCTCCGCCTCCTACCTGCCCGGGGACGAGCTGCCACCGCCGCCGCCGTGCGCCAGCAGAGCCCGGGAGCGCCCGCCGGTAGTGCCCGCCGCAGCGCCGGGCTGCGGGGGGGCACCGGCTCCGGGGGGCACCGGCTCCGGGTGGGGCACCGGCTCCGGGTGGGGCGCCGGCTGGACAGGCAGGCGCTCCCCCCTCCAGGATCCCCCACCCGCCCTGGGACCCCACCGCTCCCCCACACGGGACACTGCCCCACGCAGCTGCCTGCCGTGGGGCTCGGTGTGAAGTCCCCGGTCCCCCCGCTGCCGGGGTCCGGGGAGGGGCGGGGGGGAGACCCCTATTGCACTGGCAAGGGCTGGGGTGGCTCTGGGAGCACTGGGAGCACTGGGAGCACACCAGTGTTGCTGCGTTGGCACACCAGACAGGCGAGGTGGCTGTGGTCATCTCCGTCCGGGAGCCGGGCTCTCGGGCTGCCTGCAGACCCGAGCGGACACGGCATGTCCCTGGTCGGGCCTTCAAGGGGTCTGTTAGAGATGTCCCTTGTCCCTTCTGTGGGGTGCCATCCCGCCCCGGGCTGCCATGAGGTGGGTGGGATGGGGAAGCACAAGGGTGTGTGAGCACACACACGCCCATCCCTGTGCGTGCACCGAACTGGGGACCCCTCTCTCCATGTGCCCCCCGCCATCACACCTGCCTGTCCCCACCCTGTCCCCTCTGAAAGAGCCGCTGTCCCCGGACACGGGCCAGGGTGGTCCCTGCAGGCACAGAGAGAGCTGGGGGTTGCATGTGCCTCGGGCATCCCCAGCTCCCGGGCACAGGTTTAGCCATCACCTGCCCGCTGCCCCAAGAAAATGCCAATCCATGCATTTTGGGGCTGGAAGGGGTCATTTTCGGATTGAGTGTCCCCAGCACACACTTGGGGCTGATGCAGAGTAGCATCACAGCACCCTCACTTGTGCCAGGGGCTGGAGTGAAGCAGCGTTCGGCAACTGCTGCAAGCACCAGGAAAAGGCTCTGGTGGAGACAGATGCTCGCTGCAAGGAGGTGCCATTCCCGGCAGGTTTTCCTGCGCTCCTGCACCAGCTCCATCCATTTGCAAAGCCCAGGATGTTCAGCAATGTCACGGGGAGCAGATGGCAGGGGCAGATGGGAGGAAGAGACACTCTCCTCCAAATTACACAAATAAACATGCATAAAGTGATTAAACCCACAGTCCTGCCTCCGGTCTAGGGGGAATGGAGAAGAGACTGGGGTGGCTGCTATGGAATGGGGAGCTGGAGGGGAGGACAGCTTGAAAGACCCAGGATGGGGCTAATTCACCCCAAAATCTGCTGGGCTCTGACATCGATGAGGCTGAGAGGCTGCGGGTGCCTGTCAAGAGAGACCTGGCACCTCCAGGCCTAAAACACTGATCTGAAGCGGGGCAGGAGATGGGGACTGGCCCTGATAAAGTGGCCAAAATCCACAGGCTCTTTTTGAAACACCGATGGGCAGCGCTTGCCTGAACTGTTGCCGAGCCGGTGAGGGGACCCAGCCCAGCCCGCAGTGCCGGCCCGTGAGGACCACAGGGATCTCGCTGTACTGCAGGAACAAGCGGTTATTAAAAATAAAGGCAATAGTGGTCTCTCATTGTGGTTTTCCCCCCTTTTTTAATAGCCTTGTGGTGGTGCTGTTCCCCTGCCTGTTGCTGGAGGACTCTGGAGGACCTGAGACGCCCACAGGCTCCTTCCTGCCCTTCACATGCACCTTTTGGTGCTGAGCCTCCTCCTGGGCACTGCCATCTCCCCATCAATTCCTTCTCACCCTCCACATTGCAGCAGTCGTGTCTGCACCCCAGCTGGTCGAGGGGCTGGGGGCTCCACAGGGCCAGGAACCCTCCGTGGGGTCTGCGCAGGGGTCTGACACAGGGCTGGCATCGAGCCTGAGGGGCGTTTTGGGAATGGGATTGGGCTGGAAACAAGGCACCTGGTGATGAGAGCTGCTGCGGCAGTGTGTCCCCCATCCCATGTAGGCAAGATGTTTGGAGAGGGGTGTGGGATGGGGACTGGAACTGGGGCCTTGGTGTGAGCAGAAAAGAGAGGAAAAGGGATATATTCATGTCCTTGGGGCTGAAGGATCCTGGGCCGGAGCTGGGCAGCCTGCACGCCGGGCGATGCCCCCACACCCACCGGTGTTTGGAGGAAGGGCCAGGGCCCCTCAAAGGTGGGGGGTGTCATTTCCCCTCCAATAATCTTCATATCTATTTTAATCCCCCTCTGCATGAGTGACAGAGGGCACAACTGACGCAGGCTGATTTGAAAGCATCCCATTTCCGACTCAAACCTGGCCCTAAACCCACCTAATCCCCTGCGCTGGAATGGATTGCAGGAGGGAGAGGGACGATAATATGGGGCATGGGGGGCACAGGCAG